>NC_062553.1:71770748-72422212 GCF_016906955.1 Phacochoerus africanus
AGGAGGAAAAGAAATTGCTGGGTCTCTACAAAGCTCTGCCTGCAGGGAGGTCAACACTCTCAACAGAGAAGGGCTGGTTGATGCTCAGAGCATCCCCCAGGATGTGAGTGTAGGCAGCCAAGGATGGACGCCTTACTCTGCCTCTTCTGCCCTTGAGAAAAGTAAAGAGAAACAATTACAGAGCCTGCCCCAAACAAGGCACAGCCATAACAAGCCAAGAATAGAATCAAACTGTCTTGCTTCCTTCCATGCCATTCAATGGCCAAAATTAAAATCTCCCTTCCATCACCTCTGGTCACTGCAGGGCTCAAGGACAATTATCATATGAGGCAAATTCTTCTAACAGGACTTATGTTACTAAGCTTCTCACAATTAGCCAATCTACTCATTTGATTTTTGTTCTTTTCCTCTCTTCTTCTTCTTTTTTTTTTTTTTAATATATATACAAGCCAGGACATGGACAATCTTCAAATGAAACAATTAAGAAATGGGAGTATCAGAGTGGCCTATATGACAAGTGTATTAAATTCAAGCTATGGATGAATTTATCCATAGCAGTATTAATGGCAATAGTGATGGCAGCCCTCACTGATCACCTATTATGTGCCTGACACTGTGCTCCGTGCTTTACACATATTGTCTCACTCACAACAGCACACACAGGGGCAGATCCTGGGTTTGTGTGAGGCTTCTACAGTGCGTGGAGGCCCTCCGTAAGAAAAGAAAATTTCTGGGAGTTCCCGTCGTGGCGCAGTGGTTAACAAATCCGACTAGGAACCATGAGGTGGCGGGTTCGGTCCCTGCCCTTGCTCAGTGGGTTAACGATCTGGCGTTGCCGTGAGCTGTGGTGTAGGATGCAGACGCGGCTCGGATCCCGCGTTGCTGTGGCTCTGGCGTAGGCCGGTGGCTACAGCTCCGATTCAACCCCTAGCCTGGGAACCTCCATATGCCGTGGGAGCGGCCCAAGAAATAGCAACAACAACAACAACAAAAGACAAAAAGACAAAAAAAAAAAAAGAAAAGAAAATTTCGGATCTATAATTAGGTAGAGGGCCTTGAAAGGGCCTGAGTAGGTGAGGGACCCAAAGCTTAAGCTTTGTGAGCTTCATGGTAAATGCACCGCTGTGCCCAAGATGGTTAACATCCTGGCTTCTCCAAGTCATGAATCCGGGGCTCAGAAAGTCACCCAAAGTCAAAAAGCTGGAAATGTCACAGCTAGGATGTGAACACAAGGTATTTGACTTCAAATCTTACATATTTTTTTCCTTTTTTTTTTAGGACCAAACCTGCAGCATAGGAAATTCCCTGGCTTAGGGGTTGAATCCGAGCTGCAGCTGCTGATCTACACCACAGCCACAGCAACGCAGGATCTACACCTACACCACCGCTCATGGCAATGTTGGATCCTTAACCCACTAAGCACTGCCAGGGATTGAACCCAAGTCTTCATAGATACTAGTCAGGTTCATTACCGCTAAGCAACAATGGGAACTCCTCAAGTCTCATGTATTGTTTTTTCTTTGCTTATGTGGCTTCTAACAAAAATGAAACTGGTATCATTTCCAAATGATATAACTATAATACTGACCATAACCCATGAAAGTACACTCATTTTCTCTAATAATTCTTATAATCCCTCTATTTGCGTGGGGTGCTATGATCTCCATTTACAGATAGAAAAACCTAGAATCCAGAAAGGCTAGGCACCAGCCCAAGGTTACCCAGATAGTAGCTGGTAGAGTCAGGATTCATGTCCACAGATTGGCCGGCAAAGTCCTTCCTCTTTCCCACCCTCTCACGCTACCACCCTACAGGTGATCCAGAAAAGCAGGATGGTGATGATATAGCAATGAATGACCTCTGGCCCCACAAGAGCCCCTCGCCTGTCCACTGAAATTCTCCCTGGCGTGTAGTTGCACACTCCATCTTGTGCAGGGTTGCTTAACAGGGTCAAGGAATGCGGCAAGTCCACTTCCCCTGTACTTTGGTTTATTACTCAGATCAGAGTCCATGCCTCAGGGAGAAAACCACCAAAAATCAACGAGCACTCAAGCCCCACCCAAGCTGCCTAATAGCGCCTCCCCCCTCCCTGCCCCCACCCGTGAACACAGAGCCACAGAGCGGCTGAGGGCTGGTAATGAGTACCCAGGGCACTGGGGCGATCAACTGTCCTGCCGGGCTCCCCTGAAACAGCCTTTCAAAGCCACGCAAGAAAATTCAATGGACTATAATTGGATTGCTCAACTCCAGTCACCCAGGAGAGAGGTTACATCCTTGAACAATCTTGCCATGGCTTTGCAGGGGCCCGGGAGTGGAGAAATTTGGTTTAGCTTTTTCTCTGAACACAGGTGCTCAGGGAAAACAATGGCCTTTAAGAAGCTTTGTCTCCCCTTGGCAATGTGAACTTAAAATAAATAAATAAATAAACTATGCTTTGCAATGGCATTTTTTTTTTTTTTTTGGTCTTTTTGACATTTCTTGGACCGCTCCCACGGCATATGGAGGTTCCCAGGCTAGGGGTCCAATCAGAGCTGTAGCCACCAGCCTATGCCAGAGCCACAGCAATGCGGGATCCAAGCCACATCTTAGACCTACACCACAGGTCACGGCAATGCCAGATCCTTAACCCACTGAGCAAGGCCAGGGATCGAACCCGTAACCTCATGGCTCCTAGTCGGATTCATTAACCACTGCGCCACAACAGGAACTCCTGCAATGGCATTTTTTAAAAATTGCCTTTAACTATCAGATTTCAAGTAATTGATGGCTTTTTTATTTTATTTTATTTTTTCTTTTTAGGGCCACACCTGCGGCATATGGAGGTTCCCAGGCTGGGAGTCCAATCTGAGCTACAGCTGCCTGCCTATACCACAGACACAGCAACTTGGGATCCAAGTTGAGCCTCTGACCTACACCACAAGCTGGCAGTAATGGCAGATCCTCAACCCGCTGGGCAAGGCCAGAGATGGAACCCAAGTCCCCATGGATTCTAGTCAGGGGTTCATTAACCACTGAGCCACGATGGGAACTCCTAACTGATGGGTTCTAGAAGCCTCTAGTAGGAGTTCCCGGTGTGGCTCAGTGGTTAACGAATCCGACTAGGAACCATGAGATTGCGGGTTCAATCCCTGGCCTTGCTCAGTGGGTTAAGGATCTGGTGCTGCCGTGAGCTGTGGTGTAGGTCGCAGACGTGGCTTGGATCTGGAGTTGCTGTGGCCTAGGTTGGCAGGTACAGCTCTGATTAGACCCCTAGCCTGGGAACCTCCATATGCCCAGGAATTGGCCCTAGAAAAAAGCAAAAAGAAAAAAAGAAACCTGTATTACAGAACTATGCCCGTTGCCACCTAGAATGAAACAATCTTGCTAACTGGGAGTGCAGTGATCAAATCCGGAGGTAGCCTGGGCTTTTTTATCTGGCCAGGAGCAAGAGTTAACCAGCGGGAGAAACGAGGCATGAAGTTATGGGTGCTAAGGAGAAAGGCTGATCCAATCTTTTTCTTTCTTTCCCTTTTGTTTTAGGAAAAAGTGTCCCCAGTAACTCTCTTTTTCATCTTTCCACACAGATTGGTGGATGTGGGTGACAGGGCAGAAGAAATGACTCCTGGGGAAGCCATAGGATGGAGAAATCTGAAATGACGAGCTCTCCAGCCCACCTACCTAGGTGGACAGGACTGGCTCAGATTCTGTTATGAATCGAAATGCATCTTTGCCTGAGGTTTACCGCTGTTGAAGAGGAAGAATCATGGGTGAGACAAAGCAACGGAGGATGTTGGTTCTGACCGAACCGGCTAAGTCTGTGGGTGAGCACTGAAATGTCACCCACCCCAGAGGCCTGGCCTGGCTACCCAATGCGAGGCCCAGCCCAGGAAGGCAAGAACACAATAGACCACACATCCGCTTTTCCTCCTCAGCCCCACACCACTTCAGAGGTCTCAGCAAGCAGCCAAAAACCTGTTCCAGCTGTGGTGTCTTTCATTTAGTTTTATTTCTTCATGAAGTCGGAGGGAAACGAATTTGGGCCCAACAGTGATGGGGCAAAGGGAGGGCCTGGGGTGGGGGTGGGGGGGAATGCAAATGGTGGAATATAAGGGCTAGCCTTTTAAAAAGTCGAGATCCAGAGTCTTATTCTAAAAGGAACACGGTCAGTGCCATTCCTCGCCATCCTTCTTTAACCCTTTCCAGCCCACCCCGAGAAGGCGAGGGCGAAAGAAGGGCTCTGGTCCAGAGGGTTTGCCCGGGCACAGATCCTCCCTGGACAAGGTTCAGCAGTGGGGAGTAGGGTGGAAGTGTGCCCCCAGCACTCGAGCGCCTTCTCTCTCACACACAGACACACACACACACACACACACACACACACACACGCCTCACCTTCTCGATCGCCTGGTCCACGGCCTTCTGGAAGACTCTGGCCACCAGCAGCGTGACGCTGGTCACCAGCAGGAGCAGGGACAGCGTCCCCACCGCGTAGAAGAAGCAGCACCTGCCCATCCTGCACACCGCTCACCGGCCGGGCGGCGGGCGGCGGGAGGGAAAGGAGGGAGGAACACCGCCGCCGCCCCCGCAGCCGCAGTAAGCAGCCGGAAGACCCGGGACCCTCGGGCGGGTGCTCGCCGCTCCCGGCTCCGCGGCTGGACAATCGCGGCCTCGATGCACCCGGCCTACCGGCGCGGAGTGGAAGGGTCGCTTTGGTTTCGCTTTCCCCCGCCCCGGCAGCGGCGGTGGGGAGGGAGCGCGCAGGGTGGGGACGCTGGCCGGCCCGGCTCGCCGCAGCCCCGGGAGGAGACAGCGGGCAGCTGCGCGGGGAAGCGGGCGGGCGGGGCGGGGCGGGGGCTGAGCCCGCAGTCATGTGCCCCGCGGCGGCAGCTGCGATTCGGCCGGCTCGACCCCGGCCGGTCCCCGCAGCGCCAGCCGCGCCCCCGCCCCCTCGCCGCAGGCCCCCGCGGTCACCCGGGAAAACCGCCTATCCTCCTGGGCTGTCCCCGCTCCTCGGTCCGGAGCTGCGGGCCTACAAAGGGCCGCGCCGGCAGATTCAGCCTGGATAGGACACTGCCGCTGCTCTAGACGAGCTCACAAGTTAACGGAGACACTGTTACAGCAGCAAAAGCGCAGTGTAACAAGTGCTTTTACGGGGTGCCTGCTGAGATCTGTGCCCGCAAGCATCTCTGCCCGGGTGACCAAGGACCCTACAACAGAACTGGGACTTGGGGGATGGGTAAGGGTTTGTCACGTGAGGGGTGTGTGCGAGGAGGGAGGCAGCATTTGGAGAAGAAACAGCTGTACGACCTTGGGGGTGAGAGAGCAAGATGGTCAGAGAAAAGAAGGAACTTCCTTTGCCCGCAGGCTCAGGTGTGCAGGTTGGGGTGGGAGGTGTGGAGGCCCCTTGGGGTAAGACTTGGAAGCGCTCCCGTGTCCCGTAGAAGAAATGCGGCTTTATCTTTCCGCAGGGAGGGGATCCGCAAGAAGCCTAAGCAGGAGGCCCGGAGGTTCTCATCTGCCTGGTTCACCGATACTACGTCCCAGGCACCGAGACTAAAGTCCGCGCGCGACGGGGACTCCATAAACATTAGTTGAGGGAACCCAACTATATGGCAGGCCTTGGCTAGGTGCCAACACACACCTACTTAATACCCGCAGCAGCCTTGGGGCTGTTGATCCCAGTCCCCCCGAGCAGCGTTAGAGAGGAGCAGGGGTGACAGGAGCACCGTTTGAAGGACACTCAGGTGTGGCTTCTGTGCAGGAGCGCGGCAAGGAAGGAAGGAAGGCTGGACAGGATGAAGTACCCAGCGCAGCTCTAAGAAAGTTCAGCAAGGCCTATGGGGGTGGTGTGGGGTGGGGGGGGTGTCCTCAAGCCAAAATGGCCTGGTCCAGGAATCCAGCACCCCCCAGGAGCAGCTTCTTAGTCATGGCTGGGAGCAGCCCCAGGAAACTGGCCTCTGTCCCAAGCTGGGATGAGCAACAGCAGATAGATTTTAGGGCTCAGCGGCTGTGACAGGGCTCCGGGTCAGGGCTGCTCAGCACTGCAAGGCCTGAAAAGTACATTTTCTTGGTCCCCATGGTAGTAGTATTTCCAGTTTGTACATAAGGAAGCCACGGCTCTGAGAGGTAAGTCATCTAACAAGCTCAACCAGTTGCTGAGTGGTGGATCCTGCTTAGGCCAGAATGCAGGCCTGGTAGCTCCCTCGGTTTTTCTACCCTGTGTGTTGCTGCCTCCCAGCTGCTATCAGTGAGAACCTGGGAACAGTGGGTTCAGCTGGGAGCCTTTGCTGAGGACTAGGTGAGATGCCCTATACCTTCAAAATGGGGGCGAATGGGAGTTCCTGCTGTGTGTGAGTTAAGAATCCGACTGCAGTGGCTTGGGTGGCTGTGGAGGCCCGAGTTCAGTCCCTGGCTGGAGCAGGGGGTTCAAGGATCTGGTGTTGCAACTGTGACTCGGATTCAATCCCTGGTTGGGGAACATCCATATGCCACCAGTGAGGCCATTAGAAAAGGGGGTGGGTGGCAGATACGTTGACACTCCTACTATTGACAGGTGGGGTCTATACTGTTTCCCTTGAACTTGCCTTGATTTAGTGATTGCACCATATCCTGGAACTTCTGAAGATAGATCATAAATACCTTACAGCTTCTGCCTGGGCCTCTGGAAATGATCGCCCTGAGCCACCACTAAGCCCAGCTACCCTGAAGAGGCCTCCGTGCTAGAGGGAACAGGGGAGAGAATACAGTGAGATGCCCTGCCAGCCCTCTGCTGTCCCTGGCCATTTGAGTCATGGGCCCCAGACACGCTGGGGCAGGGCAGTCCCTTCCTGGCCCTGCCTGAAATGCAAAATAAAGGATTGTTGTTGTTTTTATGGCCCTAGTTTCTGGCATGTTACTTGGTTTTAGATAACTGGAGCAGACTATGAGGGCAGGCCTGAGCCTGGGACTTTGATAGTGACAACAGTTGCCCATTCCCAACTCTACCCATCTGTAGCTACCTAAGGTCTTTGAACAGCAGCCCCAGAGAACCAGGCCTGGGTGAGGTCTGAAATGATTCAACTCTTCCAAACCACGTGACCAGGAGGCCTGGGTGGCCCCCAGTCAGTCCTCTTGCACCATCAGCAGCCTTTCCCTACGCCCGATCCTGCCGTGAGGCTGGCCTGTTCCGCCTCCATCTCTGCTTTAGGTTCTAGCTAATGGATGACAGTCCAGGGCCCCAGTTTGCTTGCAGGGCTCTGCTGGTGCAGGAACCCTCACTTGTCCTCTCCCCAGGCATGAGTGGGGTCCTCTGCAGCCCGTGGGTGTCCTCTCCTGCCTTAACTGGAAAGAAGATTTGGGAACTTGCCCAGCTGGAGTATTTGGCACCCAGTGACTCATGCTCATATTGATACCTCCCCACCCCTGCCCCCATCTCCAGACAAGACCAGCTTTCCTCTTTGCTGGCCCCAGTCTTGAGGGCAAACTGCATAGCTACCCACTCAGTCCAGCCCTGGGCCACCCATCCCGGGGCACTGCTTCTCCTCATTCTTCATTCAGGTCCCTTCTTGCCTCTTGTCTGGGTCCCCAGGGGAGTAACAGACTGCGGGGATGGGGAGATGGACCCAGACTTGGTAAGCACACCTCAGTGGTGGGGGGGCCTCCGAACTAGGGTTTCCAGCTCAGTGGCTCTTCCCTTTGAGGCTCTCTCATTCGGACAAGAGCCCTCGTTTTCGCCTCGTCAGCAGTCGGTGAGCTGTTTCCCCTTTAAAACTCTGATCCAAACTGGACAAAAAGCTCTTTCTCGGTTCCCCTTAGCACAGCTGACCAGACTAGCATTTCAAAAATGGACTAAATACTAAAAGAGAACAAAAGGACCGAAACTACAGAAAATCTAAACAGCCTTTAAAAAAAAAAAAAAAAAAACTCATGTACGGAAAATAGCAATCTATAATCCTACAGCAATATCTTTCCTATCATCATGAGCTGATGACTTTTTAGCACCTGGCCTGGCTGTCTTCTCAGTTTCACCTTCTTCATCCCATGGCAGCTACTGGGACTTGGCCCAAAGCCCCCCAAATTCTCATACAGGCTTCCAAAGCCCCTTGAGACCGCCTCCTTGTCTCCCACTTCGGATGAGCTTCCGTCTCTAGGCCCAGGGAACAGCTGCTCCATGGCAGGTACCCAGACAATAAGCCCCTCACACTCTGGGGCGGGGGCAGTGGGGGGAAGCTGGTGTAGGAAGGGGTTACTGCTGCCACTGGCTGGATGGGGCGACTTCCCCCACCCATACCCCCTGGCAGGGACACGGTCAGGAATTTTCCCAGGGACTCCGCTATACCTAAAATCAGAAGAACAAAACGTGAGAAGAGCACATGCTTTTGTGAATGGATGATGGTTGGTGCCTGCTGGAGGTTACACCATCATCGAGGACTCAGAAAGAGAAAGAACTTCCTTTGTAGAGCCCAAGACAGGCTGCAGGACAGTAGATTCTGACTCAGGGGAAGCAAGAAGGACTCTTTGGGCCTCACCGTAAATGTAAAATATTGATATTATACTCAGAGGTGGTTAATCAGGAGTTCCCATCAGGAGTGGCTCAGTGGAAACAAATCTGACAAGTATCCCTGAGGTTATAGGTTTGATCCCTGGCCTCACTCAGTCAGTTAAGGATCCCGTGTTACCATGAGCTGTGGTGTAGGTCGAAGACGCAGCTCGGATCAGGCATTGCTGTGGCTGTGGTGAAGGCCAGCAACAACAGCTCCTATCAGACCCCTAGCCTGGGAACTTCCATATGCCACGGGTGAAGCCCTAAAAAGGGGGAAAAAAAAAAGTGGTTAATCATTTCGTCACAGTATATATTTATGGCGCTGATGTGTTTGATGTAAACATTTAAAATACACTGTGGTTTTTACAACCCTGTGTGGGAGATAATCTCTAACCATGACCCTCGGCAACTCTTCCTTTCTTTGCAGCCTTCTGCAGCTCCTCCCATCAAAGGTGGTATTTATTCCCCTCCCCTTAAATCTGGGTGGCCTTGTGCCCGTCTCTGACCATTAGAATGTGACGAAGCTGACGGGAACATGCAAGGTCCAGGTCCAGGCAGCTCTTTCCTTTACCTTTTGGGATCCAGCTGCCACATGAGCTCAGATTAGACCGCTGGGTGATGAGAACACCCTGGAGAATGCGAGGCCTTCAGTGGTGTCACCGTGCATCATCTCCCAGATGACCAGAACATGTGCCACATGCAACAGAGATGACTGTCCCTGGAATTGGGAGCAAATGCACAGCTCTGTATTCAGCTACTACATGTAGGGGTGGACTGTTGCACGATAAGTATTACCTGGAACATTATGTTTTGTTATTTATTATTTTAGGGGCCTAAAAAAGGATGGCAGGGGCCCTAAGCCTTGCTTACTCTGTGATCAGTCCCATTCCAATAGGTTTCTAAAACTCTTGGCTTTCATACTATTATTTAAAGGTGAATCTAGAAAATTGGAGTTCCCATCATGGCCCAGTGGTTAACGAATCCGACTAGGAACCATGAGGTTGTGGGTTCAATTCCTGACCTTGCTCAGTGGGTTAAGGGTCCAGCATTGCCGTGAGATGTAGGTTGCAGATACGGCTCAGATCCCGAGTTGCTGTGGCTCTGGTGTAGGCCGGCGGCTACAGCTCTGATTAGACCCCTAGCCTGGGAACCTCCATATGCCGAGGGAGCGGCCCTAGAAAAGGCGAAAAGGCAAAAAGACCAAAAAACAAAAAACAAAAAACAAAAAAAAAAAGCAAAACAAAAAACAGTGATCTAGAAAATGTGACATCTCATGCTAATGATCTATATTTAATTCTAAATATGTGTGGAGCATTGTTAACCCTGAGCAATGCAGGATCCACTGGAATTTTTGTCTTCTCCACCCCCCCTTTCCAAGCACCCCAAACAGGAGGACAGTCAGGAATTTTCCCAGGGACTCCGCTATACCTAAAATCAGAACAAAACCTGAGAAGAGCTAATGCCTTTGTGAATGGGTGATGGTCGGTGCCTGCTGCAGGTTACACCATCATCCAGGACTCAGAAAGAGAAAGTACCTCCTTCACAGAGCCCAAGACAGGCTCACCTTTACCCAACTCCTTTATGAGACAAGTTACGGGCTCCCGGATTAGAGCTTCTTTTGTGTTTGGATGCTGTCACACTCAGCACGCCGGGGCAGACGGGATCCGGGAGGTGGTCGGTGGCCCATCCGCTGCCTCCTTCAACCAGGAAAACAACTGGCTTCCTTGATATCATCTCTGTACCCCAAGCAAGGGGGATCTTTTCTAGTTTGTTTGGTTCAGGCTTTGGTTTTAGTCTGTTTGGGTTTGTGGGAAAATGAGAATCTTCCTCTTCAAATCCAGGTTACTTTTTTTGTTCCTCTAAGGATGCAGAGTAGTTGAAACACAACTAGGAAGAGAAAACCTTTTTGTCTTGTTCCCTTCTGTCCCCTGGTGCCACAAGCAGAGTCTCTGCTGAGACTAGGGTGGGAGTGGGGGTGGGGTCAGCGAGGGGAGGCAGAGAAGCAAAAGAGGAGAAACGAAGTTTGGGGCAAAAAAAAAAAGGGGTGAATAAGTCAACAGTTCTATCTGCTGCTCAGACATAGACCAAACACTGTGCTAGATTCTGGACTTAGTTACATTTAAACACTCATAACCCCTGTGGAGTGGATACCCTATCTCTTTTTTAAGGATGAGCAAACTGAGGCACAGAGAGGTTGACCAAGTGGCCCAAAGTCACATGGCTAGTTAAACTTGAAAGGTTTTCCCCAGCAAAGGAAACTATAAACAACACGAAGACACAGTCCACAGAATGGGAGAAAATATTTGTAAAGGAAGCAACTGACAAGGGATTATTAATCTCCAAAATATACAAACAACTCATGCAGGTCAAGTAAAAAAAGAAAACCCTCAAAATGTAAATGTAAATGAAGATGTAAATAGACTTTGCTCCAAAGAAGACATATAGATGGCCAAAAAATACATGAAAAGATATTCAACATCATTAATTATTAGAAAAATGCAGAGTTCCCATCATGGCGCAGTGGTTAACGAATCCGACTAGGAACCAGGAGGTTGTGGGTTCGATCTCTGGCCTTGCTCAGTGGGTTAAGGATCCAGCATTGCCATGAGCTGTGGTCTAGGTTACAGACGTGGCTCAGATCCCATGTTGCTATGGCTCTGGCGTAGGCTGGTGGCTACAGCTCCGATTAGACCCCTAGCCTGGGAACCTCCATATGCCACAGGAGCGGTCCAAGAAATGGCAAAAAGACAAAAAAAAAAAAAGAAAAAAAGCGAATTAAAACTACAATGTGATATCACCTCACACCAGCCAGAATGGCCATCATCAAAATGTCTACAAATGATAAATGCTGGAGAGGGTGTGGAGAAAAGGGAACCCTCCTACACTGTTGGTGGGAATGTAAATTGGTACAACCACCATGGAAAACTACAGAGGTTCCTCAAAAAACTAAAAATAGAACTGCCACATGATCTAGCAATCCCACTCCTGAGCATCTATCCAGAGAAAACTATGATTTGAAAAGATATATATACTCCAATGTTCATAGCAGGATTATTTACAATAGCCAAGACATGGAAGCAACCTAAATGTCTGTCAAAAGAGGGATGGATCAAGAAGATGTGGTACATATATACAATGGAATACTACTCAGCCATAAAAAGGAAGGAAATAATGCCATTTGCAGAGACATGGATGGACCTAGAGATTATCATACTAAGTGAAGCAAGTCAGAAAGAGAAAGATAAATATTGTATGATATCACTTATATGTGAATCCAAAAAAAAAAAAAGGATACAAATGAACTTATTTGTAGAACAGAAAAAAACTCACAGACTTTGAAAACAAACTTATGGTTACCAAAAAGGACAGGTGAGGGGAAAAGATGGACTGGGCGTGTGTGGGATCAGCACATGCACACTGTGGTATATGGACTGGCCAAGGGGGGACCTGCTGTATAGCCCAGAGAATTCTACCCAGTATACTGTGATGATCTGTATAGGAAAAGAATCTAAAAGAGAATGGATGTGTGCACATGTATAACTGAATCACACTTTTGTACAGAAAAAATGATCACAACAGTATAAATCAACTATACGTCCATAAAATTAAAAAAAAAAAAGTCATCTGGCTAGTAAGAAGCAAACTAGTACTTGAAACTTGAGTCTGTCAGACACTTAAGCCAGGCTCTTAGCCACGTATCCATTGCCTGGGACTTCTGGCCTTGTGTTACTGAGAACAAAAGGAAAGCAGTAAAAATCTCTGAACAAACTAGGGCAGTACTGACATTCTCAGTCACATATGCAACCAGGAGGGGTAGTGAGATGGGAATTCGTAGAGAAAGAGAACACTTCTACCTGCCTGGACTTGCAGGAGGACTAGAATTGTGAGCCAGGAATGAGCTGCAGGTTCCCCTCAGCTCCCAGGTGGCTGAAGATATAATTCCCAATGTATGCTCTCATGTGAAAAGCATTCTCATCTGTCGTCACTTGAGGTAGTTGGGTGGTACTTTCTAGAAGCAAATGAAGCTTGGGTTGTGTGTTTAGATAGCTGTTCAACTCAGGGTGGCAAAGCTGGCATATTATGAAATACTGGGGCTGTCTGATTCCTGGATATTATGAAATTAGGGCTGCTGAAAAAAAACCACACAAGAGGTTACAGTTATTCCTAAATGGTTTATTCCACAGTTAGAAGTTGTTTTAGGAGTTCCCGTCGTGGCTCAGTGGTTAATGAATCTGACTAGGAACCATGAGGTTGCGGGTTTGATCCCTGGCCTTGCTCAGTGGGTTAAGGATCCAGCATTGCTGTGAGCTGTAGTGTGGGTCACAGACGTGGCTCGGATCTGGCGTGGCTGTGGTGCTGGCGCTGGCTAGCAGCAACAACTCCAGTTCAACCCCTAGCCTCAGAACCTCCATGTGCTGCGGGTGCGGCCCTAAGTTGTTTTAAATAAGAAAGTCAGGTTTGTTTGGTATCCAGAGCAAGGGCCAGTGAGGAGGGGACTGCGTGGGGGTCTGGACCATCCTCGTTGGTCCTGAGGGGCAGGCAGGAAGTGATCTGGCTGGGGACAAGGTTGGGGGTGGGGGGGTCAAGGTACCAGTCTATGGAAAGGGTGAAAGTCAGAACTGCATTTCACCACTAGCCTATGCCCACAGGACTTCTGGCCACTGCACTGACCACGTGCCCTGAGTCTCTTTGAAATTATCACTCAGAAGCCTTCTGTAAGGGTCCACCTTCAGTTCACTATTAGTTTAGAAGCATTTCCAATTCTCTGATAAACAACAAACACTCTCTCTTTTTAGCCTTGGTGAAGAGTGTTTCAGAATATTCATGACAAAGGATTGCTTTGACTGCATTCCAAGCCATCTTGAGCAACACTGGTTTTCTGCATTTCTGATTAAACCGGAGGGAACAAAGATACCCACCATGGTTCTTCAAAAAATTGAACATAAAATGACCATATGTTCCAGAAAACCCATGCCTAGGTATATAGCCAAAAGGACTGAAAATAGGTACTCAAACAAATCTTTGTATACAAATGTTCATAATAATACTATTCACAATTTGCCAAAGGAAAAAACAACCCAGATATCTATCAGCTAGTAAATGGATAAACAAAATGTGGGAATACGTACCAGGGACGATTATTCAGCCACAGCAAGGAATGACATCCTGACACATGCTACAACACAGAGGAATCTTGTAAATCGTATGCTGAGTGAAAGAAGACAGATACATGGTGTGTGATTCCATGTGAACTATCCAGAATAAGCACATCCCAAGAGACAGAAAACAGATCAGTGGTTGACAGGGACAGGATAGGAGGGAATAGGAGTGACTCATTACTGGGGACAGGGTTTTCTTTTGGGGGGATGAAAAGTTTTGGAATTAGATAGAGATCGTGGCTGTATAACAATGCGACAATTAATGTCACTGAATCGTGCCCCTTATAATGGTTAGTTTTATGTTGTGTGGATTTCACTTCCATAAAAAAATGCAAATCACTGGGAAACTTTTAAGGAGCTGGCAGATTATAAGGAGATGTATAGCTGTCAGATACTCTCAAGGATTTCTTTCCTTTCTCAAAGACTATTTCTGACTTGAGTCATAAATCCTATTCTTGGACTATGATCCTTTGAAAATTCATTGATCGTAGAGACTTCTAGAAAGGTCTAGCAACTGTTTCTTCAGGGAGAAAACAAAAGACATAACCAGTCATAGGTGCATTCTCTCTTACATAAGAAGCAAGATTGTCGAAGAATATGTTCACCGGGGGTCAGCTGGGACCCCCGGGGCTCCCCATTCTCTCAGCAGAGATGGCCCCTGACACTCAGCTTCCCATGGGATTGGTGACTTCCTCTCAGCCTTCCTTATTACCCCCACAGGACATCCCACAGGCATAGACATCTCAAGGTCCTCCAGGTGCAGGGCAGCTGGAGTTTCTAAATCAACACCTTAGAGAGTCAGTGCCTTTGATCATGACTGCCTGGCACCAAGCAATCTGTTTATTCCCTCACAAGCAAGGCCATGTTCTCATACTTGCCCTACTGGAATGGAGATCCACTGGGGCGGGGGGGGGGGGGGACTGAGGGGAAGGTGGTAGGGAGAAGTTTCTCTTCTAGAACAGAACCCACATGTTGTCCAATAGCCTTGACCCTGGTACTGGGCATTTTCTTTTTCCCCAACAAAGCCTATTTCCTTAACCTCTGCTGGGTGATATTGCGGAATCAGTCCCAAACTCTTTAATAATAGGTGATGACTTGAAGAGATCTACCTGGCCTACTAGTATCTATGTGTAAAAGCTTAAAGAGAAACTGCACATTTTTCCCCCCCAGGGCTGCACCTGCAGCATATGGAAGTTCCCAGGCTAGGGGTCGAATCTGAGCTGTAGCCGCCAGCCTACACCAGAGCCACAGCAATGCGGGATCCGAGCCACATCTGCGACCTACACCACAGCTCATGGCAACGCCAGATCCTCACCACTGAGCGAGGCCAGGGATCGAACATGCAACCTCATGGTTCCTAGTCGGATTTGTTAACCACTGAGCCACGACGGGAACTCCATGTTAAGTATTCTTATAACACACAGAAAATAGTAATAATAAAGAGGATGAGAGGAAACTTTTGGAGAAGATGTATATGTTTATGCTGCAGATCATGGGAATTCTGGGTGTACACTAATCTCTAAGCTCATCAAATTGTATATATTAATTATGCACAGTTTGTTTTGATCATACCTTAACAAGGTACTATAAAAATCAAGGAATGATTGCTGTACAGGATAAATTGACAGAACACTATAAATCAACCATAATAAAAATGTTTTTAAATAAATAAAAAATAAAATAGGAGTTCCCATTGTGGCACAGCAGAGACGAGTCCAACTGGGAACCATGGGGTTGCGGGTTCGATCACTGGCCTCGCTCGGTGGGTTAAGGATCCAGTGTCGCCATGAGCTGTGGTGTAGATCATGGACCTGCCTTGGATCTGGCATTGCCGTGGCTGTGGTATAGGGTGGCAGCTGTAGCTCTGATTCGACCCCTAGCGTGAGAACTTCCATATGCTGCGGGTGCAGCCCTAAAAAGCAAAAAAAAAAAAAAAAAAAACAAAAAAGTTAAATATTACCTGCTATCACAACTGTAAAAATCCTGAGTGTTGCTAAAGCCCTTGCTAAGAAAAGACATGTGTCCTATAAATGGGTCATCATGTCTGTAATAAAGGAGAGACAACAACAGAAACCTAGGTAATTACTATCTGTGACATAACTCCTCCAATTAATGACCTTTCCAGTATTTGTCCCCTAAACAAATGTTCTTCTGGACATTTCCCAAATTTATTTTAATTAAGAGCTTTATTAAAATTTCCCCTTGGAGTTCCCATCGTGGCTCAGTGGTTAATGAATCCGACTAGGAATCATGAGGTTGCGGGTTCGACCCCTGGCCTCGCTCAGTGGGTTAAGGATCTGGCGTTGCCGTGAGCTGTGGTGTAGGTCGCAGACGCAGCTTGGATCCCATGTTGCTGCGGCTGTGGTGTAGGCCGGTGGCTACAGCTCTAATTCGACCCCTAGCCTGGGAATCTCCATATGCCTTGGCAGCGGCCCAAGAAGTAGCCAAAAAAAAAAAAAAAAATTTCCCCAAAGAACATTGTAAAAATGCTTTGTTTTGTTTACCATCTACGGTAATATTAGAAGAAAAAGGAAAAGTTTTCTCCGGATCTTGAGGGGAAAAAAGTAAAATCTTAGACACTAACAGTATGGGATATGGTGGATTTCTGCTAATGAGATGGAGAGCTTTGCTGTATGTCTTGAAGTCTTCCCTCCTGGAGACTGAATGCAGAAGAGCTAGAACTCTTCGTTGTGTTCTATGTGTATCTTACGCTTGACACTGTATAAAAATGAAGAAACTGAAGCACAGAAAAATTCAGCCATGAGATTATTTCTGCAACACCTGGACGAGTTCCTGGAAGATAGCAG
Organism: Phacochoerus africanus; assembly: GCF_016906955.1. Lineage (NCBI taxonomy): Eukaryota > Metazoa > Chordata > Mammalia > Artiodactyla > Suidae > Phacochoerus > Phacochoerus africanus. The sequence goes on from NC_062553.1 coordinate 71,787,212, forward strand.
GTTCTTAATATCTGTTCAAAGTTGAATGTCAGACTTTTGACTAAGGTGGGAGGGAGGAATGTAAGGGTTCTACTAAAGGGAAAATGAAATTTTTGTTGTGGTGGTCATCTCAGTACTTGGTGTTAGCCACTGTTCTAGAACATTCCCTGACCTCATCCAATATGGATTTCAATAAGAATCCTATAGGGAGAGTTTTAGGGTGGAACACACCTAGATTTGCGCTCTATTTTAATGTGAACTTTAGGGGAGCAAGACAATGATTTTACTTTTTACTTCTGTACCCCGAAAGTACAGTGGTACATATTGGCTGCTTATAAATGCTGATTGAGAATTTTGCTAAAGCTTTCCACTCAGAATCTTTGCATTTGGGTAACATTTTGGAAGACAGGAAGGGGGAAGAGAGATGGATTGATTTGGGGGGAAAGGCCTTTTGATTTCAAAGCCTCACATTTGTTTACACTCCCTTTCAGCAACATCTGGCTGCTTCAGCAGTCTCAGTTTTCTATAAAGTAACCTTACCCCACATCTTCTCAGGCATCTGCCTTCTCTTCCTGCTGGTAAAAATTTCTGCAATGATTATGGGAGGTTGGACGAACTGTGTGTGGGCCACTCGACCAAAAAAGGCATTGGTACCTGACATTAGTTTAGGACGTTCTGAATTGGATTTGATTTTCTCAGGTGTTGGGGACTTTGTCCTGAGTGGGTAAGCTTGTGGGTGAAGACAAAACACACTGGGAAATTAAAGAGATGACCTTATTCAGGCTATTGTAATGGGAAGAATGCTCATTAAGGAAGAATGAATGTCGCAAAGAAGGAAGGTCCAGAGTTTCATAGATGCAGGTAAACAAGAGGCCTGAAGAAGGATGATAACAGGTCTTATCTCCCATAAGGAAGATGGTCCTTTGAACTTAGCTGGAATGCAGAAAGGCCAGAAAGTATCTCAAGTGGTTTTTGGGAGCACAAGTGTCAGATAAATTTCAGTGTTCTTAGTGGACATTAAAGCCCACTTGTGTTGGAATCTTACTTCCATCTTTTAGTAGCTGTGTGACCTTAGGGAAATGACTTAACCTCTCTGTGTGTCAGCTTCTTCATCTATAAAATGGAAGGAATACATAGTACTTACCAATGGAGATGTTTTAAGGATTAGATGAAATGAAATATACAAAGTGGCTGGCACTATATGTGTTCAATAAATGTTAATATCATTCCTAAATATTACATATAGGACAGAAATTAGGTTTACAAGGAGAGGCAAAATTTGCCGGCACATTCATATGAAACTTCCCAAAAGGCAAGAAGCTTCACACAGATGAGACAAGTTGTTATGCCTCCCTAAAAGAGATGACACATAGAAATCTTAAGTTTATACTAAATGAAATAACTTAGAAACTTTCAATAAAATGCTAAATTGCAAATTCAATTAAATAGTTAAAATCTTTGTGTGTGTATGTGTGTGTGTGTGTGTGTGTGTGTGTGTGTGTGTCTGTAAATAGTTTTCATTTATATATAATGGACCACTGGAATTTGTTTAAGTGAATAGTTTTAAATGATGCCCCATCATTATTTCATTTTGGGGAATGTTAGTCTTTCCTTAAACTTCTCTTGTGGCTGATTTAAATAGTAAAATTAAATTAAGATCCATTTCGGAGTTCCTGTCGTGGTGCAGTGGTTAATGAATCCGACTAGGAACCAAGAGGTTGCAGGTTCGATCCCTGGCCTTGTAAGGATCCATTGCCATGAGCTGTGGTGTGGGTCACAGATGCAGCTCGGATCCTGTGTTGCTGTGGCTCTGGCGTAGGCCGGTGGCTACGGCTCTGATTTGACCCCTAGCCTGGGAACCTCCATATGCCAAGGGAGTACCTCAAGAAAAGGCAAAAAGACAACAACAACAAAAAAAACTAAGATCCATTTCATTTTAGGGAGATAGTTTTAAAGGCATAATTTTAAGCTATCTCTCCTTGCAAAACTTAAGATGGGTATTGGAAGAAGAGAAGCCTCTATTATATGCCAGGGACAGTGGTCTGTATGCTCTGTGCTTCTCTTCCTTTACAGTAATCCTGTGAGGCAGGGATTATAGTCCGATTTCACATTTGAAAAAACTGGGGGATATACAGACAGCTGGTATCCAAAAAAAAAAAAAACCCAAGCAAGACAAAAACTCAATAAAAAAATGGGCAGAAAATCTAAATAGACATTTTTCCAAAGAAGACAAATAGCCAAAAAGTACATGAAAAGATGTTTCAACATCACTAATTATGAGAGAAATGCAAATCAGGCCTACAGTGAAGTTCACTTCACACCAGTCAGCATGACCATCATGAAAAAGTCTACAAATAATAAATGCTAGAGAGGGTGTGGAGAAAAGGGAACCCTCCTACACCATTGGTGAAAATGTAGGTTGGTGAACCACTATGGAGAACAGTGTGGAGGTTCCTCAGAAAAGTAAATATAGAACTACTATATGATCCAGCAATCCCACTTCTGGGCATATAGCCAATGAAAACTGTAATTTGAAAAGACACATGCATCCCAATGTTCACAGCAGCATTATTCACAATAGCCAAAACATGAAAGCAACCAAAATGTCCATTGGCAAAGGACTGGATAAAGAAGTTGTGGCACATATATTCAACGGAATACTACTCAGCCATGAAGAAGAATGAAATAATGCCATTTGCAACAACATGGATAGGCCTAGAGATTGTCATACTAAGTGAAGAAAGTCAAAGACAAAGACAAATATCACATGATATCACTTATAATAGAACCTAATTTTTAAAATGATATAAATGAACCTATTTACAAAACAGAAACAGATGCACAGATTTCAAAAATCTATGGTCACCAAAGGGAAAACGTGGTAGAGGGGGATTAATTAAAACTTTGAGATTAACATATGCACACTACCATATATAAAACAGATAACCAACAAGGATTCAGTGTATAGCACAGGGAGCTCTACTCACTATTTTGTAATAACCTATATGAGAAAAGAATCTAAAAGAGAATGGACAGGAGTTCCTGTCATAGCACAGCAGAAATGAATCTGACGAGGAACCATGAGGTTGCAGGTTCGACCCCTGGCCTTGCTCAGCAGGTTAAGGATCCAGCATTGCCATGAGCTGTGGTGTAGGTCTCAGACGTGGTTCGCATCCTGTGTTGCTGTGGCTGTGGTGTAGGCCAACAGCAGCAGCTCCAATTAGATCCCTAGCCTGGGAACCTCCATATGCTGTGGGTACAGCCCTAAAAAGCAAAAAAAAAAAAAAAAAAAGAATGGATACATGTATATGTATAACGGATTCACTTTGTTGTACATCTGAAACTAGCATGACTCTGTCAATCAACTACTCTCCAATAAAATTAAAAGAAATGAAACACAGGGAATCTCAGATTAAAAAATTCCAGAGTTATAGCAGGAATTGGCACAACATTGTAAATCAACTATACTTTTATTAAAAAAAAAAAAAAAAGAACAAAACTAAAGAGACTGTCAACCTGTTGAGGGAAAAGAAAGTGGCTTTCATTTTCATTTTACCACCTCATTACCATGTCCTGCTGGGTTTTTTTTGGGGGGGGGGCGGTAAAGGAGAAAAAGACAGCTTTATCGCTTTGCCAGGCAAAAGGGGCCACAGCAGGTTAATGCCTTAAAGACTGTGCCCCCATGTCCTGCTGTTTAACGAAGCTGGCATGGGAATCTCCAGATGCACAGACCACTGCGATTCATTGATTAGTTCTATTTGGAAGCCCCATTTCAGAAACCCTCTGAATTACAGCCCTGATCTTTACAGGGAGCTTAGCTGCATACTAGGCATTCTTCTAGGCACTTTACATGTAATAATTCATTTAATCTTCACAAAATCCAGTGAGGTTAAGTACTAGTCCTAGTCTCATTTTTACAGATGAGGACACTCAGAAAGTTTAGGTAATTTTCCCAAGTTGGTATAGCTAGTAAATTGTAGCACCAGCATTCAAATCTAGGCAATCTGGCAGCTGCATTCATGCTCTAAGCGCTCTTCTGTAAGTGCTGACACCAAAACAAAGTGGAATAATCCATTCGAATTTTGTACCACATGAAGTGGTCTAGAGAGATTAAAGCACATTTTAATTATTGTGCCAAACCAACAGAAAAGTCATGTTCTAGCTATCACAAGAATTTTAAAAGAAAATAATGAAAACAAACAGGCTTTAGGTGATTCACCCCAATATAAACACAATTATCTATGTTCCTGTTTCTGTAGTAATCTAGATGTCATGAGACCTTAACCAGGTCTGGAAGTTTTCCACATTATCTTTGTTTCATGGAAATGAGATTATCAAAGATGATGTGTGACAACATAGGTTAGAAACTGCTACAGGCTGGTAGAGTCTACATTTAGGTAAGTTAGGTTGAATTGGCATGAAGAACAGCAAATGTATGTATGGCTCAGGGTTAATTTTAGTCCTTTAGATGTCCGTTTGTCTCAGTCCTGTTCCATAAATTGTACAGAAAGTAACATCTAGCCATTCTGAGGACAGAGCCAGAAGTCTGGGTCCATGGATGAGTTTAGTGTCTGTCCTCCAAGGCCACAGAGACTGAAAGTATGATATTTTTTCACAGAACTGGAACAAAAAATTTTTAAATTTGTACAGAAACCCAAAAGACCCTGCATAGCCAAAACAATCTTGAGAAAGAAAAACAGAGCTGGAGGAATCAGGGTCCCTGACTTCAGACTATACTACAAAGCTACAGTCATCCAAACAGCATGGTACAGGCACAGTAACAGACATATAGATCAATGGAGCAGGACAGACAGCCCAGAAATAAACTCATGCACTTATGGTCAATTAATCTAAAACAAAGGAGGCAAGAACATACAATGGGAAAAAGACCGCCTCTTCAATAAGAGGTGCTGAGAAACCTGGACAGCTACATGCAAAAGAATGAAATTAGAACATTCTCTAAGACCATATGCAATAATAAACTCAAAATGGATAAAGGTCTAAATGGAAGACTGGATACTATAAAACTCCTAGAGGAAAACAGAGGCAGAACACTCTTTGATATAAATCACAGCAACACTTTTTTTGGGTCAGTCTTCTAGATTAATGGAAATAAAAACAAAAATAAACAAATAGGGCTTCATTAAACATAAAAGCTTTTGCATAGCAAAGGAAATCATAGACAAAATAAAGCAGCAACTTATAGACTGAGAAAATATTTGCAAACAATGCAAGAGATTAATTTCCAAAATATACAAACAGCTCAGGCAGCTTGATACAAAAAATAAAAACCCAAACAATCCAATCAAAAATGGGCCAAAGATCTTAATAGACATTTCTCCAAAGACATACAAATGGCCAAAAGACATATGAAAAGACACCCAACATCACTAATTATTAGAAAAATGCAAATCAAAATTATAATGAGGTATCACCTCACACCAGTCAGAATGACCATCAAGAAGTCCACAACTAATAAATCCTAGAAAGGGTGTGGAGAAAAGGGAAACTTCCTGTTTGGAAGTGGGAATGTCAATTGGCACAGCTACTATGGAAAACAGTATGGAAGTTCCTTAAAAAACTGAAAACAGTTATCATATGATCCTGTGATCCCAATCCTGGGCATATATCCAGAAAAAATTCTAATTCAAAAAGATACATGCACCCCAATGTCCGCAGCAGCACCATTTACAACAGCCAAGACACGGAAGCAACCTAAATGTCTAGTGATGCAGTAGATGAATGGATAAAGAAGACATGGTATATACATACAATGGAATATTACTCAGTCACAAAAAAACAGTGAAATATTGCCATTTGCAGCAACATGGATGGACCTAGAGAACATCATATTAAGTGAAGTAAAGCAGACAGTGAAAGACAAATATCATATGATATCACTTATATGTAGAATCTAAAAAAATGATACAAATGAACTTATTTTACAAAACAGAAACAGACTCACAGACTCCAAAAGCAAACTTATATTTACCAAAGGAGAAAAGGGGTTAGGGGATAAATTAGGAGTTTGGGATTACAGGACTACTATATATAAAATAGATAAACAACAAGGACCTACTGTATAGCATAGGGGACTATACTCAATATTTTGTAATAACCTATAATGGAAAAGAGCCTGAAAAAGAAAAATATACATGTGTGTGTGTGTATAACTGAATTATTTTGCTGTACATTTGAAACTAACACAACATTGTAAATGAACTATTAACTAAAATTCAATTTAAAAAAAGAAAGAAAAAAAATAGAAGGCACTCTGCTAGGAGCTAGGAAGGATGGTCAATAAATAGTTTATGGCATCTATGGCTCAAATTCACTGGTTAAAGTTGACTATCTCAAATATTTGGGGTGAGTAAAAAAATTAATTATAAATTACAATGAAATAAGCAAAATGGATTTACTCCATAACACAAAGAATAATATTCAATATCTCATAATAACCTGTAATGGAAAGTAATCTGAGAAAAATACATAACTGGGTCACTTTGATACATACCTGAAACTAACAAAATACTGTACATCAACTATACTTCAACAGAAATATATATAATGACAAATAGCACTGGGGGCATGAGAAAAGCCTTCTCTTCCCCCAGCCATTGAGCTTGCATTGAACACAGGACCAATCTGAACCAGACCCTTGGGAATGACATGTACTGTCTATACCTGAACGAGTCCTGGGTAGAATTTGATTAGAGTGGTTTATACTAATTAAAGTCAATTATTAGAGCTGGGTGCAGTCACTCTCCCCAAATGAGTGGCTGATGCATAATGGGGAAGGGGTAGGATAATTACTGAAGAAGCATCTCTAATGGCCACTAAAAATGCCAAATGTTTGATACTTAATAGAAGGGAGCTGTAGTGGAGGTAAAAGATTCCATCTCTGGAAAAATGTGTAGTTGGAGTTGGGATTTCAAAGATAGTGGTGGAGACACACTCCTAGAGGATTTTTAGGTAAAGGGTACAACGTGAACAACAATAAGAAAGAAAGAAAATGGAAGGGAAAAATAGAAAGTGGAATAAAAGAACTGGAGAGAAGGAGTGAGAAGTAAGGGAACTAAGGGAGCAGGGCAGATGGGGAGGTTTTCAACGTCAGTCTGAGAATCATGAGTGTTCTCTGCAACTAATGGGGAGCTGTGCAAGGTTTGAGGAAGGTAAGGGCATTATTAGTCTCTGCTTGCAAGACTCTAAGGATTCTTTTGCGGAGTTCCCATCGTGGCTCAGTGGTTAACGAATCCGACTAGGAACCATGAGGTTGCGGGTTCGGTCCCTGGCCTTGTTCAGTGGGTTAAGGATCCGGCGTTGCCCTGAGCTGTGGTGTAGGTCGCAGACTCGGCTCAGATCCCACGTTGCTGTGGCTGTGGCTGGCGGCTCCAGCTCAGATTCGACCCCTAGCCTGGGAACCTCCATATGCCACAGGAGCAGCCCAAGAAATGGCAAAAAGACAAAAAAAAAAATTTAATTAAAAAAAAATTCTTCTGCATCAGGGTTGGACCAGGTCAGGCTGAGTGTCTCCAAGTCACCCTGGGTTAGGCTGCTGTGTCCAAGCCTAGATCAGCCTTCAGGGACTCGGTGCAGAATTTCTGATGCCTGACTCATGTTTATCTAGCTTGGAGAACCTGTTTTCTACCATTCTACTCCCTTGTGGGCTATCTGAGGGATCCTGCCATGGCCCTGGGGAGGCTGGCTCCTCATTCCACACTTATCTTCAGCATAGCCACTGGCAGAAGGCAGGTTCCTAGCTCAGCCTATTGATCACCAAGAATCCAGCAGGGAAAGGTAACTATGAAGTCGAAAGCAGACTTAAAAAAGGCAATTCAAATTATATTAACTGGGAGTTCCCGCTGTGGCACAATGGGATCCGAGGCATCTTGGGAGTTGGGATAATCCCTGGCCTGGCACCGTGGGTTAAGGATCCTGCATTTCCCCAGCTGTGACTTTGGTTACAACTGTGGCTTGGATCTGACCCCTGGCCTAGGAACTCCATATGCCAAGGGATGGCCAAAAAAAAAAAAAAACACCCCCAAAACACGTATATATACATACATACACACACACACACACACACACGCACACGCACACGCACACGCACACGCACACGCACACGCACACACACACACACACACATATATATATATATAAACCTAATGTCTAGAGCCAGATTCCCAAGGAAGCCTAGGGAGAATGTGATGGGAAGGATAAAAAGACGGTTTTTGAACTCATGTCAGGTTCAAAGAAATAACCTTTTATCACATAATTTTTTAAGGGCCGTATCCACGGGATGTGGAAGTTCCCAGGCTAGGGGTCCGACTGGAGCTGCAGCTACTGGCCTACACCACAGCCACAGCAACATAGGATCAGAGCTGTGTCTGTGAACCACACCACAGCTCAGGGCAATGCTGGGGCCTTAACCCACTGAGCGAGGCCAGGGATTGAACCTGTGTTTTCATGGATACCAGTCGGGTTTGTTACCACTGAGCCACAGCAGGAACTCACCCCCACCTTTTAACATAAAATTTTGACCCCAGGCACACTTCAGTGGTAATAGGAACACATTAACTACCTGGCCAAATGCAATTTGTTCACTAGGACAAAAGTGAAATCCTCCTGTGAAATCCTTTAGGGAAGCTCTATGCTTCCTCTTGGTTTGCAGGGAAAGTCCCTCTTTTGAAAAAGCTCCTGGGCTAACAACTCTCTGCTCATGTCCAAAGGGAAAAATTATCTCTGGGAGTAAACAGCACAAGAATAACTGAAATGGAGGAAGTATGTGATTTCGAGCTTGTGTTGCTAACAAATATTTTCTATGCTTATCACAGAGTAAGGAATGCAACCCCTCTGTGGATAAACTCAAAGAATGTTTTGGAGTGAGTACTCCTTGAGTGATTCCTTTGTGCTAGGCACTGGGCTAAATACCTATTAACATTGTCTTGTCAAATATGGTAGCCACCAGCCACTTGTGGCTACTGAGCACTTGAAAGTGGCTAGTCCAAACTGAGATGTGCTTAAATTTTGAGGATTTAGTATGCAAAAAGAACGTAAAATATCTCCTTAGTATTTTTACATTGACTGCATGTGAAAATCATAATATTTTGATACATTGGGTTAAGTAATAGGTGATGAGTTTTATCTATTTTTTACTTTAAAAATAGGACTACCAGAAAACTTAAAATTATACAAATGGTTCGCATTTGTGGTTTGTATTATATTTCTATTAGAGAGTACAGCTTTAGATGATCTCCAATCTGCATCCTCATAACAACTTTATAACATGGAATATTATTAGGTCTATTTATTGAAGAAGAAACTGCTGAGGTGTAGAGACTGCGAGGACTTGCCTAGCATTTTTAAGTGCTGGGACAGTGATGTAAACCCAGGTTGATCTTAATCACTATATTAAATTGCCTCTTCAGCTTGCTTTATGAGTCAACATTTTTCTGGATAACTCTGGGTTGGGATAGGATGCTGTTCCCCCACTAATTGCTTGCATGAGCTTGGATAATTATCTTAATCTCTTCATGTCATTAGACATGAGCCTAATAAATCTAATAAGTCAATAAAGCATTATTGTTTTATTTGAATCATTTCTTTGGCTTCACAATCCATGGAAACAAAGATTCAGTTCAACTTAACAAATGTCTCATTAGCGTTACTATGTACAATTGTGAAGAAGCCCAAAGAAACACCATGAGATATGTTTTAACTCCATTATGTTTGGAGTAACACCAGAATCAATGAACTTGCAAATATAAAACTCTATATGTTATTAAGAAGAATGTGTTTTCTGTGATTGCTGGATGCAAAGAAGTTCCAAATATACCCATTACATCAAGCTTTAGATCCTTTGTCCTGTTTTTTTTTTATGGTGGTGGGGGGCCTGCTGTTTGATTTGTTAGATTTGTATTAAAATCTTCCCATTAGGATAGTGTATTAATCCATTCCTCTTTGAAGGTCTATCAATTTTCCTTTTTATATTTTAACCTATATTATTAGGTGCATACATGTTTAGAATTGTATATTTGTTGTGTGTTTGATATGTATGCATGTGTGTGTGAATTGAACCTTTTATCATTGTGTATAATGATACTTTTATACTCTTTATATAAATCTCTGATGATCTTAAAATCTATTCTGATTCACATTAATATAGTTACATCAGGTTTTTTTGGTTAATATCTGCCTGGTACATCTTTACATTTCTTTAATCAGTATATTTAACCTTTTCTCTACTAAAATAATTTCAGGTAAGTCCTTTTTGTTAACCTCCACTAGTTAGAATTTTTTAAGATTGTATACAACCTACTTTTTTTTATTTAGTCACACCTGCAGCATGCGGAAGTTCCCGGGCCAGGGATCAAACCCATGTCACAGTAGCAACCCAAGCCACTGCAGTGACAATGCCATATCTTTAACCCACTGCATCACAAAAGAACTCCACAACCCACTTTTTAAAAGAATAACTATATATTTGTTATTTTTTTGGTTCAATGTTCTATTTCATATTAATACTCATTTTGGGATCATTTCCGTTTTATCTGAAGTGCAACCTTTATAATTTTCTTTACGTAAGGTTTTTTTTTTTTTTTTTTTGTCTTTTTGCCATTTCTTGGGCCGCTCCTGCGGCATATGGAGGTTCCCAGGCTAGGGGTCTAATCGGAGCTGTGGCCGCCAGCCTACGCCAGAGCCACAGCAACGCAGGATCCGAGCTGCATCTGCAACCTACACCACATCTCACGGCAACGCTGGATCGTTAACCCACTGAGCAAGGGCAGGGACCGAACCCGCAACCTCATGGTTCCTAGTCGGATTCGTTAACCACTGCGCCACGATGGGAACTCCCATAAGTTTTTTTGATAATAAATTCTGCCAATTTTTGTTCCCCTGAAATGTTTTTGAGCCACATTATTATTATTATTATTATTATTTTATAATTTATTTTTTGTCTTTTCTAGGGCTGAAGCTGTGGCACATGGAGGTCCCCAGGCTAGGGGTCTAATTGGAGCTGTAGCCGCCAGCCTACACCACAGCCACAGAAACACCAGATCCTTAACCCACTGAGCAAGGCCAGGGATCGACCTGCAACCTCATGGTTCCTAGTCAGATTCGTTAACCACTGATCCATGACGGGAACTCCTGAGTCATATTATTGAAAGAGTTTTGTGAAGTACACAGTTCTAAATTGACAGTTGTTTTCACTCAGACTTTGATTATTTAATATCTCTGGTTTCTATCATTGCTTTAGAAGTTAGCTTTAAGTCTGTTATTTGTTCCTTTGTAAAATCTGTCCTTTTCTCTCTGGCTAGTTTGTTTTTTTTGCCTCTTTGTTTTTTCAGGGCTGCACCCACAGCACATGGAAGTTCCCAGGCTAGGGGTCGAATCAAAGCCATAGCCGCCAGCCTACACCACAGCCACAGCAACGATGGATCTGAGCCACATCTGCAACTACACCACAGCTCACAGCAATGCCAGATCCTTAACCAACAGAGCAAGGCTAGGGATCGAGCCTGCATCCTCATGGATGCTAGTTGGGTTCATTAACCACTAAGCCACAATGGGAACTCCTCTCTGGCTAGTTTTAATGTCAACTATTTGTTGTTTGTATTCACTGTGAAATGCTAAGTGAGATTTATTCTTATCTTATTATTCAGGGTCTATTGCTCTTCCTGAAATTCAGGATTTGTATCTTTAATCACATCTGGAAAAATCTTAGCCATTATCTTTTAAAGTATTGCCTCTCAAAGGACATGTTTCCAAAGAAGACATACAGAGGCCAATAGGCACATGAAAAGGTGCTCAAATTTCCAATCATCAGAGAAATCCACATCAAAAGACAGTGATATGACTGTGGGAAACAGAATGGAGGTATTTCAAAAAACTAAAATTAGAACTACCCTGGAGTTCCCGTCATGGCTCAGTGGTTAACGAATCTGACTAGGAACCATGAGGTTGTGGGTTCAGTCCCTGGCCTTGCTCAGTGGGTTAAGGATCCAGCGTTGCCGTGAGCTGTGGTGTAGGTTGCAGATGCGGCTTGGATCCCCCGTTGCTGTGGCTCTGGCGTAGGCCGGTGGCTACAGCTCCGATTAGATCCCTAGCCTGTGAAACTCTGTATGCCACAGGAGTGGCCCTAGAAAAGGCAAAAAGACAAAAAGACAAAAAAAAAAAAAAAGAACTACCCTATGACCCAACAATTCCACTTCTGGGTATATATCTGAAAAAAACAAACCACCAAAAAAAACCACATTAATTTGAAAAGATACATACACTCATCTCATGTTCATTGCAGCATTATTTCCAATTGTCAAGCTATGGAAGCAGCCTAAGTGTCCATCAACAGATGTCAAGGGTCTCTACCAATTCAAGACCATTTAAAGGATCTCAGCTTAGGAGTTCCCACTGTGATGCAGCAGGTTAAAGATCTGGCACTGTTTCTGCGGTGGCGTGGGCTTGATCTTCAGCCCCAAGCAATGGGTTAAGGATCAGGCATTGCTGAAGCTGTGGTGTAAGCTGTAGCTATGGCGTGGATTTGATCCCTGGTCGGGGAACTTCCATATGCTTCCCCAAAAATCTCAGCTTAAAGTTCTGTTGTTTTTGTTGTTCAAATGCTCTTTTCTGGAAAGTACCATGAAATAAACACTGCTAAGTATGTAGTAAAATGTTACAGAGATAGTAATTCGACCTGGAGTGGGAAAGATCCGGTAATAAGATCCTGTTATGGGTATGTGGTTAACTGTATTTGTAAATAAAATGATCAAACTACCTGCCAACAAGGCTGGAAGAAAACAAGGCTGGAAAAAAACAAGCCTGGAACATCACTATCCTCACTCTTAAATAACATCTACTCATTAGATTATTGAATGTAACTATGTTTTACCTTTGTAAAGAGAAGGGAGAGAAGGAATGAAAGATTCCCCGAGTAATGGCTCTAATGAAGGTATGGAACGTGGTGAAATAAAGAATCTTTGTTATTTCCTACCAGCTATGAAACCAAAATTACTACATGAAGCAACCATCAAGCTGTGAGGATGCAAGAGTCATGAAAATAGGTGGTGTCTTATTAATTAATGCATTCAACAAACACTAGAAACTGATCTTGGAGACACAGCAGTGAGTGACAGCTTGGAGTGAGATCTTAATTCTCTGCTCAGGAATGAAACCTGGGCAGACTGGACAAAAACCAGGAATCCTAGCCACTAGATTAGCTGGAGGCTGAAAGAAGAATTGCCCTCATTCTTGCCCCCTGTCGAAAGCAAGAATGTTTCAAGGAGGCAAAGACTGTGAAAACAGGCATAAAATTTATTGTTAGAGTCACAGCACAACATGTAGGGGAGCACACAGAGAAGTCATTTATTTAAGTCAGAAGCAAAGCCGTAATACACACCCTAAAGTAGAATGTGGGTGTCCCCCTCAATGAGGAGCAAGCCAGAGAGCTGATTTAAATCTCTTATATAGGACAGTTCTTCTGGGTGTTTTTTTTACCTTTAGCCAATTGTCCTGTTTTAATTCTCACACCTGACTGGACACAGGACCCTCCCCAACGTGCGTGCGCATCTTTTGACAAAGATGGATTCCAAGGCAAAGGGTGCCAGGAGGTATCAGGACTTATTATGGCCTGGAGCCTCCTCCCTTTCTGACCCCTACAGTCTTACTGCACAGTGTAATTGGGGAGCTCTCCTTGACCCCAGGAGTGATTGAATGGTCATCTTTCTAGATGGAACATGAAACAAGGCCTAAAAGGACACAAGACTCCCTCTTATCAAGCAGGCCCATGTAACGGATAAGTTCCCAAAGACAAAGATAAGCCCCAAGGCCACAGACTACAAGGCTCAACCAAACGCCCCTGTCTATAAAAAAATCAAGCATTTCCCCTGCGGCGGTGGGGAAGTCTTGCCTGCTCAGGGTTTGAGACCAATGTCTTGGTCAACAAACTCCCCTGGCAATCTCATTGCTCCAGCCTCTGCCCCCTCCTTCCCTGCCATTCTCACAATCTTATCTCTGGATTCCAGCAGAGCTCAGCTCCTGCAATTACCTTTTTCCTTTAAGTGTCACAGAGAAACAAGGCTCAGTTTCCTGGGCCTAACAAGTCTCAGCTGTTCTCAGCGCAGGGGCCCATGTACCTCCTGCCTCAAAACCGTGTAACAGGATCACAAAGACCCGGTCTGTTTTATTCCCCATTGCATCCCCAGCACCTAGCAGGGCCATAACAGACGTGTTGAATGAGCACCTACTGTGTGCCATGCACAGTACTAGAAGCAAGGTGGACATGACCCTCACTCTCAGTCCTAAGGAGAAATCCTTCTTCCTCAAAGTAATAAAAGCTTGAAATTGCCATCAAACTAGTATTAAAGATCTTATCAAAGATACTAATAAACAACTAATGGGGCTCATTAGCGTGATGACATTTGTAGCTTTCTCCATGAACTGACTCATAACAGCTCTGTGAAGTAGCCAGGCAAATATGATCATTCCCCAGTTCACAGCTGAGATAATACTACTACTCGGGAGTTCTCGAGGAATTCTTACCTGCCAGCACTGGGTTAAATGCTTTCCATTCATTATCTCATTGAATTCCCCAATAACTCTATAGGAAATCAGTGAAATCAGTGAAGCTAAAACAAGTTTCAGCAACTGTGCCTGGGGGGGGTGCATAATTATTAAGTGACAGAATCATGACTTATCTCAGGAGGTGGGACTCCAGGGCATTCCAATGTGCCCAGAAAAGGCAGCAGAACACACGCAGCAAGTGAAGATGCTAGAACCAGCATCTTTATTACCACGAGTAGATATTTAACAGGTGCCCAAGGGGGAAGCTAATTTACTCCCAGGAAGTTTGAAGACATATCTTTAAATGACGACAAAAAGTATTCCCCACACACAAAAGTATCGCACGATAACAGACACAATATAACTACTGCAATAATTTTGCGAGAAGAGAATGTTTTGCTCCTATTTCCTCTAGAAGCGATGCTTACTATTTAAATCAGGAACACTCAGAAGTAGAAAGAGAACTTGGCAAACCCAAAACACAACTTCCCTCAATCCATATTCACCTGGGCGTGTGCCTACCAGGGCCAACTGCATAGCAATTTCACTGCTGAAGTGCGTTGAGGCAAGAGTCAAGTAACACAAATCTGGAAGGGACTCGAAACCAGCTGGTGACTAGCTAGATAGCAGTACGCAGCCCTGGATTTACAGAGGCGGTGAGGCTCACGGAGTTCACAGACCTCCAGAAAACCATTCCGTGCCAAAAGGCCTTCTCACGATTAGAAATGGGTCTAGTCTTTTCACTCTTTCTCTTGCTGCCTCTCCAGCCGCGATGTTCCTTTGCTTCAACAAATTTTTTGAAACGATGTTGACTCCCCCCCCCCCCAAAAAAAAGCCTGAACGCGCTTTCCCAACAGATTAAAACACGGTGAAACCAAGAACCTGATCCTTCGTACTTCGGCTGCCACGGTCCACGCACCGCGGCGCTGGCGAAGGCTCGGGCGCGGCGGGAGTTGGGGGGCGCAGGGACCCCAGGGCCACGGGTTTCCGGGGAGCAGCTGAGCTGCGCAAGGGCGCGCCGGGGGCGAGTCTGGGCCGCGCACCACTCCGCGGTCTCCTAGCGACCCGACCGGCTGGAAACGCGCCCTACCCAAAGCCGAGCGGGCAGCCGGGCACCATGGCTGACCGCAGAGTACGGTTCCCGCCCGCAGCGCGGGCCCGGGTGCCGGTGAGCATCAGCTTCGGGCCCCGGTAAGCGCATTGGGCCGGTGCCGCTTGGGGGCGCCTGCACCCCGTGCTTGTTGGGGCTGGGGACGGGGGAGGGCCCCGGGCCGCGGAGGGAGGGCCCAGCTGCCTTTCACTCTCAAGGTGTCCAGCTCCTAAATGACCGGAATGGAATATAACCGCGCGCGCGACGCCCTTCACTACAAAGGATATCTTTCTGTTATCCTCCCAACCCCTCAGGAGATGGAGATTAATATACGCCTTCCTGATGGGAAACTAATAGTCACAGAGTCTTCCGCGGAGACTGGTTTAGTCTGCGACCCACCCTTCTCCGGGTTAGCAGCTGGATCTTGCAGCTTGGCCACCCAGCTGGTGACTGCGGCCAAGCTGAGCCCGTGTTTGGGGAGTGCCTCGGGTACTGGCGTGTGTCTGCTGCCATTTTCAGTGGTTGGTGTCACTGCCACAAGGCAGGAAGCCGAGGCTCTTTGTCTTTGCTGATTTCTTGATCTGTATTTGAGAACGGAATTAAGCTGTCCTGGTGGCAGTACCATGTGGCGGTTAAGATTCCAAAGTCTAGAGTCAGAAAGGCTAGCAGTGAAGGGACATTCTCCTCTTATTTGACGGGTGACCTTGGGCAAGTTAGCTGCTCCTTCCCGGCTGGGTTTTCTTAACAATAAATGGGGACAATAAAAGGAATTAAATCTTACAGTATTGTAGTGAAGATTAACCTACATGGCACACGTTAAGCAGTTAGGGTCACATATACAAGCTGTGTACATGTTTGCAATTAACCAACTCTTTGAGAATCTTCTCCCACCCCCATTTTCAAACTTTCTGTTTTTAAATAATTATAGACTCAAAAGAAGTTGCAGATATAGTGCAGAGGTCCCATGTACCCTTCCTCCACCTGCTTCCAGTGGTACTATCTTGCATAAAGATAGTACTGTTATGGAACCGGGAAATCAGCACTGGTGCCATATGTGAGCTAGACTGTAGACTTTACTTGAATTTCACCAGTTTTCATGTGTGTATAGTTCTGTAAAATGTTGTCATGGGAGTTCTCGTTGTGGCGCAGCAGAAATGAATCTGACTAGGAACCATGAGGTTGTGGGTTCAATCCCTGGCCTCACTCCGTGGGTTAAGGATCTGGTGTTGCTGTGGCTGTGGCGTAAGCTGGTGGCTACTGCTCTGATTCGACCCCTAGCCTGGGAACCTCCATATGCCACGGGTGCAGCCCTAAAAAGAAAAAAAAAAATGTTGTCTCATATATACATCAAAATACAAAACTTTTCTTCGCCATATGAGAACTACTTCATGCTACCCCTTTATTACTGCTCATTTTCCCACTCACAGCCCTTGGCAGCCACTAATTTGATCTCCGTTTCTATACTTTTGTTCTTTTGAGGCTGTTAGGTAAATAGAATAATAAAACCTTTTGACACTGGCTCTTTTTCATTCAGCATAAAACCCTTGAGGTCCATCCAAAATGTTTTATGCACCAGTAGTTAGTTCATTTTTACTGCTGAGTACTATTACATGGTATGGCTGTACCACAGTTAATTTATCCATTCTCCTGTGGCAAGACATTCAGGTTGTTTCTGGTGTTTAGCTACCATGAATAAAGCTGCTATGAACATTTATGTACAAGTTTTTGTGTAAACATAAGTTTTCGTTTCTTTAGGACAAACGTCTGATGCTCTTTTGCGAATCATAAAGATGGAAGTATCTATGTCTCATCTAGTGACTGTGAAGAGTTCATGTTTAGGAAAACATGTTTTAGTTTTATTTTCTGGCTCAAGCAAAATTTTTCATGAACATTACAGAATGCGGAGAGCGAAGTTCATTAGCTATGAGGGGCAAAGAGGGGTTGTGGGAAGCCCTCCAGCTAGACTGGTTGCTTTATTCACCTCTTTGGAACTCAGTTTTCTCATTGCAAAGTGAAGACGGTGGCCTAGATTTATTTCAGTTTCTGCTGGCTCTACTATTCTATGAGGCTTGAATTAGCTGCCACACTTTTCCCATTTTGGGTTGTATGACTGTGCTTAAGTAAAAATATTATTTATCAGATTTGATTTTCAGAAGTCCTTGGGTGTTTGAATTACTTGTAAATGCGTGGAAAATAAACATTGTTAAGGTATTTAATACTATGGAGGGTAACTTGCTAATAGGTCAGGCTGAGTGGGTCATTCAATCTCTGGGTTAGCTGGAATGTCAGCATCCCCACCACTTAGCTATTTGAGTGATTTATTAACTGCAAAGAGCAACTTTGTGTAAGCTCATGTTTTTGCATCCTTTCATCTACATCTTCACAGTGGAGGTGGAGCAAGCCCATAAAACACACATACATGCACAGCAAGCAAAAGTTTCTGAGACTCACTAGAAAAGGATAGAGATCAAGCTGGAATCTCTCAGTAATGTTTTGTGCCTATAAGGCTGAGTGCAACAAGGAGTAGATTTGGTATAATGGGTCTGGAGGTGGAAGAGTCTTCCAAGAAAGACATCAGTAATATAGAAATATCTGACTAGGGCAGTCTGATGTATTAGGATAATGACAGACCTACCATGAAGCTGCTCAGATTCCAAGTCTTGCCTTTGGCAATAGCTAGATGTATTAGATTATCCAAGAACTCCTATTGGTCCATCTGTCTATTCCATCTCATCTTCATGCCCTAACTTCTCAGTGCAAATAGGGGCCTGGTGGGTAAAGAAACAATGTGAAGCAGGCTGTGTATGAGGCAGTAGGGAGTGGTGGAGACTGTGACTAAGAGAGCACAGGATTTGTCTAAAGAGGGCAGCCGTTATACCAATACCAGCCTCATAAGGAGGTGGACCCAGTGTTCCCAGAGCTCCTGATTTTTGTTCCAGATTATTTGTGTGAACTTTTTTTATATGTCAGAAGCTCTAGCATTGTGGTTAAACATCTTTCCCTAAAGTCACACGACCGACCAGGATTAAAATCCCAGCTCTTCTGTTTACTAGCTGTGGGAACTTTGACGAATGTTTGTTTTGTGTTTAAACTTCTTTGTGCCTCAATTTCCTTATCTGCAAATGGGACTAATACTAGGACCTACCTACTTCATCAGCTTCTTATGAGATTAAAATAAGTTAATACATGTAAAGCACTTAGAATAGCGCTTATTAGTTCTCAATACATGTCAGTTATTATCATTCTTATTAAAACACAAAGGGGACCAAATGACAGATTTTTGGGCCTGATACAGCCCATAAATAGCTAGTTTGCAACCCTTGACCTCCTGAGTTTAGAGGAGAAATCCAGGCCCACAGAGGTTAAATGAAATCTGAGGGTTATGCAGCTAATTAGGGGCACATTGTCCCCGGGATCCCAGTTCTTCCCACTACACTGTGTCCCTTTGAAGGATGAGAAAGAGTTCCAGGAGGGCTCACAACTTGTGACTATCCCTTATAAAAAGAATAGATAGATAGATGGTGATGACAGTTGTTGGTAATAATGGATTAGATGTACACAGAGTGACAGATGGGCCTCTATGATATCATACTTGGTAAACAAGTAACAGAACAATAAGATTTATGTAAATTAAGAATACATACACACAGGAGTTCCCTGGTGGCCTAGAAGTTAAGGATCTTGCATTGTCACTGCTGTGGTGTGGGTTCAATCCCTGGCCTGGGAACTTCTGCATGCTGCAGGTGCAGGGTGCAGGGGTGGGGGTGGGGGAGGAGATGGAAGACTGTTCGTTCAGAATCCATTTGGGAATCATGGGAATCATTTGGGAGTTCTCTTGTGGAGCAGTAGGTTGAGGATCTGGTGTTGTCATTGCAGCAGTTTGGATCACAAAAAAAAAAAAAGAAAAGAAAGAAAAGAATTCATACTCACAGAAACACTGTAGACCTCATAAGGATGTCTGCAAACAGGAAGGTACATTCCAAATTTGTTGGAGTGGCTTTTCCTGTGCAGGGGAGGGCAGTGAGGGTGGGATATGGGGATAACATAGAATAGAGGGAAGAGCAGCAATAATGTGCCATGGACCAGGACGGTGATAAGCTCAGCTTTCAGCGCGACCCTTTCTTCCCCCACCTCTCCTCCTAAAACAGGTAGAGGCCAGCCTGCTCACACCCTCCTTCTGCTACCCTCCACCCCTGTGGTCTATACCCCTGGGCACGTTGTCTTACAGGTACACCGAGAATCTGGCTTCCAAGTGCTTCCCAAAGCATAAGGGCGGGCCGCCGGGTCCCACCTCCCTGAGCAGCCGGCGCTGGAGATTTGTGACAACCGAGCTGGATGACTTCCGGGAAGGCTGCTCGCCCTGCCGAGGTCTGATCACCCAGGGCCTGGACAAGGGCTTCTTCCTCCCGATTTATCACAGAGCTCCCCGCCCCGCCGGGAAAAGGAGGCAGAACTCGCTGCGCAGGGAAGCAGCCCTGGGTTCCAGGCTCTCACCAGCCCGGCAGGCGCGGAAGGCGTTCCTGGCGGACGTTGAGGCGCAGCTGTCCCCGCACCCCTTGGCCCTCTACCCGGACCTGGAAGAAGACCTGCCTGCAGAGGTGACCTCCTGGCCCAGATATTTGGCGGGACCTGGGGAACATTGCTCCTTGGATGCCTGGGGAGTTCCCTCCAGGGGGTGATGTATTTATAAAGAGGAGAGGATGGTCCTTGTCCCCCAGCATGTCCTTCCCCCCATCCCCCGCCCCCGCGGGGTTTGGTGCCTCCTTCCTCTCTCTGCCCCCAGGAAGCGCAAATGGTAGGGACACACCCGCTGGTCCCTATGAGGCCATTTAAACCCGCAGCGTTTGATGTCTTTGCTGCTGAAGCTCTCCTGGTGTACCCTGCTTGTGACTCTTTGGGCAAAGAAAGCAGTGGAGGAATTGTTTGGGAACTAACAGTACCTGCTACCCCACCCCCATCCCCCCACCCCCACCGTCTGTTCCCTGTGCCAGCAAGCATGGCAGTTGTTCAGAAGGGAAACTCTGCTCAAAGCTACTAGCCCAGAGTGAAATCCTTGTCACGGTCTGGAAGGTCCTGGGTGTTCTGTGCTCAACCCACCGCAGCTCTGCTCCATCTCCAACCTCACCCGCCACTCCTCTGCCTTCGCTCACTCCGCTGCTGCCTTCACTCTGGCCTCCTGGCTGCTCTGCCAATGTGACAAGCTTGTCCAGTTCAGGTCTCTGTTCCTGGGTTTGGAACACTTGCTGGCAGAAGTCAGCCTGGCTCACTCCTTCTCTTTCTCCAGCTCTTTCCTCAAATGTCTCCTCACTGGAGAGGCCCACAAAAAAAACAGCACCTCTTCCCCATCCCTTCCCTTCCTATGACCTGTTTCCATTATAGCAGTTATCAGCACTGGGCACCTTACCAGAATAAAACCTCTACAAGGATAGGGCTTTTCAAAAGCAGAGATTTTTTTTTTTTTTCTTTTTAGGGCCACACCTGCGGCATATGGAGGTTCCCAGGCTAGGGTCGAATCAGGGCTACAGCTGCTGGCCTATACCACAGCCACAGCAACACGGGACCCAAGCTGCGTCTACGGTCTACACCACAACTCATGAAAATGCCAGATCCCAAACCCACTGAGCAAGGCCAGGGAGTGTACCTGTGCCCTCATGGATACTAATCAAGTTTGTTATTGCTGAGCCATGAGGGAAACTCCAAGGGCAGAGATTTTATGTGTCTTTCACTCTGCACCACCAGTACCTGACCTAAGGTAGACACTGAATAAATATTTATGGATAATGAATGAAGGAATAAAGAAATCTGTCATGGAAGTCTATAGAAAGAACAACTGGAATTTTTTTTTTGCTTTTTAGAGCTGCATCCTCGGCATATGGAGGTTCCCAGGTTAGGGGTCAAATCGGAGCTACAGTTGCTGGCCTACACCACAGCCACAGCAATGCAGGATCTGAGCCTCATCTGCAACCTACACCTCAGCTCACGGCAACGCCAGATCCTTAACCCACTGAGCGAGGCTAGGGATCAAACCCACAACCTCATGGTTACTAGTCAGATTTGTTTCAGCTGCGCCACAATGGAAATTCCTGGAATTTCTAATTAATGATTTGCCTACTGGGCTTTCTTTCACTGCCTCCTGCCAGCCACCACCTCTGAGTCGATGACAAAAAGATTGTTTGCACACATCCGTAGAGGCCACATGGGACTGTGGCTCTTATTCCCATGTCTGACACTCCCCAGTAGAGGTGCTGGCTTCCTTCTGAAGCAGGATCTCTTCTTGTGGTGCTGTTATGGCCACCAGCAGCTCTACATGTAAATTTTACCCAGAAAAACAACACCTCTTATTGCACAGTTCCGGCAAAATTCTGTAACCCAATTTTTCTGGGTCCTACTTAGGTCTTATACCTCTTCCTAAGCTCATCCCGGGGGCCTGATTGGCGTGGCCAGCCTGTGTGGTGGGGGGTGGTCAGGCCACAATGACTGAGAGTGGAGGAAGAGGTGATTCTCCAAAGAAGACTCTAGATACTGTTACTCATAGGAAGACAAATGAATGGTGGGCAATCGAAAACCACAGAAATCCTCTAGAGGCACTTTTCTTTTTTCTTTTTTTAAGAATTTTTATTTTTTCCATTATAGCTGATTTACAGTGTTTTGTTGTTATTGTTGTTGTTTTAATGATTTTTATTTTAGAGGCACTTTTCTTAGCTGGGCTGTGGGGTCCCAGTGGAGCCAGAGGCACTGTTCCATCTGGAGGAGATGGAACTTCAGTAAAGAGACTGCACAGGAGTTCCTGTTGTGGCTCAGTGATTTAAGAACCTGATATAGTATCTATGAGGATGCAGGTTCGATCCCTGGCCTCACTCAGTGGGTTAAAGGATCCACCACTGCTATAAGCTGTGGCATAGTTTGCATGCCGATGAGGCTTGGATCTGGCATTGCTGTGGCTGTGGTGTAGGCCAGCTCCAATTCGACCCCTAGCCAACCTCCTGAAGGTGTGGCCATTTAAAACAGAAAAAAAAAAAAAAAAAAAAAAGAGAAGACCGCCCAGTTGGAGTTCCCTTGCGGTTCAGCAAGTTAAGGATTCAGCATTGTCACTGCTATAGCCTGGGTTGCCGCTGTGGTGTGGGTTAGTTCCCTGCCCGGAGAACTTCCACATGCCATGGTGTGGCCCAAAAGGGGGAAAAAAAAAAAAGACAGCACAGCTACCGTCTAGGTGATGGATGTTTATCTGCAGCTTGCACTGAAATTGATGAATAGCACTGACACCTAGAAGGGAAAAGCGAAGGGGCGGGTAGGTCTGTTCTGATTTAGAATCAAGGGGCCCCCTCTTCAGCACATCTTTCTTTCCTCCAAGGCTCTTTCCTGTTTGTAGCTCTTATTAAAGGTGCTGGACGTGCTGGATCCTCATAGGAAGCTGGAGGACACGTGGGCTTCTTGTCAGGGCATCAAGAAAAGACCGAAGGAAAACACAAAACATTTAAAAAAACGTTCTAGCCAAGTCTACCTGGAACCGTAAGTATCCTTCCTTACGGTCCTTTTATTCATTCTTTTGTTCATTCCTATCCCTTGAGGAAAGTTCTAGCACCGATCTTCCTCCACTAACAGGGGTAGGGGATGGGGGGTCGGGAAGTTATGTCTTGATAAGCCCATGGTAAATGGAAAATATCTGAAGTTGGAAATGCATCGACAACACCCAACCTACCAAACATCGTAGCTCAGCCCAGCCTGCAGTAAACGCATTCAGAACACATACATTAGCCTACAGGGGGGCAAAATCATCTACCACAAAGCCTGTTGTATTAATAAAGTGTCGAACATCTCATGTTATTTACTGATACTGTACTGAAGGTGGAAAAAAGGATGGTTGTTGGGTACAGAGTTGCTGTGAGCGTATCGGCTGTTTCCCCTCGTGACCGGGTGGCTGATGGGGAGCCGAGGCTCACTGGTGCTCTCCAGCATCACGAGAGTATATCTCTCCTGCATATCACTAGCCTGGGACAAGATCCACGTTCAAAATTTGAAGTACAGTCTCTACTGAATGGATATTGAGTTGCACCATCGTGAAGTAGAAAAGTCATTAAGTTGGAACATTGTAAGTCAGTGACTATCTGTAGTTACCTTCTCATCTTTAGCATATTTTAGGAACAATTAAGAATCTTTAGAATAATTAAGAGAAACAAAAGAAACTAAGTTCCTGTGGAGGCAGGAAAGGAGCCATGGGTCCTGCTGCAAATAGTGTTTATTTCGTAAATGGATGTGAATTACCCAGCAGTGGAGCAAACACTTGTGTGTCTCCCTGACTCTGAGAGAGCTGTTAGACAGGAAGAAAACTGCAGAAAGCATGATTGATTTTGATTAGCCCACAGTGGCTTTTTTTCTTTCTTTCTTTCTTTTTTAGGGCCACACCCCCAGCATATGGAGGTTCCCAGGCTAGGGGTCTAATTGGAGCTACAGCTGCCAGCCTACACCACAGCCACAGCAACGCAGGATCTGAGCCGTGTCTGTGACCTGCACTGCAGCTCTCGGCAATGCCGGATCCCTGACCCACTGAGCGAGGCCAGGATTGAACCCTCGTCCTCAAGGATTCTGGTTGGATTTGTTTCTGCTGAGTCACAAAGGGAACTCCCCACAGTGGCTTTTTGGATTATCTGTGGCAAAAGCCCTTTCACTCAACATGATTGAGACCAGTAGTTGGTTGAATAACCAACCAAATAAAAAAAAGGTTAATCCAGGGCATTGTAGAAGATGATATTTTAATATTGACACATTTTATTTTGCCCTAAAACATAACTGTATATTCACTTGCTAAGTCCTTTAATAGAAAGCCTTTTTTGGAGTATGAGTCTGCTGCTTGGAGTTCCCGGTCATCTTTTTTGCATAAACTACTCCACCTTCACTGAACCTTTTCCAAAGCACTAAGCTTAATTTGCATAAAACCCACACTCTTTTGTATCACACTTTTGTTTCCTCCATTTACATAATTTTTTGTTTGTTTGGTTGTTTTAGGGCCACACATGTGGCATATGAAATTTCCCAGGCTAGGGGTCAAATCAGAACTGCAGCTGCCGGTCTACACTACAGCCACTGCAACACCGGGTCCAAGCTGCATCTGTAACCTATGGTGCAGCTTGCGGCAGTGCTGAGCGAGGCCAGGGATGGAACCTGCATCCTCATGGATACTAGTCGGGTTCTTAACCTGCTGGGCTGCAACAGGAACTCCCCAGATCTTTGAGTTCTTGACCCTTGGGGAACTATTAGCTAGTTCTGTTTACGTAAAAATGTCAGCAGGACTCCTACCATGGGTCCTGGACAGTGCTAGATCCTGAGGACACAGCGGTAAACAGGTTAGGACCCCTATCCTCCTGAGGATTGCAGACTGGCGTGGAAGAGAGCATTAAATGTCAAGGGCGTGAGTCTTCCTTCACAAAGACGTATGCTTATGCAATACTAATTTCCTTTTATTTCTATTTATATCGACTCCCGAGCCTCCTCCCACTGAACAGTAAACATGCAATCGTGGTCTTTATTTGTTTTATAAGAAAGTGGGATCGGTCCGCAATAATTGCAAGACTGATATTTGACCTCTTTCTGGTCTCTGGGACTCTTCTCTCAATCCTTGCTGTTTTTGTCACAGTCTGTGTACCCACCCCTCTCTTCCCATCCTACCCACAACACCTGCATAATTATTTCCATGACCTTGGGCCTCCACACAATATAGGATCTGCCTTTCACTTTGGCAGTTTTCTAGGTCAACCCTAAAAAAATCTCCATGCAAGAAATTTCAAATGAATGAATTATCTACTTAAAAGGGGAGAAGGTAAGTGAAAGAAGCCAGACATGAAAGACCACATATTAAATGATTCCATTCAGATAAAATGTCCAGGACAGGTAAATCCATAGGGACAGAAAGTAGACGAGTGGTTTTTCAGGAGCAGAGAGAATGGTGGGGGAGGGGACGTGAATTGTGACTATTCATGGTTATGGGGCTTCTGTTTGGGGGATGAAAATGTTCCAGAATTAGGTAGTGGTGATGGTTGCAGAACTTTGTAAATATATGAAAACAAAGTATATCGAAGTGTATACTTTGAAATGGCAAATGTTACAGTGCGTGAATTAGATCTCATTTTTTAAATTATATCTCATTTTTTAAAAAGAGGCTTAATCCAGGATGAAGGGTAACTGCATTTAATGAGAACAGATTTACATTTTGAAATGACAGTTTTGGCCACAGTGTGGAGAATGGACTAGCAGTTGGGGCCTGAAGAGAAGATGCAGAGACACCAGAAAGAAACCTTTTGCGGTAGTCCAGAGAAGGAGACAGAGTTAAAATCTACCAGATTTATTCATGGGATGGATTCTAGGGCTGAGGGAGAGAGAAGTCAAGCATGGCTCCTGCTTGTCAAGGTTATCTAAGGCTTCAGCAGATTCTAAGTATTGTAATTTGGATTTTTACCCGACACATGTCTTAATAAATGACCCTCATAATTTTGAAAAAAATCAACTTACGATGATCAAATTCTATGTTTTGTTTTAAATAATCATGATATACTTGTCTTTATGATATGGATGGTGAGAATATGATCTTCGAGAAATTAACATATAATTTGTAGGAGTTTGCAAGAGACTGTTACAACTACATGCATTATAAGCTCCTCTCCCAAGATACCATTTGAATCCACTTGGATTCATGGCATCTTATATTGTAATTCTTTGATGATTTCATTATCTTTAGTCTCCAGAAGACTCCTGTGTCACATCCATGCCAATGGCTTTATGAAGAAAAGAAGCCCAGTGAAATAGATTCGCTCCACAAAATGGGTCCACTTCTTCATGAAAATGTACGCAGAGGAGTTAGTGACTTCTGCAACTGGGCTGCTGATTTTGTAAGTTAGTAGTGAAACGTAAACCTACTTTTTTTTTTTCTTTTTTGGTCTTTTTTGAAACTTAAAACCTACTTTTTTTTTTGTCTTTTTGTCTTTTTTGGGGGGCCGTACCTATGGCACATGGAGGTTCCCAGGCTAGGGGTCTAATCAGAGCTACAGCTTCCGGCCTACGCCACAGCCACAGCAATGCCAGATCTTTAACCCACTGAGCGAGGTCAGGTACCGAACCTGCAACCTCATGGTTCCTAGTTGGGTTCATTTCCACTGTACCACGATGGGAACTCCACAATCTACTTTTAAACTCAAGCTCAAAGTAGCTTTTGTTCAAAAACAGTGTTTGAATATAATGTAAGTCAAATAGTCAAAGTCATAAAGGAATCCTTTGACTCTCCCGCCATTTAAACTATAAATGTTTCTTGTAGACGAAATTTCTGGAAAGTTTGCATCCAGTGTTTGAATGTTTACTGTTTATATGTTATATGGCTATTGTTTCCTATATTTTTAAGTGGCTCTCTTTTTTCTCCCCAGCTTTATTGAGATATAATTGACATGTAACATTGTGTAAATGCAAGGTATACAATGTGATGATTTGATACATGTATATATTACAAAATGATTCCCACAAAAAGGTTAGTTAACAAATCCATCACTTTGTGTAATTACTTGTGGGTATGTATGGTGAGAACATTTAAGATTTATCCTCTTGGCACCTTTCAAGTTTATAATACAATATTGTTAACTATAGTCATTATGATGTCATTAGGTCCCCAGAACTTAGTCATCTTATAATGGAAGTTTGTACCCTTTGGCCAGCCCCTCCCTATTTCCCCTGCCCTGTTGTTCCATATGTTTATTTTCTTTCTTTTTTTTAATTTTATTTTTTTATTACTCAATGAATTTATTACATTTATAGTTGTACAATGATCATCACAATCCACTTTTACAGGATTTCCATCCCACACCCCCAGCTCATCCTCCCACCCCCCGAATTGTCTCCTTTGGAGACCATAAGTTTTTCAAAGTCTGCGAGTCAGTATCTGTTCTGCAAAGAAGTTCATTCTGTCCTTTTTTCAGATTCCACATGTCAGTGAAAGCATTTGATATTGGTGTCTCATTGTATGGCTGACTTCATTTAGCATGATAGTTTCTAGGTCCATCCATGTCAATTTCAATGTCAGGACCTTCTTTTCTCTCTGTCTTTCATTCCTCCTTCAACTCATTTTTCTCAGTTATGTTTATCTATAAGCACTCAAGCAACTATGGTTGACTAGCCTTTACAAAAAGTATTTGACATGAGGAGATTTTTGACTGAGTTATCAAGTTCTTTGCTTGACCTTCTTCCAAGGACCATTTTAGTTACCTATTCCTGTCTCTGAGTCTCCAGAGATGTCTAGATTCTTGATGCTTTTTTCCTAGATTTAAGACCTAGAGTTTTCAATTCCCTCCTCCACTTATTTGAGTGTGTTAATCAGTTTTAGTCAATGTATTATTTAGGACTATTTCATTGGCAAGTGGCTGAAATATAATTCAGACTATTAAGGGAGGAAAGGGAACCATCCAGAAATGTGAGGAGCTTCAGGCACAGCTGGATCTGGGTGCTAAAATGTTTTTAGTTTCTTCCCATCACTTCGCTGCTTTCTTCTATTTGACTACACTTTCTGTAGCCTTTCCGTAAGAGATGCCAAAAGTAGCTACTAAATTTCCCAAGCTTACATCTCACCAGATGACAACCTAAGGTGGGAAAAGGCAACCAAATTCCAGGGCTTACTCTCACTGGACTAACTTGGGTCACACCTGTGCCCGAATTATCCACAGTGAGTAAGGAGATGGAATATGCTCATTGGCCAGATCAAATCACATGTTTAACCCTGAGGCCAAAGGTGGGCGTGTCTAGTCTACCTGCCACAGGTTGACTGAGAGTGGAGGAGGGAGGCTTCTGAGAGGGTGGCTGGAGGGGGTGTGCTGGACAAGATAAATGATGCCTGCTCTGTCACTGCTGGTCCACAACCTGGCTGGCTTGAATTGTCTGATTCCCAGCTCTGTACTCCCATTTCTACTGCTGGAGACTATTCCTCTTTCTAGGGAAGACATTTAAGGAGCCCTGGGATGATAATTTAGCTGCCTGGTGACCATCTTTATCTATCAATCTACCTTGGCCCTATTGCATCACCTAGTGGTATTTTTTCCATAACACTAGTTTATACGTTCATTCCATTCTATTTATTTATTTATTTTTAACCTCGTTGGTTCTGCTTGCCCTGTTTCTGCTTCATTATTATTTGACCCTAGTTGATACCCCTCACTATTTCATGACCCCCCTCTATGAATTTCACTCCAACATCAGCTACAGTTGCTAGTGGCCTCATTCTCTGAGTTCCCTAAGTTATATATTCCAAGGCAGGATTGTGTTGAGTCTAGAGGAGGAAAAAATAATCTTCCTTCTACCTTCTGAGTTCCTTCTCCAACCAGGGCCAAATACCTCCCTTCGATTAAAGAAGGAAGTGATGGAGTTCCCGTTGTGGCTCAGCAGGTTAGAAACCTGACTAGTATCCATGAGGATGTGGCCTTGCTCAGTGGGTTAAGGATCCGGCGTTGCCGTGAGCTGTGGGGTAGGTCGCAGACGCAGCTCAGATCTGGCGTTGCTGTGGCTGTGACATAGGCTGGCAGCCACAGCTCCAATTCAACCCCTAGCCTGGGAACTTCCCTATGCTGCAGGTGCAGCTCCAGGAAGGAAGGAAGGAAGGAAGAAAAGCATTTTACCAATTGTCCTTGACACATGCCGTGTGATATTCTTCCAGGGCAGCCCGAGCATTGATGAGGAGTTCATCCTGAAACAGTTTGAAATTGACTCTCAGAGCAAACCAAGCTATAATGTGCTCCACGCAGTGAGACCCAACCAGGTACCTCTGGAGCTAAAGAAAAGGATCGGGCTAAATAAACTGCAGGGGCCACAGTTCTTCCAGAAACTTGACTATGAGCAGAGACTTCAGAAACCACAGGTAATTGCCAAAGGAGAGAAATTAGAGAATCAAAGAAAATTAAATTATATGAAAATTATAAATGTTCTTGAATTCTGGCATTACAGAAGGCACTGACCTTTTTCAGTAAGATTCTTGAAGTTTTTTGATGTTTAATAAATATTTGTAAAAAATACAATAAATAAATAAACATTTGTTAAATGAATGACTATTTAATTCATTCATTTAATCTGACAGTCAATTATACAAACAAGGCATGCATTCAGCCTTATTGTTAATATCTGAATTGTCATTATTTCTCTTTTTATGTGTTTAATGGATAGAATTGAGACCATATATTTTACATGTTGAAACATATCTCTTGGTGTTTTTTTGTTTGTTTGTTTTTTGCTTTTTAGGGCAGCACATGTGGCACATGGAGGTTCCCAGTCTAGGGGTCTAATCGGAGCTACAGCTGCTGGCCTATGCCAGAGCCACAGCAACGCCAGATCCGAGCCAGTTTTGCAACCTACATCATAGCTCACGGCAACGCCAGATCCTTAACCCACTGAGCGAGGCCAGGGATTGAAACTTCATCCTTATGGATGCTAGTCAGATTCCTTAACCGCTGAGCTACGACAAGAACTACTCTTGGTGTTTAATATGTTGAAATTCTAATGATCAGTAGAAATATACATAAATGTTTATTATTATAAGAGTAAAATGCTACAGTTAATGCTTGTGAACACCATTTATTTTATGTCCTAAAAAAATCTGGAATTTTTATGGTGGTCTTTTTGACCACAAACCATCATTCTTTTTTTTTTTTTTTTTTTTTTTTTTAAATTAGGACTGCACCTGTGGCAAATGGAAGTTCTCAGGCCAGGGGTCAAATCAGAGCTGCAGCTGCCAGGCTATGCCACAGCCATGGCAACACAGGATCCGAGCCATGTCTGCAACCTACACCACAGCTCATGGCAATGCCGGATCCTTAACCCACTGAGTGAGGCCAGGGATCGAACCCACCTCCTCATGGTTCCTAGTCAGGTTCCTTAGTGCTGAGTTACAACCGGAACTTGGACAAACCATCATTTTTGATCACATGCTTGCCTGATAATTAACAAATTGCTCGTCTCCTAGTACCAATTTCCTGTGAAGACAGAACAAGGAAATAAAGAGGAGAAAAAACATGCTATGTTCCAAAGGGCAGTACTCTGGGCCCCTAAGTACTTTTCTGTACAATGTGTTACTACAAATATATATATACCACAAGTCAAATCGTGCCAGTCCAACAAAAGACTTAAGTGCTTCCATGGGATTTGGGGGGCAAGGAGGTTATACCGTTCGTTTCTCTGAAAATGAAGACAATAATTACCCTCTGTCTTTTACACATAATCTTTGATATTATATTTCCAGCATTGTTGACATATGAACTTTGTCCTTTATAATTGAACACAATCAGCTGACCTCTTTACTAAATTCATGATGTTTTCTATCTCTGTTGCATAAAGTTTATGGAAACTATGCATTCCATCACTAGTATCAGCACTTTAACTTTTCCATTTTCCTCTCGTCTTTCTAAAGGGTAAAATGCAAAAGGATGCTGGACGGGCAAATTATGTCCATGTGGTTCAGGCATGTGGGGCCTGCACCGCTGCTTGTCCTGAGTCTGGGCTGAATGAAATTGCTCAATTCCATGTACTTACAAATAATTGCACAAATGCTGCTTTATAAAGCTTGGAGGTTATTGCCAAAATCCAACTTTTTTTTTTTTTTTGTCTTTTTAGGGCCACACCCGCAGCATATGGAGGTTCCCAGGCTAGGGGTCTAATCAGAGCTGTAGCTGCTGACCTATGCCACAGCCACAGCAATGTCAGATCCGAGCCGCATCTGCAACCTACACCACAGCTCATGGCAACGCCAGATCCTTAACTCACTGAGTAAGGCCAGGGATCGAACTGCATCCTCATGGATACTATTCAGATTCATTTCAGCTGAGCCATGAAGGGAACTCCCCTTTAACCCTTCTAAGTATTGATCTATTGGTGATGAATTCTCCTAGCTTCTCCGTGTCTGAAGGATATTCTTATTCTGCCTTCATTTTTAAAGATGTTTTTGTGGGTAGGGAATTGTAGGTTCAGAGTTTTTTATTTGTTGGTTTGTTTTCAGTGCTTTAATGATGTTGCTCCATTATTCTCTTGGTTATGTTGTTTCTGATGAGAAGTCTCATGTCATCCTTATCTTTGTTTTTCTGGGCTTTTTTCCTTGGCTGCTTTCAAGACTTTCTCTTTGTCACTGGTGTTGAGTAGTGTGATTATTATACACATCGGTGTATATTTCTTCATGTTTTTTGTGCTTAGGGTTTGCTTAACCTCTTTGATCTATGAGGTCCGAGTTTTTGGCAACCTGGGAAAATTTCTGACATTACCGCTTCAAATTTTTTATCTCTTAATTCCCTCCCAGGGCTCTAATCACATGTCCTTAGGCTGTCTGAAGTTGTTTTTCACAGCTCATTGCTGCTCTATTCAGTTTTTTGATTCTCTTTTCTTTCTGTGTGTCTATTGCTATGTCTTAAATTCTCTATTTTTTTTTCCTTAAATAGTGTTTAAGCAGCTATTGATTCCATGTAGTGTAGTTTTCGTCTCATACATCATAATTTTCATCTCAAGAAGTTTGGCTTAAGTCTTTTTTAAATATCCTCCCTGTCTCTGAATATATGGATTATAGTTATAATAGTTGCTTTGGTGTCCTTGCCTGCTAATTCTAACATCTGTATCAGCTCTGGGCCAGTTCCCAATAACTGATTTATCTCTTTATTGTGGGTCATGTTTTCTTGCCTCTCTGCCTGTCTAGTGATTTTTGAGTCAATTCCAGACATTGTGAATTGTACCATATCCAGTGCTGGGTATTTTTATATTCCTATAAACTTAAGTTTTGTTCTGGAATGCAGTTAAAGTTACTAGGAAAAGTTTGAGCCTTTGGGGTCTTGCTTTTAAGATCTGTCGGAAAAGGGTGAAAACACGTTCAGTTTAGTGCTTATTCCCTACTACCGAGCCCTGGCCCTGGCCCGTGTGCAGGTAGGACCCCGTTCCCTCTAATCCTTTCATTTGACTCTTTCCCAGACCTCAGATAGTTTCCTCCAAGACATACAGAGAGGGAGACCCTCTGCAAACAGCTGTAGTTCCCTCTGTGCAGCTCTCTTCTTTATGTTCCTCTGCGCTGCAAACTTTAGCTGCTTTGGTCTTCTTAGACTCTCAGTTTGGCCTTCTCAACTCAGAAAATCTACAAGTCTCCTCCTCTCTGCTCTGTGGCCTGGGAACTCTCACAAGGCAGGGGACTGGGACAGTTGGAGAGCTTATCTCATTGTTTATTGTCTCTCAGAGATTGCATGATTCCAGTGTCTTATAAATCATTGTCCTATATATTTCTGTTTTGGGGCTGTTGCAGGTGGAAGGGTAAATCTGGTCCCTACTCTAGGGGTGGACTTGCCTTTTTTTTTTTTTTTTTGGCTTTTTGGCTTTTTGCCTTTTCTAGGGCTGCTCCTGTGGCATATAGAAGTTCCCAGGCTAGGGGTCCATTCAGAGCTGTTGCCGCTGGCCTACGCCAGAGCCACAGCAACGCCAGACTCGAGCCGTGTCTACGACCTACACCACAGCTCACAGCAACACTGGATCCTTAACCCACTGAGCAAGGCCAGGGACGGAACCTGCAACCTCATGGTTCCTAGTCGGATTCGTTAACCACTGAGCCATGACGGGAACTCCAGCAGTATGTGATTCTATTCCTCTCTTTCCTTTCCTTCCCTCCTTCCTTTAATTCAGTGGTTCTCACTGAAGGCAATTTCATCCCCTTTCCCAACCATATACCCCTACCAGGGATATTTGGCAATGCTGGAGATGACGTTTTTGGTTGTCACAATTTGGAGGGTGCTACTAGTATCAAGTGAGTAGAGACCAGGAATGCTGCTAAACACCCTACAGTGCATAAGAGAGCATCCTCCCCCACACCCAGCAAAGTATTAGCCACCTCAAAATGTCAATAATGCCGAAGTTAATAAACCTGATTTTAATCCAGCAAGTATTTATTGAGCACCTGTTGTGTCCCAAGTATTGTTCCAGATGCCAGGGGTATGTAGCAGGGAACAATCTCAGAAGCTTACATTTTAGAAGGTGAGAGGTGAGACAACAAACAATCAGAAAAAAATATATAGCTTATCAAGTAGATGATAAGTGCTGTGAAGAAAAATGAGGCAGGGAAAGAAGACAAACAGTATTGTGAGGGAGTTACAGTTTTTGAATTGGGGGATCAGGGAAGACACTATTGAAAAGATGACCCGAAGTTGGTAAGGTTGTCAGCCATGTGGGTGCCTCGGGAAGAGCATTATGGAGAGGGAACGGTGAGTGCAAAGGCACTGTGGTAGCTGTGTGACAGGTGCTATAGAAATAGCAAGGAGGTCAGTATGCTTGGGACAGAGGGGTCATAATGCTGCATCCAGGTCTGAGAAGAGATTTCCCTCCCCTCTGCTTGCCCCATCCTCTCTGCTTCAGGAAGCTGTATCTGGCTTGACTCTGGAATAGCCCACACACTCCACCTCCTAGTTGAGATGTGAGTGAGAAGAGAGAGGAACAGGATCTTTGTGTTTCATGTTTCTTTGTCCTGCCCCAGCATTAGACCTCCTTTCATGATGAGACAATGAGTGGGTTTTGCATGTGCAGCATCAAGCTCTGAACCAACAGATGTACTTCCGACAAACAGGAGGTAGAAAGGAATGACATCTCTTCTTCTCCTCACCCCTTCCAATTAAAGAGATAAGGGATCGGTGTTAGCATTTGGATAAAAGTAGTACCATTTACAAGGCTGAGCAGAGAGTGGGGTTTGCAGTGA
This sequence comes from Phacochoerus africanus, assembly GCF_016906955.1. NCBI lineage: Eukaryota > Metazoa > Chordata > Mammalia > Artiodactyla > Suidae > Phacochoerus > Phacochoerus africanus. Next base: position 71,821,558 of record NC_062553.1, read on the forward strand.
GGCTAATAACTCATTACTTTGGTTGACTGAATATTGTTTAAGGTCATTACCCTTCACTGAAATATGTGATTCCTACATGATTTCTAGCTTCTTTACATAATTCCCTCCTTTAGTCTTGCCAAGAACTCTGTGGGGTAGATATTATTATCTCCATTTTACAAATGAAGAATTGAAGTAACCTGTCCATGCACTTATAGTTTCTAAGTGGGAGAGGACGGATTTGAGCCCAGGTTTGTCTAAATCCAAAGGCCATGCTCAACTACCACGTTGATTTCTTTTTCTTTCTTTCGTTCTTTTTTTTTTTTGTCTTTTTGTCTTTTCTAGGGCTGCTTCCTGAGGCATATGGAGGTTCCCAGGCTTGGGGTACAATCAGAGCTGTATCCACTGACCTACACCTGAGCCATGGCAACACAGGATCCGAGCCGAGTCTGTGACCTACATCACAGCTCCTGGCAATGCTGGATCCTTAAAACCACTGGGCAAGGCCAGGGATTGAACCCGAAACCTCATGGTTCCTAGTTGGATTCGTTAACCACTGAGGCACGATGGGAACTCTGAGGATGCATCTTAATCCAACAGGAACTCCTACAACTTTATTTTCTTAAATGTGAACTTTTCATGTTACCTTTATAAATCAAAGCATCCTGAAACTTCATAAATACTTTGGCAAGTAAATGAGATTGCTTTCATAAGTTACATCTTAGGTTTACTGAAATGACAAACCAAAAAAAAAAAAAAAATCCCAATAAAATTGGGAATTATGTTATTTCTACAGAATTCTCATAAACCAAAGTGGGTGAAGATGAGATACGGAGCATGGTATCTGAACACCAAGTTGTGGAAAAAGCAAAGGGGCCGATGAACCTTTGTTGGACCCCAAAGTCTTAGGTAGAGCTCAGGATGAGAATCTGGCAAAGGAGCTACGGGAACAGGTATGTGTCTACACTGAGACTCAATCATCTGAGCTAAAAATTCTTACAGTACAACTGCCTCCTCCTATTGAAGTCAGTCTCTGGAGTAACACAGAGACTCTGGAAAGTCTTATAGCTTGCTTAGTAAATTCAGCAATGAGGAAGCCAAGTCATTTTATGAAGCATGTGTAAAAGCAAGCCTTGAAATCTCCTGGGTTCACAGCAGACACCGGGTCTCTAAAGATGGAGCAACCAACATTGTACCCTTCTTTTTTTTTTTCTTTTTACTTTTTAGGGCTGCAGTGTGGCATATGGAAGTTCCCAGGCCAGGGGTCGAATCAGAGCTGCAGCTGTCAGCCTACACCACAGCTCATGGCAACGCCAGATCCTTAACCCACTGAGCAAGGCCAGGAATAGAACCCATATCCTCATGGATACTAGTTGAGTTCTTAACCCACTGTGCCACAATGGGAACTCCCTGGATCAAGTCTCTCTCTCTCTCTTTTTTTTTTTTTGTCTCTTTGCCATTTCTTGAGCCGCTCCCTTGGCATATGGAGGTTCCCAGGCTAGGGGTCCAGTCAGAGCTGTAGCTGCCAGCCTACACCAGAGCCACAGCAATGCGGGATCCGAGCCCCGTCTGCGACCTACACCACAGCTCATGGCAATGCCGGATCCCTAACCCACTGAGCAAGGCCAGGGATCGAACCTGCAACCTTATGGTTCCTAGTCAGATTCCTTAACCAGTGAGCCACGACGGGAATTCCAAGGATCAAGTCTCTTTTTAACCATACTCTTGGGAGTTAAGACCTAAAAGTTGTACATTCGTGAGTAGAAAACACTTCTGTTCTTCTTCTCCTACTCTCCACTCTGGTCTGCAACAACGTTAGAGGGTTTTCCCCACACCAAGCAATTCTCAGATTCCCCAGACACCAGCTGGATGTCCTATAATTTAACTCAATTCAGACACTGGAAACAGTATCAGATCCCACAGGTTAAGGGGTCATTCCTGCAAGACTGCCCCTGACACAGATGCCAGTCCCAAGACCAGGGTGTCCCCTGTGCTTCTGGTTGACTGGCTATAAATCACAGGCTCCCACGACCCCCTCTTTGGATTTGATGATCTGCTAGAAGAGCTCACAGAACTCAGGAAAATAGTTTCATTACAACCTAGTAAGATTACCAGTTTATTATATAGAAATACGCTCAGGAACAGCCAGATGGAAGAGATGCATGGGACAAGCGGTGGGGAGCTTCTCCGAGCTTCCTTGTCCTCTCCAGGTACCATGACATGTTCACCAGCCTGGAAGCTCTCCAAGCCCCCTGCTTGGGGTTAGTATGAAGGCCTCATGACATAAGCATGGTTGATTATGTCATTGGCCATTGGTGACTGACTCAACCTCCAGTTCCTCTCCCCTCTCTGGAGGTTTGGGGGGTGCTGAAAGTCCCACCCTCTAATCACAAGGTTGGTTCCTCCAGCAACCAGCCCCCATCTTGTGGCTATCTAGGAGCTTTCCAAAAGTCACCTCATAAACTGGTTCTAATTGTTATGAATTAGAAAAGACTCACCTTTGTGGCTCTTATTAATTAGGAAATTCCAAGGATTTTAGGATTTCTGGGCCAGGAATGGGAAGAAGACCAAATATGTATTTCTTGTTGTAAACCCTATCACAATTGTTAATCTCATGTAGATTGGATTCCAGACATTCTAGATCATTAATTGTCTAATTGATAAAATGTGTTGCTTATCCTTGATACAAAGGTAAGAAGCAAAATAAGAAAAGGAGAGAAAGTTGGGTATCTTTTGAAAGCCTTTACATTCATCCACTTCTCAACGTTATTTACACACATTCCCAAATGAGAAGGAAGTGGTTTAAAATGAGGGTACTTGATAGCCGGCTAAGTGATTTAAATTAGGTCAAGTATGAAATCAAGCTTCTGACAGCCGACCGGTTTCTAAAGTGTGGACCCTCTTTTAGGAGGAGTTACTTGCAGACCTTCGTGGAACGGTTGCCTTTAAGGATTTCATTATGAGCAGAGGCTACAGGATGCCGAGGGTGAGTGAAGGGTCATTTTAGAAAGACCTGCTGGGAGGCTCACGGTTGGAGACGGGAAGGGGTGAGCACCCTGGCAAAGTCAAAATCCTTCCCTTACAGCGCAGGACTCAGCGCAGGGGGTCTGTTTCCTCTTTTTATTCCGCCTCTGGTTCCTGGGGCGTCTCCCTGCGGACTCAACTCCCTTGGGTTTGGCCTTAATGGGACCAAAGTGAAAGGGATCTTTGTGCAGGCCGTGAACTTGCTCATGAAACGCCGAATGCTCAGGGAGCATGGTCTCCTTCACGTCCTCATGTCAAGACGAGGGGGTGCGTGTGTGGGGGGGGGGGGGTCAGAGGAAGTGGAGCTGGGAGTCCCAGTCCTGTCGCTGCGCTCTATGAGTGTCTGTGGACACAGACAAGGGCAGAGGTCCTCTTCTCAGGTGCCCCCCCCCCATTTCGTCTTTTCCCCTCCCTTAGCTGGTGGAGCTGGGCCCCGCTGCCTCCCCCCGTCCCCCCCCGGGGGGGGGGGGCGGGGCGGGTTTTTTTCAGAAAACCACAGAGACCAACCGGGCGGGGGAGGCTGGCAGCCTGGGTTCTGCCCCAGACCAGCCCCGTCACCACTGCCGGAAGCTGACTAGGCGTGGGGCCCAGGTCATGGCTGAGAAGTTCTGCTTCTGTCCAGCGTCCTCAGCGTGCACGTCCCACGGAGTCCTCGGGAGGTCATGCAGCCGAGATGATGGAGGTTCCTGGAACTAGGACCCTGGATGTCTTTTTTTCCAGAAGTGGTAGCCGGACCGTAGCTTAGACTTACTGGCAAATAGATACAGGGACCAAGCTCAGACACAGACTGTTTTCACAGTTAAACCAGGGAATATGAGGGGGCAGGTCCGGAGAGTGAAGCAGATGGGGGCTGAAAGACTCCATGGCAGAACTGGGATGAAATCTCTCTTTAGCTTTGCGCATCAACAATAGGCCAATTAGATAGAGTTGATATACACATTTACGTACTTATAAAAACTGCCTCATCTGCATGTAAGTGCTACATTATATATTTTTATATATTTATATATAATATATAAATATGCATAGATATTTTATATGCTTACATAATTGTGTATTATATATTTATAATATATAATAATACTCAAGCATAATTCTTGCCAAGGAGATACATACACACACACACACACACACACACACACACACATATATATCCTATTTACTCTTGAGATTATAATCTTAATATTTTTTTTTCTTAATATTTTCAGTGGTAAAAGAGTTTTTTTTTTTTTTTTCATTCTTATTTGTCCTCTGTTGGTTTAATCCACTCTGTTGACAAACATTTAGGCCAGTTTTGGTCAAAAGGAAGCATGCCTGATGCTGAGCTGGGCTGGACTTGGCCCCAGAACCAGGGTGCATTACATCTAGGTATTTCTGATGGTGTGCAGCTACCTTCCAAAGTCCTGTGTTCCCCCCCCCCCACCCCCCACGTCTAGCACAGTCTAATCATCAATATCGGATTTGTAGTATTGTAAGGATATAAGTCAGAGTGTGAGAGTGTGAATTTGGGTATGGTCATTGTGTGTACAATTTCTGGTTGCCAATTTAGCTTCCAAGATCAGATTGGATTGGGCACATTCAGGATGGTGCAGCTGCCTTGTTTGCCAATTTAAAAGAGTTTCATCTTTTTTTTTTCAGTTCCTGGAGAAGATATATATGAGGAAGGAATATAAATGTGAATGTAACAAGACTCCCGTAAAATAACTCCAGCTTAGAAGAATTCGGGAAGATGATTAGACAGATTCCATTTATTACATACTTGGCTATTTCTATCATTAAAAATTAAACAAAATTCCCGCATTGCTGTGGCTCTGGCGTAGGCCGGGGGCTGCAGCTCTGATTCGACCCCTAGCCTGGGAACCTCCATATGCCGCGGGAGCGGCCCAAAGAAATAGCAAAAAAGAAAAAAAAAATTTAAACAAAATTTACGATGAATGTTTCACCATAAATATCCGACTTTGACTTGGCAACATCCAAAAAATTTATAACTAATACTTACATGCATTTCAGAATGGTCTTCTGCTCCAGTTAATATTTTACATGTCTCATCAACTATGAGATCAAGATTCATATTTGGTATTCTAACATTTTCATAGCATCGCCGATATTTCAACTATTTATATAAATAAATACAACCATTAAAAAAGCAGAATTACTCTATTGCATTTTCTCTAGTTTTAAGTGAATTACCTCCTTTACTCTTTCTTTAGAATATAATTTTCTCTTATTTTGAATTAAGCTTAGAGGTTCCCCCCCTTTTAGTATGTTAGTCTTGATAATAAATATGTACCTATAATGTAGTCATGGGTCATAAAATTTAATGGAAACTCGAAGTGACATATTTTTAAAATTAAATTTAAAAAATTATTTTATTAAAAATGTTAATGCCCAAGTTAGGAAAATTAGAAAACATAGACTAACAAAAAAATGTAGAAGATACAGAGTCAGTTACACAGAGTCAATAATAACTGCTCTTCACTCTTTGGAATGCATCCTTCTAGATCTTTCTTTGAACTACACTCTGGATAATCTAATCAAAAGGAATGTATTAAAAGGATATTGGCTCCCAAAGCAGATTTTTGTTTGTTTGTTTGTTTATTTTTTGTCTTTTTGCCTTTTCTAGGGCCGCTCCTGAGGCATATGGAGGTTCCCAGGCTAGGGGTCCAATCGAAGCTGTAGCCGCCGCCCTACACCAGAGCCACAGCAACACGGGATCCGAGCTGTGTCTGCAACCTATACCACAGCTCACGGCTATGCCGGATCCTTAACCCACTGAGCAAGGCCAGGGATCAAACCCTCAACCTCATGGTTCCTAGTCAGATTCGTTAACCACTGAGCCATGATGGGAACTCCAGGCTCCCAAAGTTTTATCAGTTGCTATATCTGTCTTCAAAAACAAAACTCTGGGTGATGGATGACCTTTCACCCTCTGGGTCTATCATGATGCCATTTCAATAACCTGTAGGCTGTAGATGAGTCTTAACGTTCTGGGTCTGGACACGTTTGGGTGATGGAGTACATGACAGAAGCAGCGAACCACAGTGTCAGCCCATTAATGTGAAGTTATTTTCAGTGTTGAGTGGGATATCATAGTGGTGAATAAGCATTCTGGAAGCCCGTGAATGTTGGTGTGGGCGGGAAGTTAGTTAAGCAGGAAAGCAAATTCAAATCCAAAACACGTTGCTCTTCTAGTAAGGGCACTTTTCTCATATGCCCTTGAGGTCTCAGCTTGCCTTACATGCCCACATGGTAGCCCACAGAAACCACGGAGGGAGAAATGCCCAGAGCCCAGAGGAGGAGACCGCCAGCACTACCAGGCAAGCAGGGGCAGGGTTTTGGCATTCAGTCCTAGCATTCTGACATTCAAGGGCTGAACAGAAGATGGTGTTGGCGGTGGTTTGGAGAGAATTCCTTTCGTTCCCTGGCCACATTGTTCCTGGCTTTGTTACATTCAAGCCTAATTCATATCATGGACTTGGGTTTGGTTTTTAATTGATGGACACCTATTCCACAGAAGCTGTGACCAAATGAGCCTTGGTGAGGGGAGATCCAGGGTGCTGAGCCCTCGTAGAGCCTGCACATCTGCCTCCACGCCCATGGCATCACTAGCTACCATTGGAGCCCCTGGAGAAAGAAGTGAGCTGGCATGCGGAGGATAGGTCAAACTTTTCACCTGGTTATTGAGTGCTTCCTCTGCAGTGGGGGTCTTTTGGTGGGTTTTCACAAAGAACCAAAGACCCTGGATCCATTAGGAGTGAAGCCCTGTATGCCTCTTCTCCCAGATTTCCTTGTCATGAGCTCTCATTCTTCATCCTTCCAGGTCTCTAGCTGCTAAGCTAAGCCATTAGGAGCTGACCACTGCTTGGTGACATACGTGCCCCAGGCCATTTCTCCTTTCAGACAAAGTGGTTGACAAGATGAAATGCTTGCATCTGTGTCTATTGGAAACCTCCCCTTCTCAGCTCTTTTTTTTTTTTTTGTCTTTTTGCCTTTTCTAAGGCCACTTCCCGAAACATATGGAGGTTCCCAGGCTAGGGGTTGAATCAGAGCTGTAGCCGTCGGCCTATGCCAGAGCCACAGCAACGCCGGATCCAAGCTGTGTCTGCAACCCACACCACAGCTCACAGCAGCACCGGATCCTTAACCCACTGGAAAAGGCCAGGGATCGAATTCGAATCCTCATGGTTCCTAGTCGGATTCGTTAACCACTGTGCCAGGAGGGGAACTCCCTCAGCTGTTCTTCAGCTGAGCTGGGCCCAGGTGCTATGGCAGCCACTGGGGGCTGCTGCCGTCATATTGTGGAGGTTGTCTGTTCCATCTCCTGGACTTTGACAACGTCCCCACGTCAGACGAGTAGGCCGAGGAGGATGGCAGTGTGGCAGGAGCAGGCACAGCATATGCAATTTGTTCTGTCTTTCATTTCTGGTCAAACTCAGTCCTAAATAGAAAACTTCCACTTGATTCTGAGAAGCACCATAATTTGCTAATTAAAGGCATGGACTTTGGACCTGGAGGGCCTGGGTTCAAACCAAGCTTGCTCCTTATTAGCTATGTGACTCCGGGGAAAATTGCTTATCCGCTCTCTGCTTCTTTCCTCATCTGAAGTAGGGATCATAGCAATAATAATAGTACTATTGCTCAGAAGTGTGGAGGGGATTAAAGGGATGTTACCAGTAACACGCTTAGAACAGAGCCTGGCACATGCTGCCCACACAGTAAATGTTAGCTGACTTTATGGCTGAGTGGATCAGATGACCCCTGGTTGAAAATGGGCACCCGTTCCTTGGTTACCCAATGTCGCATGATCAGGCTGCCTGTATGAACTAGTGCCAAGCAATAAGCCAAGATTGGTTTCTCTAAAGGAGAACAGTTACACGCCACGGAGTGCATGGCTCGGCTGCAAAGCCCTGGGGGCCTGTGCTCTGATTCGTCTTTCTGGACGTGCCAAAGCTCCATTCAGCTGCTCTCTGTGCCACAGGTGCTTGGAGCATGCTGGATTCACTGGATCAGAGGGCAGAGATTTCTGGACCAGCTGAAAGCCTTCTCTTGCTTCAGCTGCCCTCCAAGCTGGCAACGTCTCAGAGTGCTAAAGACATGAGCTGAAACAGCACATCTAAATCTGGCCTCCAAAATCCAAAGAGAAGTGCAAGTTACACATTATTATATGTTATTTCTAACATCCAGATAGAATAGAGGTAACTAACCTCAGGGGCCTAGATCCTAACAAAAAGGTGTTAGTAACCAGGGAGAGATGAAATTTTGGGTTTTATTATCTTTGGTTTGAATATGATTTAACTGTAAATATATGTAAGTTTCCATAATGACCGTGTTTACCAACCAACTCAGTAAATTCCTGAAAATCTAACAATTGGCTTTTGTGAACTGGGATAAGAGGTCTCTGGTCATCACTGGCGATAGGATTCAAGGCAGTGGGGGATGTTAGGGCCAAGAATGGCAAGAGTTGGCTACCCCAGCCTCCTGCCAGGTTAGTTCCACAAAGGTCATCACAGAGGCTTCATGCAAGGTGGGAAAATCCTCATCACACAGAGGAGTAGGGAGAATTTCTCTGACAAGGAAGACGTTTCTTTTCTTTCTTTCTTTTTTCTTTTTTCTTTTCTTTTCTTTTTTTTTTTTGTCTTTTTGCTATTTCTTGAGCTGCTCCTGCCGCATATGGAGGTTCCCAGGCTAGGGGTCTAATTGGAGCTGCAGACGCCGGCCTACTCCACAGCCACAGCAACTCGGGATCCAAGCTGAGTCTGCGACCTACACCTACACCACAGCTCACGGCAATGCCAGATCCTTAACCCGCTGAGCAAGGCCAGGGATCGAACCTGCAACCTCATGGTTCGTAGTCAGATTCCTTAAACACTGAGCCACGACGGAACTCCAAGGAAGACTTTTCACTTTGGGTCTGCCAAGGAGAAGACGGCAAAATGGAATTTGATGTTTCAGTGATGTGCTGGGAGTGGGTGCAGGAGGACATAGGGATGCCGGATAGCTTAGGATGCATATTTGATCCCTGAGGAAAGAGAGAGGGAAGGAAAGAAGATTTGGGTAGGAAGAATCTTGAACTGCAGCACCATTCAAATAAAGGTTTGGCCAGGAGTTCCCGTTGTGGCGCAGTGGTTAACAATCCGACTAGGAACCATGAGGTTGCGGGTTTGGTCCCTGCCCTTGCTCGGTGGGTTGACGATCTGGCGTTGCCGTGAGCTGTGGTGTAGGTTGCAGATGCGGCTTGGATCACGCGTTGCTGTGGCTCTGGTGTAGGCCAGTGGCTACAGCTCCAATTCGACCCCTAGCCTGGGAATCTCCATATGCCGCGGAAGCGGCCCAAAGAAATAGCAAAAAAATAAAAAATAAAAAAAAATAAAAAATAAATAAAAAATAAAGGTTTGCCCAGAGCCCTGGAGAGACTCCAAGCCAACGTTGCCCAAGAAGACGAGCTTCACATTTGGGCTGACGCGGGCCCACCTTGGTACTTCTGCATGCTCAGCCATTGGCTGGGAGCAGCCCAAGGGCACACAGCCTGAGTGAGAGTGTGCAAGGCCCAAAGGGGTAGCAGCTGGGTCTGTCAGTCAATTGTATTCCCTGCAGCAGGAGATCTGAGCCACGTATTTTCACAGGGTTGGAAGTTTAGGGAACTTGAAGCCATCTAACATTCCCACACGTTCACAGTTCAGCATTCAAAGTCGCACCCTTTTCCAATCAATACTCTCTCTTCGCATCAGAGATCTTGCAGCTGTGAATTCAAATGACTTTTTAATTCAGCAAATTAAAGGGTCGTTTCTTTGTTTGAGTCCAACAGCTGCATGACATGAGAATCCTTTAGAAAAACCCAAGGACTCCCAAGGACTGATTTGGTGTGTGTGTGTGTTTAAAAAAAGATCTGCAAATTATCTGATACAACTCTCTTCAAATGCAGTTGTCTAATCCTTTTCGCCTTGATTATGGGCTGTACCTAGACTTGATTTCAAGGAACAGAATGTGGGAGAAGTGACGAGGTGTGATTTCTGAGACTAAATCATAAAGGACATTGTGGCTTCCTCGTTGTTCTCACTGGAATCATTTACTCTGGGAGGAACTAGCTGCTGTGTAGTGAGGACACTCAGGCTGTCTATGGAAAGGTGCACAGGGCAGGGAACGGAAGTCTTCTGCAAAGAGCTGTGTGAATAAACCATCTTGGAAGTGGATCCTCAGCCGCCATTAAGCCTTCAGGTGAGACGGCAACCACATGAGAGTCCTGAGCCAGAACCTCCCAGTTCATTTGCTTCTAAATTCCTGACCTGTAAAAATGGCTCTCATGTTTGTTGCTGTCAACCATTAAGTGTAGGGGTCATTCGTTATGCAGCAGTAGATAACTAATAGGTTTTTGTGCCTGGAAGTGGGATGTTATGACAACATGAAATGTGGAGGAGAGCAGAATTGGGAGGTGGGTTGGAGCTGGAAGACCTTTGAGGGGAGAGGGAGAGGACATTGGAAATGCTTTGAAGAAACTGTTTGCAGAAGCCTCATGAACTTTAAGGTGGCTGTGGGTGAAGGGTTGCAGGAAATGAGGTAAATGCAGTTGGAAATTGAGAGCAATGTTCTCCTTGTTAGGTTCTCCTTGTTAGGTCATAGCAGGAAGTTTAGCCATACTGCTACCTGAAGTGACAGAAAAGATACCTAATGAACTGGTGATGTAACTAAGGAGATTTTATACAGAATGTTGAAGGTACTGCCTGGTTTCTTGCTGCTTGTAGTAAAATGCAAGCGGAAATAGGTAAACCAAAAAGACAGTGGAACCAAAAACAACCAGGACTAGATGGTTTTGAAAATTCAGGGCCTCTCAGATGACAAATGATGTGTAAATGAAGAATTAATTTGGAGCAAAGATCTCATCTAAAAGGACACATAAAAGGACACTGCCAGGAAAACATGGTCTAAAGATGAATTCAAGAATGTAACTGTTAAATCCCTTGTTAAGACCTCAGAAAGATCAAAGATGATGCTTCAGAGTACATTCAGGCAGATGAAAATTCTACTAAAAATTTTAAAGCATGCCTCAAGATTTCTTTTTTGTTTGTTTTGTCTTTTTGCCTTTTCTAGGGCCGCACCCGCGGCAGATAGAGGTTCCCAGGCTAGGGGTCGAATCAGAGCTGTAGCCGCCGGCCTATCCCAGAGCCACAGCAACGCTGGATCCGAGCCACATCTGCAACCTACACCGCAGCTCACGGCAACGCTGGATCCTTAACCCACTGAGTGAGGCCAGGGATTGAACCCACAACCTCATGGTTCCTAGTCGGATTCATTAACCACTGAGCCACGACGGGAACTCCAACCTCAAGATTTCTTTTAATCAAACAATAGAGCATCTAAGAAACTGGAGGCTGTTGTTCCTCAGCAGATTCTCAAGGTAGAGAAGGACTTATCTTAAAGAGATTTGTGGGTTTGGCTTTTGAATAACGATGTGGACCCAATAATATTCACAGGAGACCTGCAACGTTTTTTGAAGAATTATCTTGCAATAAACATTGTCAGCTTGGACTAAAAGGGGGTGTCTAGAATGAGGATACATGTATTTTGCGATGTGAGAGTCATGTAAATAATTTGTGACAGGAGTTCCCGTCGTGGCGCAGTGGTTAACGAATCCGACTAGGAACCATGAGGTTGCGGGTTCGGTCCCTGCCCTTGCTCAGTGGGTTAAGGATCTGGCATTGCCGTGAGCTGTGGTGTAGGTTGCAGACGCGGCTCGGATCCCGTGTTGCTGTGGCTCTGGCATAGGCTGGCGGCTACAGCTCCAATTCGACCCCTAGCCTGGGAACCTCCATGTGCCATGGGAGCGGCCCAAAGAAATAGCAAAAAAAGACCAAAAAAAAAATAATAATTTGTGACTGATGGTTCTGGTCTTAGACCAGGTCCACAAATTATCTGATGCTCTTTCCTTCAAAGGAAATTTGGAGGCGTTTAGTTCTTAGCCGCTTACTCCCAGTGAACAGAAGGTAGCAGAAGTGGTGATAAGTGAGTTCCAACACTAGGTTGTAAAAGGCCTTGTGTTTCCCCTTTGCCTTCTCTTGGATCACATGCTCTAGGGTAGAGCTTTTCAACCACAGAACTCTTGATGTCTGGGGCAGGATTATTCTTTGTTGCGAGGGACTGTCTGTGCATTTTAGGATGTTTGGCAGCATCCCTGGCCTCTACTCATTCAAAATACCTAGAAATTGAATTGCTGTGTCAAAGGGTATTTACATATGTACACACACACACACACACACACACACACACAAAGTTGCTTATTTATTCTGCTTTTTAAATGGCTTTGGATAGCCAAATTGCCCTCCAAAAAGTTTGTATCTTTTCTCATTTTCACAAGTTGAATCTGTGTACCTTTTTCTTCACCTTTGTGCCAATATCAGTTTGGTCTTAAAAAAAAAGTCTTTGCCAATTTAATAGACAAAAATTGGTATCCTGTTTTAATTTGTATCTCTTTTACTATTGGTGACCTTGACCATTTAAGAAATGCTTTTGCAAGAAAAGATGCTCTACATCACTCATTATTAGAGAAATGCAATCAAAACTACCATGAGGTACCACTGCACATCGGTCAGAATGGCCATCATTAAAAAGTCAACAAATAGCAAATGCTGGAGAGGGTGTGGAGAAAAGGGAACCCTCTTTCACTGTTGTGTGGGAATGGAAATTGGTATAAACACTATGGAAGACGGTATGGAGGTTCCTCAGAAAACTAAATACAGAACTACCATATGATCCAGCAATCTCACTGCTGGACATATATCCGGACAAAATTATAATTCAAAAAGATACATGCACCCCTAAGAAATGATTGTGGTTTGCGTATTTCTTTGTGACTTAGCCCATGTTTCTTCTGGGGCATGAGCAAAGGTGCAGGCATAGGAGCTACTTTCTATGTGAGCAGCGCAGTCTCCACATCCTAGTGGAGACTTGGAGAAGCCCTGCTTCCCTCACCAGCCCTCCCAGGCAGGGGCCCAGTGTATGAAATTCTTCTGTTAGAAATCCATTCTTTTAGTTCGTTCTCCCACTAGATCTTTATTTTTATTTTTTTGTCTTTTTTTTTTTTTTTTTTGTCTTTATAGGGCTGCACCTGTGGCATATAGAAGTTCCCAGGCTAGGGGTCCAATCAGCTGTAGCCGCCAGCCTACACCAGAGCCACAGCAACGCGGGATCCGAGCTGAGTCTGTGACCTACACCACAGGTCACACAACACCAGATCCTTAATCCACTGAGTGAGGCCAGGGATCGAACCTGCAAGCTCATGGTTCCTAGTCAGATTTGTTAACCACTGAGCCACGACGGGAACGCCTAGATTTTTAAAATATCAGGCAAATCCACTCTGAGGTATTGGTGACATGTCAACTTTCTTTTTGACACACATTAACAAATAATAAGAGTTAGGTGCCGTGGTTGGATGGGGGGGTGAGATCAGGAAGCAAAATAATACTGAAAAGAGGAAGAAGGCAAAAAACGGGATAATGGTCCCTCAAAATTTGCCCTTGTCATGGTTTTGCTCAGCTACGTCCTCTTCTAATCTACCTCATTCTCTCCCAAGGGTTAGAAAAAAATTTTCGGGGTTCCTGTCATGGCTCAGTGGTTAACGAACTTGGCTAGCATCTGTGGGGATAAGGGTTAGATCCCTGCCCTTACTTAGTGGTTAATGAACCCAATTAGCATCGGTGAGGACGAGGGTTCCATCCCTGCTCTCGCTCAGTGGGTTAAGAATCTGGCGCCACGGGCTGTGATGTAGGTTGTGTAGGTCGAAGACGTGGCTGGGATCCCATGTTGCTGTGGCTCTGGAGTAGGCTGGCAGCTGCAGCTCCCATTAGACTCCTAGCCTGGGAACCTCCATAAGCCACTGGTGTGGCCCTAAAAAGGCAAAAAAAAAAATTTTTTTTTTCTTCTGGACATTTCCCTCTTATATTTGGGTAATACATTGCTTGGTGCTTTACCATTCCTGATATTCATGCATTCATTCATTCAGTCAATAAATGCATAGTTGGACCCTGACTACATAGGACTCTAGACACTTGGCAGGACATTAGGAAAAAGCTACAGATTCCCTGCCCTCATGAGCTTGTACCCTGATGAGCAAAACACACCATTAAGGGGCAATCAAAGATAACATGGTGAGTGCAGGGCAATACAAGGGGCATCATGAGGCTCCAGGACTGAGCATAAGCTGCAGCAGGTCTGCTGGGCTGGTGGCGAGGGCTTGGCTCCGAATAGGGGAGGTGGAGGAAGAATTCTGACCTCACGTGCTCTTTGATATCAGTTTGCACCCGTGGGGAGTGGGCATCTTTTGCTCCTTACTGCAATTCTTTGAATTGTTTCCATAAGGGTGAAGCGTCAGCGTGTGTAGCCCGGCGGATCAGGGGAAGCAGAGAGTGTGTGCTGTTCTTGCCCTTCATGTGTTCTAGATCCGCTGCCCTGCCTTGGATGCTCCCAACACCACTGGCAATTTCCGTTCTTCTCTTCCTGATTGGCTCCTTCCCTCTTTAAACCTAGATCTAAGTTTACTGTACTCTGTAGTCACCCTACTTGTTTAAGTGGGGTCCACACACCTGCAGCATCAGCCTGGACTGGTAGCTTATTCGAAAAGCAGAATCTCTGGAGTTCCTGTCGTGGAATCCGACTAGGAACCATGAGGTTGCAGGTTTGATCCCTGGCCTTGCTCAGTGGGTTAAGGATCCGGCATTGCTGTGAGCTGTGGTATGGGTTGCAGATGCGACTCAGATCCCTCATTGCTGTGGCTCTGGTGTAGGCTGGCGGCTGTAGCTTGGATTAGACCCCTAGCCTGGGACCTCTGTATGCCGAGGGAGCAGCTCAGGAAAAGGCAAAAAGACAAAAAAAAAAAAAAAAGAAGAAGAAAAGCAGACTCCCAGACCTGCTGACTAGAAATCTGCACTTGGCAATATTGTCAGTGCTTCTCTGAGCATTTAAGTTTGGGAAGTTCTAGTTCAAAGCTGCCGTCCTCACTGGTCTGTGAAGGCCTTTCTGTGGCTATTTATTTATTCATTCCCCCTTTACCCAAAGTCCATGCCTATCCTTTTGCCCAACAGACATGCTCTAATCTGTTTAAGAACTGGCCTTAAACATGTATCTTTGAAACCTACGTAGTGTTCGTATAAGTATGTATGTATTTTCAATGTACGTAAATGTTATTGCACTAGAAAACTTGTTTTCACCTTTCAGTCACCCACATGTATTTAAGTTTTTATTACGTTGCCGGGTGTGGGTCAAATTCATTGTTCTAATACTTCACAGTATTTCATAGGCATCCACATGTTTTACTATTTCCCCATGATGGGCAGCTAGGTGGCCTTGAACTTATGTTGCCCAGATAATGCCATGTGTCCCCTTTACAGTCTTGTGCAAAATTTTCTCTGGCCTATACACGCTCAGGAGTAGGATTGCTGGGTCATGCGGTGAATTTGATTTCACCAAATTCTTCCAGCTTGTTTGTACCTGCTTACCTTTCTATCAGCAGCATCACATCTAATATTTATGTGCCTTTCTGGTCAGTATAAAATAGTGTATTATCATTGTTTTAATTTGCCTTTATCTGACTATCAGCGAATTTGAACATTTCTGAATTTTTTCGCTAGCCATCCATTTATTCAACCAAAAATTACCACGAATTCTTAATATGCTCCAGGCATTGTTCTAGGCACTGGGGGAAAGCATGCCCTGTGCATTTTATATTGGATCTCATTTTTTTAAATTTGTACAAGTTCATCATGTATCTACATATTGATGCCTTGTCAGTTTTAACAACAAAACATCTGCCCCCATCTAGATCTACCTGCTAACTCTGTCTACAGCATCATCACTCACCAAGTCGCCTTATTTTGATAAAGTCAAGACATTTTTGGCCTCCTATGTTATTCAGCATCACAGTGAGAGTCTCCTGGATTTTTTTCTACTAGCTCTGTAGTTTTACCATATACTTTTAGGACTTTATTCCACCTGGACTCCATCATTTTATGCGACACAAAATAGTAATCTAATTTTATTTTCCTCTATACAGTGAGCTCCTTCTCCTGACACAGATTTTCCTTTGCTCTAAAGATTTCATCATTCAGTAAGAGATCTTGGGCTTGAGTCTATTCTGGAACTAAGATGAGTCAGAGGTTTGTAAACAGATGCATTTAGAAAATGTCTCTGTGAAATCTGAGGCTGGGCAGCTCCAATGTGACTGCTGTGCTGAAAGGTTTGACTTGTGGTTAATATTATGTGGAGTAGCAGGAGTCAGAGGCTTGACAGCAAGGAACAGGTGCTGGTGGTGAGTGCAGTTCCCTAAGGAGGTGAGGGCTTGCGAAGAGAGGTATTACAAACCAAGAGCAAGGCTGAAATTCATCATAAATGCTGGAATACTACCAGAGGGATTCTCTGGTATCACATCCGAATTTTGCACACTCGCTGTTAAAAGACTTGCTTTGAAATTTGGACATGGTTTAAAGGCCCTGGGATTCAGTGGAGCTCAAGTTTCAAGCATTAAGTCCTGGGAAGTCAGAACACTGGGTTCAAACCCCAACTTGGTCACTCACCAGCAGTATGACCTTCAGCAGATTGCTCACCCTCAGGAATTGACACAAGCTAATCCGGATCAAGCACTGCCTTTAGGGTCAGTGTATATTAGGTATTCAATAAACAAAGGCAAGAAAAAGTCCTATGACACAACAGACTTTGCATTCTGGGGAATGCAAAAAATAAAGAGGTTCTGGCCCTTAAGAGATGTATGATCTAATATGGGCATGAGATGAACTACAAAAATAATTATACCAAAAGAGAAAATCTTGCCTTTTGCTCAAAGAGAGTTTAGAAGTAATATATGCAATTAGAGGTCAAAGAAAAGAATGGCGTATCTATTTGAGGGCTGCGGGCGGGGAGCGGGCTGGGTGTGGGTGGGAAAGTTTCACGGTCGGCAGTGACTTTGGGGAAATGTCGCGAGCAATGAGTGAAGGCTCCAGTGGGAGAGTCCCCTTCCGGCCCGGAGGGCAGATAAATGGTAAGAGAGGCTGATGGGCTTTAGCTTTGAAGGCTAAAATGGGGCTGAATTTAATCCGTAGACAGAGGAGGTGCCCTGCTTGGGGCGGTACTTGGGCAGGACGAAGCCTGGAGCGGTTGCGGAGCGGATCGCAGCCGGAGTGGGGCGCCATGCAGAGGATGGCAGTGTCTGCACAGGGTTAGCGGGGTCTGAAGAGGGGGCGCGCGGGCCCTGGAAGCGACGGAAAGGGAGCAAAGCAACGGCCCGCGATGCAAGAACCCACAGGACCCGGCAGCAGCCTCTTCTCCCAGCGGCCACGTCCTCCCGGCTTGCTCTGCTTTCCTTCAAACCTCAACTTCACTTCCCTTCTCCTCCTCAGTTGATGCATAACCCCACTCCGGGCTCCCTTTGTATCTCCCAATGTTTCTCTTGTTCCCTCCCGTGTCCTTCCCTCTTGCATCCCAGGGCGCCCCTTCCACGGGCTGCTTGACCCACCGCCTCCACTTCCTCCTCCGCGTGGAACCGCCCAGAAGGATTTCCCGTCCTCGCCGCTCCCCGCAGGCCTCCCCGAGCCTTGTGCTCTTCTTAAGCGACACGTCAGTTTCCGCTGCTCACGTTGGCCTCCTCATTTCTCAGGAGAGGGTTCCCTCAACGTTGGCCTTCAGAGCCCTCACCACGCTCCCAGTTCAACCCCAAACGAGCTCCCGCTCCCCCCCACCCACAACACTGCCGAGCCCCTGGGGGCCTCTTATCGAATCCAACCACTTTTTTTCACTTAAACTCTGCTGAGCGTCGCTCCCATTTTTCGCCCCCCGCCACCTTCTCCCACTGTACCTGACTCTGCAGACAC
Source organism: Phacochoerus africanus (assembly GCF_016906955.1). Classification (NCBI taxonomy): domain Eukaryota; kingdom Metazoa; phylum Chordata; class Mammalia; order Artiodactyla; family Suidae; genus Phacochoerus; species Phacochoerus africanus. The sequence goes on from NC_062553.1 coordinate 71,839,410, forward strand.
ATCTCCCGAGGTTTTCTTTGCCGAGCCCTTCCCTCCCACCTCTTCAGTCCCCCTGCCCTGCAAACAAAACTGCAGTTCGTTGTCCCCTCCCTCACCTCCACACCAGGAATAAGCAATCTTTTCTTGCACAATTGAAAGGGGAAAACAATTGCATACAGATACATGTATATTAACGCATGCCCAAGAGTCAGGCCCCAGTAAGGGTCCTTCTGCCCAGTGTTGCAGCCACCAGTAAGACTTTAGCTCAGAAGCAAAGATTTAGTTGAGCAAAGAATGGAGAGAGGTAAACCCCCGCCCTAGAACAAAAACACTCCCCTCCAGGCGGTGGGGCGGGGCTGCTTTATAGGGACTTGATCTTGGGGAGGGGGCGGAGTTCTCCCAAGGTGGCCGCAGCTGTGCAGCTCGCGCTCTGCCTTGAGTTCACAGTGCTGGGTGCAGCGTCTCTGCGCACAGGATCAGGGGCACCATCTTTTTCTTTTCTTTTCTTTTCTTTTCAGGCTCGTACCTGAGGCATATGGAGGTTCCCAGGCCAGGGGTCAAGTTGGAGCTGCAGCTGCTGGCCTGCATCACAGCAATGCCAGATCCAAGCCGGTCTGTGACCTATACCACATCTCATGGCAACTACAGATCTGAGGCATACTGAGCTAGGCCAGGGATCCAACCGCATCCTCATGGATACTAGTTGGGTTCATTCCCACTGCGCCACAATGGGAATGCCATTTTGAATTGAGCGTCTTGCATAGGGCTTCAGCTGGGCCACAGTGGGAACTCCATCTTGAGTGTCTTGCATAGGGCTTCAGCCCAGGGCTGCATGGGAGGTGTCTGGGGCAGCTATTCTGCGCCTGGAACTCTAACCCCACATGTGAGGTGCAGAGGATCTGCAACCTGGCCCTTTATAGGCAAGTGAAACTAGACTGAGCACAAAAGAAGAGGTTAGACTTTATCTTATCACCTGGATTCCATCTTTCTTATTTTTTCTGGACCCCAGTGGGCTTTGCTGGTGGTATATGTACATAATAAACGTATGTAGGCTTAAAATATCCACCCATATCTGTATCTATCTATTTATACTCCACTTAATAGAATAATAAACAGTTAGAAAATGGGCCCTACATTATGGCCCCTAAAATATAACATGAAGACATAATTGCAAATGTAGCAATATGGAGGCAGCTTTCTAGTCTTCCTTGAAGTTATGCCAATGGCTGAAGTTAGGCTCATTCTCGATTTCCCTTTGGAATATTAATTTCTACCACTTTAATTTAATGCCACTTCCTTGTAAGGAATTTCTAATATCTCCAGCCCTGACCTTCTTCTTAAACTATAGATTCCCCAGACCCAACGTCCTGCTAGTGCCTTAAATTAAACCCATACCAGCAGAACTCATTATCTGCTCCTTCATCTCTACTGAGTCTGCTTCCTTTTTGTCTCCATGTTCCTAGGCTCAAAGACCTTCCATATAGAAGCAAAGAACATTATTTGCAATTGTACACTGATAAACACGGTACTGTTAGAGCTATAAGGATGTTTTTAGAATATGTGGGCTGTAGACTTTTAACAAATATAATAGTGAGTGGAGTATTTTTTTTTTTTGAAAGCAGCAGCCCAGAAATCAGTGTGTCAACATTCAAGTTTAGAAAAGCCAAATAAATAATGCTCTTCAAAAATGTTGCATGATAAATCTGAAACAATGTAAAAAGAATTCTAAGTTGGGAAGAATTAAATCTTTGTTATATTTTTAATAAATGAAATAGCAATTGATGACAGTAAATCTTTATGAAGGGCCTTCCAGTTATCAGAATTGAATTGTGGGGTTTTCACTCCAGGATTTTACAGAGCTTCTGGAATTTCATTCATTAGCACGTCGATAAAAAACTTTGCTGAAGCAACAGCTCAAGTTATCAGTAAGGAAATAAAGAGAAATGTTCAAGGATTTTCACATTATTTATATAATCACTCTATTGGCTTTAGAGTTTGTGAAATTTAAGGACACCCTATGTTTGACATTAAGTTTTACTGTGACAAAAGGAGATGAAATAATTCTAAATTTTTCTACAAAATAGAGACTTAAAAAATTGGATCTAGATTTCCTGCTGTGGCGCAGTGGGTTAAGGAGCCACTGTGCCACAACTGCAGTGGCTCGAATTGCTGTGGAGATGAGGGTTCAGTTCCTGGCTTGGTGCAGTGGGTTAAGTATCTGGCATTTCCACAGCTGTGGCTCAGATTCATTCCCTGTGCTGGAAACTTCTATATGCTGTGGGTCTGATTGCAAGTTGCTGTGTCTGTGGCATAGGCTGGCAGCTGCAGCTTCCATTCAGCCCCTAGCCCAGGAACTTCCATATGCCACAGGTGGGGCCCTAAAAAAGAAAAAAAAATAAAGAGAGAGAATGTTATTTTATATAGGGACATTCATTTTTTTAAAAACAGCTTTGCTACCACTTCTTATTTCATTCATACTCATCTCAAGATTAATTTTATTATCATAAAGCTGCCTGGATTGAAATGTACGTCTGGTTGTCAGTGGTTTTAAATTTTAGAGGTCTTTAAAAAGTTCATCGTCAATTCCCTAATTAGTTTAAGAAAAGAAATCTGGGAGTTCCCATTGTGGCTCAGTGGGTTAAGAATCCAACTAGTACCCATGAGGATTTGGGTTCGATCCCTGGCCTTGCTCAGTGGGTTAAGGATCTGGTGGGCATAGGTTGCAGATGCAGCTTGGATCCTGCTTTGTGGTGGCTGTGGTGTAGGTTGGCAGCTGCCGCTCCAATTTGACCCCTAGCCTGGGAACTTCCATATGCCACAGGTTTGGCCCTAAAAAAAAAAAAAAAATTTACTTGACAAAAAAACCCAAATCTGCATCTTCATTGTACTTTAAAAATGCAGGTAAAATCCATATAAAGAGGTTAACAGTACTGCTTCAGACTGGGACCACGTGAAGCTTTTAATTCATTTACTCAATCTGTACTTTTTTTTTTTTTTTTTGCCTTGCCCCCAGAATGTGAAACTTCCTAGCCAGGGATCAAACGTGAGCTACAGCAGTGACCTGAGCCACTGCAGTGACAATTCCAGATCTTTAACCCGCTTCACCGCAAGGGAACTCCTCAACCTGTACTATACTTTTTGAGGGATGGCTTCAGGAGTGTTTCCGGTGCCAGGAATTCAGCAGAAAACAAAGGATAATACATCCTGCTGTCAATAAACCCTGCTTTTACATTTTTCTTTTCTGGCTTCACCCTCAGCATAAGGAATTTTCAGGGCCCGGGACTGAATCTGGATCCTTAACCCATTGCACCAGGCCGGGGATTGAACCGGCAATGCCACAGACACAAGCCAGATCATTTACCCACTGTGCCACAGCAGCAACTCCTAGTACATTGTAAGGAGAGGAAAGAGGAATTAGGCAGAACAAATCCATGGCTTCTACACTGTATTAGATTTGATGTCCTAAATGGTAAGGAGAAAAATAAGGCAGGGAAAGGGCACACGGAGAAGGGGATGTAATTACAATGGGGATTATCAAGGGCAGATGACATTGTGCAAAAAAGAAGAGGGAGAGGGAGAGAGGCTGGATGTCTGGATGGCTATCTGCAGGAAGGATGACTCAGCCAGGGAGGAGGAGATGGAGACGAGCTAGGAGAGGACCTGGGGGACAGATGCTATCTTTCTGAAAGGTTTTTGCTAGGAGATGTAGAGCAATTGGAGAGTCTTGAGCAGAAGCCCAGAAGATGGGAGTGTTTAAGCAGGATCATTCAGACTGCTGCTTTGAAACGATGTAGGGGCTCAAGGGTGGAAGCGGGGAGCCCTGGGCCAGGTGATGGCAGTAATCCAGGAAAAAGATAATGGTGGCAGAGCAGGGTGGCACTTGCTACAGGGAGAAGTAAAATTCTGAATATATTTCGAAGAAACAAGACTAGAATTTGCCACTGCCTACAATGAGTGGGGGTAAAAAGAGGGTCAAGATGACACTTTTTAGCAATGGGAAAGGATGTGGTTGCCACTTCCTGGGATGAAGTGGGAGCAAGGAGCAGTTTTGGGCATGTCGGATTTGAGTGAGCTGGGTTTGAGACGTCTGTTAGCATCGAGAAAGCGGGCCCAGGCTGGCTTGGTCTCCTTCCCCACTTTCCCTCTCCCCCTGCCCTTTTGATGATAGGGGCTGTGACCTGAGCCAAAGCACCAGCATCAGCAACTCTACTGGCCCAGTCTTGCAACCTGTCAGGGACTGCTGTCTGCTCGTGCACGGGGCACATTTGAGTGATCTGTTTTACCAGAGAAGCCATCGTAGTAATTACTCCAAGGCGAATATCTGCCAGCTGTGGCCTTAGCAGTTGGATGTAGGAGCGTGTAGGTCAAGGAAATGGCTCACCCTGCAGATACAAATATGGGGGTCATTAGCTTGAAGCTGGTGGGTAAAGCCACCAGATTGGCAGAAGAGTGAATTTAGAAAGCAATGTATATAATTCTTAGTTCCCAGGGTGGTGGTGGTTGTGTGAGAATCAAACTAAATAAATACATTAACACCAGGCACACCGACAGCACTTAAAAGGCCTTTGCAATTTTTATTAATAAACCCATCTGCAGAAACCTGCCTCCGGGCAACATCCAGTCCAGTCTGGAGGGCGCGCATTTTGTGACAACCACGCACCCCAAAAAGAGGTCGAGGAAGAAGCAATGACTGGATGTGGTTGAGATGACTGGCATTTACTGATGGATGGATCTCAGCCCAATCCCTTCCTTTTCCGGGTGGGAAGGCGGAGGCTTGCGGAGACCAAGTGCAGCTAACGGGCGGCGGAATGGAAGTTCTACCGCACCCGCTGTGCTCTGGATCTACCCCAGCTCACCCGGCCCAGCCCCGCTCGTCTCCGACGCACATCGGCGCTTTCCGCGTCGAAGTTCTAGGAAGCTCCGGCTTCTATGTGGCCGCGCTGCTGCTGAATGTTTGTAAAGAGGAGGCGGCGAGGTGCCCGGAACTGCCCCAAGCAGGGCTGGGCCTGGCGGGCAGCTGCAGCGGGAAGAGCAGGCGGCGTGGCCGGCGCGGGTTGGCGCGCGGAAGCCGTGCGCCCTGGGGTCCTCAGCCATGCGGGACGCACTTGGACCCGGACGCCCAGTGCTCCCGGCCGCCGGCGACCGGCGGGGTCGGGAAGGGAAGAGGTTGGAGAAGGAGGGCGCTCGCGTATCCGCCGGGCTGGAGCCTGGGGCTGCAGCCCCGGGGCGGGGAGTGGGGCGGGGCTGGGAAAGTTGAGTGTTAGTCGCGGAGGGCTGGGCTCCGCGTGGGAGCGCCTGCGGCCAGGGACCGTAAAAGGCTGGAGCGGGTTGGGTAGGTGTGGCTCTGCCTGCGTGACCTGAGCCCCGGCCTTGGTCGCCGTCGTCTCCCGCAGCTGCGGCCTCTCAGCCATGGGCGCCGTCTGGTCTGCCCTGCTGGTCGGAGGGGGTCTGGCCGGAGCGCTTTTCGTTTGGCTGCTGCGGGACACGGGAAAGGAGGGGGACGCGGAGCAGCGGAAGGACGCTCCTTCAGGGGAGGCGGCGGCTCCGGGAGGTGATCAGGGTGGCGGCGGCGGACTGAGCCCTGGACCTTCTAGGCGGGAGCCGGTCACCAAACCAGGTATTCTTCCTCCCTGGTCTTGAGGGCAGATCACCTGGGGGGTTAGAAGTTCCCCGAGGGAAGGAAAACCCCGTCTGGAGTTCCTTGGCGGCCCATACCCGGGGGCTGGCTTCCCCCACCCAGGGGTGGACCCTCCCCGCGGCCCGATTTTCCCCCAGCTGGTGTGCACGCGCCGGGCGGGTTCTCGCCTCCAGCGAGGCAGGGCCCGGGAGATGCCCTGGCGGTTCGTCCAGGACCGCGCCCCGCTGAGTCGCTGCCCTCGGCTCCCGCCCGCGGGGACCTGCCCCTGCCCCTCCGGCGGGGTTGGGTTCCTCCGCTTGGCGGCGCTTGGTGCAGTGCAGGCGGCTGCGGCGGCGGCGGCGGGCCTTCCGGGCCTTCGGAAAGGAATGCTTCGGGTTAGGGGATCCCGCCACCCTCTCCAGTATCTGACGGAGCAGGAACCCAGTCTCAGCCCCAATCCCATAGCCTCATGACCTCCCCTCCTTCGCCTCAAAAGAACCGCGTTTGGGGACGCCAGAGCAGTGAGCAGCCCCCGCTATCTGGATGCTTCTGTTGGGGAGGCAAAGTTCAGGTTGGACTCTGGCCACGAAGGCCTCGGCTTCATGAAGCCCTGAGGCTGCGAGTTGTCCGCCCTTCCCCATGATCACACGAACAGTGCATGGTTGTCTAAAACCCTGGGGAAGAGACACACTTGGCACTGGACCCAGCTCCCAAAAGCAGACCCAAGTCCCATAAGCAGGACTGACGCCTAGGTTTACATCGCCACATTTTAGACCCTGTGCACCAGGCAAAGAGCCCTGGCAGAAAACCTCACCTTCCCGGTGTCTGGACTCCAGCCTAATGGTGAAAATGACATCTGCGAACTTTATTTTTAGTGGAGTGGTGTCTGTGTGTAGCCACTTGAAAGTCGGCCCCTGTGCCTTTCCTGCGATTGGTTTGGGATGAGCAGAGGGCTCATTTATCTTCTTTTTCAGAAAGTCAGCCTCATGTTTCAGGTGGAAAGATTGGGAATTCAGGGTAATATTTGTTTACATTTCACTTCCAACCCCACCATTAAAGAGGCAAAATGAAACAAGACGGCTCTCTTCCCATCCCCACTTCCCCACATCTCCCTCCCCACACCCACACCTCCCATGAGGGCATGGCTTTTGAGATTTTGATCTTGTAGGGAGCTATTTGGACTATTAGGTGGCTAAGAAGGAAAGAGAGTCTTTAGCGAGCTTGATTGTGTACTCTTAAGAATAGTTATTTGGGAGGGGATGTAAAAGGCCTGTGTTTCTTGAAGAGGTTCCTGAGACACCAGGAGGGGTTGGCAAGGAGAATCCAGCCCTCTCCCCCTACCCTCACCCCTATCTCTCTGCTGTGGACCAGCCATACACTGCCTTCCTTTGTAGTCTCCCACAGTGACAGGTGCTCCTGGTCTGTCCGCATCTGTGAGAGCCAATCCCTGGCCTGCACACAGTTCCTGGGAGTACAAATGTCCTCTTCTGGGTTGCAGGGTAACCATGCAGCTCTTCGCCACACAGGCTGGATGACATTTTTTGATGACAGGAGCCAAACAACTTGACTTGGTTGCATGCCAGGGTGGCCTGGACTGCGGAGATCCAGGACCATGGCAGGGTTACACTTCCGCCTCTACAGCTTACCACCTCATTTACACTCCTGTGCTGGTATATTGCACTCCTGCGTGTGCCTTTTACTATTGGATATGCATGCATTATTCTTAGCGCACAGTGTTGGGATTTAAATACCAGATTTAACAAAGACAGATTTTGTGTACTGTGGATAGATTAGCAGCAAAGTCTTTAGTAACTAAAGCTGTTTTCTCACATGAACTGCCTAACACTATTACATTTTTCTTTTTGTTTTTCCAGAGCATCCTCAAGAAAGCAATGGCTGTTTGGTTTCTGAGACCAAAGGCCCTGGTGACCTGCAGGAAGCAGCACAGAGATGGCAGGGTCCTTCTGGAGAAGGTGGTAACTGTGATAGCTCAAGAGCACATGTTCCTTCTGGAAAGTTTCCAGACACAGGATCTCTAACTACCTCTGAGTCTAGTCACGCTGGAAGTTATTCTGACGTTTCAAGCACCGAAAGCCTTGGATCTCCTGTAGGAGCATGGAGATTCCAGAAGGGCCAAGAGACACCCACTAAAGCAGCTCCATGTCTGGCAGAGAAGTTGCCGTCTGGCAATCTCCTCCTGGACAGAGGGAAGGAAGTGAGCCTCGCACAGTCGGACAGTCAGGCCCGGGCTGACCATGAGGACTGGGAGATGGTGGCCCGGCACTCATCTTGGGGAGATGTTGATTTGGGTGGCAGTCTGGAGGCTCCGGTGTTAAGCTCTAATCAGGGAAAGGACTATGGCAGACGCACTCTCGTGGAAGCAAGAGCTCAGGAAGTGGATGTGAAAAGAAAAAAGGTAGCAGGGGTGTCTTGGGAGTCCCGGCAAGTTAGCATCAGGTTCCAGGTCCATTATATCACAGGCACTGGTGTGCAGTTCATTGCAGTAACTGGAGACCATGAGAGCCTTGGGAGATGGAAAGCGTACATCCCACTCCAGTGTAGCCAGGATGGGCTCTGGTCTCGATCGGTGCCCCTGCCGGCAGACACAGGGGTGGAATGGAAGTTTGTGGTGGTGGAGAATGGGGAAGTTACCCGTTGGGAAGAGTGCAGCAATAGATTCTTAGAGACCGGTCACGAAGATCAAGTGGTTCACAAGTGGTGGGGGATTCACTGATTCAGTCTGCAAAGTCTGAAAGAGGCTGTTGCAGAATATGAAAGAGGCCGAGGGTGGGAAGCATCCTGAATAATTTAAAATAAAAGAAGTGTACCTTCAAATCTAGCCATCAGAGTTGTTTCAGATTTGCTGTGGCTTTGGTCTAATGTGTAGATAATGCTTCCAGGGAGCATGGACTTCTTTTCCTGTGGCACCGATGGATGGATTTATCCTGAGCCATCCGTTACTTTGGGGCCTGATGGTGTTCAGGGGGGCTTGGCTGCACTTCAGAGGTGCGCTGGTCAGGGAGCCCAGGAACTAACCATCTGCACAGGGCTCAGGCTTGTGCCTTTGGGTGATCCTTAAACCAGGGGACTAAGACAAGCCAGGTTCAAAAAGAGCTGATTTCCTATTGGTCCAGCTGGAGAAGTGCTCTCTTTACTATATACACACTTTATATTTCAAAATGGTTAATACCATGTGGAACTATGATTAGAAAATCTTTGGTCACTAGATGTGGTTAGCAAGGATATGTGGGAACACATCAAGCCTTCTCACTGTTTTTTGTTTGGTTTTGCCTGCCATGTATAGTCAGTCGGAAGTTAGCAAGTATGTTTTTGTCTCAACGACCAGAGGCTGGTGCAGACCTAAGGGGCCTAAGCAGAGTCTTCCCCCCGGAGCAGCCCAAGAGGGAGGGGATCAGGTGTGGGCTGAGCAGGGTGGCCTGAGTGATTCCTCTTAGAGGACTGGGAGGTGCAGGCCCGGCCCCACGGCCTCTCCCCACTGTCCTGCCTCTCAGACCGGATCTGGGCTGATACGTGGACTGTCCCACAGCAACTGTTTTACCTTCTTCCTTCTCCCTTCCTGCCAGCAGCATCCCTGGTAACAAAATTGTAACAGAATAGTGATACAGAAGTACATCTATGCTTTGGGAAGAAATAAACATTTAAACTTTCCATTATAACTGAAAAAAATAATAAAAACTGAGTTTTAATATCCTTATTAAATGTCTAATTATTTGTACAAATCTTAATAACATAATAGTGTAGACATAAAATAAAATACTAATATTTTTCTCTACTAATGACACAGGAGAAAAGCACACATCAAGAGGCACAGAAATCTGTTCTCTTCCCTTGAGAAGAAAAGGTTTAGACTCTTTCTTTTAAAACTTTTCCTTTGTTTGGAGGGCTATTATGTATATGCTTGTACTTGAAAATTAATCTTATGTTAAAACAACTTTTAATGGGGTAACATCTATGGGCAAAACGACATTTAATCCTGGATTCAGGCAGTCTTGGCTGAAAAGAGCGTAAACCCAACTGAAAATAGAAAGTACATGAACTGTTTTTGGCTCATAGCACTTTGATGTTAAATTCACATACACTTGGCATACTTTGTAATGAATTTTATGTTCTATGGGGGGGGTGGTTCTCGGAAGGCATTTACCATTACTGCACAGAAGGCCCAAGCATTTCTATTAGGTAAAATTAAAGGGAAAACCATTTACAGTAAAACTGTTTAGAGTTCTGCCACTAGGCATTTTATTATTTCTGAATGAAATAGAGATCTTTGAGTGAAAACAGCTGATTTAAGAGATGTATATAACAAAAAGCTTTGCTTTTTTTTTTTTTTTTTTTTTTTTTTTTGCTTTTTAGGGCAGCACCTGTGGCACATGGAGGTTCCCAGGCTAGGGGTCTAATTGAAACTACAGCTGCCGGCCTACACCATAGCCACAGCAATGCCAGGTCCGAGCCACATCTGCCACCCACACCACAGCTCATGGCAACACCAGATCCTTAACCCATTGAGCAAGGCCAGGGATCGAACCTGCAACCTCATAGTTTCTAGTCGGATTCGTTTCCACTGTGCCATGACAGGAACTCCAAGCTTTGTACTATTAAAACTGATTTAAAATCAGATGTGCTTAGAGTGAGGTGCAGGCGGGCCGTGGGAGTACTTATGTCCTACTTAGCACTGGTGGGCCCAGTGCCACCTGCTGCTAGTCACCATCCCTGTGAGAAGGCTGAAGAACAGTGGGTGCTCCTGGCAGGAGGGCAGCCGGCCTTCAGATCATCACCCAGGCTCTGCCATCCCCTAGGACTCACTGTCCCCTGCAGCCAGCCCATCGAAGGGGAAAGAGTTAGGAAAGACAACACTAGAACTTTGGGCCAGAAAGTGCCACATACTGCTGTGTCCCCATGCCATTCCTGAGAACTGGCATGTGGCCACATCCAGGTGTGTGTGGGGGGGGCAGGCAGGCTGGGAAACAGAGCCTTGAGCCGGGTGGCAGTTTCTCAGTGTACAGAACGGAGTACAGACTTTTTTGGACAGCTTGGCTTCTGTGACGTTGTTCCTGTTGTCCTTGGCACGATTTAAACATTTTTATATCTGTTCTTCTGGTCTCCTCTTATTTGGTTCACATCCTGTAGTGTAATAAAGACATTTGGTCTTTGTCCCCGGTTCCTGGCACAGAGCTCCCCAGACCCTGGGCATCTGCTGAAAGACAGGAGTGTCTTTTCTTATCCACAATGAGGCCTTTAGATCACACCCGAGTTTCTGCTAGTGAGGTGACTTAGGTAGGGCCCCTAGAGAGCCTCAGGCTGGGGCTGGCCACCTTCAGCCCTCTACGCTGATCTCAGGGATGGGGAGGGGCTGGAGATGAAGCTCCAGGTGAAGTGATGAGATGGGATGGGCTTCGGGGCTGCTGGGAGCCCTGACGGGGCCTGGGGGCTCCACCCTCACCCCATTCCTCGCTCTGTGCCTCTCTTCCACCTGGCTGGTCCTCAGTTACATCCTTTAAAAGAAACCGTAACAGTGAGCAAAGCGCTGTCCTGAGTTCTGGGAGCAGGCCTAGCAGATTATTACACTTGAGAGGCAGATGTGGGAACCCCCCACTTTATAGCCAGTTGGCCAAAGAGTACAGATGGCCAGGACTGCTGACTGGCATCTGAAGAGGGCAGACTTGGGGGACTGAGCCCTTACATCTGTAGAATCTGACACTAACCCCAGGTAGGTAGCATCAGAACTGCACACGCAGTTGGTGTCCACAGAGAAGTGGTCACTGCAGTTGGAAAACACTCCACATACAAACCTCTCATTCAGGCAGACTGAATCCACCCAATCTGCAGAAGTTACCCACTAGCTGAAGAATAACAAACAGTCTTTCTTTTCTAGTTGTTAATGTGTAAAAAGAGAAACTTTTCGGAAAGTTTTGATTACAGGCCCGGATGTTCTGTTACAAGATTACACTTGCTGATATTGACAGAACAAACAGTTCAGGGTCACAAAAGGAGTCCCTGTCAGTAACCTGGAGTTTGTCCTTCTGTTCAGGGCCTTGGAGCCCATCTTTCACTTTCATGAGAAACAAGTTTTTTAAGCTGAAGAAAAAAAAGAAAAAAAAAAAAAAGACTATTGCCTTAGCACCGATCAAGATAATAAAAAACTCATAATTATTCCAACACACTGGTATTAGCACAATTAAGACCTACAAGGTGTGAATGCTCTCACATCTGGCTAGTGCTGCTTGGGGTTTCACTGTGAAAGCATTCAAGCATAGTTTATTTCAAACTAGAGTTTACAGGACAGGGTATCATTTATTAAATTTTCACATAAAAAGAAAAAAGTACACAGGGCACTAATTATAAGTAACACCACAATTAATTGGGCATCATTTCTCTGTAAAGAATAGGCAAGCAATGTATCATTTTAGTAACATTTTTTCCTGGTCTTTCACTTTCTGTATCCTCTTTTCTTGATTTCTGATCATCGAGGACATTGCTGAAAACATTGATAAAGCAAAGTTAGAAAAGTAACATTTACCAGGCTTATATTCTGTCAGCTTGCTGCTACAGCAGAGACACATTCTGAGCTCAAGAAGTTCTTAAAAATTGCAAAGTAGCAGGTTTTTTAAAAAACTTCAGTCATGGAACAGCTAAGGGTAAGTCTGATTCTTCAGTTGTTTTACATGAGTATGGTAACTATTAAACAGAAGTAACACATACTAACTATAAATAATGAGAACACCTCAGAAGGGTCATGCTTTGTTCCCTGAGTCTGCTGAACGTCTCCCTCCCAGGTCATCACTGTAAACCCCTTGGTGAAAATATTTCCATGTGTACACACACACACACACACACACACACACACACACACACAAACACACATACACACACACACACACACTCTTCTTTACATAAATGGAACTATGTGATTTAAATGGTTCTGTAGCTTGCTTTATTCACTTAACAAAATGTCAACGTCTTTTCTTTTCAGCTCATGTTTGGTTATGACTGCACAGTATTCCATTATGTGGGTGTATCCGTATGTTAGTAAATGAATTTTTTAAATTGCTTTCTTATTTTTATTTATAAACAGTGATATAGGAAATACTTCTGTAAACAGACTTTTATGTGTGTGTGCAACTTTTCTTGCAGAATAAATTGCTAAGAGTGGAGCTAATGGGTTAAAGAATATGTGTACTTTAGAAAAGATGCTCAACATCATTAATTATTGGAGAAATGTAAGTGAAAACTGTAATGAGGTGCCACCACACACCAGTCAGCATTGCCATCACTAAAAAGTCGACAAATAACAAATGCCAGGGAGGGTGTGGAGAAAAGGGAACCCTCCTACAGTCTGTAGGAATGCACAACCACTACAGAAAACAGTATGGAGGTTCCTTAAAAAAACGGAAAATAGAGTTACCACAGGATCTAGCAATCCCACTCCTGGAGAAAACTCTAATTCAAAAAGATACATGCGTCCCAATGTTCACTGTAGCACTGTATACAATAGCCAAGACCCAGAAGTGACTTAAGTGTCCACTGACAGATGAATAGTTAAAGATGTAGTATGTATATACAATGGAATATTACTCAGCCATAAAAAAAGAATGAAATGACACCATTTGCGGCAACATGGATGGATTTAGAGATTATCATACTAAGGGAAGTCAGAGAAAGACCTCATATGTAAAATATCATACGATACCTCATATGTAGAATCTAAAATGACACAAATGAACTTATTTACAAAACAGAAATAGACTCACAGACTTCAAAAACAAACTTAGGGTTACTGAAGGAGAAAAGGGCTGGGGGAGGGATAAATTAGGAGTTGGGGATTAGCAGATACAAATACTATATATAAAGTAGACAACAAGCTCCTACTGTATAGCATAGGAAACCATGTTCAATATTCTGTAATAAACCATAATGGAGAATATGAAAAAGAATATATATATAATATACATATTTTATATATATATATAAAACTGAATCACTCTGCTATACAGCAGAAACTAACACAACACTGTAAATCAACTACACTTTAATAAAATACACTTTAAAAAAGAGTATGTGTACTTTAGGTTGATAAATGTTCTCAAAATTTTCTCCAAAATATTTGTTTTCATAATTTCCAAGATATGTTCCATCCACACTGTACCCAGTAAAAAAGCTTTTAAAAAATTTTTTAAACATTGGAGTTCCCGTTGTGGCACAGTGGTTAACGAATCCGACTAGGAACATGAGGTTGCGGGTTCGATCCCTGGCCTTGCTCAGTGGGTTAAGGATCCGGCTTTGCCGTGAGCTGTGGTGTAGGTTGCAGACATGGCTCAGATCCTGCGTTGCTGTGGCTCTGGCATAGGCTGGTGGCTACAGCTCCGATTAGACCCCTAGCCTGGGAACCGCCATATGCCGCGGGAGCGGCCCAAGAAATGGCAAAAAGACAAAAAAAAAAAAAATGGGGCCAGTATTAAAATCAAATGTTTTTCTTTATGTTTCTATACAGAGGGATATGGAGTTGTCATAAATAATTTATAATTCTCTTTAAAAATAATTCTGCTTAGCTTTAGTACATTAAAAAAAAAAAATGTGCTGACTCACAGACATTGAAAAACTTATGGTCTCCGGAGGAGACAGTTTGGGGGGTGGGGGATGTGCTTGGGCTGTGGGATGGAAATCCTGTGAAATCAGATTGTTATGATCATGATACAACTACAGATGTGATAGATTCATTTGGGTAATAAAAAAAAAAATAAAGTTAAAAAAATGTGGATTTGGAGCCAGAAATTGCAGAGATCAAGTCTCAGCTACCCCACTCAGTGTGTGACTTAGAACTTACTGTCATCTTCAGCTTCCTCATTACCAAATGACATTATGTTAGTACCCACTCCCCCAGTGTAGGGAAGCTCATGAGCAAAGCACTGAGTACAGGGCCTGGGACATGGCTGACGAGGGCCCAATAAATGCTAATAACAACTATTATTATTAATAAGATTAAATTATTTTATAAGGATTTAATTCTGAAAAAAATATTTATTATTCTCCATCTAATAACTTACATTCTCTAGAGATGGAAAGATGAAATAAAAGTAACATGTATATGCCAAAATTAATTTCTCTCTGACAAAGGCTCCCGGATTCAGGAACTTATATCAGAAAATCACAAAACAGAGTTCCTGTCGTGGCACAGAGGAAATGAATCTGACTAGGAACCATGAGGTTGGGGGTTCGATCCCTGGCTTTGCTCAGTGGGTTAAGGATCTGGCATTGCTGTGAGCTGTGGTGTAGGTCGCAGACACAACTTGGATCTGGCGTTGCTGTGGCTCTGGCGCAGGCCAGCAGCAGCAGCTCCAATTAGACCTGGAAACCTCCATATGCTTAAGGTGTGGCTCTAAAAAGACAAAAAAAAAAAAAAAGAAAATCACAAAACATGATAGTTTCCTATATTCCTGGGAACATCCACTTAGACTGTATGCCCCCAAAGTTGCCCATCATCTTGAATGAGAGTACAGCAGTTTCTCATTCAAACAGCTCTAGTATATTTAGAAGTAGTTTATCCTTTTATTTAGTGGTTCACTGGGCGGAACAGTCTCTTAGGGCTCTTGCTAATTTAAATCCTCTGTAAGACTAAATACTGTAACTTTTATTTCTGACTATTAAATTGCAACCTCACCCTGGTTACTGTCATATAAATGCTTGCCACAGACCTACCAGGGACAAGAAAGATAGTGTGCTGGGACATCTCTTGTGAAATCAGCCACTCAAAACATGTGTCCCACTGCGAGCTGGTCAGCGGTATTATCATCCCTATTAGATGAAAGAGGTGAGTAGGGCCCAGGCGACCTGCCCAAGGCCACACTATTAATCCAGGGGTTGGTCATGGTTAGGACTCTCATATTTTGACTAAGGTTTCTGAATTGCTTGTTCAATCCTTTCCAGTATATATACAGATAGGAGGCTTAACCTGAAAAGACAGCTGAGTATTCTTATGAGCAAGTAAGATCTTTCCAAGAATGTACACTGTACCTTGGTTCTTCATCTGTAAATCTTCTACCAGAGTCTGCAAGCTTTCCAGTCTGTTCTGAAGCTTCCTGCATGTTTTTCCGGTTGTTTCTATTGGCTGAGACTGTGAAGCTATTAGAAAATTTCTTAGATGTGGTATTAAAAGTCTAGTCAATACTTCTTTTTAGAAATCTTCCAACTATGGGTTAAACAACCTGTCCTTTGAGACAATGGGAACTTTAAAACACCACTTAAAAATAAAGAAGTGTCGTGTTTAAACACTGTAATACTAGCTCGCGTGATTTTGTTTCAAACCAACCTGATTTACTATTATTTAACTACATGGCATTAAACGGGATGAGCAGGAGGAATACTTCAAGATTAATGATAATCTGCACTACAAATGACAACTTTTTTTTCTCTTTAGGGCCACACCTGCGACATATGGAAGTTCCCAGGCTAGAGGCTGAATTGGAGCTGCAGATGCCGGCCTACACAACACAGCCACAGCAATGCGGGATCCGAGCTGCGTCTGAAACCTACACCAGAGCTCACAGCAATGCTGGATCCTTAATCCATCTAGTGAGGCCAGGGATAGAACGTGCAGCCTCAAGGATACTAGTTGGGTTTGTTACCGCTGAGCCACAACGGGAACTACCTAAATGACAACTTTTTACACCAAACCTGACTAGCTTGGTATTAATTTAGTGTTTGGAAGAGCAAGATGTAATACTGACACTGGCAACATTTTTGAATGTGTGAAAGGCCAATGCCTACTTCAGTTGTCACTGGAATGAAGGGGGAGGGAAGTATGGATGCTGACATGGCTGCAGTGGACACCAAACCTAGAAAAAATGTGGCAGCAACTGAGGAGGGGCTAGAAGCACGTGAGCCATTCTCTAGTAAGTATGTTAGGTTTTGTCAACCTCTAAAAAATACCTGATTGCAATCTCAAGATTATAACTTTGAGCTTAGTCTCTAACTTGCTGTATAATCTTGAAAATATTTTTGATGGCATATCTTCCTATCAAAAATACTCTTAATTAAAGGCAATCATCTAGGAATTATTTTAGTTCAAGGAAATAATTTCTCAGAGAGAGATTTTTAACATAAGTAATGTGAAATATGTGATGTTGATGAGTATCTGACAATAGGGAAAAAAAATACTGTGCTGTGCTGTAACCACAAATTAATAATAAGGTCACCAGCAGCACTGCTCTATTCCTGTAATAATCAATGCTCTAATAAGGAAATAACTTGCTATTCTAAATTTTTTAAAATATCAAATAATAACCTAGAAACACAGGAGATGAAGGAGGACACAAATGCAGAAAAAGATGGTAAAAAAGAAAATGTACTAAAATCTATGATTAGGTGCCAAATCTTTTTTTTTTTTTTTTGGATCTAAAAATATGTTAGGCATAGAATTTCAAGAGGCTAGGAACTAACTTAACAATGATGCAACAAGTTGCCTAATTCATCCGTTATCAAAGGGAATGATGCCACCCAGCCTGGGTCACAGTCTTAGAAGATGAAAAATATTCAAGTTCAACCCAACATATACATATTTAATGTCCACTTATTTATCAGGCATTATTCCAAATCAAACCACTTTCACCATCTGTCTTAGTGAATAACAAATTAATTTAAAATTTTCAAAATGAGAACATTTTCCAAGTTTGTATGATAGATACTTGGACTTACAAAGGCAGAGGCTGAAGAGAGCCATAATTTTAAAGAATGTAAATAAGAAAGAAAAGTCATTCTCAGTATTGAAAAGAAGGCCCAAGGAATTTTCCATTGTGGCTCAGTGGGTTAAGAACCTGACTAGTATCCATGAGGAGGTCTCTTGCTCAGTGGGTTAAGGATGCCATGTTGCCATGAGCTGAGGTATAGGTCACAGACGCAAGGCTCAGATCTAGCATTGCTGTGGCCGTGGTGTAGGTCGGTAGGTGCAGCTCCAATTTGACTCCTAGCCTGGGAACTTCCATATGCCACAAATTTGGCCTTAAAAATAAAAATAAAATTAAATTTAAAAAGGCCCCAAATCTCATAATAGAGAAGATAGTTCATTATTCAAGTCAGAGAAAGAGATAATACTTATCTATAATATCTATGTATATTTACTAAGGGGTGTGTGTTTATGTGTCTACACAATAGCTATCCTATTTAAATAAGACTCACTTAAAACTAATAATAAAAAAGACCCACTTAAGTTACACAGCATCAATCAGAGTATGCATACAGGAATATGTGTAAAACCTTATTAATTCCAATTATGGAAAAGAACTTTTATTTGCCAGAATAGGAAATCAATTAATCTCATCACTAGTATCAAATCACTCTTACCTTTAACAGAATCAGGTGAATGAACAGGCTTGGTGGATCTATATTGTGATGTGGAACCTATAGAGTCTTCAACTGAACTAGTTAGGAGTGAATGAACTGGAGACTTCTTTGGAGAAGAATGGAATGAACGAGGAGCTGAATTTTTTACAGATGGACTTCCTAAAATTTTATAAGAACAGAAGTAAAAGGAGAGAATTTATCAAAAGTAGTATACTGCATCTCTAAGAAAATCAAACTTTCATGAGAAAGTGTTCCCAATGACGGGGGTGGGGTGTGTTCTGGTGAATACTCAAGGCTTTAGGTTGAAACTGAAAAGGGCTATATGTTTTAGGAATAAGAAACAAGAACTTCCCTTGGGCATCCTGAGGTCTATCTTAAAATCATCTTAATTCCTGATTGGATTAAACTGATGTGGGATTGCTGGTGTCCATGGCTTGTGTACTGGAAGCAAGCATGGATGCTCTCTGGAGGAGGGTAACATCATTCTAAGCTGCAAACCATCTGTACAATTTTTCATATATGTTTGTCATACAATAAAAATAACCAGGAGAGTTCCCACTGTGGCACAGAATCAGATTGCAGTGGTTTGCATTGCTGTGGAGGTGCAGGTTTGATCCCTGGCCTGATGCAGTGGGTTAAAGAATCCAGCATCGCCATGGCTGTGGCATGGGTCACAGTTGCAACCCGGATTCAATCCCTGGTCCAAGAACTTCCATATGCCTGGGTGCAGCAATATATAAAATAAAATAAAATAAAAATAAAATAAAATAAAATAAAATAACCAGGCATGTGAGGAGACAAAATGACATAGCATAAAACCAAGAAAAAAAGTACAGATAATAGATATAGAGCCACAAGGTCTGGATAATGGAAGCACAGACTACCACAGATTCAACAGCATTATTCCAAACCCCAAACGAGATCTTCATACCTAGAAAACATATCAATAAAAACTACAAAAGAAAAAAAACAAAACAAAACAACAAACCAACCCAAAGACAAAAACAGTCTTAAAGCTGTCAGAAAGGCAAAAAAGATAGATTACATTTAAATGACCAACAATTAAAGCTGGTTTTCCCTCTGTTTTTTGGCCATGTCTGTGGCATGCAAAAGGCCATGGACTGAATTCATACTACAGCAGTGACCTGAGCCATAGCAGTGACAGTGATGGTTTCTTAACCCCCTGAGAGCTGACTTCTTAATAGAGACAATGGAAGCCAGAAAACAATGGAGTATTTTCAAAGTGAGGGAAAAATATCAGCCTAGAATTCTATACTCAGGAAAAATCATCCTCAAAAATACGGATAAAATATGGAGTTCCCTGGCAGCCTAGTGGTTAAGGATTTGGTATTGTCATTGCTGTGGCTCAGGTTCCATCCCTGGCCCAGGAACTTTTGCATGTCTCAGGTGCAGTCAAAAAACAAGTAAATAAAATAAAATAAACCAAAGACAAGTTCATAAAAACAGAAACTAGGAGAATACATTAAAAGAAACATTAAAGGCAAAAGTAAAATGATACCTGATAGAAAGTAAAGTATGAAAATGTGAGTGTATCTAAGTAAATATTAACTGTACAATACAATGCAAATGGGCCATTATGGTATTTACATTTTTAATTAAAGTAGGTGACAACAACTGGATGTAAGTTGGAAGGAAAGTGGATGGAGTTAACATGTTCCAGGGTACTCATGATTTATGAGAAAAGGTAAAGGCATTCATTTACATTAATCTAATCAAACAAGGAGGTATGTTGTATTCTCTTGGCTAAGCATTAAAACGACAGTATAAAGTAAAGTAAAACCTGAAGGAACTGTTCAACGTCAAATAAATGCTGTTTTCTTTAAAATATTAATTCTTGGAGTTCCCGTCGTGGCTCAGTGGTTAACGAATCTGACTAGGAACCATGAGGTTGTGGGTTCGATCCTTGGCCTTGCTCAGTGGGTTGAGGATTCGGCATTGCCGTGAGCTCTGGTGTGGGTCGCAGACGCGGCTCGGATCCTGCATTGCTGTGGCTGTGGTGTAGGCCGGTGGCTACAGCTCTGATTAGACCCCCAGCCTGGGAACCTCCATATGCCGCAGGATCGGCTCTAGAAAAGGCAAAAAGACAAAAAAAAATATTAATTCTTAAAAGTTTTCCAAGTTAAAGATAATTTAAAAATTAAGATTTTGCATCTATTTTAAGAACATTATGTTGATTTATACATACATACATACACACACACACATATACACACTGAGATTCTTCTACAAAAGATGAGAAAATTTGGAAACTTAACTTCTTCTATCTCTTTTACCTCACACCTCAATTTTCCCTATTTACGCTATTCCTGTCCAGATTTAGCCCTAAACGTGTGTTGAATAACCACCATTTTCACAGTATCATACTGTTCCCTGCATTTGGTTCTCTTCCACAGGAAAGCTGATTATGTGTCTGCTGACTTGCCTTTGCCTTCTAAATCTAACATATTCTCTATCATCTTTCATCTTTCTTAGTTTTAAAAATTCCTTTTCTGTAATTTTCTCCAGGGGTTCATCATGTTCCTGACTATGATTTCAGCCATGTCTATCCTATCCTATCCTATTTTTTATTTTTCTAAGGCTTCCCCCTGAAATATTTTTATTTTTCCTTTTCCATTTCTAATCCGAGTTGTGCCATTTTTCTTTTCGACAGATTCTGTTACCTCTCAATCTCTTCCTTGACCTCCTTGTTTTATAGAGAACATTTTGTTTACTTACAGTCTTTGGAAAATATATGGAAAACCATCTATTTCATTTCTACCCTCCCCTCCATTCAATAAGTACTTATTGAGCCTGGAAGATTCTAGGTCCTGGGATACATCAGGGAACCAAACAATTAAAGACAAAGGTCCTTGTGCAGCTTTTGTCTAGCAGGAGGTGACACACAATGGACCACATAAATTAGGAAGCTACATATATAAAATAATTGCTGGAGTTCCTCTGTGGATAAGTGGGTTTAGGACCCAGTGTTGTCACTGTTGTGGCTTGGGTCACTGCTGTGCCATGGGTTTGATCTCCAGCCTGGGAACTTCCACATGCCTTGGGTGCAGCCCCAGATAAATAAAAAATATGTAAAAATAAGACAAAGATAAGGAAGACTGGGACTATAGGAGGGTTATAATTTTTACATTCAGTGGTTGACAGTAAGTCTCACTGAGAACGCGACATCTAAGCAAAGGCTTTAAAGGAGGTAAAGGCTGAGCAATGCGGAGGAACAGCGAGTGTGAGGGGAGTTGCTGCAGGTTCTACGCAGGCCCCAAGCCTGTGCTTTCACTGAAAACTCACCTGCAGATGGGAATGTGAAGCAACTGGCGGGATCTTCCAACTCTTCTGTGTGTAACGTGACGGGCTCTCTGGAAGCATAAGAATGGTCATACAAACATTCCACTTCCAAACTCATGGCTAAGGTTTACGGACAGAGGTTAGCTAAGAAGGCAAGGATGATGGCTTAAAATAGAAACCCGAGATGGCAGTCATAGCCCTATGCTGCCGAAATCCTAAAACCGTCCCTTGAGGGAGAGCCAAAGTTGCATCAGCTTTATGTATTCAGTGCCCATGAACATTTGGTAGAATGAAATTGTAGTAATATATAATCTTGGTTAGAAAATTTGTTTTTGTGTAGTAATAGCTATGAAACCCAGTATTTCTCTCATGGATTCTAAGAGATGCAATCATAAGGATTCATTTAAAAATGAAAAAAAAAAAAAAAACCAAAGGAATTAAAAAAAATTCTCTTAGCAATAATAAGTATTGCTTTACAAAACTATCAGACCTATTTAAATAAATAAGTTGAGATAAACCACACAGTTCTCTGTGGGTTGGGTATCAGTATGAAAATATTATGACTGTAGTTCTCAAAATGGTGCCTTTGCAACGGGGGTTTGTGAGGTCAATACTAATACTATTTTTATTATAATGCTAAGGTATTTTCTTTTGAACTCTCAGTCTCTCACCAGTGTACAGTGGAATTTCCCAGAGGCTCTGTAATATCTGCTATCACAGCATATAAATGCAGAGTTAGATAGAATCCAGCTATGTTATTAAGTCACAATTAAACTGTAAAACAATGTCTTCTCCATGATTTTTTGTTTGAAAAATATTTTTTCATAATAAAATACATTGTTATGGTTACACGTAATTTCACATGTAACATGTACTTTGTTATTTTTAAGTGAAGAAATACTAAAATCTTTTAAATTTTTTAATGCTTAAAATTCAAACTTACTTTCCAATACTAAAAAATAGAAATGACCTATATAAACAAAGGCTTTTTGGAATCTTCAGTGATATTTGTGAGTGCATAGGGGTCCTGGAAACCAAAAAGTTTGAGAATATTAGGAGAAAAGCCCTGGAAAGGAAGGTCACGACCATACTGTGGCTAGTCTTAATTATCGAGGCAAAGAGTTTGTTCTTGCTACAGGAGGCAATGGGGAGCCTTTTAGGGTTTGAGGGCTGGGAACATAGTCTGAGGTGTGCTTGAGGCTGATCAATTTGAAATTTATTCACAGAAGTGACTGGAACTTGCAAGAGACTGGAGATTTAAAAAATCCATCCTGAACACCGTAGAGGCCACTACAATTGTCCATGAGAATATGGTACCATGGCCGAAAAAGCAATGTGGTAAGATGAACGACGCTGCCAAATATATCTGTGTCCAAATGCCAAGACCCTATGCGTGTGACCTCATATGGTATTAGAGACTTTGCAGATGTGATTAAATCAAGGATCCTGAGGTGGGGAAATTATCCTGGGTTATCTGGAGATATACCTGCATAATCTAAATGCCATCACAAGTCTCTTTATTAGAGGAAGGCAAGGGGAGGTTTCACACAGCAGGGAGAAGGCCATGGAACAAGCAGCAGAAGACTTGAGGATGCTATGTCCTGGGCTGGGAGCTCGGAGGGAGTCACAAATCAAAGAGTGAAAAGAATGAGGCTCTAGAGGCCCAGAAGCTCTAGAAGAGAAGAGAAGAAAATGGGCTAATCCCAAGGGCTTGTGGAGGGAGGGAGTGTAGCCTTGCCAATGTCTTGACTGGGCTCTTTTCCTGGTAGCTCAGTCCAGGTACCCTGAGGCAAAACACAGGAGTGGTTACAAACCTGAGCTCAGGAGCCAGCTAAACCTGAGTTCAAATCTAGCTCCTCTGTTTACAAGCTGTATGATATTGGCAAATTGCTGGACAATCTGTCTTCATTTCTAACCTATATATGGGGATAATAGCGCCTACAGCATAGATTTGATTAGTTAGACTAAATAAGTCTATAACACCCAGATAATAAAAATAAAAATATGCAGTAGTTAGTTACAGGTATTACTATAGGAAAAATGTAATATACACTCAGGTGAGCAGAAAATCAAAAATTGTTTCTTTGAGGCTAAGAGAAAGCTCTATTTAGAAAGATTCCATTTACTGAATATTGATAAAACAGCAGGGACAGAAAGGAAGTATTTATAATCTGTCTTAATTCCCTGAACAGATACTTTCTCAACAGCTAGTATATGGCAGGCAATATGTCTGGTGAAGATACATGCAGCAATGATTAAGTCTTTGACTAACTGGAATTTAAATAGTGGGATTCAGTTTCATATTCTTATGATATGAAGAGAGCTCTCCGTTATCTTTATTTTTCATAAGTGGTAAAAATAGCAAAGATAAAAGCTTTTTTTCCAGGCAGTCAATAAATAGACCCTAGGACTGTAAGCAGCTTGAGGACAGGGCCCACGTCCATCTTGCTCACTGCTGTTACCTCCTCAGGGCCCAGCAGAGTCAGCACATCAGGCAGTTAATGATCTTTTGAATTAATGAATGAACAGCAGTAAAGGGGATGTTTGGAAAGTCAAGGGCTGGTCAGATGTTTCTTACCTGCTAAGAGTTTCACTTGATTTGCTGCCTTCAGTGGATTCCCTTAGTGAGTTGTTGCTTCTGTTGCAGAGGGTTGGAGAAGTTAAAGACTACGTGACATAATTTTAACTCAGTGATAAGACAAAACTGTTCCTCTGACTATAGCTCTTAGACAAAAGCAGATTCAAAGGAATAAGACTGGGCACTGGCTCTTCCAGTGGAGGAAGAAGTATAGAGAAAAGCTTGAAGACAGAAGGAAATGAACTTCTTTTGGGAGTCAGGAGTAGCTTGTCTGGGTTAGAGCACAGCACAGGAGGAGAGCTGTAGGGTGGTGACTGGTTAGGGAGGCTCTTCACTGTCAGCCTGAGACCCACGTACTTAGTGCAGAGACAGTGAGGAGCTACTGCAGGTCTGCAGGCAGTGGCTTCTATGTCTGACACCAGGAACGAATTAATGTGAGTTTTTTCTCTTTTCGGCTAAAGTCAGTTCTCAGAGGCTGTCTTTGTTTAGGGGCTATGGATTTCATTCCTGTATGCTCTTTTTATAATTTCACTAAAAATTCAGCTATTCAATTATTAATAAAAATAAGATTGTTTTCAGTGAGGCTCTCAAAATCCTATATGGGAGTTGTTCTACTTTCCTTTCTGACCACCCTCCTCTCAAAAGTTATGTAAGCTATTGTAAATATATGTAAATATAGAAAAATTCCATTTTTTTGGAATGGCATGCCATATAAATATCTCCATCTGGGTAAACAATGGGAAAATTTAAAATAAACAAAAAAATGCCTATTAAGTTGACTTCTAAAAAATAAATTACTGTAGGATATTTCACTGAAATCCTTTTTGGTTTCAGTTAAACACTGTAACAGTTTTCCATCAACTCCCATGTAAACTGTCCAAAGAGGCTTTCCAAACTACCCAGTCACATATAAAATTCTTGGACAACTGAGATTCAGAATCTCAGATTCTTCTTATCTATGGCATATCTCTAATCTCAGGCCTGACTCATTAATGCAATCTATTATCTCTGCCCAGATAAACAGAACTCTCAGTTAATTATACAAAGAACAATTTGCAGATTCCATGTATTTTTAGAGTAATCAATTGCTCACATGTATTTAACTCTTCTATAAAGTGCAAGAGTAGATTTTAGGCCTCCTAGCAAATTTTGCAAAGGGTTACCCTTGGAGTTCATCAACTTAGAAATACTTTTGTTCCTAAACTCTTAAAAGCTTTAGGCTGAATTTAGACTTAGGTGACAAGGTCATTTGTAGGATTACAGAAAATTAACATAAACCCTCTAAAAGCAGGGATCAAATATATTCATCTTCAGTATGGTCCTTTAAAGTCAATCCCATAATCAGAGGTTGAAGTGATGGACATTTGATGAGGGAAGCCACGGTAATCTTCTGGAATGATCGATCGATTGATTGATAGATCGGACTGGGAGCAGGGGCTCTGATGTTTACTTCTGACTTTGCCTCTTTGCCTCATAGGAGGCAATTCAATCTATGTATAAATCTGTCAAATGAGCTTAATACTACTGCCCTGGCTTAGAAGGCTTATTACAGAGTTATGACAAAAATGAAAGTGCTCTGCACATATAAGTTTTCTTGGATGGAGTGACAATGCAATGTTTTTGACATGTGATTCAGAGACTGCAATGTTATGCTAGCTAGATAACTGTTACTAGTATTTTACTACTACTATTAATAATATTAATACAAAACAGACAAACCCAGCTAACATTTTGCTACCTCAGGTTAATAAACACTAACTGAACATCTTAAGAAACTTCAGATTGTTTATATATAAGTATTATATCAGAAAGCATTATTTCGAGGTATTTGCCATATAGCTAGAAAATAAATATTATAATAATGGGTTGTTATAATACTAACAACATACAATTAGTATTATAATGCTAAGAATATAGTATATACCATGTTAAAACACTCTTAAGTTGGAGTTTCCATAGTGGCGCAGTGGAAATGAATTCGATTAGGAACCATGAGGTTGCAGGTTTGATCTTTGGCCTTGTTCATTGGGTTAAGGATCCGGCATTGCTGTGAGCTGTGGTGTAGGTTGCAGACGCAGCTCGGATCTGGCATTGCTGTGGCTCTGGCGAAGGCCAGCAGCTGTAGCTCGGATTAAACCCCTAGTCTGAGAACCTCCGTATGCCACAGGTACAGCCCTATAAAGACAAAAAGACGAAAAAAAAATATATATATATATATAAATATACACTCTAAGTTAATCTAATAATAGCACAGAATAATAATTTAAAACATTATTTATAAAAGAAAATGAGAATCTCATTGATTTCTGCAGGTACGAACAGGGAGTGGCTGGCAGACTACAGAGTTCTTTTTGGATCTGATCTCTTATTAATTTGATATAAGTCATTGGCATGGATGCCTAGAGAACCAAGGTTTTCCAATTATCTCATACCTGGAGAGGTATGTAGCTCTCTGTGTTCAACCTTTTGGAACTTGTGGTTTGCTCATTTGTAAAATGGAATAAATAAATCCTGCTCTGTCTTGTCTCAAATAGATATGATAATTAAAGAAGACTACGGATGTGAGATCTGTTGGGAACTATAAATTACTACATGAATGTAATTTTGGGTAACACGCTGCCTTAATTTCTGAATAGAACAATTATTATTTTCTCTTGATGTCAAGCTGTTTTACTTTTGCTTAACTCCTCTGTTTTCCTGTTGTCTTCCTGGAGATGTCAGACACCCCTTAAAGTTACTAAAACCTCAGCCTCCCAGAGGTTGTCCCACATAGACAATGTGATGGCCAGCTGCCCTGAAGCACCCAGGCTTACACGGCCACGTAGGAGACACCCAGGGACGGTGCTCTCTCGTCGTCCTCTGTCTTGCCCAGAGGCACGGCCGGCTCCTCGTTGATCACACTTCTCAACTCCTGCAGAAGCTGTTTCAAGTCCCTCGTGGGGTCTTCCTTCGGGTTAGGTTTCAGAG
The DNA here is from genome assembly GCF_016906955.1 of Phacochoerus africanus. Lineage (NCBI taxonomy): Eukaryota > Metazoa > Chordata > Mammalia > Artiodactyla > Suidae > Phacochoerus > Phacochoerus africanus. The sequence continues at coordinate 71,866,202 of NC_062553.1, forward strand.
AGTGCTGAATGAAAACAGTTTACAAGACAATGACACTGTGTTTATTCAGGTTCAAATTCCATTTCCTATCATAAAATTAATTCAACCAGTGAACAGAAATCATGGACGAGAAAGAAGCAGAAATAAAAAAACCTGTAATCGTACTACTCGGGGATAATAATAATATATAATATCCAATCAATAATCAACATAGTGTTCTAATTTACAAATATACATATACCTAGTTATACATATATGTAAACATATTTATAAATTAGTACATACATGTAGGATCAGACTATACACATCTATTTTTAAATATTTTTTATTTTTTAACTTTAACAATGTGGTATGGACATCTTATCATGCCATTGAATATTTGCAACTACATCCAGGCAATATAATTTCAATACTTTGATAAGGGCTGAACTAATTTTATAAAGGTATAGAAGCTTAGAAGCATGGAATTCTCTAGTGATGAGTTAATCACACTCCACACTTTACTGATGAGGAAAAAGATTATCCAATATTTTCAAACTATGTTTGTTGGGGAGTAATATAAACAGATTTTCAGATAGGTAGTATTCTTCAATGAATACTTATAATGTAAGAAGGAGTATAGATGTTCCCAATAGGCACAAAAAGAGAGGAAATCTACTGACAGGCAGAAGGTGCCCTGGTGAGCAGGTGGACTTAGTGGAGGATGTTCATGGCTAGAGAGGCAGCGAGCATCATCAGGCTATTGCACCCCAAAGCGTCTGTCCCAATGGAGGGTGAGTTATTTATTTATTTATTTTGTCTTTTTGTCTTTTCTAGGGCCGTTTCCCGTGGCATATGGAGGTTCCCAGGTTAGGGGTAGAATCGGAGCTGTAGCCACCAGCCTACGCCAGAGCCACAGCAATGCAGGATCTGAGCTGCATCTACAACCTACACCACAGCTCATGGCAACGCCAGATCCTTAACCCACTGAGCAAGGCCAGGGATCGAACCCGCACCCTCATGGTTCCTAGTCAGATTCATTAACCACTACACCATGACGGGAACTCCCCAATGGAGAGTTAAAGCTGCCACACAGACTGGCTGCTGAAGGATGAATACGGCATACTTTTTGTTCTTTGGGCTTTACTTTTCTAGGTTCCATGTCGACCAAGTGTCGATGTGACTGGTGACACCCCCACGATCCCCTCCCCTTCCTACTCCCCCTGATAAACCACATAAAATATCCAGCTGAAGATGTCAAGAGCTCTAACAAACTGAATGTGAAGTAAGTATGATCTTTTCAGTTATGATGGGCACCTTACCCCAAAATTACCATGATGAGTCCAGAGTTTCATAAATTAGACTCCATTAAATTATTAAATTTGATGTCATTAATTTAAAACATATGAAGGTATGAACCGTTTTTAAGAGACTTTATTTTTTAGAGTAGTTTTGGGTTCACAGCAAGAATGAGTAACAAAGGTACAGAGATTTCCAATGTATACACACACACTGATCCCTCACATACTGAACTGGTTTGTCTCTGAGCAGATCCAATTTCACCAAACGCCGGTTTTGTTGTGGCCCTAAGCCCTGGTGGGTATCATATTTGATGTGGAATAAAACTTCAAAAACATTATCATACTGCAATATTTGGCCACTTTAGTTTTAACCTTGAAATCTCAATATAACACCTGGAACTTCATATCTTCTGCCCCCTAGAAAGTTTACTTAATAAACTTTGTCAATTATTAAAAAATTTAAGCCTTTGGTATTTATTATAAATTGTCAGTATAATAACCTACAAACAGGAGTTCCCGTCATGGCCCCAGCAGTTAATGAACCCGACTAGCATCCATGAGGCCTTGCTCAGTAGGTTAAAGATCTGGCGTTTCCATGACCTCTGGCGTAGGGTGCAGACATGCCTCGGATTGCTGTGGCTCTGGCGTAGGCCAGTGGCTACAGCTCCCATTTGACCTCTAGCCTGGTAACCTCCACATGCCGCAGGTGCGGCCCTAAAAAAGACAAAAAACAAACAAACAAAACAAACCAGAAAAAAAACCTTACAAACATATACATGTGCTTCCCTCCCACTCCCCAGGATCATGGCACTCAGGTTCTTTGACAGCAACTGGTGCTTTATGTTAAAGGAGGCAAGAATATACAATGGAGAAAAGACAGCCCCTTAAATAAGTGCTGCTGGGAAAAGTGGACAGCCACATGGAAAAGAATGAAATTAGAACACTTCCTAACACCATACACAAAAATAAACTCCAAATGGATTAAAGACCTAAATATAAGACCAGATACTATAAAACTCTTAGAGGAAAACATAGGCCAAATGCTCTCCAACATAAACCACAGCAGTATCTTCTCAGATCCACCTCCTAGAGCAATGACAATAAAAACAAAGATAAACAAATGGGACTTAATTAAACTTAAAAAGTTCCTGTACAGCAAAGGAAACCTAAACAAAACGAAAAGACAATCTATATATAATGGGAGAAAATATTTGCAAATGAAGCGACTGACAAGGGATTAATCTCCAAACTTTATGAACACCTTCTACAGCTCAATACTAAAAAAACAAACAAGCCTACCAAAAAACAGCCAGAAAATCTAAACAGACAATTCTCCAAAGAAGACATACAGATGGCCAAAAAACACATGAAAAGATGTTCAACATCATTAATTATTAGAGAAATGCAAATCAAAACCACTATGAGGTACCACCTTACACCGGCCAGAATGGCCATCATCAAAATGTCTACAAACAATAAATGCTGGAGATGGTGTGGAGAAAAGGGAACCCTCATACACTGTTGGTGGGAATGTAATTTGGTGCAATCACTGTGTAAAACAGTATGGATTCCTCAGAAAACTAAAAACAGAATTGCCGTTTGATCCAGCAATCCCACTCCTGGGCATCTATCCAGAGAAAACCATGACTCGAAAAGATACATCCATGACTCAAAATGATACATCCAGTTGGATCCTGGCCTAGCACAGTGGGTTAAAAGATGGGTCGTACTCCAATGTTAACTGCAGCACTATAATACAATAGCCAAGACATGGAAACAACCTAAATGTCCATCGGCAGAAGAGTAGATCAAGAAGGTGTGGTACATATACACAATGGAATATTACTCAGCCATTAAAAGGAAAGAAATAATGGCATTTGCAGCAATATGGATGGGCCTAGAAATTATCATGCTAAGTGAAGTTAGTCAGACAGTGAGACACCAACATCAAATACTATCACTTACATGTGGAACCTAAAAAAAGGATACAAAGAACTTCTTTGCAGAACAGACACTACTCACAGACTTTGAAAAACTTATTGTTTCCAAATGAGACAAGTTGGGGGGTGGGGGGATGTGCTGGGGGTTTGGGATGGAAATGCTATAAAATTGGGTTGTGATGATCATTATACAACTATAAATGTAACTGAGTAATAAAAAATGCTATAAAAAGGAAAAAAGAAAACAGAAATATAAAAAAAATATGTAAAAGCTTGAAAAGCATTCAATTAATATCAAGATTCATTTAACAATTGATCATAATCAGCCCCATGATATTCTCTTACTGTGATTTCATCCTAATATTCTTTAAAACTTTAAAATTTGTGTTGTTCCTTCAATTAAAATGTAAATTTCATATAGACAAGGACTGGTTTATCACTGTCTTTATATACTGAATTTCAAATAACCCATTCTTGGCTTGTGTATAAAACCATGAAAATATAAAGTTGGAGGGGTCTCTAAGATCAATTAGTACTAGTCCCATCTCCAGTCAGAAACGATGATGAATTTTCTCTACGGGATCCCAGCAATATACTTATCAGTATATTGGGATCCCTTGCTTGTTCACCAAAAGCCAAGGAAGGCAGTTTAATTTTTATATGGTTTTAATCCTTTGCAAGAAAGGCTTAAACTGCATCTTCCTTCATACAAATTTCATCCCCCTCATGAAGGAACAAGTCTAACACCATAACCCTTTAGAAACAGATACTTATTGCATTACTCCAACTTCCCCTCCCCAACTACACTTTCTAACACACACCCAGGCTATAGCTTCTCAATTTATTAACGCTTTGAAATGACTTGGGGGTGTTCCCACTGTGGCTCAGTGGGTTAAGAATCTGACTGCATCAGCCTGTGTTGCTGTAGAGGCAGGGGTTTGATCCCGGGCAAGCACAGTGGGTTAAAGGATGGGTCGTTGCCACAGTAGCAGTGAATGTTGCACATTGTAACTCAGATTCAATCCCTGGCCTGGGAACTTCCATATGCCTTGAGTGTGGCCATAAAATAAATAAATAAATAAATAAAAATTAAAAGCAATGACATGGGCTCACAATTTCTCACCACTTGGCTGTGCTTCTTTTTGCCAGACTTTGGTTAGTTGATGATTCTCTTAAATGCTCATGTCCGAAAATGAAATAGAGAATCCAGCGAGAGTCTGAGCAGAGCAGAAGGGAGGAGAGCTGTCTCCTTCCTTGATCCGACACTATCCTTAAAACCTTTCCTGCTGCAATGTAACACTGCTGACTCAGACTGAGCAGGTAGTCAGCTAGGCTCTGTTGCAAGACATGTTTCCTTGAAAACTCCATCTTGTCCTTCTTTACTTTATCCCATCTTCTTGTCTTACTTTATCCCATCTTCCTTCTTGGAGAAACAGTCACAGTGCTGGTAAATGACTTAAGCTTAAGAGCAAAGACCTAAAGGCATAAGTGACTTAAGCTTAAGAACTGTTATGTGCCTAGAGGTCAGAGTAAGAGCTTAACCCTTTACCACCTAAGTGGCTTTCTAAATAGTAAAAGAACATATAATAGTAAACAAACCCTGTATCAACCACCCATAGCGACTCCTCACTTGATCTCAGAATAAAAGCAGTGTGGTTTCTTGAGGCAGGGCGCTCTTGGTCCCTGGGACCTTGAGTTCCCTGGCTCCCACCTTTACTTAAGATAAATGTCTCTGTGTCTTGTTTTGTGTTAACTATTTTTCCTTAAGTTCCACAGCACCCGTTCTCCAGCTCCATCCTGCTGAGCTGGCCCCGGCAGGCTCCCCAGGTCTTTTCCACAAATTATTGATGAGCCACATTTTCCATGTCCTGTAACTTTGTATTTTGTGTATTTAGTATCAAGTTCAAGACTACACCTATCCCAACCAAACCTTCTCTCATAGACTTGGCCCATAATTTCAACTATCATGATAAATAAATAGAGGCACCATTTATCAAGTGCTTGTCATGTACTAGGCACTCCATATATGATTTCATTTAAACTTTAATCTTCAAACCACCCAATAAGGTAGAAATCATCACCTCCACTTTAGAAATGAGAAAACTGATGTACAGAGAGGTTAAACAACTTGCTCGAAATCACACAAGGGGTAAATGGCAAAACTGGGATAAAAAACACCATCTGTTTGTCTTGAAAGTCCATGATCTTCCTAATGTGATACACTGACTAATTCTCACTGGTATAATTATTAGAAAATATGATCAGTTTCTAATGAGATGTCCAAATATAGGGTCATAAAAATCACAAAATTACAGAATATGGACAAGGATTAAACTATATAGCTGAGCATCTGACCTCAACATACTTACAGTCTAGTTATTACTACAAAGAGCAAATTAGATCCAAAACAAGCAAAGAAAATAGATAATAAAATTTAAAGCTGAATTCAAAATGGAATTGAAAACCGATAGAGATAATCAATGACCCAAAAGCAGGTTCTTTGGAAAGATCAATAAAATTAGTAAGCCTCTAGCCAGGCTAAGAAAAAAGAGAATACAAAAATTACTAACATCAGAAATGAAAGAGAAGTTTTAACATTAAAAGCATAGTAAATGAATATTATGAACAACTCTGTATACACAACTTTGAAAACCTAGATGAAATGGATCAATGCCTTCAAAGACATAATTGCCAAAACTTATATAAGAAGAAATAGATAATTTGACTAGGTTTCTATTATAGACATTAAATCAGTAATTGATGATCTTTTAAAACAGAAAGCACCAGGCCTAACTGGGTTCACTGCTAAACTCTAACAAACATTTAAGGAAAAAATTACACCAATTCTTTATAATTTCTTCCAGAAAACAGATGTAGAGGAAATATTTCCTAATTCATTCTATGAGACCAGCATTACCCTGATACCAAGGCCAAAACACTGTAAGAAAACTATAGCCCACTATCTCTTGTTAACATCGACATAAAAATATTCAACAAAATATCGGCAAATACAATCCAACAATTTATTTTAAAAATTATATCCCACAATCAATTGGGATTTATACCAGCTATACAAAGCTAGTTCAACATTCAAAAATCAATTAGTATAGGAGTTCCAATTGTGGCACACTGGGTTAAGAATCCAACTGCAGCAGTTTGGGTTGCTGTGGAGGTGTGGGTTTGATCCCCAACCTGGTACAGTGGGTTAAAGGATCTGGTGTTGCTACAGCTACAGCACAGGTCACAGCTACAGCTCAGATTCACTCCCTGGCTTGGGAACTTCCATATGCCACAGGTGCGGCCATAAAAAAAATTACTATAATCTATCATCATCAACAGGCTAAATCACATGATCATTCAATTGATGCAGAAAATGCATCTGACAAAATCCAACATTCACTCATGATAAAAACTCTCAGCAAAGGGCCACTTACGACAAACCCATAGACAACATGATACTCAACAGTGAAAAGCTAAAAGCCTTCCCACTAAATTCAGTAACAACACAAGGCTGCCCACTCTTGCCACTTCCATTTAGCATAGTATTGGAAGTCCTAGCCATAGCAATTAGATAAGGAAAAGAAATAAAATGTATCCAAAAAACCAAATTCGAAGAGAAGAGGTAAAACTGTCACCATGTGCAGATGACATGATACTCTATATGAAGAACCCTAAAGTCTCTACCCAAAAACTGTCAAAATAAATTAATTCAGCAAGGTTGTGGGATACAAGATTAATATACAAAAATAATTCCATTTCTATACATTAATAATGAAATACCAAAAAGAGAAAGTAAATAAAAACAACTCCATTTAAAATTGCATCCTTGGGAGTTCCTGTTGTGGTGGAGTGGAAATGAATCAGACTAGCATTCATGAGGATGCGGGTTTGATCTCTAACCTTACTCAGTGGGTCAGGGATCCAGTGTTGCTGTGAGCTGTGGTGTAGGTCGCAAATGCAGCTTGCATCCCACATTGCTGTGGCTGTAGTGTAGGCCAGCGGCTGTAGCTACTATTTGACCCTTAGTCTGGGAACTTCCATATGCTATGAGTGTGGCCCTAAAAAGCAAAAACAAAACAAAACAAAACAAAATATATATATATAAACACACACACATATAAACATATACATACATAAAAACATATATACAAACACAAAAACATATATATACACACACACAAATATATATATATATATCCTCCCAAATAAATACCTGGGAATAAACTTAACCAAGGATGTGAAAGACCTATACTCTGAAAACTATAAAACATTGATGAAGAGATTTAAGATGATTCAGATACAGAGTTCCTGTTGTGACTCAGTTGGTTAAGGACCTGACATTATCTCTGTGAGGATATGGGTTTGATTCATAGCCTTCGTTAGTGGGTTAAGGATCCTGCAAGCTACTGCATAGGTCGCAGCTGCGGCTCAGATCTGGTGTTGCCATAGCTGTGGTGCAGGCTTCAGCTGCTGCTCCAATTTGACCCCTAGTCCGGGAACTTCCATATGCTGCAGGTGCGGCCATAAAAATTAAAAAAAAAAAGATTCAAAAAAATGTAAATGGTCTTGGAATGCTCTTGGAATGGAAGAATTAATGTTATTAAAATGGCTATACTATCCAAAGCAAAGGAGATTTAAAGCAATTGCTATTAAAATACTCATAACAGTTTTCACAGAACTAGAATGAATAATCCTAATATTTATATGGAAACACAAAAGACTCCTAATTGCCAAGGCAATTCTGAGAAAAAACTACTATAAAGCTATCAAAACAAATCAAAACAGTGTGACGCTGGTACAAAAAAAGGCACATAGATCGATATAACAGAATACAGCCCAGAAATAAACCCATGCACCTATGTCAATTAATCTACAACAAAGGAAGCTAGAATACACAATGGAGGAGCTCCTGCTGTGGCGCAGTGGGTTAAGAATCCAAATGCAGCAGCATGGTTGCTGAAGAGGCATGGGTTCAGTGGGTTAAGGATCTAGCATTGATGTGAGCTATGGTGTAGGTCACAGATACAGCTCAGTTCTGGCATTGCTGTGAATGTGGTGTAGGCTGGCAGCTGAGGCTTCAATTTGATCCCTAGCCTGGGAACTTCCATATGCCTCAAGTGCAGCATTGAGAAAAAATAAAATAAAATATAAAGTTCATATGGGAAGGCAAAAAGTCCAGAATAGCTAAGACAACACTAAAGGCCAACAGGGTTTGAGAACTGGCACTACCCAAGTTAAAGATTTACTGTAATAAGATACTGGTAAAAGAATAGACAAGTAGATCAACGGAACAGAATAAATAAAGAGCCCAGAAATAGTCCCGTACAAATACAGTCCACTCATCTTCAACAAAAGGGCAAAGATAATTCAATAGAGAAAGGGCAATATTTTCAACAAGTGGTGCTGGAACAACTGGACATTGACATGTAGGAAAAAAAAAGAAACCAGATGCTGGCCTTATATCTTTCACAAAAATTAACTCCAAGTGAACCACAGACTTAAATGTAAAATTCAAGACTGTAAAACTCCTAGAAGATAACACAGGAGAAAATTTAGATGACTGGGGTTTAGTGATGGTTTTTTTAAATTTATTTTTTATTAGGGTATAGTTGATTTACAGTGTTGAGCCAATTTCTGTTGTACAGCATAGTGGCCCAGTCATACATATATATATATATATATATACATTATTTTTCTCACATTATCTTTCATTATGGTCTATCCCAAGAGACTGGATATAGTACATTGTGCTATACAGTAGGACCTCATCACATATCCATTCTAAATGTAATAGTTTGCAACTACCAACCCCAAACTCCCCATCCATCTCACTTCTTCCCCTGCCCCTACTCCACCCCTTGGCAAGCATGAGTCATGAAATAAAAATAGTAAGTTGGATTTTATTAATCTTAAAAACTTTTTTTTTCTTTAGAATGATAATGTTAAAAATGGAAACGTAAACCATAGACTGGCAGAACATCTTTTCAAAACACATAACTGATGAAGGACTGGGTCACAAAAAACAACAAAAAAAGAGACTCTTATAACTCAAGAGTAAGAAAACAACTCAATTTTAAAAATGGGCAAATGTTTGGAACAGACATCTCACCATAGAAAATATGCAGATGGTAAATAAACATGAAAATATGCTTAACACCATCTTTCACTAAGGAGTTTCAAATTAAAATGACAAGAAATCACACTTTACTCCTATTAGAATGGCTAAAATCCAGACACTAACCAAATGCTGATAAGCATGGGGAGCAACAAGAACTCTCATTCACTGCTGGTGAGATTGCAAAAATGGTACAGTCACTTTGGAAGACTGCTTGGTAGTTTCTTACAAAACTAAACATGCTTGGAGTTCCCATCGTGGCTCAGTGGTTAACGAATCCGACTAGGAACCATGAGGTTGTGGGTTCAATCCCTGGCCTTGCTCAGTGGATTAAGGATCCAGCGTTGCCATGAACTGTGGTGTAGGTCGCAGAAGTGGTTCGGATCCCGCGTTGCTGTGGCTCTGGCATAGGCTGGTGGCTACAGCTCCGATTAGAACCCTAGCCTGGGAATCTCCATATGCCGCGGGAGCGGCTCAAGAAAGCAAAAACAAAAAACAAAAAAAACCCTAAACAAGCTCTTACTATACAATCCAGCAATCATGCTCTGTAGTATTTATCTCACAGAGTTGAAAACGTGATACCCAGGCAAAACCCGCACACAGATGTTTATGGCAGCTTTATTTATAATTTGCCAAAACTTGGAAGCAATCAGGATGTCCTTCGACAGGTGAATGGATAAACTGTGGTACATTTGTATTATGGAATGTTATTCAGTGAAAAAGAAATGAGCTATTAAAGGATGAAAAGATATGAAGGACTCTCGCAAGCATATTGCTAAGTGAAAGAAGCCTATCTGAAAAGACTGTACTCCATGGTTCCAATTACATAACATTTTGGAAAAGACAAAACTATGAAGACAGCAAAAAGATCACTCATTGACAGGGGTTCAGGGGAAGGGAAGCAGAGAAGAACACATGAAGCACAGGGCATTTTTAGAGCAGTGAAATTATTCCGTATAAACCTGTAATGGTGAATACATATCACTACACCTCTGTCAAATCCCACAGAATGTATAACACAAGGAATGAATCCCAATGTAAACTATAGACTTTAGTTAATCATGGCGTACCAATAATGGCTCTCTCAACTGTAACAATGTACCACACCAGTGCCTAGTGTGAGCTGCTGGTAATAGGGGAACAGGTGAGGGAGGGGCAGAGCAGAGGGATCTCTGGGAGCACTCTAACTTCTGCTCAATTTTCTGTAAAGCTAAAATTATCCTTAAAAAATAAAGTATATTAATTTAAAAGGAAGAAAGAGAAACTGTGAACTTTGGAAGCAAAAATGACAACAAAAGTCTTATCAAATTTATGTATTTATCAGTAGGGTACGACACAAGAGTGGTCATTATGCTACACTCTTCCCATTACCATTTGACCATCTTATACACAAAATTGGCAGTATGTTTTTGCTTTAATATGTAGTTATTTTTTATTTATAAATGAGTTTGAACATTTTTTCATGTTTACTGGCTATCTCCATTTCTTACGTGAATTTTGTATCCATAGCTTTACTATACTTTTCCAGTATATGCTATCTTCATCCAGGTATATTAAAACTCTCCATATTATATGTTAACCCTTTATTTACTAGAAATATTTTCTAGTATGTGATTTCATTTTGTTTGTGGTGGTTTTGTGATTTAAGAAGTCTATTTAGGAGTTTCATCTTGGCTCAGGGGAAACAATCTGAATAGCATCCATGAGGAGGCAGGTTCGATCCCTGGGCTCGCTCAGTGCATTAAGGATTTGGCATTGCTATGAGCTGTGCTGTAGGTCACAGATGTAGCTCAGATCCTGTGTTGCTGTGGCTGTGGTGCAGGACAACAGTTGCATTTCCGATTCAACCTCTAGCCTGGGAACTTCCATATGTGGCTGGTGAGGCCCTAAAAAGACAAAAAACCAACCAAACAACAAGCAAAAAATATATTTTTTTGTCTTTTTTGTTGTTGTTGTTGTTGCTATTTCTTGGGCCGCTCCCTCGGCATATGGAGGTTCCCAGGCTAGGGGTTGAATCAGAGCTGTAGCCACCGGCCTACGCCAGAGCCACAGCAACGCGGGATCTGAGCCGCGTCTGCAACCTACACCACAGCTCACGGCAATGCCGAATCCTTAACCCACTGAGCAAGGGCAGGGACCGAACCCGCAACCTCATGGTTCCTAGTCGGATTCGTTAACCACTGCGCCACGACGGGAACTCCCAAAAAATATGCTTTATATACAACTCTTGTCTGGCTGGTAAAGAAAGAGTGACATACAGTTCTTCCTGAAGTTACTGGAACCCGTTCAAAGGATCTTGCTTTTCCCGACTCCAACCCTTTGACTCTCAGGATACACAATGAGGCTATTTCTAGGGGACACATATTTTCAAGTCAAAACTTCTACAGGCTTTTTGGTTTTAAGGGAAGAATATAACCTTATACTGGTGTTATTAAACTTAGGGTTTACTTTGTGATTTTATTAGCTTCCTATTACATTCTGACTCTGAAATTTGTTTCCGAAATAATTTGCAAATTATATCTCTAATGCACCTCCATCTTCTCCAAATACTGCTCTCTAATGGCCTTGAGGCCATTACAGGCAAACCATGAGTTACAATGTAAGATAAGTAATGTCTAGGGAGAGTGTGGCCTTCTCCGCTGGTCCCACCTCCGTTCTCCAAAGATAGAAGATAAATGTAAAAGCTAAAAATAAAAGCTTGATCTCATTCAGTTTGAATTAGACTATTCTATTTTGAGAATGTCTGACCAAATCCATCTCTTATAGTACTTATATTCCTGTCAGAGGACTGTAATAAAAATGGAATATAAATATACTATTTGAAATATAAATATATTATTCATATTGCGTACTAAAATGGTTGAGTAGGAAATAAGACAAAGGTTATAAAGTCTTGTTGAAAATTCTGTTCACATTATAGGTACTTCAGTGACAAAGATCAAGCACAACTAGTAAATTACAGTGCAAGCGAATAGAATCTGATATATAAATAAAATAAATTATATTATCCTGGAAAAATTTTATTGTCATATGCTAAAATACCCTTTAGCTGAAACATTAATCTAAAATACTTCTACATCAAGCTACCAATTATATGCATGTGTACCAATGTATATATGTGTATATACATATACAGACATATATGTACATGTTGTAGGTGTTTGAACTTGGACCAAATCATATAATACAATTTTTCTGGTTCTACCATTTTCTCACCTATAAACACTAGAGTAATCAACTGGATAATTTTTAACGCCTCTGGACCTCCAAAACACTATGATCCTCATTTACAAAGACCTTATTCACTATTAGTTAAGGTAGAGTATCTATTTACATCATTTATTCATTTTTTTATGATCAGCACTCAACAATGTGGTGTAGAGAATCGGTATGTATAACTGGTTAAGAAGACAGGTTCTAGGCTCAGGCTGTGTTGGTTAAGTCTTGGCACAAACACGTTCTGGGGGTGTGAGCTCTGTAAGTCACTTATTTAGCTTCTCTAAGCTTCGGTTTCTTCCACTGTAAAATAGGTATAATGCCAGCACTTACCTCGTGTGGGCAGTTGTGAGGAATAAATTCTATAATCTATGGAAAGTACATTGTCCAGTGCCTGGTGTTTAGTAAATAATGACTATCAGTACAATCACAGAACAAGATGACTAAACTGAAACGAGATAAATGAAGGGACAACGCAGAACGATGCACACAGGAACATTCTTTTTTTTCATTTTTTTATTACTCAATTACATTTATAGTTGTACACTGATCATCACAACCAAATTTTCTAGCATTTCCAACCCAAACCCCCAGGAACATTCTACTTTTAAACATAAGACTTGACATTTATTTCTGCTCTGAGGCCCCACTAAAATGACACTAAAGAAATGAACAAGGATAAAGAGGAAAGGAGAGATAAGATTAGATGAGTAATGATGATAATATTTTGGGAGATGGAAAGCAAATGGGTAATTCACAACTAGTTTAGCAGAACAAAGAAAGCTACAACATCAAGTACCTGCACAGAAGCAGCCAAGAAGCAGCAAGCTGTTCTGCAAGAGTATTCCAGCAAGACTGAGGACATGGAGGCCTGGGTATTTTCAAAGGCCGGGGCAAGACTGGGTGGCAAAGGGGAGGATTGGCTAACAGTTTATGGCAGAAGCTGTGAGAATCCCAGATATGTTCCCCATGTAGTCAGGTTAGAGTTCATTCTTTTCCCCTAAATAAATTTATAATCTCTGGGTGAGGTTGAACCAAAGGATGTTAGGTTCCAGGATATCTGGTACAGCAGGAGTAAGACTGCAAACTGAAAATACAAGCATTAAGTAAGAATGTTACCCCAGATTCCCTGCCCGACTCACCCCTCAGAATACTGGCAAATATTTATACCTGTTAGCCAGTAGTAAGAGAATCACTCTTTAAGGGAACTGACGGAACCGAGAAAAAAAAATCTAGAGATAATTTTTGGGTTCCTCAGTTAAAAAGTAATATCTAACCATCTACTAGTTGACAAATCCTATGAACCTTACAAAGTGCTTTTAAGTGGCTTTTTAGGGCCTCAATCTTAAATATGAATGGACAGCCAATAATCACTAAACACTGAAGGTAAATCTCCAACATAAAAGACAGATATCAAAACAAACAGAAAAAATGAATTTAAAGGAGCTCCTGCTGTATGTAGCACAGTGGGTTAAAGATCTGGAGTTGCTGCAGGTGCAAAATGGATTCAACCCCTGGCCTGAGAATTTCCATATGCAGCAGGTGCAGCCAAAAAAGAAGAAGAAGAAGAAAAAAAAAAAAGAATTGAAAGAAATAGCAATAATTCAGGTAATAGAGGAAATTTTGAAAAACTGAAGTTAATAATTATCCTTAAATGGAAATGAAAATATAATGTATCCACAAAAGAACATAAAACAATACGAAGAGAAGATTTAAAAAGAACAATAACAAAAAAGCCTTCTGGAAATTAAAAAAATATATGATATCAGAAAAAAAAATTCAATAGATGTTTGGGAGACAGAGTTGAATTTTCTTAAAAGGTGGAAAGAAAATATGAGAAGATGGAGATTAGAAGTCAAAATTAAAGAGCAGTTCCCTGGTGGTGCAGCAGCAGGGAAACAATTCAGCACTGTCACTGCAGTGGCTCAGGTCAATGCTGTGGCACAGGTTTGACCCCTGGTCTAGGAACTTCCACATGCCACAGGCAGACCAAAAAAAAAAAAAAAAAGAGAGAGAGAGAGAGTAAAGAATAAATCGAGGAGTTCCCGTCGTGGCGCAGTGGTTAACTAATCCGACTAGGAACCACAAGGTTGCGGGTTCGATCCCTGGCCTTGCTCAGTGGGTTAACGATCTGGCGTTGCCGGGAGCTGTGGTGTAGGTCGCAGACATGGCTTGGATCCTGCGTTGCTGTGGCTGTGGTATAGGCCGGCAGCTACAGCTCCAATTAGACCCCTAGCCTGGGAACCGCCATATGCCGCGGGAGCGGCCCAAGAAACGGCAGAAAGACAAAAAAAAAAAAAAAATCAAGGAGGCCTAACAGGTGACTTGACTGGAATTCCAGATTGGAAAAACTGAAAAAAAATGGAGGGAGAAAACAATCAAATAAATGATATAAGAGAATTACTGAGAAAGAACTTAAGCTCCTACACAATGAAGGGAAAAAGGCCCCCTAGCAGAAATCACCCTGAAATGAATACCAGGGATTAAAAAAAAAAAAGACTCTCAAAGCTTTGAGAAACAAATTAGTCACATAAAAAGGTCTTAGAATCAAAATAGCACAATAGCAACAACATTTCATGCACCAATCAAACATAGTGAAGAGTAAAGATATTTTCAGACATGCAAGGTTTTAAAACACTTAATGAAATGCACCTTCACGGTAACTACTACAGTATATGTGCCACCAAAAAAGAGCAATAAAGCAAAAAAGGGAATTAAACCTAAAAAGCAGAAAACAAAATGAAAGGAATTCCCTTGATTGCAGTAAAAGGAAAATCACAGAAGGTAAGCAGGCAGTAGTCCTAGAGAACAACCAATGGGAATGGGGAGAGGAGGGCTCCAGAACAGACTGATAACATATTATATACACAAAGAAAGCAACTGATAAAGTATGACTATGCCACGCCAAACTGTGCCACTTTGGTATGTGGATTATTTTGAGCTGAAGGCAATCAAGACCCAGTAGACTCAGTAAAAACTTACATCGTTCCCTTAACCGCCTAAAAGAATTTAGATAGAGAGCCTGTACCAGAGAGTTATTAACAGATAACCTTTTTTTTTTTTTAATCTGAAAGACTTACCCACATGGCTGGGAAACTGATTACCAAACATCTGCTCTTCTAGACTCCTCGGGAATGATTCCCCTCCCCTAAAGCCCCAGGCCCGATTCCATTCCTCAGCACAGGATGGAATATAAACCTCAACTGCCTGACCTGCTCTTGAGTCTCATTGTCTTTGTGGGGCTCCCATACACACAAAAGGAAATTTGTTCTTCTCCTTTTTTTTTTTGGCCACACCCGTGGCATGGTGGAAGTTCCTGGGCCAGGGATGGAAGCCGAGCTGCAGTTGGGACCTAAGCCACTGCTGCAGTTCACTCTGCCACACGGGAACTTTTTGTTTTTCTCCTGTTTTCTTTCTGTTTTCTCCTGTTAATCTGTCTTATGCCAATTTAATTATTAGACCAACCAAAGGACTTCGAAGAGAGGAAATTTTTCACCCCCACACTTTGCTCACAGCAAAAGTTTTATAGTTTTTTGGGGAGAATTTTAAGGGATAATTCTAGATATCACAGTTTTACATATGTAGAAAATAAACAGTAAAACAAAACCATTACTAAATCTAAGGGCAAAGAGGAAATATAGTTACAGTTCACTGTACAATTCAGCTAGGGAATATTTATACAGTTAAAATAATTTGAACACTCAATATGACTTCACCAAAAGATATGATTATACAGAGGGAATTAAATAGGGATTGTGTGTGTGTGGTGTGCATGCACATGTGTGAGGTAAAAGAAAGGCTACATTTTTATGTTTTATAGTAGTTTACAGATACTATCTAAAACTGTATGAGCAAGGAATAACAGTAGAAGAGTTCTTTTTCTAGTAATGGCAGACAAACCCTTCTTTCAGAATCACTAGAAAGTACACAAAATATATTTGTAAGTATTTCTGACAATATCAGAGAATTACCAACACAGTAAAGAATTACGGGGCCAAAGTCTGGACAACAGAAAACCCAGAGAAGGCAGGCATTTGGGCCATTTTTTCTGTAGAAACATTTGCCAATTCTAAAAGCAGCAGCTGAAAGGCTAACAAGGTGAAATTTTGGCAGAATCAAGGAGCTAGAGGGATAAAAACTGGAACTGTATCAAAGAAGTGGAGAATAACTGGTAAACTAGAGACTCTAGGATAAGAGCCTTGGTCCAAATAACCTCAATCTTCAGATAAATTAGGGTGATGTGGGACTGTTACTGGCCTTAACATAGCTACCATCCAGGAGAAAATGAAACTCCTCTATGAAGGAAGAAAAATCACCTAGAATCCAAAATTATCTCTGTAATTTTTCACAGTCAATTACCAGAAATTAATTATTTAAAAAGGAAGCAAATGATGGCGTTCTCTTGTGGTGCAGCAGGTTAAGGATCTAGTGTTGTCACTGTAGCAGTTTGGGTTGCCACTGTGGCATGGGTTTAATCCTTGGCCTAGGAACTTCCACTTGCTGTAGCCATGGCCAAAAAAAAAAAAAAGCAGCAGCAGCAAATGATTTAAAAATGGGCCAAAGACCTTAACAGACACCTCACCAAAGAAGATATGTAGATGGTAAACAGTGTAGGAAAAGGTGCTCTGCAGCATATGTCATTAGGTAAATGTAAATTAAAACAATGAGATACCACTACATATCTATTCAAATGGCCAAAATCCAGAACAAAGGCACCATCAAATAAATGCTAGTGAGACCATGCAGCAACAGAACTCTCATTCATTGCTGGTGGGAGTGCAAAATGGAAGACAGTTTGGTAGTTTCTTCAAAACTAAACATATTCTTACCAAATGACCCAGAAATCATGTGCTTAATATTTGCCCAAGACATTGAAAACATGTCCACCCAAACACCTACACATGGCTGTTTACAGCAGCTTTATTTACAATTACCAAAACTTGAAAGCAACCAACATGCCTTTCAGTAGATAAGCAGATAAACTGTGGTATCTCCAAACAATGAATTACTATTCAGTGCTAAAAAGAAATGAGCAATCAAGTCATGAAAAAACATGGAGGAAACAATACACATTATTTAAGTGAAAGAAGCCCAGCTGAAATGGCTACATACTATATGATTCCAACTCAGTGATATTCTGGAAAAGTAAACCAGGAGACAATAAGATCAGCGGTTGTCAGGAGTGGAAGAGGGGGCAAGGATCAACAGGTGTAGCACAGACTTTTAGGGAAGTGAAAATACTGTGTATGATATGGTAATGATAGATGTATGTCAATAAAGACATACACACAAACGCTTGTCCAAACCCATGGAATGTACCACACCAAGAGCAAACTCCAAGGCAAACCACAGACTCTGGGTGGTTATCATGTGTCACTGCAGTTTCATCCTTGATAAACATGTATCATTCTCATGGATCAAGATGGTGGAGGAGTAAGACATGGCACTCACCTTCTCCCACAAACACATCAAAATAAACCATTTATATGAGGAATGATTCGCACAGAATATCTACTGAATGCTGGTAGAAGACATTAAACCTACAAAAAGGGCAAGAAACACTCCACATAACTGGGTAGAACAAAAGGAAAAAAGAGAAAAAGAGAGAGAAGAGAAAAAGAAAAAAGGGAATCTGGATGGAACCAGCACTCCTGAGGGGGAGCTGTTAAAGAGGAAAGGAACCCAAACCCTGGGGAGGCACCTAACTGATAGGGAGGATCAGCCAAGATGGAGGGATCTCAAAGTCTTGGGACGAGCACAGCAGCTGGACTGAGAAGGGCAAAGCAGACAGAGAGCTGCACAGACCATCAGTACCACCTCCCCAGACACCACAGCCTGGATGCTTGGGCAGGGGCTGGGCACTGAGACTCAGCCACTGGAGGTCAGTTCTGGGGAGAAGACTAAGGTTGGCTATGTGGACACAGCCTGAGGGTCTAGGGAGCAGTATGGGCTGGGCGTGGAGTGCGACAGCTGAGGAAACTCGGGAGGAGGTCTGGGCCTGCAGAAGAAGCAAGGTGCCACTGTTGGGGAGGGCAAGAGGAGGAGGGGTGGACCACCATGGAAACATCTTTCTCTGTGCACATGTGGGCTCTCGGCTGCGGGGGACCTCTTGAGTGGGCTACAGGCAGCTGGGGCAAATCGCCACAGCCATCTCAGATTCCAGAGGTGGGTGTGGTCTGCCATCACTAGTTGTATGAGAAAGGCACCACCTACAGTCCCAGTCATATCAGAGGTTTGCACAGATGAGGGCACAGCAATTGAGTGCCCCTCGTTGTTGCTCTCACTTCCCTTGGAATGCACATGCTCTGCGACTACCACTGCCAAATGCTCTGGGTGCTGCATACACCTGCCTGAGGATAACTGCCACTTCCCAGAGCCCTGCAATCTGGAGCTGCCTGCACCACCTCCCCGCAGGTCCTTGCCACTGTCAAGGGCCCAGCAACGAGGCACTGGCTACTATCCCCGCCCACTGCCTCCATCTCCCTGGAAGCATGGGCAGGCTGTACACCAGCACCCCCTATCGAGGGGATAAGAGCCTGCACACACTGAGGAAAGAGTCAGCAAGCATCTAAACCAAAAGCAGTCCTCATTCCAAAGTAAATAGTAAGCCTTCACAAAATACCTAGGGGTAGTCTTGCATATAAATAGCCCTATAAGACGACAGCAGTTGTTCTCCCTAAACTCATAAAATAAGAAAAATATAAGCAAAATGAAGAAAGAACCATTCCCAGTTAAAAGAACAGGAAAATTCCCCTGAATGAGCAAACAATGAAACAGACCTCTGCAGTCTAACTGACACTGAGTTCAAAAAGGAGACAGTGAAAATACTGAAGGAATTAAGAGTGAATATGAAGGAATTAAGAGTGGATATATGAACAGTAATGCATATTACTTTAGAAAGGAACTAGAAAATATAAGGAGGAGCCAAGAAAAATTATAAAATTCATTTACAGAAATGCAAGCTGAATTAAAGGCACTGAAGAGCAGAATGAACAATGCAGAGAAACAAATTAGTGACCTGGAAGACAAAATAATGGAAATCACCCAATTAGCAGACAGAAAACCAAATGGAAAAAAAATGAAAGCAATATAAGAGATCTATGGGATAAAGTAAAGCAGGCCAAGCTACATATAATAGCGATTCCAGAAGGAGAAGAAAAAGAAATGGGGATTTAAAATATAGTTGAAGAAATCATGGCTGAAAAGCTTTCCAAATCTTAATGGAAACAGGTATCAAGATACAGGAAGCACAGAGGGCCCCAAACAAGTTGAACCCAAACAGGCCTGAACCAAGACATAATACAAATGGCAAAAGTTAAAGAGATGATTCTAATGGCTGCAAGAAAAAAACAAAAGACTTAATTATAAGGGAACCCCTGATCCCGACTAGGATCCATGAGGACATGGGATCAACCCCCGGCCTCGCTAAGTGGGTTAAAGATCTGGTGTTGCCATGAGCTGTGGTGGAGGTCACAGACACAGCTTGGATCCAGTGTTGCTGTGGCTGCAGTGTAGGCTGGCAGTTCCAGTCCAGCCTAATGATTTCCCAACTAACCTGGTCTGGAGTGGCTGTCTTCATTCTTAACTGTGTTGTCTTCTGTAGGGCTGGCAGCCATATGAAAAGCTGAAGTTCCCAACATCATCTTCCTGCAAATTATTACACTGACTTATCTTTCTCTTTGCTGCTGTTATCCTCAGGCAGGGCAAAGTTGTGATTTGTTTAGACCCTTTGTGCTTGCAGACCCCCCTGGAGCTCAGTAGTAGAGTACCTTATAGAACCACAGCAGTGGCAAAGTGTCCACTTTCCCCCTTATTTCTGAAGATGGAGTAACTGCAAAAACTCCCTTTTCCTGCCCCCACCTTTCGGCCTGCACTAGACCTGGGAGCCCTCATTCTCTCTCCATAGTGGGCCTTGATTTATGCTCAGGGTCAGCTTTTGGCTTCTTTTTCCTAAGACAGAGGAAACAATGCCAGCTCTGTGGTCACTCCATGGGGATTGGGAGTGGGGCTTTGGGTAGCCACTGCCTGAGGGTTGTTGGCTTAAAGGAAAATTCTATTCATTGGTCAGAGCCCAGGGTCTTTGGCACCCACACAGTGTAACTGAAAGAAGAGAGGTGGGGGTAGAGGAGAATTAGCTTGTACTGGATGGAGTGAGATAAAGAGGGTAAGTTGGCTCTTGGAGCAGGTACTTTGTGGGGGGAGAAGATATATAGCTTTTGATGCAAGAAGAAGATCTGGAAAATGATGGTTGAACCTATTAAGGGTTGTTTCTCTTCTTTACATTTCTAGAAAAACTAAGGCTCATATGTTTTCTTTTTTTTTTTTTTTTTTTGGTCTTTTGCCTCTTCTAGGGCTGCACCCGCAGCATATGAAGGTTCCCAGGCTAGGGGTCTAATTGGAGCTATAGCTGCCGGCCTATGCCACAGCCACAGTAATACCAGATCCAAGCCGCATCTTCGACCTACACCACAGCTCACGGCAATGTCAGATCCTTAACCCACTGAGCAAGGAAGGCCAGGGATCAAACCCACAACCTCATGGTTCCTAGCCAGATTCGTTTCCGCTGTGCCATGACAGGAACTCCTCATATGTTTGTTTGTTTCTTTCTTTCCTTCCTTCTTTTTATTACTCAAATGAATTTATCACATCTGTAGTTGTATAATGATCATAACAATCTGATTTCACAGGATTTCCATCCACAGCCCAAGCACATCCCCCCACTCCTCAAACTGTCTCCTCCAGAGACCATAAGTTTTTCAACGTCTGTGAGTCAGCTTCTGTTCTGCAAAGAAGTTCAGTCTGTCCTTTTTTCAGATTCCACATGTCAGTGAAAGCATTTGATGTTGGTGTCTCATTGTATGGCTGACTTCACTTAGCATGATAGTTTCTAGGTCCATCCATGTTGCTAAAAATGCTGGTATTTCATTCTTCTTAATGGCTGAGTAATATTCCATTGTGGATATGTACCACATCTTCTTGATCCACTCCTCTGTCGATGGACATTTAGGTTGTTTCCATGTCTGGCTATTGCAAATAGTGCTGCAATGAACATCGGAGTACATGCGTCTTTGCGAGTCGTAGTTTCTCTGGGTAGATGCCCAGGAGTGGGATTGCTGGATCAAATGGTAGTTCTATGTTTAGTTTTCTGAGGAATCTCCATATTGCTTTCCACAGTGGTTGCACCAATTTACAATCCCACCAACAGTGTACTAGGGTTCCTTTTTCTCCACATCCTCTCCAGCACTTATTGATTGTAGACTTTTGGATGATGGCCATTCTGGCTGGTGTAAGGTGGTACCTCAGAGTGGTTTTGATTTGCATTTCTCTAATAATGAGTGATGTTGAACATCTTTTTATGTGTTTCTTGGCCATCTGTATGTCTTTTTTGGAGAACTGTCTGTTTAGATATTCTGCTCATTTTTTGATAGGCTTGTTTTTTTTTTCTTTTTTCTTTTGGTATGGAGCTGCAGAAGGTGTTTATAAATTTTGGAGATTAATCCCTTGTCAGTCGATTCACTTGCAAAGATTTTCTCCCATTCTGTGGGTTGTCATTTTGTGTTGTTAGGGTTTCCTTTGCTGTGCAGAAACTTTGAAGTTGAGTAGGTCCCATTTGTTTATTTTGTTTTTGTTGTCAATACTCTGATAGATGGATATGAGAAGATGCTGCTGTCATTAATGTCAGAGTGTTTGGCCTATGTTTTCCCCTAGGAGTTTGATAGTGTCTGGTCTTATATCTAGGTCTTTAATCCATTTGGACTTTATTTTTGTGTATGGTGTTAGGGAGTGTTCTAATTTCATTCTTTTCCAGTGGCTGTCCAGTTTTCCCAGCACCACTTATTGAACAAGCTGTCCTTTCTCCACTGTATATTCTTGCCTCCTTTGTCATAGATTAGTTGGCTGTAAGTGCATGGGTTGAATTCTGGGCTTTCTATCCTGTTCCACTGATCTATATTTCTGTCTTTGTGTTGGTACCATGTGGTTTTGATGACTGTTGCTTTGTAGTATAGTCTGAAGTCCAGGAGCTTGATTCCTCCAGCTCCATTTTTCTTCTTCAGGATGTCTTAGGCTATTCTGGGTCTTTTGTGCTTCCAAACAAACTTTAAAATATTTTGTTCGAGTTCTGTGAAAAATGTCCTTGGTAATTTGATACAGATTGCATTGAATCTGTAGACTGCCTTAGGCAGTATAGTCATTTTGATAATATTAACTCTTCCAATCCACGAGCATGATATATCTTTCCATCTATTTGTGTCATCTTTGATTTCTTTCATCAGTGTCTTATAGTTTTCAGAGTACAGGTCTTTTGTCTCTTTAGGTAGGTTTACTCCCAGGTATTTTATTTTTTTTTGGATGCAATGGTAAATGGGATTGCTTCCCTAATTTCTTTTTCTGCTCTTTCATTGTTAGTGTATAGAAATGCCATCGATTTCTTTAGGATTCTCTAGGTATAGTATCATGTCATCTGCAAATAGCGATAGTTTTACTTCTTCCTTTCCAATTTGGATTCCTTTTATGTCTTTTACTTCTCTGATTGCTGTGGCTAGGACTTCCAGAACTATGTTGAAGAGTAGTGGCGAGAGCGGACATCCTTGTCTTGTTCCCGATCTCAATAGGAATTCTTTCAGCTTTTCACCATTGAGAATGATGTTAGCTGTGGGTTTGTCATATATGGCCTTTATCATGTTGAGGGTAGGTTCCTGTTATGCCCACTTTCTGAAGGATTTTTATCAGAAATGGGTGTTGGATTTTGTCAAAGGCTTTTTCCGCGTCTATTGAGAGGATCATGTGTTTTTTATCCTTCAGTTTGTTAATGTGGCATATCACACTGATGGATTTGCAGATATTGAAGAATCCTTGCATCCCTGGGATAAATCCCACTTGATCATGATGTATAATCCTTTTAATGTATTGTTGGATGCAGTTTGCTAGTATTTTGTTAAGGATTTTTGCATCGATGTTCATCAGTGAAATTGGCCTGTAGTTTTCTTTTTTTTTTTTTTTTGTGGCATCTTTGTCTGGTTTTGGTACCAGGGTGATGGTGGCCTCCTAGAATGAGTTTGGGAGTGTTTCTTCCTCTGAAATTTTTTGAAATAGTTTCAGAAGGAGACGTGTTAGCTCTTCTCTAAATGTTTGATAGAATTTGCCTGTGAAGCGATCTGGTCCTGGACTTTTGTTTGTTGGAAGTTTTTTAATCACAGTTTCAATTTAAGTTCTTATGATGGGTCCATTCATCTTTTCTATTTCATCTTGGTTTAGTCTTGGAAGATTGTATTTTTCTAAGAATTTGTCCATTTCTTCTAGCTTTTCCATTTTACTGGCATATAGTTGCATATAGTAGTCTCTTATGATCCTTTGTATTTCTGGGATGTCCGTTGTTACTTCTCCTTTTTCATTTCTAATTTTATTGATTTGAGTCCTCTCTCTTTTGCTTGATAAGTCTGGCTAGGGGTTGATCAATTTTGTTGATCTTTTCAAAGAACCAGCTTTTTGTTTCATTGATCTTTTCTATGGTTTTCTTTGTTTCTAGTTCATTGATTCCTACTCTGATCTTTATGATTTCTTTCCTTCTACTAACTATAGGTCTTGTCTGTTCTTCTCTCTCAAGCTGCTTTAGATGTAAAGTTAGCTTGTTTATTTGGGCTTTTTCTTGTTTCCTGAGGTGGGCTTGTATTGCTATAAACTTTCCTCTTAGAAGGGCTTTTGCTGCATCCCATAGGTTTTGGAGTGTTGTATCTTCCTTGTCATTTGCTGCTAGGTATTTTTTAACTTCCTCTTTGATTTCTTCAGTGATCCATTGGTTGTTTAGTAGCATGTTGTTTAGTCTCCACGTGTTCGTGTTTTTTGAAGTTTTTTTCTTGTTGACTTCCAGTCTTATAGCGTCATGGTCGGAAAAGATGATTGATATGATTTCAACTTTCTTAAAGTTACGGAGGTTGGATTTGTAGCCCAGGATATGATCAAACTTTGAGAATGTTCCATGTGTACTTGAGAAGAATGTGTATTCTGTTGCTTTTGGATGAATTGTCCTATAAATATCTATTAAGTCCATCTGGTTTAATGCATCATTCAGGGCCTATGTTTCCTTATTGATTTTCTGTCTGGTTGATCTGTCCATTGCTGTAAGTGGGGTGTTAAAGTCCCCCATTATGATTGTGTTATTGTCGATTTCTCCTTGTCAGGTTGTTAGCAGTTGCCTTATATATTGTGGTGAACCTGTGTTGGGTGCGTAGATATTTTAAATTGTTATATCATCTTCTTGGATTGATCCTTTGATCATTACGTAATGTCCTTCTTTGTCCCTTAAAATATTCTTCATTTTAAAGTCTATTTTGTCTGATATGAGTATTGCTACTCCAGCTTTCTTTTGATCCCCATTTGCATGAAATATTTTCTTCCATCCTCTCACTTTCAATTTGTATGTGTCCCTAGAAGTGAAGTACTCCTGATAATGTTTTCTAATCCAAATTCATGTGACAGCTTCTTCTGAAACTAAAATTATCATTTTGACTCTCTTTGAAAAAACAAATAAATAATTTTTTTTTGTCTTTTTGCCTTTTCTAGGGCCGCTTCCTGAGGCATATGGAGGTTCCCAGGCTAGGGGTCCAATTGGAGCTATAGCTGCTGGCCAGAGCCGAGCCAGAGCAACACGGGATCTGAGTTACGTCTGCAACCTACACCACAGCTCTCAGCAATGCTGGACCCTTAACCCACTGAGCAAGGCCAGGGATCAAACCTGCAATCTCATGGTTCCTAGTCAGATTCGTTAGCCACTGAGCCACAATGGGAACTCCTCAATAAATAAATTTTTAAAAATACCTCAAAACAAATGATAATGAAAACACAACCATTCAAAAAAAATCTATGGGATACTGCAAAAGCAGTGCTTAGAGGGATGTTCATAGCAATATAGGCCTTCCTCAGAAGAGAAGAAAATTCTCAAATCAACAACTTAACCTACCACCTAAAAGAATTAGAAAAAGAACAAACAAAACCTAAAGTCAGCAGTGTTGCAAGACATGTTTCTTTGATAACTCCATCTTGTCCTTCTTTACTTTATCCCATCTTCCTGCTTGAAAAACAGTCACAGTGCTGGTAAATGACTTAAGCTTAAGAACTGTTATGTGCCTAGAGGTCAGAGTAAGAGCTTAACCTTTTACCAGCTAAGTGGCTTTTAAAATAGTAAAAGAACTTATATAATAGCAAACAAACCCTATATTATCCACCCATAGCCACTCCTCACTTAATCTCATCTAAAAGCACAATAAAAGCAGTGTGGTTTATTGAGGCAGGGCTCTTGGTCCCTGAGACCTTGAGTCCCACAGTTCCCACCTTTACTTAAGATAAATGTCTCTGTGACTTGTTTTATGTTAACTTCAGCCCCATCCTGCTGAGCTGGCCTCGCACAGCAGAATACAGGAAATCAATAAAGTAGAGATTCAAAAAACAATAGAAAAAAATCAATAAAACCAAGAGCTGATTCTTTGAGAGGGTAAACAAAATTGACAAACCTCTGGCCAGACTCACCTAGAGGAAGAGAGAAAGAACTCAAATAAACAAACTAAAAAATGAAAAAGGAGAAATCTCAACTGCAGAAATACAAAAAAACACAATGGAATACTATGAACCACTGCATGCCAACAAATTTGATGACTGAGAAGAAATGGTAAGTTTCAAGAGACAGCCTGCCAAAACTGAATCAAGAAGAAACATATCAACTGAACAGACTGATCACTAGAAATGAAATTGAATAGATAATAAAAACACTCCCTACAAACAAAAGTCCAGTCAGGACCAGATGGCTTCACAGGAAAATTCTACCAAACATGCAAAGAGGAACTCACACCATCCTTCTTAAACTTTTCCAAAAGGCTGAAGAAGGAACACTCCCAAAAACATTCTATGAAGTCATCATCACCCCTAATAACAAAACCAGACAAAGATACCACCAAAAAAGAAAGTTACAGGCCAATATCTTTGATAAATATAGATGCAAAAATTCTCAACAAAATTTTAGCCACCAAATCTAACAACACATACAAAAGATCACACACCATGACAAAGTGGTATTCATTCAACCACAAGTATGGTTCAGCATATGCAAATCAATGTCATACACTACATTAACAAAAGAAAAGTCCAAAACTACATGCTCATCTCAATAGATACAGAAAAAGCGTTTGACAAAGTCCAACAACCATTCATTTATAAAAATTCTCACCAAAGTGGGTACAGAGGAAACATACCTTAACATAATAAGCCATATATGACAAACCCACAGCCAATACAATACTCAATAGAGAAAAGCTGAAAAGCCTTCCCACTAAAATCTGGAATAAGACAAGGATGCTCACTCTCCCCACTTTTTCTTTTTTGGTCTTTTCTAGGGCCACACCCTCGGCATATGGAGGTTCCCAGGCTAGGGGTCTAATTGGAGCTGTAGCCACTGGCCTACCCAGAGCCACAGCAACACTGGATCCAAGCTGCGTCTATGACCTATACCACAGCTCACGACAACACCAGATCCTTAACCCACTGAGCGAGGCCAGGGATTGAACCCACAACCTCATGGTCCCTAGTTGGATTAGTTAACCACTGAGCCACAATGGGAACTCACTTTTATTCAACATAGTGTCGAAAGTCCTAGCCACAGCAATCAGACAAACAAAAGAAATGAGGTATCCAAATTGGAAGGGAAAAGGTAAAATTGATACTGTATGCAGATAACATGATACTATATACAGAAAATCCTAAGGACTCCACACAAAAATTACTCCAATTGATCAATGAATTCAGCAAAGTAGCAGGATATAAGATTAACGTTCAGAAATAGGTTACATTTCTGTATAATAACAATGAAATCTTAGAAAAGGAATATAAAAATACAATACTTTTAATATCACGCCCCAAAAATTAAACACTTAGGAAAAGCCTGATCAAGCAGATCAAAGACTTATATGCTGAGAACTATAGAAATTAAGGAAATTGAAGGGGATTCAAAGAAATGGAGAAATATTCCATGCTCCTGGATTGGAAAAATTAATATTGCTAAAATGGCCATACTACCCAAGCCATCTACAGATTTAATGCAATCCCTATCAAATTACCCATGACATTTTTCACAGAACTAGAACAAACAATTCAAAAACTTATATGGAACCATTAAGGCCCCAGAATTGCCAAAGCTATCCTGAGGAAAAAAAACCCAAGCAGGAGGCATAACTCTCCCAGACTTCAGACATTACTGCAAAACTACAGTAATCAAAATAGTGTGGTACTGGTAGAAGAACAGACTTACAGACTGATGGAACAGAACAGAGAACCAGAAATAAACCCAGACACCTGTGGTCAATTAATCTTCCAAAAAGAAGGCAAGAATATAAAAGGGGAAAAAGATAGTTTCTTCAGCAAGTGGTGCTGGGAAAACTGGACAGCTGCATGTAAATCAATGAAACTAGAACATACCCTCACACCATGCACAAAAATAAACTCGAAATGGCTTAAAGACTTAAACATAAGACACCATCAAACTCCTTGAAGGGAACATGGGCAAACATTCTCTGACATTAACTGTACAAATGTTTTCTTAGGTCAGTCTCCCAAGGCAACAGAAATAAAAACAAACATAAACCACTGGGACCTAATCAAACTGGCAAGCTTTTGCACAGAAAAGGAAACCATAAAAAAAAAAACAACCAACAACCAAAAAGACAACCTATGAAATGGGAGAAAATAGTTTCAAACAATGCAACTGACAGGGCTCAATCTCCCGAATATACAAACAATTCGTACAACTCAACAGCAAAAAAACAAACAACCCAATTGAAAACTTGACAGAAGACCTGAATAGACATTTCTCCAACAAAGACACACAGATGGTCAACAGTCACATACAAAAATGCTCAACATCACAAATTGTTAGAAAAATGAAAATCAAACTACACTGAGGTACCACCTCACACTAGTCAGAATGGGTATCATTAGTAAGTCTGCAAATAACAGATGCTGGAGGGGGTGTGGAGAAAAGAGAACCCTCCTATGGTGTTGGAATGTAAATTGGTACAGCCACTATGGAAAACAGTATGGAGGTACCATAGAAAACAAAATATAGAACTACCATATGATCCAGAAATCCCATTCCTAGGCATATATTCAGACAAAACTTTCACTGAAAAAGTAAACATGCACCCATATGTTCACTGCAGCGCTATTCACAATAGCCAAGACATGGAACAACCTAAATGTCCACTGACAGATGAATGGATTAAGAACATGTGTTATATATACACGGTGGAATACTACTCAGTCATAAAAAGAACAAGATAATGCCATTTGTGCCATTTGCGGCATCATAGATGGAACTATGGATTCTCATGCTAAGTGAAGTCAGAAAGAAAAAGACAAATACCATATGATATCCCTTTTATCTGAAATCTAATATATGGCACAAATGAACCTATCTATAGAAAAGGAACAAACTCATGGACATGGAAAATGGAACCTGTTGTTGCCAAGAGGGAGGGGGAGGTGGGGGATGGACTGGGAGTTTGGGGCTAGTAGATGCATTTGAAGTGGAAAAGCAATGAGATCCTGCTGTCAGCACAGGGAACTATATCCAATCACTTGTGATGGAACATGATGGAGAATAATGTGAGAAAAACTTGGTGACTTTGCTGTACAGCAGAAATTGACAGAACATTATAAATCAACTATAATAAAATTTTAACAAAAATCTATGCAAAAAAAAAACCCATGTATTATTCTGGTGACTAATGTTGATAATGGGAAGGCTGTGCATGTATGGCGGCAGAGAGTACAATGAAATGAAATCTCTGCATCTTCTCAATTTTAGAGTGAATCTGAAACTACTCTAAAAAATAAAGTCTTTTAAAAAAGGAAGCAAAATGACCAGATGGAAAAATGACTAGAAACCAAGAAAACAACAGTGACAGGTCCATAGGGGATTCAGATAATGGAGTTATCATATACCAACTAAAAAAATAAAGTTTCTTAATAATGCAAGTCTCAGAAGGAAATAAGAGAATGGGATAGAAAAAAATAATAGAGAATATAAAAGATAAAAAATTTTCCAAAATTGATGAAAGATATCAATCCATACATCCAAGAAGATCAGTAAATCCCAGGAAAGATAAATACAAAGAGGACCATATGTAGGCACATTACACTCAACCTACTTAAACCAAAACAAAGAGAAAATCTTTCAAGTGATCAGAGAAAAAAATCACCTCCGAAAAAGCAACAGTAAGATTTAAAACTGACTTGTCAGTAGAAACAAAGAAAATCTGAACACAATGTTCTACAAGAAATTCATTCACCCATTAGGCAAATATGCACTAGATACCCACCATATGCTAGATACTGTTCTAGTACTTAGAACATATCAGTGAACAAAACAAAGAATGCATATGACATTTAATGTGCAAAATTATATAATAAAACATTTTTAAGGGAAGAAAGTAATTGTGTATAACATGTTTAATGTTCAATTTAAAAAATACACTTCATTACTGCTGTTAGAATTATAATTAAAATTTTTAATTTAATAGATTTATGACTTAGTACTTTTTCAGTGATGGAGACAAATATTTATAATCAGTCTATGTATTAAGAGCCTATTTACTATGCTGGCTTTTGGGTAACGGCAAGTCATGGAATTTCAACGCTGGTTTTCTAGACAACCCTAGAGCTGGATCTACAGTCCAGACTCCTTATTAGAGATGAAAAGGTGCAATACACTTAACTCATTTTCCAAGATCACACAAATAAGTCCCAAAGACCCCTGGTCAAATGTTCTTTGTTGGTGTTCCTTCTTTGCTGTTTGGTTCATGGGGTATTTTGGGAAGAGGGGTTTAATTTACTTTTATCAGTGTAATATGCATATAGTTTTAAAGGTAAAATGACTTTATAACACTTAAAACAAAAAGCAGTGGCCTCCTGCCCTTCCTCTGCCCAAGTCTCCAAGTTCCAGTCTCCAGAGAGAACCACGTAGAACTTCTAGTATGAATATTATTCTTTCGTTTGCTAGAATATTATTTGTTGTATGATAGGTAGCTTACTAGTGCACATATCTTATGCGTGTAAGAGGACTCCATTTCAAGTTTTACATTTTGTAGTACCTGCTTTTATTTAAATGCACAAGCAGAATAACTGGTAGGTTACTGGCAACGCTGATGTAATACATACAATAAGACCATTAACTAATGAAATTGACTTTCATGTGTGATTTATGAAATAAGTCTCATTTCTTTAGCATTGGCACTGAATACTAGTTGCAGGGGATTAGTGGTTCCATAAATACATACAACTTCAGAAGAGATAAAACCTGAATTTTAAATTGCACATACTTTTCCCCTGTCTTAAAAGTATGAAAGTCTAAACTAAAATTTTTCCAAAGTCTCCAATATTTTAAAGTGAATAAAAAATTTAAATATTAATAAAGTCTGTGATTATAAATAAGTCCACATATAGTTCATGAAGAGACAATAAACAGGAAATCATTTTCATCTTGGCAGAGAACTAAATATACAGGTAATTTGCCTTTGGCATCTGAGGCTTATTTTTAGCCATCTTAACATTTGCTTTGTCAAGTGAAAATGCTTATAGTGGAAAAAAATGAATATAGGGCTATTAATATATATATATATATTTTGGTCTTTTTGTGATTTCTTGGGCCGCTGTCGCGGCATATGGAGGTTCCCAGGCTAGGGGTCTAATCGGAGCTGCAGCCACCGGCCTACGCCAGAGTCACAGCAATGCGGGATCCGAGCCGCGTCTGTGACCTACACCACAGCTCCCGGCAACGCCGGATCCTTAACCCACTGAGCAAGGGCAGGGATCGAACCCGCAACCTCATGGTTCCTACTCAGATTCGTTAACCACTGCACCATGACAGGAACTCCAGGCTATTAAGTAACTTACCCTAACAATTATTGTTAATATTAATCTCATTGAGTATTTCAATTTGTTTTTCCCAGAGAAAACACCAAACAGGGAAGAAAAACATTTTCATTCACCTGGTCTGTATAAACTAAAGTCCAGTGATTGAAAATATCATAACTATAGAAATATTTTAAAAATGAAATTTTTGGAGTTCCTATTGTGGCTCAGCGGAAACAAACCCAACTAGCATCCATGAGGATGTGGGTTCAATCCCTGGCCCCACTCAGTGGGTTAATAAGGTTCTGACATTGCTGTGAGCTGTGGTGTAGGTGGCAGACATGGCTCCGATCTGGCATTGCTGTGGTTGTGCTGCAGGCTGGAAGCTGCAGCCCTGATTCAACCCCTAGCCTGGGAACCCCCATATGCCACACCTGTGCTCCTCCCACCCCCCAAAAAAGAAAGAAAAAAGAAATTCTTCTCAATTTAAAATTATTTACCTATGAGTTCCCATTTGTGGCTCAGTGGAAACAAACCTGACTAGTATCCATGAGGATGCAGGTTTGATCCTGGGCCTTGCTCACTGGGTTAAGAGCGGTGAGCTGTGGTGTAGGTCACAGATGCGGGTTGGATACCACATTGCTGTAAGTGTGGTGTAGGCTGGAGGCTACAGCTCCAATCTGACGCTTAGCCTGGGAATCTTCACATGCCATGGGTGTGGCCCTAAAAAAAAGACCAAAAAAATTTATCTATTATGCTATTTGCATCATAGAACATATGGCCAGTTACTTACATGAGACAGGAAGCTGGCTGTGGATTGGGAAGATGGTATATTAGAATGAGAACGGGCAGCAGATGACGGCTGTAGAAGGCGTGGTTTCACAGAAGAATTTGAGGTATATCCAGGGCCCTGAAGCTCCTGGAAGACGATATACATGTAAGCAAAACAACTGTCAATGTATAGTAAGAACTGTGAAATCCAAATGTACTTTTGCAAGTACAATTTCGGTGTTACATGTTGAATTTCTACAAAGTTATAGGCCAAAGATTTAAGCCAGATGATTCTGGATGCATGCTATTACTCTCTGGGGACTAATCATGGGGCTGGAAAATGCCTTCACACTTCCGACTGATAAAAGCATTCCAGAGGTGAAAACGCACCTAGATAGGATGCTAATAGGTTGGTTTCTCACTTTGCCAGAGACTGCACGCTGGTTCTGACATCCTACAGAGAAAGATCCTCTCTACCTAGAGAGTGCTCCTGCCTGTGAAAGTCGCCAGGACTGAGGCTTTAGTGTGTGTCTGAAATTTTAAAATATACTCAAAAAATAGACACATACTTCAGCGGAAAATATACTATTTTTAAAGAACACGTTTTGCCATGCAAACTAAATCGTTTTTGTTATTACCCAAAGAAGCCAAACATACTTTGGGCTGGCCTGACCCCTTCCTGTATGCAAACCCCCAGTCCCCCAACTTAGGTACTTCTGTGTTTCCCTCACTCAATGTAAATTTAACCTAAAGCACATGGTGCTTCAATTTGTTACCATGCACGAAAAGGACAGGTATGCTATGTAACAATGTTTGTGTAGATTTGTAAATAGCTAATATCAGATAACGTCAATGTGTCTAAAGTACATGAGGAAAATATAAAATATCTCAAAGGTATAATTTTTGCTTAAACTACTATTTATGATGGAAAAAAGACCTTACTTTTACATCCAAAGTGTGTTGAAGTTTCAGGCGCACAGATTCTTGCTCCTGACGCTGTATTATATCCTGACATTCTGCAAACTGCAAAGATGCCTACAATCAAGCAACCACATGTGGTTTATCCTCCACTCTTTATGCAAGTTTATTTTATCAACCTATAATGCAGAGTCACCGTCTCTTCAAGGAAACTTGTCCCATTCTTGGCACGCTTGGCATTTATCTATTTATCTGTTTTATTCAGGAAACAGAGTAATTGGAGGCCATGTCTTTATCCTCCACAGCCCCAGCATCTACATGGCATTTAGTATGTGGAAAGCACTCAAAAGAATGAATGAATTACGGAAGAAATGAACAACAGTTTTAGCAACGTAAAAACACTTACATAAAAATAACCACAACTGAAAATCTCTGATTCAAACTTCGGATTGAAGTTTGCATAGCTGGGATCACAGATCATTTTGATTACGGCGAAGGCTCTGATTTCTCAAGAATCAAGGACTAGCTTTGGTATACGTTCAGGATTCTAGAGTTTTCAAGTGACACAAAGAGAGATTTACTCCTCTACAATAAATGTTAATGACAAATATAGTGCCGTTGATCCTTCTCATTCTTAAGCTGTATTTTCTACCTGTACTTTCTGGACTCCACAAAGTGCTGGACTTTAGCATTACTTAATCTTTTTATTGATATTATTAACAGACTACATTCTACCTAGTATTCAAGTCCTTTGATGCTAAGTTAAATTGGTGGCATTTTTAATTATTCAGGCTGTGAAACATCTTACATCATGTATCTTACAGCCCTTGTGACCATGTCAGCCTGAAAAAAAGATAATTTTGGAGTTCCCGTTGTGGCACAGTGGTTAACGAATCCGACTAGGAACCACGAGGTTGTGGGTTCGATCCCTGCCCTTGCTCAGTGGGTTAAGGATCCGGCGTTGCCGGGAGCTGTGGTGTAGGTTGCAGACGCGGCTTGGATCCCATGTTGCTGTGGCTCTGGCGTAGGCCGGTGGCTACGGCTCTGATTAGACCTCTAGCCTGGGAACTCCATATGCCGCGGGAGCGGCCCGAGAAATGGCAAAAAAGACAAAAAAAAAAAAAGATAATTTTGTACAAAGTATGCATCATGACTAAGTTTTTAAAGCTCAGTCTTCTCTACAGGACACAGTACTTTCTTTCCTGTGTGAGGGGACTGGGATACAATACAATTTGACAGATTTTGTTCCTATCAACATGGAGCTTTCATTCAGAACAATTCTACTAGGTTAATAACTATTTAGTTGATAATTACTTTATGTATTTAGTTAATAACCACCTTATCAAGAGCAACTTCCATATTAGCAACCTTTTCTTTCAAAACGGCGTTCCTGGGATCTCAGGACCTCTAGTTCTCCAGCCATCTTGTTTTTCTCTGTTGCAACAGTACTCAATTCCTGGCTTAATTTAGTCTTCTCTTCTTTTAGAAAATGCTTTTCCTACAATTATAAAGGAGCAAATATGAGAAATAATATGCTGATGTAGATGCTGCGTTGTAATGGAAATACAAAACTATTACATAAAGATCTGGACTATAGTTTTACTTGATACGACATTTAATTTCTTCTGAGTTGGAGTTGGAAGCTGCTAGAATTATGTTACCATGTACTCTCTTTTTTTATCACTACTAGTACAATTACTTCTTTCTACACTCAATACATCTTTGATAAAATCTATGAAATATATAATAACTATGTTGTCATAAAAACAGACGTATATGGTGACTGAAATTGAGTAATCATATTCCAAATATTATTAAAACTTGTTTAAAATGACAAAAGAAATTTAAAGAACATGCATTTAGCTTCCCTGTCAAGACTCTGCAGGTTAAAGACCTGATGTTGTGTCTGTGAGGATGTGGGTTTGATCCCTGGCCGCGCTCAGTGGGTAAGGATCCGGCATTACTGTGACCTATGGCATAAGTCATAGATGTGGCCTGGATCCTATGTTGCTGTGGCTGTGGTACAGGCCAGCAGCTGCAGCTCCAATTTGACCCCTAGCCTGGGAACCTCCATATGCCACAGGTGCGGCTGTAAAAAAAAAATAATAATAATAGATAAAAATGAAGAAGATGCATTTGAAAGCTTTGTGGGCTTTCTATTTTGTTTCAAGGTTGAATGTTCATATCACAAATGCCTACTGTAGAGTCCTCCGGCATAAAAGAAATAGGACACACGATTCCTGGTTTTTATAAAGAAAATGTTTAAGGTAAACCAGGCAGTAGTTACTGCCACTGTGTAACACATTTCAATGCCAAGAATTGTTCCTTTTCTGATTAGTTAGGCAGAGGAGGCTTAAGAAATTAATTCCACAAGTTGCATTGTTCCTATCTGAGGAAGTGTCATTGAGCTTTGATGAACACCTTCCTTCAAGGGGGCAGGGGTTTCTGATGCCAGCAGGCAGTAACATCTTAATGCTTTAGATTCCAAATAGGCAAATAATGGACGTAAAAGACAAAGGGCTGCTGTGGCACAATAGGTTAAGGCTCTGACTGCAGCGGCTCCGGTTACTGTGGAGGTGCAGGTTTGATCCCGGCCTAGTGTAGTGGGTTAAGGATCTGGCATTGTGGCAGGTGTGGCACAGGTCACAGCTGCAGCTCAGATTCACTCTATGGTCTGGGAAATTCTATATGCTGTGGGTATGGCAAAAAGAAAAAAAAAGAAAAAAAGAAAAATTTAGAATAAGAGAAATGGATGGGAGAAAAAAATGGGAACGAACAAAACCAGAATAAATAAATAAGTCCTTGTGATGAGGGGTATGTACATTTTTGCTAATATTTAGCCTCATTATAAAAAAGTATTTCAGCAGCTCATTTTGGATATGGGGAAAGCAATTACTTTAGTTGTACTTATTTTCTGTTTATGCTTTTTATCTTCTCATCTCCATTATAGTCAGTTCTGTTATACCTCTTCTTCTGAAAGTGCAAATTTGTTCCAAAGTGATTGATACATGAGAGAACATCAGAGCATGACACAAATTTCATATTTACTTATGCACAGTTTCATTGATGAGAAATACCAGGTCAATTCAAAAAACTATACCCAGCTCAGCAGAGCTGCACAGAAATACACAAAAAGCACACAGGCACACTCTTCAAACAGCTCTGGTTTGCTCTGCGTTAGGAGCCACGTGCATGCACACTAGCTGTTATAGAAAGATCACCTTCTGCTCCTTCTTAACGACTCCCACACCGCAGCTCTTTCACGCACACATCAACAAGCAAACTTCAGGTCTTGTTTAAGATAAAGGGCCATCTTCATTGCAGTATTTATGTATCTCTTAAGCATTTAATGTGTGTAAAACTGTGCTACCATTTTCATTAGGTTCCTGTTTTTCTTGTGTCACTGATGAAGTTCCTTTGTGTGGTGCTCCTAATTCCGTTGTTGCCATAACCCTGTGGTGGTTTCTACTGAACAATTTTGCATAGCACAGTGCTTTTAGGAACACATATCTTGCATGAAACAGAACTAAATATGCTTTCTTTAAAACCATTCTGTCTTTACAAAGAATAGCCTTTGCCCACTTCCTGGACTTTTAAAATACTAGCTCTTTTGAGGTCCTGCTCAAATGTTTCTTCAGGAACTTCCCCCTCATTCTCTCAGTCAGAAATAACATCTTGTCTTTTCTCTACTGTACCTTGTATCTCTGCTAGGTTTCATCCTTTCTTGTAGTTTATTAATGAGTGACCATATCAGCCTCCCCCACCTGGAGGACAGGCACTCACCTTGTTTGCGTTTGTCATTGCCTCTTCCAAAAACTGTATCTTGCTCTGAAGGGCATCTATCTGACCTCTTTTAGCTGTAATTTGCTTTTGCATCCCCATTGCCACTTTCATAGCTGTAAAAAAAAAGAAGTAAATTGGGCCTTAGGTTTTACAGTTTTTAAATTTTTAGGGGTGACTATAATTTGATGGAAAACATGAGAGGATGACAAGTAAGATTCCTCCAAGGCACTCGGACAGTTTCAAGGAAGCATTCACACACACAGAAAAGGTCTTCAGATTTCACAATACTGGGATATAACAATTTTCAGCAAGTACTCAAAGATTTTGAGCTGAGAAATGAATGTATATATGATGATGTTTTGTGATTCCATGATGTAATTAATTTCATTGCCCTTTGTAATCTGCCACATCTCCAATGGTAGTAACTAATACTGACCAAATCCATACTTGCACACATAGGAAATATACGCGCAAAAATATAGAGTCATACAATGAAAAATGTGTATAGAATTTTTACTAAAATAATTTTTCTAGAAACCCATATATAAAATATCACATAATGCAGATGACCTGATACTATATATAGAAAACCCTAAGGACTCAACCCAAAAACTACTCGAACTGATCAACAAATTCAGCAAAGTAGCAGGATTTAATAAGATTAACATTCAAAAATCAGTTGCATTTCTGTACACTAACAATGAAATATTACAAAAGGAATAAAAAAATATAATACCTTTTAAAATTACACCTTAGTCAGGTGTAATAAACCTGACTAAGGAGGTGAAAGACTTATATGCTGAGAAATATAAAACATTATTCAAGGAAATTAAAGTGGATGCAAAGAAACAGAAAGATATTCCAAGCTCCTGGGTTGGAAAAATTAATATTGTAAAAATGGCCATACTACCCAAAGCAAT
This sequence comes from Phacochoerus africanus, assembly GCF_016906955.1. Taxonomy (NCBI): domain Eukaryota; kingdom Metazoa; phylum Chordata; class Mammalia; order Artiodactyla; family Suidae; genus Phacochoerus; species Phacochoerus africanus. The sequence continues at coordinate 71,904,018 of NC_062553.1, forward strand.
CTACAGATTCTATGCAATCCTTACCAAATTACCCATGACATTTTTCACAGAACTAGAACAATCCAAAAATTTATATGAAACCACAAAAGACCCAGAATTGCCAAAGCAATCCTGAGGAACAAAACCAAGCAGGAGGCATAACTCTCCCAGAAGTCAGGCAATATTACAGAGCCACAGTCATCAAGACAGTGTGGTACTGGTACCAAAACAGGCATACAGACCAGTGGAACAGAATAGAGAACCCAAAAATAAACCCAGACACCTATGGTCAATTAATTTTTTTTTTTTTGTCTTTTTGCCATTTCTTGGGCCGCTCCCACGGCATATGGAGGTTCCCAGGCTAGGGGTCTAACCAGAGCTGCAGCCGCCGGCCTACGCCAGAGCCACAGCAACGCGGGATCCGAGCCGCACCTGCAACCCACACCACAGCTCATGGCAACACCGGATCATTAACCCACTGAGCAAGGCCAGGGATTGAACCCGCAACCTCATGGTTCCCAGTCGGATCCGTCAACCACTGTGCCACGACAGGAACTCCTATGGTCAATTAATTTTTGACACAGGAGGCAAGAATAAAAAAAATGGGAAAAAGACAGTCTTTTCAATAAGTGGTGCTGGGAAAACTGGACAGCCACATGTAAATCAATGAAACTGGAACACACCCTCACACCATGCACAAAAATAAACTCAAAATGGCTTAAAGACTTAAATGTAAGATAAGATACCATCAAACTCCTAGAAAAGAACATAGGCAAAACATTCTCTGATATCAACCTTACAAATGTTTTCTCAGGTCAGTCTTCCAAAGCAACAGAAATAAAAGCAAAAATAAACCAATGGGACCTAATCAAACTGACAAGCTTTTGCACAGCAAAGGAAACCATTAGAAACAAACAAACAAACAAAACCAAAAAAAACCACACACATACACACACACCAAAAGGACAACTTACAGAATGGGAGAAAATAGTTTCAAATGATGCAACTGACAAGGGCTTAATCTCTAAAATATACAAACTTATATATAACTCAATAGCACAAAAGCCAACAACCCAGTTGAAAAATGGGCAAAAGACCTGAATAGACATTTCTCCAAAGAAGATATACAGATGGCCAACAAACACTTGAAACAATGCTCAACATAACTAATTATTAGAGAAATGCAAATCAAAACTACTATGAAGCATCACCTCACACCAGTCAGAATGGCCATCATTCATAAATCCACAAATAACAAATGCTGGAGGGGGTGTGGAGAAAAGGGAACCCTCCTGCACTGTTGGTGGGAATGTAAATTGGTACAACCACTATGGAAAACAGTATGGAGGTACCTTAGAAAACTATATATAGAACTACCATATGACCCAGCAATCCCACTCTTGGGCATATACCCAGACAAAACTTTCCTTGAAAAAGACACAAGCACTCGCACGTTCACTGCAGCACTGTTCACAGTAGCCAAGACATGGAAACAACCTAAATGTCCATTGACAGATGATTGGATTAAGAAGATGTATGTATACACAATGGAATACTACTCAGTCATAAAAAGAACAAAATAATGCCATTTGCAGCAACACGGATGGAACTAGAGACTCTCATATTAAGTGAAGTGAGTCAGAAAGAGAAAGACAAATACTATATGATATCATTTATATCTGGAATCTAATATATGGCACAAATGAACCTTTCCACAGAAAATTATGGACATGGAGAACAGACCTGGGGTTGCCAAGGGGGAGGTGGAGGGAGTAGGAGGGACTGGGAATTTGGGGTTAATAGATACAAACTATTGCCTTTGGAATGGATAAGCAATGGGATCCTGCTGTATAGCACTGGGAACTATAGTCACTTGTGATGGAGCATGATAATGCGAGAAAAAAGAATGTATACATGTATGTGTGACTGGGTGCAGTAGAAAATTGACAGAACACTGTAAATTAGTTATAATGGAAAAAATAAAAATCATTTTAAAAATAAATAAATAAGTAAATAAATAAATAAAATACCGTATAAGACATCTATTATTAGTGATTTTTTTAAAGATACCAGTGATATCAACAAGCCATTCAATTTCCATTCTCATGGGTTGTCATGTGCTAGGAATTCACTACTGTTTCAATAGTCAAAATGGCAATGTAAGCATATATGTAATTATTTTACTGAAACTGGTGACAGGATGAGAATGTTCTAGACAGTGAGTAGGCACTGAATACTTAGGACATGGCAGGCCACTGAAAAGATAAAGCTCATCCTTGCTTGGAAATTCAGAGACCCTGTGTTGTTTATCATAGTCAGCAGAGAAAAGAGGTTTGAAAACACCATTAAGAAAAAGAAAATGTGTCATTCTTTAAAATCAAACTATCAGAGACTGAAAGATCTAACTTCTTGCTAACAAGATATAGTTCCTACAGCTAAACTGTCAAAAACAGAGTTAATACAGATACAATACACCGATCTATTAACAGATTAAAAGTCTTACTCACCACTCAAGAATTCTGCTCTGATTAAGTGGATCATGTTTGGCCCAGAGGTAATTTTCTTAATATATATATATATTTTTGTCTTTTTGCTATTTCTTGGGCCGCTCCCGCGGCATATGGAGGTTCCCAGGCTAGGGGTCTAATCGAAGCTGTAGCCACCGGCCTACACCAGAGCCACAACAACGCGGGATCCGAGCCCGCGTCTGCAACCTACACCACAGCTCACGGCAACGCTGGATCGTTAACCCACTGAGCAAGGGCAGGGATCGAACCCGCAACCTCATGGTTCCTAGTCGGATTCGTTAACCACTGCGCCACGACGGGAACTCTCTTAATAATTTTGAAAAAAATTTAGATGATTTTAATCAATGAATACACATTTGGAAGCAAATACAGGATTGCCTAGTTAATTTAACAACTTCTGTGACTGGGGCAGTTGTGGAGTAACCTGGAGAGCAGAACAAGGATCTCTGCCTGGTGGAGGGGGAAGAGGGAACAGACCCCAAATGGGTCTGAGGGCCCTCTCCAAGCCCCACTGTTTTCTTAGTGTTAACCAGGAAGAAAGAGCTCAACCTCTAGAACTGCACAAAATACGGATGCTTCAAGAATCTGTGTGCCACCTTTGTGCAGGGGCCATGATTATCTTTTCAGTATCATGCCAATTCTGGTACACATGCTGCTGAAGTGAGCACTCTTTTGACATTGAAAAATATTGAGAGATAGAAAAATGCAGACTTTAGTTAAGTATTTATTCTCACAGTCAGCTAATATAGCCATACCAACAATGATATGAATAATATGAAACAGCAACTTCCTTCTCCTTCCAAATAACTATGGGCAGCAAGCTGGGAACAGAGTGGTGAGAAGGGACTCCTCCCTGAGCAGTTTGTTTCCCGGGACTCCCTCCCATTTTTATCTCAGAGAAGGAATCAGGAACTGGTAAATAGCCACAGACACACAGTTTACGTAGATAATGAACATGTGAAAAATAAGGGGATGAATGAAAATGATTAGTAACCAGTACTTGTATCACCATTTCCTTAAAAACAATTAATTGGCATTGAGGTCTATTAGAAATTATTAAAATAGCTACAGAAAAGGAAAGATGCAGATATTTCAGAAGTAAAGTAAGCAAATGGCAATTTCTCTCAGGAAAAAAAAAAGAGAACTACTGCTATATAATACTGACTGTTGTATGTCTCTCACATTATGTGCACTGGGAGGAGGTGAAAGGCAGTGTTCGTTCTGGGTTTTATTAAATCTAGAACAAGAGAATTAAAAATAAAAGGAAAAAAATCTACTAAAGCATACCATGACCATCAGATCCTTCCATGGACTTTAATGTATTTCTTGTTTGTTCTAGCTCAGACTGTGCAGATTTTAATTGCATTTTCAGCTTATTTGTCGTAGTTTCCATTTCTTCACTTTTGTTTCGAAAATTCCTTTTTAAGACTTCATAGTCCTCTGTGCAACGTGATAACAGACAGTTACTCCTTTCTATCCCATTGTTATACAATATATTTTATTTGTAATTCATGATCACAGGACTCTATTTGCTATATCATCATTTGTTACAGAACTCACATGTATGTACGTATTTCTGGGGATATGACTCTTTTAAATCTGCTTGGGTGGGTCCTCCTCTTTATTACTTATTAGTCACTGCTTTCTCCCAGCCAGTGTAATTGGCTCTTATGGATTTCATCTTAAACCTTCCTGGATAATCACATCCACCTCAACAGGTTTAATCATCCTCAGCAGGAAGATGAGTCTCCATAACACTCCACGTAACTTGAGACTGCTATGTGTCTTACCTGATTTTTTATCTCCACTAACTATCAAAACACCTGACATTCACCATTCACATACAAGAATACACACATCAGAGTTCCTGTCACGGCTCAGTGTTTAACGAACACGACTAGCATCCATGAGGACAAGGGTTCAATCCCTGGCCTCGCTCAGTGGGTTAAGGACCCAGTGTTGCCGTGAGCTGTGGTGTAGGTCAAAGAGGCGGCTCGGATTTGGCGTTGCTGTGGCTGTGGTGTAGGCTGGTGGCTACAGCTCCAAATTCAACCTCTAGACTGGGAACCTCCATATGTCATGGGTTCGGCCCTTAAAAGACAAAAGACACACACTTACTCAACTAGCTACTTATTTACATTTAGATGTTGATATATGATAGGCTTACATATAAAGGGAACAGAGACAAGACCTCTGTGCTGAGCTCTAACTGCCTATCCAGACACTTCACATGCACGTCCAGGGGCCCCGAGACCAACCGTCTCACACGGACATCTCGCCCTCCCGCCCTCAAGCCTTCCTGTCCTGCTTTTTCGGCTCTCAGGTGTTCTCTTCTCCCAACACTGCAAATTTAAAGCCTGGAACACACACAACCCCTCTATTCATCAAGTACTGCTGATTCAATCTCCAAAAACATTCTTAATTCTTCCCTCTCTTCTCATTCACTGCCACTGCCTAGTTAAAATTCTCACCAGCTTCCCCTGGGACCACTGCAAAATCTTCCTTAAGTGGCTGGCCTCGTCCCTTTAGGCTGGCCTCTTTTCACCTGCTGACACTGTCCTTCTAAAATGTAAATTTGGTGACATCAATCTCACAATACCTTTTGCTGGCTCCACATTGTCCAGCTCTGCCTCGCACTCTGCCTCATTTCTCAGTGCTCACAAGTACTCCTGAGGTCACATCATGTTATTTGTGCCTTCGTGCTCTGCACACCATGTTCTCCCCACCTGGATTGCCCTTCTACCTCTTTTTCACCTGCTAAATTCCTTTTTCTCATCAAACCTGGTACAGATGTCACCTCCCATGGGAGGCTGATACTCCATCCTCTCCCACGTCTGCATACAGCACTCGTCCACTGTCCCACCCACTGTACTGTTTCCCCAGCTCTGACTCCCAACCAGTCAGGAGCCTCACTGTTGTTTCTAGGGCCTGTCTTGGCCTGTGGCATAGTATGTGCTCAGGAATCAATGATGGGGTGGTGTGTGTGTGTATGTGTGTGGCATACTCATGGTGAACTCGGAGAGTTTCATTTTAAAATTTAAGGTCTTGGATTCCTCCATTTCAAGAAGCTTGCATAAGCCTGTTGACAGGTGCTGCTTCATTATTAACCCTAATCAAGCTACTTGACTCAAAGGACTCAAGGTTTCCGCTTCCCTCGCCCTTCTCATGGACCCTGAAGGCTGACTAAAGCCAGTGGTGAGTGAGCCCAAGCCACGGAAGCATTGCACAGAGCAGTATCAGCATGTCACATGATGAACCGTCCCCACCCAGGCAGCATCATTATCCACATCTGTAATGTGGGATTAGGAGCCATTCTGCTGTGATGGTTCTACCATCCGCAGTGAACTCCACTCATAGCACTCTGATGTTTCAGCAGAGTTTGAACTGGAGCAACATACCTGTAAGATTGTTTAACTCATTCCTACTGGTTTTCACCTCACTTAATAAATGATCTCTCTCTTGTTTGATGTCCTTCACTGCACGGAGCCGCTCAGAACCTGCATTCACCAGCTTCACCTTTTCCAGCTCCAGGTCACTCACTCTGGCCTCAAGCTCCCGTATCTTTGCATCTTTTTTATCTTTCAAAATCTAAATATAGGGATAAATACAAAGGATGGAGTAAGAAAAACATGTAGCCTTAAATGCAATACCAGCTAATGCAGTTTATTTATTTATTTTTTTGTTTTGTTTTTTTTTTGTCTTTTGTCTTTTTGTTGTTGTTGTTGTTGCTATTTCTTGGGCCGCTTCCGCGGCATATGGAGGTTCCCAGGCTAGGGGTTGAATTGGAGCTGTACCCACCGGCCTACGCCAGAGCCACAGCAACGCAGGATCCTAGCCGCGTCTGCAACCTACACCACAGCTCACGGCAACGCCGGATCGTTGACCCACTGGGCAAGGGCAGGGACTGAACCCGCCACCTCATGGTTCCTAGTTGGATTCGTTAACCACTGCGCCACGACGGGAACTCCCCTAATGCAGTTTAAATACACAGGCCAAGGCTATATTTGAAATGTAACACATGACAAGCTTTTGGCTGTTTCAGAAAGGACTGGTGGAGCGCTGTGGGCTTGTCTCACTCTCACCTGTGATGGGCTTGGGCGGGAAAGGCCCTAAATATGGCCCTGATTCCTGCTCATCAAGCCACTCCTGCTGTCACCCTAGATCCAGCTGGTGTCATGGGGTGTGGGAAGGGAATGGGGCCTCCTGGGACAGGCTGTGCTGGGCATATGCTACTCCTGTCCTCTCAGCGGGGGGAGAGGGGGGAAAGGCAGCTCATGCACCTGGCAGCTCATGCACGTGGATGGGGTATTAAAGCTCAAGTGTTTAACTCACAGCCTTTGCATCTGTGTGAGGCTCTTCTCACCTAGGTTGACCTTTGCCTGAAGCTGCTCTGTATCTGGGAAGCGAAAATTAGTTTCTACCCTCTCCAATCTGTTTTTGCATTCTTTATCCAAACTTCCTCAGATCAACCTACCCCCAATGCTGCCTTTTTCGTGTCACCTCCTCCTCTCTACCCCAAACCTGTCATGGCTCCCACACCATCTCCAGGATAAAATACAAACTGAGCCTTCCCAAGATAGGAATGCCTTCTTTCCTCCTCTTTGCCTAGTTTTACCCATTTCAAGTCCCCACTTCTCTATGAAGTCTTCACGGGCCACTCTAGTCACAGGAACCCTTACTACTCTGGGGCGTGCTCTCCAGACCAGCATCAGATGGAGACTTGTTCAGAAACACTAACTCTCAGGCCCCATCCCAGACCAACTGAATCGGAAACCCTGGGGCTGGGGCCCAGGGTTAAAACACGCGGTCTGTGTTTTAACAAGCTCTCCAGCTGATTCTGGTTCTCAGTCCAAGTGATTGAGATCCACTACACTATAATATTTACTTGTACGCTGCCTAGGGTCAGATCCCAAGGCAGTGGTGCTCTCAGGCAGAGCTACGGTCTGTTTCCTCTTCTGCAAAATGTACCCACCTCATCAGGTTTTCGTGAAGGTCAAATTATTTAATTTCTGGAATATAAAACTCAAAAGAGTCTTGCATTTGTTTATACTCTTAACAATACCAGAAATCCATCTCTTTTAACAAGAACGTTGAATAACCGCTTTTATCCTCTAACATGTTCTACAAACCTATTCTAAAGTTTCTATGGTAAGGACTGGCCACCAAGAAGCCTTTTAAAGGCTTTTAAAGTCTCTTTCATGGTGACTTTGGCTATTTAAAAAATTATGATATAATCAAGTAAAACTTAAGCACTAGAAAATTCCAGTTCTTTAGGCAATGAACTTGTATGTCTCCATAGGATAGGTAATAATCCATCGGCCTGATTTTTAGAAGGAGCAAACACGACCATCCAAAGTTTATTCAAGATATGTGGTTCTCAGAGGCAGGGAAAGGAGGGGGGGGGGGAATTGGCTGAAGGTAGTCAAAAGGTACAAAGTTCCAGTTACAGGCTAAATCATTACTAGTGATGGAATGTACCACGTGATGACTACAGTTACTACTGCTGTATGCTGACAGAGTAGATCCTCGAAGTTCTCATCTTAAGGGAAAAGACATTGTTTTATTTATTTTTTGTACCTATATGAGATGATGGATGTTAACTTAGTGGTAATCATGGCACAATATATGTAAGTCAAGCAATTACACTGTATACCTTAAACTTACACAGTGCTATATGTCAATTTTATCTCAATAAAACTGAAAGAAAAAATGGTATATGATTTGTCTCCTACTAGTTACTAGAGAAGATACAGGTGATATAAAGCTTAGGAAATCAAATTTTTAAAAGTTAGTTCAATAATTTAAAATTTTGAGAAATATTTACTGAGCACCTGCTGGGTGCAAGGCACAAGGTCATGGGGCAGGGGTGCAAAGATGAATAAGATGTGTACCTGCTTGAAGAAGTCTGCAGTCTCACAGGGAAGAGGAGGCACTGGCATTCACATAAGAACACACATACACCCACACCCACACACACGCTGCGATACAGAACGGGATCCAGGTTAGAACAGGTACAAATAAAGTGTGATAAAGTGCGGGTGGAGAACAGAACTGATATTTTCTAAACATCTTCTACAGGCCAGGAACCAGGCTAAGTCCTCAGTATATATTTTCTCATTTAAGCCTCAAGTAACCCAATAAGGTTTTGAGATGTTTTTTGTTTTGGTGTTTGGTTTGGTTTTGGTTTACAGACCTTGAAGCCACCATTCAGCAAACGGTCCAGTGTTTTACAATTACTGAGTGGTAAGAGATGGGGATGAAATTTAGGTCTGCCTGAAAAGGGAGAAAACACTTTTTCAAACTGTGGGTCAGGAAAGGCTTCAAGAAGAAGCTGGGCTTTCTGATTTTTCTCTTCCGAATCATCAGTTCTGAACCATTTGGGAGCCACGTCTTTTGGAATCTAATCAAAAGATGGATCCTTTCTTACAAACACACACACATGCGCACTGACATAAACATTTTCCAACCATTTCCGAGGGTCCACAGTCTTCCTTGCAGGAGCCCTGTCCAGTAAATCAGGTCGTCCTTGCTCCTAGGAACACAGCTATTTCTGAAGCTAGACTGCCGAGGGAGCCCACAGACCTTCAGCTCCTGCAGCTCCAGCCTCCGGTCGCCGACCTCCTTCTCCAGCCGGGCCTTCTCCACCTGCATGGCGCCAGCCGTCCGGCCGTGCTGGCCCACCAGCTGGGTCATGTTCTCAATCTGCTGCCGCAGGATCTCGATGACTTTGTCCTTCTCTGCCATCTGCAGCTTGAGGGCCTCGCACTCGGTCTGCACGTCTCGGAGGTGATCCCCCTCATTCTTCAGGTGCTGCAGCTCCTGCAGCTTCAGGTCCACCCGGGAGCGCAGCTTCAGGATCTCCGAGTTGGTGGCCTCGATGGCCCTCTCTTTTTCCTGCAGAGAAGCTGTCAGGTCGGACACGGTCCTCTCGGAGCTCTCCAGGGTCATCTTCTTGGCTGTCAACTCTTCCACTACTTTGCGGAGCATCTCTTTGGTGGATTCCAGTTGGGCAGTCAAGGAGGACACTTTCTCTAGACTTTCATTCTTTCCCTGAATTGCTGCCATCTGATTGTTAAAGAAGAGAGAATTTCGTGGATTTGGGCAGACAGATCTGAGACAGAACAAGTTAGCTCAAGAACATGCAATCATGAATCTGATAGGACCTCAAATTGTTTTGCTGGCAGAGCTTCATACATACCAGAGATTGATATCTGCTAATTAGACCAAGGTGGAGAGGCCTTAATTAAATAATAATGTTTCTCCGGAGTGGCTTTCTGGGAGGGGGAGGAGCTTGGCAAGTTTCCCCTGGGGCTGTTTTCTCTATCAATTTAAGCCAGGATGACAATGGCAACAGGGGAAGCATGGCAGGGTTGAAGATAACTGCCCTATTTCCTTCCAACCAGCCCATTAATTCTGCTTCTGAGGGAAAAATGACTTTTATCCAACGTACTTTCATATTCTCTGGTCGTTGTTTGGAAAAGAGTAAGATTTTAACATCCAATTACTTCTTTCATCTTTCTTCCCATCCTGGTTGCACCAGAGAATAGGAAAATGATTCCGCCTGGTCTAAACCAAGACTGGCCCTTTGGTTTGATTTCTCATCCTGGGAAGCTTATTTTTTTTGTGGGATGCTTTTTTTTTTTTTTCTTTTCTTTTTAGGGCCACACCCTTGGCATATGGAAATTTCCAGACTAGGGGTCGAATCAGAGCTGTAGCTGCTGGCCTACACTACAGCTACAGTGACACCAGATCTGAGATGCATCTGTGACCTATACCACAGCTCAAGGCAATACCAGATCCTTAACCCACTGATCGGGGGCAGGGCGGCATCCTCATGGATACTAGTCGGGTTCTTAACCCACCGAGCCACAATGGGAACTCCCTGTGGGATGCTTTTATGTCTGTATGGCGACTACCGGCACTGGAACCATGTTCTTGCAGGACTGAGGCTACACTGCTGTTAGCAGAGCCCTCCACGGGGTTCACTACCAGTGCCCTGAAAAGGAGGGCACCCCACCTGCATATATATCAGTCCTAACAGGCCTGGGGGGAGTGGAGGGGAAAGCCTCTTTCATAGGAAAAACAAAAACAAAAAAACCTCTGTCAGAAACTTCCATCCCTCTGTTCCTCAGCTCTCCCTATGGTTTGATGCTTTTCTGAAACAAGCAATCATTAGGTGACCCATTTCTAGGTTGAGAACGAATAGGCAATTGGACGGGAGCTTCGTTACTCAATGATGGACAAAAGTGAGATAAAGCGTAGTGTTTTACATTCAGCAAATGGTCAGAAATACAGAAATCAGCAGCAGGTTCTGAGCTCGCTCAGAGAACCCCCACAGCTCTGCTCTGGGAGAGGCCGCCCCCTGCCTGACCTGCCGCTCCATCTGGCCCTGGCACTCGCTCTTCATGGCCTTGAGAAGGGCCTCCAGGCGCTGCACCTCCATGTTCCTGTCGTCCAGCTCCCGCCGCAGGTGGTCAATGGTGATGCTGTTGCCTGTGTCCCGGTCCCACAGACGCTTGTTCTGCTCCTTCTCCAGACTCAGCTCCTTCTCTCGCTTATGCAGATCAGCCTACAAGAAGTGAGGCAAGCTCTCTTTATCCTTGGTATTCAATAATGAAAATAAAACTCCTCTCTTCGTTGCATCATCTTTGGAGTTTTTACGTAATTTGAGAAGCCTTTGATTTTTGGAATCTGACTCCTTTATAAAGGTATGATTAGGAACAATGACTTCCTAGAAAAATAACAGCTTACTTGTAATTTCTAGCTTTACAAGTAAATTTCAACGGACCAGACCCTGAAACTATATAATGAAAAGGAAACTACAAATCATCCTTTTTTTTTTTTAGTTTTAAATTTTCTAACGAAGGTATTATGCATCACATCAGGTGCGCTCCTGTGATAAGGAAACGCTCAAAAGCTTAAAGGAATAGTAACAATAAGCTGGACTTCTACTTCAGAAAAGGCAGAAGAGAGTCAGGACTGGGCCTGGAGCAGCCATGGGGCTGTGGATAGAATGACCTCCCTCTTCAGTCACTCAAAAAATACACTGTGAGTGTTCACTGCTGGCAAAAACTCCTTAGTCAGAGAAAGACAAAGGCACAAAGGTCTTCAGAGGGCTTCTCACTCCAAGAGAAAGATAACACACAGACACAAATAACTGGAGGTGGCTTTTCATTAAAGAGACAGAGCTGACGAACAGCAGAGAGAAATCACTGAGATCAAAACGCTTTAAGGTGGCATTTGAGTTGGACCTTGCGAACAGCTTGGAGATGCAGGAATTAGCAAAAAGAGACTAGAAAAGGGCACCCGTGGCTTGCCTGGAGCACTGGGTGTGTGGCGGGGGGAGAGGAAAGATTGGAGAGGTAAGGTGAAGCCGGGTCAGGAACGGTCTCGAAAGATAGGGAGTCAGACTTTATGGGAGAGTAATTTTTCAGTGGAAAAGAGAGATAATCAGAGCTATACTTTAGAAATATGAATAGAGGCTGGGCTGAAGTGGGGAGAAACTGGAGTGGGAACTGAGTGAGGAGACGCTGCCATGCTGCAGGTGGAATGAGGGGCCTGGATGAAGGGCAGTGGCAAGAATGAAAAGGTGGGGACAGGTCTGAGGATCTTTCAGACATTTAATCTCTGAAATTTTTCTTCCTTTCTTTTTTTTTTTTTTTTTTCTTTTTCTTTTTAGGGCCACACTCAAGGCATATGGAAGTTCCCAGGCTGAGGGTTGAATGTGAGCTACAGCTGCTGGCCTACACCACAGCCACAGTAACGCCAGATCAGAACCATGTCTGGGAACTACATCACAGCTCACAGCAACACCAGATCCTTAACCTGCTGAGCAAGCCCAGGGATTGAACCTGTGTCCTCATGGGAACTCCCTGAGCCACGATGGGAACTCCCTCTCTGAACTTTTTAAGTGAGATGTGTGGACACTGGGGCACCTGTAATCAGAGGGAAAGAAGTGAAGGACTATCCCAAGGTTTTAAGCTTGTCTCACAGCTGCAAACTCTCCCTTTTGCGCAGGCTCCTCAAGCCCCTTGTAGCCTACAGAGGGAGCTCTAGCACAGCGAGCACTGTGCCCAGGGATGGGGTTTGGGGGGAGAGAGAAGCCTATTTTACAGTACCTCTAATAAATATCACACCAAGGGTACCGAACACTTCCTGGCCTAAATTTCTCATCTTATAATACCTCTAACAGAAGACAAAAGCTGGTTCACTACTAACAGAATCCTATTTTTTTTTTCTAAATTTTTTTTACCTGAACTTGCATTTAAATTTTCTTTATACATAGTTTGTCTGTATTTTGGATGTAATTTGGCTTTAAAACAAAGTCAATACTACTTCAATTTAGCAGAACACAGTATGTAACTGAAAGACTATCAGCTTCACCTAACTTTTAAGCCATAACAGTTCTGCTTAGGAAAAAAGAGGTAAAGTGTAAAATATTATATTTTATATGCAAAACTGGAATCGTGTCTAGATATTGTGTCATGTATATATGTACAGATATGTTTTAAGATTTGTTAATTTTATAAATGAAACTAATTTTATGAAATACTGTGGTAAAAAATCTTCTCAGTTAATCTCATTCATATCTTAGAGCATCACCTTACCAAGAGCTTTTGAAGTTGATCGTCCAGATTTCCAGATTCCTGACTGAACTGATCACGCTCTGTCCGTGCTTCTGTTAGCTCTGAGTTCGCAAGAACTAACTGCTTCTCCAGCTCTTCTATCTAAAAGGAAAGCACAATCAGTCTATGTCAGTGAGTCATAGAAAATACCGTCTTTGGAAAACAAATGGTATTATGATGGGACAAGGGTATCATTGGGGGGGGCAAAAATAAAATATTGTGATGTTTTGCAAAGTTTTCTAAACTTAAGATCTACATAGAACTTAGCCAGAGAAACTAAGATGAAATACTTGGTCCTGTTTGATTTGGCCACTGTCTGTAATGTGTTGCTCTCATTTTCACATTATTCAAGATTTATCTTCTGTGAGTATCTGTTTTATAATCTGGTAGCTAAAGACGCCTGATGTGGCATAAATAACATTCTGCAGAGCCTACAGAAATGAACTATATTGTACTGAGAAGAGCTATTTTGTTTCAGCATTATCAGTTTCAATAATAAAAGGCAATGAATAGAAAAGAATGAATGGCAAATTTATAGCTGTCATTATTATATAGTTACTCCATTTTGAAAGGGTGAGTTTATATATATGTATTATACATATATTAAATATATTAACATATTTAATACATATTATATATTACAATCCTCATTTTCTTCCAACTATAAAACGGAATGAGACTACCAATTTTAAAGGACTGTCATGGGTGTAGTTTTCTCTTACAGACAGGGCAGCTGTATGATCTGTGTGACCGTGTATTTTTATGACACATGCCAGAAGGGCCATCGCTGGTAACAGTGTTCCTACAGCTCTTAAACTGTAGGTGCAGGTAGGCTAAGAGGTTAAGATCTCAGTTAGTGGAGATTCTGGGCTTGGATTTAAGCACAGCTATACAACTGAAGAGCTTAGACACAAATATTAAAATGATGAAAAACTACTGATCCTTAGTGTTGTGCAGTGATGCCTGATCTTTAATGCGATACCTACAATATTTCATCATCTACTTTCTAGTAATAAGAAATCTGTCATGTCTCTATAAATGCTACATATTTCTTTTTAGGCATCTATTCAACAGGCTTCCAAATATACTACCAAGACTTACTGATTGATCTGGAGGATTAAACCTTCTTAGAGAACATATGAGCAAAGCTAACTTTTCCTTGATGACTATTCCAAATTGGACTAAGTTCATCTGAGATCTTCATTTATTAATTCAACACATATTTATTAACCATATTGTATACAAACGTATATATATAACCATCTCATTGATAAATGCTAAGAATGAATACATAGAAGTTATATATATATATATCTTTATCTAAATATACATATGTAACTTAAGAAAATACTAATATAGGCCTATCAGTTTCACATTTATCAACAGAGGAGTATCATAGCCTATAGGAATATAAAGTTTAATATTCACACTGGATGTATATTAAAACTGATTTTGTATTTGTGTTATATATTTTAAAACTATTTCACAGGAATTAGATAAAATAAAACATCAGATGACTGATAAAAATGTGCTCATAGAGTCTAATAATCCTGTAAGGACTCTTGTGCCGCTCTGGGGCACAGACAGAAAAAAACCCTAGAACAACTCAACCTCTGTAGCACAGATAGTCTCCGAAGAAAAATGACTGAATAATATCAGTTGATACAACCTCTTTAGCTCTGCTATTACTGGGAAAGACTAAGTCAGAACACTCGGTAAGGACAGTAGGAATACTTAAGAAAAGCCCAGAAACTTTTTTTGACCAGAGAGGTGATGTGATCAGGCTGAGTCAAACACTGCGTTCTGAACTAGCTTCTATCACATAAGCGGAGTCTATAATTTGAGTCTAAATTATAATTTTTTCATCTATAATTTGAAAAGAGTATTCTACATGATCCTTCAAATTCCTTTCAATTCTGCCTGTAAGCCTTTTTTACACCAGATGATCCGTATTAATGAGCTGAAATTCTATATTTTCCACCTGTCTTTGGAAATAAAATATGGTCAAAGAAACTATATTTTGAGCTATAAATTTAATAAGAACACTTTCTTTTTTGATTTTATTTTATTGATTTTTTAGGGCCGCACTCGTGGCATATGGAAGTTCCCAGGCTAGGGGCTGAATCTCAACTAGAGCTGCCGGCCTACACCACGGCCACAGCAATGCAGGAGCTGAGCCGTGTCTGTGACCTACACCACAGCTCACAGCAACACCGGATCCTTAACCCAGTGAGCGAGGCCAGGGATCAAACCCGCATTCTTATGTATCCTAGCCCGGCTCACCAACTGCTGAGTCATGAAGGGAACTCCAAATTTAGCAAGAATACTTTCAATTTGAAAAGTTACTCATATGACTAAAACAGACATTTTCTACTCCTAATCTGGCATAAAACCATTTGTCTTTGAGCAAAATATTTGCAGATGAGCTTTAAAAGTCTAAATTAAGACTTGTTACTTTATGTCTGTTTTCACTTTTTTAAAACATTCTGGATAACCATTTGATGTTAAAATTAATGAAACCAAAATTTCAAAAACAAAAAAAAAAAAGAAAAGGAAAAAGAAAAAGAGGGAACTCTTATCTTTCCGTCTAAGTGTCAGAAGTTCCTCCAGACCCCTGCAGGAACATGTTTTGTAGTTGTCAGTACTGACTCAACTGCTATAGCTCTGCTTTTACCTTTCACTTTTTAGAATAAAAATATTTATATCAATTAATCAATCAAAAAGATAAATGGAGAGTGAAAGGGAAAACCATTGAAGTAGCAGCTGAGCTGATACAAACAGCTGTAAAAGACAGTATGAAGAAAATGTCCAGAATAAATAATGACATCTGAGATAACATAAAGGTTTTTTTCTTTTTCTTTTCTTTTAAAAATAGCAGCACTGGTTTTCCCTTTCACCATCTATGAATCGACTTTTTGTTGTGGATCACTGAACAAGTAAGTACTGGGATTGCATTCTAATCTTACAGTGATTTTAGATATTACCCATCATGCCAAATTGAATCTTTTGCATTCTGTGCTCAGATAGACACAGTTATGGAATAACAAGAGATGCCGCAGGTCAGCACAGAGGTGCATGGGCAGCACTATGCAGAGGTTTGCACAGAATCTTCCCGCAGAGCATATGGCTCCAGCCAGTGCTACTAAATCTTCACTTTTGAGTATGAAATTCAGCCCCAAAGTCTTTCAAAGTAGGAAAAATAAACTTAAAATCAAGATCATGACATATTTTTGTTGTCAAAAAGCGAAAGTTAAGAGTAAAGCCAAATCTACAGAGCCAATAGTGACAGCTTCTACTGGTCCAAATTCGTAAAGGGGAATTCTGGAGGTTCTCCTAAAATGGAAAGAGAAGAATAGAAAAAAACATTACAGTAAAACACTTTTGTATGTCAAAAAGCTATCTCTAAAATCTTCTTTGAAACACAATTTCTATTTTCATCAATATGAAAATACTTTTGTTTACAGGAAGAGAAACACTGCCTTCCTAAACCAATTTTCTCTTAATTTCTGCATTCTGGCTGGGAAAGTTTTGTTCAGACTTGCCATGTCATCAGTTTTTAAAAATAATAAATACTTTTTTCCTCAAGGAATATGACCCCAGAAGAAAATACTAATGTTGCCTGCCTCTCATAAAAGATGCTGATATATATTATCAACGGACCCTCTTAAGTTTCTTTCCCCCAAGTCTCACTTTTAATCACAGCTTTTAAGTAATTTTTCCTTACTGTTATTTGAACAGTATACACTAAAATGTACACTGAAGCAGTGGACAATAGATTTAAAAATTTTAATAAGCTTTAGCAATGTAAAGTCAAGGTACATGAAAATGAAAGAAATTAAACAGAAGAATCTTGTATTTTAGATTCTATATTCAATTTATTCAACACAAACACTTCATAACAATAGAAGTTTTCATGAACGCAAAATGCAATCCTTTTGTTAACCTGCTTGGTTTTCGATGGTATTTCCCCATGTATTGATACCTTTCAGGCCAAAGTAATCCACAGTAACATGGCAGGTTAATGATCTCTTAGTGCTCCTTGACTAAAGGGAGTCACTATTATGAGAGCCTAGTTAACATAAACTAGGTGCCAACTCAGTTAGGTTCAACATGCTTTATTACAAGTCTCACTGATCTGGATTAAAATTAATTAAACTAATATGCTCCTCTTATTTCCATTAAATGTTGCCTGTTGAAGACTGTCGAAATTCTTGGTGATCCATTGTTTACATCAGAGCAAATAAAACAATAATCATCGTATTGTATCTGAATCTATACGACCTCAAAACACTCATATAAAAGGTTTGCAGTCATTTGTCTGGTTGCTCATGCTTACACAATGCTAAAGAGATAGATGTTTATAAAAACAAAAACAATTTTTGTATTGCTTAGATGTATTTGTTAAAATTTCCCACCATGCCCAAAATCTAGAGTTGATTAGCACAATGCACATGTAGATAAGCAAACAGTGGGTGACAGTTTATGAAAGGGTAATTTTTTCCAAGCAACGTTACAATGGAAAGCCATAGCAATTTCAAATTGCATAAGACAAAAAGGTGAGCCAAATTTTATTCAGTAGTTCATGGCTTTTCAAAGGGTTTAATTTGTCAATAAACAATCAAAATTTAGTTGTTCCAAAATGGTTTAAGTTGTGATGAGTATCAGTTACAGCACTGGACTATAATACAGCAGCTCTCCTGGTTCCTGTCTCACTGTCAGCACTCAGGTCTGCCAAGAAGCCTGCCTCCACTAAACCTGAGGAAGAAAGCATCTTTCTCCCCTGTGCTGTACTGAAATCATGACCATCCTGCAGGGTGAGATCAGGCCTTTTGTGGGGCATGATCTGCTCCAAATGGGGTGGATATTCCTGATGCCAATCTTCAGGGAGAAAGCTCATCCTGAGCAAAGAAACTAGAACACAAACAGGAGGCCTCTGAGAAGCAAGAAAGAAGAAATGTTTCTCTCTGGGCTTTTGTTTCTTGAGTTTAGCCTTTAAGAAGTCTGTGGTTCCTTAAAGCTGCTTCTGGGTGGCAGTGGCTGATATGACCTTTGACCCAAGGATCTAGGCCAACAGCCAAGGAAGAGGTTTTGGAGGGCAGTGTTATTCATGCTGCAACCCACTAATGAAACATGAAATCAGCTCAGTGAGCATCAGATCAGTATCTGGAGAGAACAGAAAAGAGCCAGCATCATAAGCGATACAGGTAAACACTGTTTTGTGAAGCGTGCTTGGGCGGTATGTGTGTAGTCGGCAGATGTAGTGTATGTAAACTGCATTTCCTGCTGTGGGTGGTGATCAAAAGTGTTTGAAAGCCCCTGTAGATGATACAGGTCTTGTAACTGAGGTTATATAGTTTCACGTCACTCTTTATTGTTTAGACTTTTATAGCAAAGTCATACCTTAATTTTTCATTCTAGGAGTTTCCCGTCGTGGCTCAGTTGTTAACAAATCTGACTAGGAACCATGAGGTTGTGGGTTCGATCCCTGGCCTCACTCGGTGGGTTAGGATCCGGCTTTGCCGTGAGCTGTGGTATAGGTCGCAGACGCAGCTCAGATCCAGTGTTGCTGTGTCTGTGACATAGGCTGGCAGCTACGGGTCTGATTAGACCCCTAGCCTGGGAACCTCCATATGCCGTGGGTGTGGCCCTAGAAAAGGCAAAAAGACCAAAAAAAAAAAATTTTCCATTCTTTCAGCTGTACCACAACAAACTGAAGTTGAGGTCTTATAGTCCATGCTTAAATTAGAGGATAAAGGAGAAAGAGCCCCCTCCTGTGGCCAGCATAGTGGTCCTTATAGGAGGGGTTGCCCAAAGGCAGGAAAACAACTGGAAGAAGTAGTGCTGCAATATTCAACTGCCTCTTTCTATAAGGAGCTTTTTTCTTATACTATTACCCTGTAAAATTAGGTTATTTTATAAAGAAAATCTGGCATCTTTCCTAAACTCTATTTTTTCCTAATTAATTAAGGTGTAAGAAATTGGCTACAAGTGGTTAGAACTGTAGGTTTTCTTGGAGGTAAGATGGTTATATGCGGATTTTGTCTTCCAAACTAGGATATTTTAAAGACGAAAGGTGGCATTCATAAAATAGGATACTGTTTTGTGCCCTAGAAATTAACAAAAACCTAAGCTCTGGAAAGACGGTTGATAATGAATAGCTTTGGACAAGAGGACAGGATACAACAGTAAATATTAATACCTGGTTTTAATAGGACCTGTGTGATGAGAGATGAAAATTTACGTCCTCAATTATGTCTTATTTAGACTAACCTTAAAGTGAATTTAGTTTGCTAGTCATACAATGATTAGAAGTAGGAGTTGAAGTAAGAGAAGAAGTAGGCCCTAAAGTATTCATTGGGGGGTGGGGGGAACCAGCTGGTCCCAAATTACTTGCTAAGGGTGAGCCTTGTAAAAGTCATTAAAATGACCTTATTCTTCATTTTTAGAAACTTACTTGAAGTTTTCTAAGAATGAATTAATTTGAGCAAACAACTTAAAAACTGTTTATAATTTAACATAAAAAATATTTAGCATCTATCTTATAAAATGCTTTTAATTTTAAATAATTGCTTTGATTCTTTATTTTCAAATAAACTATATAATTTATATAAACTATGTAATATATACACTATATAAACTATATAAAAAACTACATAATTGATTCTGTGTATAATAATCTCTGGAAGCAGCAAAAAATAAACTCACCTTGTCTTCATACATCCTTTTGGCTTCTCTTAATTCAGAACGTAGTTGAGAAACAGTAGATTCTAGGTCACTGAGTTGACGCATATACATTGAATTTTGGTTTCTTGCTTGTTCTCTAAGAACGGTTAAAGGGGGAATAAGAGCAAATAGCAAACTATGAATAAATGTGATTGCCTAAGGGTGCTCCAGCTTTAGATACTTCCACTAATTATTTAATATGGCATTAGTAGACCAATAGTCTTTTATTTTCCAAAACTGCTTCTTAATAGCTTAAGTTCAAAAATGTTAACTATTAAAGGTAGGTGATAAATACACAGGGGTTCATTATATAATTTTCTTCTCTACTTTTGGATATGACTGAAAATGTCCACATAAAACACAAGAGCTCAATTTATTAAATTAAATTATTTATATGATATATATACATAATATATATTATATATATAATATTGTACATTGTATATATATACACATAATTTATATATATTTACACACACATATATAGTGTTTTATCAACTGAAATATAAAAAATATTTGAAACATCCAATCCCAAGAGACCCAAATACTTGCAGTAATATTTCTGATAGGGTTATAAGTTATTACCTACTATATGTTAAATAATCTTTTTTGTTCATTTGAATGTTAGAAAAGTTTTACCTTCTTGTAGAATCAATTATGAAGCAATTTTTAAAAAGATTTTAGAACGAAAAATTAATTTAAAAAAAATGATGCCAAGTGACTATCCATTTCAAAGCACCAGGACACACATACTGAATGATTTCCAGTTGACTCTGGATACTATTAGCTTGGCTCCGAGCACTGCTGGCTTTCTCAGTAAGTCCTGTTATTTCAATTTCATGTTCATTTATTAACTGCTCAATCCTACAAAAAGAATTGTTATTATGATTGTTATTTGATACAGATTGTGCCTCACAATGAATTATTCTAAAAATTAATGATTTTCAAACTCTCAAATTTAATGTCTTGTTTTGGCTTTTTGGTCAGGGGGAGCTATATCTGCAGCAGATGGAAGTTCCCAGGTTGGTTCCTACACCACAGCAGTGACAACAGTGGATCCTTAACCCACTGTGCCATGAGACAACTCCCTTGTTTTGGCTTTGAGTATGCTACTCTTTTTTTTTTTTTTTTGGTCTTTTTAGGGCTGCACCCATAGCATATGGAGGTTCCCAGGCTAGGGGTCAAATTGAAGCTGTTGCCGCTGGCCTATAAAACAGCCAGATCCAAGCCAAGTCTGTGACCTACACCACAGGTCACAGCAACATCAGATATTTTAACCCACTGAGCGAGGCCAGGGATCAAACCTGCATCTTCATGGATACTAGTCAGATTAACTTCCGCTGAGCCATAACAGGAACTCCATGCTAATCTTTTTTTTTTCTGACAAGTATCTAAGTTAGATCCAGAAGCCTTCATCCAAATCCTCTGGGGGCCAGTTAGGTTTTGGAATTCAGAATTTTTAAAAAATATTTAATAACAGTCCTAAACATCATGCGACAGCTCCAGAGAGCTCTAGGAAAGTGTCCCATACTAATGCAATATTTTTAAATAGACACAGTAAATGACAACGACTATAAAAAGCTTTATGTTAGTTCAGATCAGGTTTTGCCAACAAATGAGGGACAAAAGACTCTCATCTTGATGGAACTTTAGTCAGACGTCTCTTGGCGATCCCCCCACCCCCCGCCACAGTAAGAAGCTTAGGCTTAGTAAGACTCTCCTAAGTCAGCTAGTGAGAGTCCCCCCACCCTCTTGCCTCCTAGGCATTTTGCGGCACTGACCCCCTCATCCTGCTTCTTGGCTATGAATCCCCATCTGTCCTTGTGTTGAGAGTTGAGTCTGATCACTTTTCATTCAAACTCCTACCCAACAGACTTGAATCAAGTCTTCCCTACTTTTTAAACAAATGTCAGAATAATTTTTCTTTAACATAAGTTTGTCACAAACCTACGAAAAAAAAAATTCTGCGTTTTAGAGCTTTTTAGATTTTGGAATTGCTAATGAGACTGCAGACTTGTGATATAGTTTCACTATGACCAATTTCTATTCCTCAGTGTGGAACCTACCTATCTTGATGTTGTTGAAGAAGTAGTTCCATTTTGTTCTGTGATTCAGATTTCAGCGCTTCGAGCTGATCCTCTACCTGAGTATAAAAAAAGAGTCATTGATTTAGGAACTGGCAAATCTAAAGCTTAGAAAATTTAAAGATTTTCTAACAATGGGAATGCTTTAGAAAGACAAATACAACTAATACTAAAGTCGAATATATTCTATCACAGTATTTTATTAGGTCTTTCATTTTGGCTATATTCTGATGAAACTATACAGGTAAGTCAGGTTTGTTCCCTTTATTGAGAGTACACTGTAGAAGTTCCTTTGTTATTTTAGAGAAAAATGAGAACCTGGCTTACTGTGAAGAGTATTAAAAATTACATGCCTAATACTACTGTCTTAATGAATTTTAATATAAAGCTGATGTAGTGTTCTCACCACTTACTGGAAATATCCTCCCTTTAAGATAAGAAATCTCTGTGTCTAATTCTCTTAGGATTTTACTAATAGCTGAGCCCATGCTGCGGAAGTGGAGGGTAGACATGCTGTCGTGTTCATATATTTTCTTGCCTGAGGCCTCTTCAAAGTCAACTAGGATTGATCGGATTTCTTGAAGCACTCCCTCATGACCAAGCATCATCTTTCTCAGCTGCTCTATCTGGGTGTTGCTATCTTTCAGCATATCCTCCTTAAGGCATTTGGCAGCTTCGAGTTCATGAACTGTATTTTGAAGCTGATTTCTTAAATCCTCCTGGGACTGACTCTCCCTTCGTCTATGAAATAAATGACAGAGAAGAAAGAAATAATGTGGATAAAACTCAGATTCACACAAGTGATTTTACACTTCACAGAGTACAGCCTAAGATACTTTTAGGTAAGGAATTCCAACCTGATGTCAGCCATGGCATCCCTCTCCATCTGCATCTCTTGAAGTTTTGTTTGCAAATCAATGACTGACTGTCTTAAGTAAAACTTTTGTTTCTCATGCAATTCATTGCTCTGGAAAAAAAAAAAAAAGTCCTGCAAATTAGTCTTCATCAGAGGAACATATTTCCTTACAGGTAATAATTTCCAAATATCTACATATCGATGATTTATTTTTATGTACACTTGCCTCCCCTTCACCATTGTTCAAGGCCTACTTAGTTATTTCTCACCTAGATTTCTGGAATACCAGAGTTTCACAGTCTCAAACTTTCAATCTCAAACTTTACAACTAAAACATTGTTTCTCAAACAAATCTGACTTCTGGCTCAAGACAGACATAAGAATAAACTCTATTCCCGAAGACAGGAAAATTGGTTAAAATTATGTATATAGAAAAGTCAACCCCCCACCTTCAACTGACTTAAAAAATTTGGCAGCAGACAACCACCATTCAAAAATCAAGGTGCTCTACTACAAATGAAGTCACAAAGATCTCTAAAATCAGGCACTGAGAGATTTCCCAGCCTAACAGTTGATGCCCCACCTAATTATTCCAAAGTAAAGCCACTACGTGCTGCCCACAGAGAGACTGCCATCTGTTTTGTTGTTGTTCATCCTTGAGTGTGAACAAAAGGCCAAAAACCATCGAACACTTGAGGGAATGTTACAAAATAAAAAAAAGAGACCAAGATTAAACAAATGAGCAAATATCCAGAAAAAAAGACCTAGAGAAACAAAATGAGGGAAGAGACAGATGGGCTCCAGGACAGTCACTTATAACCAGACACCTGTTTGTACTTCAAGATAGAAATAACAACAGGAACAAGGTAAGTACCTGGAATTCATCTTCTGTGGACACTTTAAACAAAGGTACTGGCAGGGGCAGAGAGGGCTAGGCCCTGCTTAGGGAAAAGATCAGGGGTCTTTTGGGGTCAGGGTGACCCCCAACTCCACATGTGCAGAGAGACCCCTCTGGGTCAGAAAGGGAGGGGGTGCCAGGCCATAATAGGTCCTGATAACTGTCCCAAAACCCTTTGCTCTGGAATCCGTCTTGGTCAAAAGATGCACACACATATCAGGGAGGGCCCTGGGTCGGATCAGGGATGAGAAATAAAACAAGATAACCGGCCAAAGGGAAACAAAGGCCCAGAACTGCCCCATAGAAGTGGTTTAATCACTTCTCTGCTGAGCTCCTCATTCAGGAGAACACCTGCACCTGCTCTCCTCCTTTGGGTGTGTATTCCTGCTTTTAGCCTCTGTCTGGTCTAGTGGCTAGGATTCTTGGTTTTCACCCAGGCTGCCCAGGTTCAACTCCTGAGCAGAGAATCAAGATCTCGCTTCAAACCAAGACTCACCGCTGTCTCTCTGAAATCCAAAAGAGATAACATAACAATAGAAGAACATTTCCAAAACTTGTATTACAGAGAAAATTGAGAGATCTTTTAGCTCTAACAGACACCATGACAAAGAAATGATCAGAGGAGAAGAAAGAGTTCTTAGAAATTAAAAATATGGTTGCAAACTAAAAAGTTGCAATAGAAATCATGGAAGTCAGGAAAGAAAGGCACCTGACTGAAGACAAAGTAGACAAAAATTTTGAAAGTAAAGGTAAGAGATTTAGAGGTTCAACCTAGGAGATAATATTTAACTAAGAGGAGATTCAGAAAGAGAAAACTAAGAAAACAGAGAAAAAAAGAAAAAAACAAAGCAAAACCCCCACACGACCAAATTCCTCGGAGCTGAAAGGCACAAATCTCAGACTACAAGGGTCCACTGAGTCTCTGGCAAAGTGAATGAAAAAACAAAAATCCACACTTATGTACATTATAGTGGAATTTCAGAGGTAAAGACCCTAAAGTTTCCAAGGTGAAGCCTTAATTAAGTACAGATACACCATCTACAAAGGAACATGGGTCCAGTTGACATCCGACATCTTCTTAGCAGCAGTGCTGGGTGCAAGGACATGATATTTCAAAGGATTGAGAGGAAATGACTTTCAACTTACCCAGTGGTTTTTTTTTTTTTTTTTTTTTTTGGCTGTACCCATAGCATGAAAAAGTTCCTGGGCCACGGATTGAACCCAAGCCATTGTGGTGACAATAAGGCACAGCAGGGACAATTCCAAATCCTTAACCACTAGGCCACAAGGAACTCCTCAACTTTACCCAACTTAAGTCATTCTCAGGAAGAAAAAATTCATAAAATGTATGTTCCATATACTCTTTAAGAAGCTCCTGAGGATGTGTTTTGACTAAATGAATCCTGGAAATCATGGATCCAACCAAGAAAGCAGTGATAGGAGTCTCAAGAAAACAGTTGTACAACAGGCCTAAGAAGAAAATCATCTAGACTAGATAAAAGAAGTCCTGGGTTAAAGCAGAGTTTCACAGAAAACCTACATGATAATTTTTAAAGTGAGTATATGATGAAGATAAATAGTATAAGGAAAAAGAAAGGCAATTAGGAAGCACAGGAAAAACAAAAACTACTCAAGAAAGGAAATATAATAGGATAGAGAAGAGGACGGACCTGGGCAAAGGCATGAAGGTCTAGAAAAGTATGGCACATCAGGGATGAGCAAGCAGCTTGATATTGTGGGATGGAGGGTATGTATAGGAACAGGTAGCAGAAGAGGCTACAATGCGCAGGGAAAGATCAGATCACAAAGGCCCTTGTTTAAGTACGACTTTTAGGCTATAGACTATGAGGATCCAACATGCAAGGGCAAAGCTGACTAAAGACAGCCTGGTTCTACATAAGGTACACTTGAAATTTTTATCAATTAATTTCTGTACACCATTTAGTCATCATGCATACACATACACCTAAAAGCTTACTCTCTTAACACTGCTTTGTAAAGAAAAACTAGGTATCATGATAGGAGAGCAGCCCTGAACTAATTATTAATTATAATTACAGATGAGTATAATTAATTATAACATTTTCAGCTACTCCAGTTTCCCCAAGATTATATCAAAAACACAGCAAAAGAAACAATTAATAAAACAAACAAAAAAAACCTATGGAATGGGAAAAAAATGGTATGTGCACCTCATATATCTGATAAGGGGTATATTCAAAATATATTTTAAAAACTCAATAGTAAAAAAAAAACAAATAATCCAATTAAAAATGGGCAAGGGACCTGACATTTTCCCAAAGATGATATACATGAATGACCAACAGGTACATGAAAACATGCTCAATATCACTAATCATCAGGGAAATGCAAATCAAAACCACAATGAGACGTCACCTCACACCTGTTAGAATGGCTAGCATGAAAAAAATAAGAGAAAACAAATGCTAGATGTAGAGAAAAGGGAACGTTGTCCACTGTTGATGGAACTGTTAACTGATGCAGCCACTATGAAAAATAGTATGGAGGACCCTCAAAAAATCAAAAATAGAACTACCATGTAATCAGGCAATTCCACTTCTGGGAATATAGGCAAAGGAACTGAAAATACATCAAAGAGATATCTGTGCAAAGGACCATTCTTCATAACAGCCGAGACATGGAAACAACCCATCCATTGACAGGAGAATGGATAAAGTTGTGATGTATGCATATATATTCTGCCATTTATGACATCATGGATGCAAAATGAGGGCATTATGCTAAGAGAAATAAGTTAGACCGAGAAACACAAGTACCATATGATGATCTCACTTATATATGGAATCTAAAAAACCAAAAAAACTCACAGAAAAGGAGGTCGTATTTGTCATTACCAAAGGCGGGGTAGGGAGAGGGGGAACTGGATGAACGTGGTCAAAGGTACAACCTAAGCCCTGGGATGTAATGTACAACATGATGACAACAGTTAACACTCTGTGTGATATGTCACAGTTGTTAAGAGAGGAATCCTAAGAGTTCTCATGACAAGTAAATTTTTTTTTCTTTTTCTTTTTTTAATCTATATGAGACAATAAATGTTAACTAAACATATCACGGTAAACATTTCATGATATATTTAAGTCAAATCATTATGCAGTACACCTTGAATGCACACAGTGCTGTATGTTAATTATACCTCAATAAAACCGGGGAGTTCCCATTGTGGCTCAGCAGTTAACGAATCCGACTAGGAACCATGAGGTTGCGGGTTCGATCCCTGGCCTTGCTCAGTGGGTTAAGGATCTGGCTTTGCCGTGAGCTGTGGTGTGGGTCGCAGACGCGGCTCGGATCCCCCATTGCTGTGGCTCTGGCATAGGCCAGTGGCTGCAGCTCTGATTGGACCCCTAGCCTGGGAACCTCCATATGTCGCAGGAGCGGCCCTAGAAAAGGCAAAAAGACAAAAAGACAAAACAAAACAAAAAAATAAAATAAAATAAAGCCGAGAAAAAATTACACCATTAACCAAAGGCATTATGACTAATTATTAACAAAAGATAAATAGGTATGTAGGCTTTTCATCAGCCCAATATGGAATACTGAAATAAAAGGCACAGGCCAAATTAACACGTTTAACCAATGAATCCACTATTAACTCTCTTCCAGAAAGTCTAGGTTCTGTTCCAAGGCACCATGCCATACTGTCTTCCCAAAATGGCAGCAGGAACCAGAGGAAAAGAATGCAACTCACTTCATTTAGTCTTCTCTGCAAATCTTTGACTTGATGTGAATATTCTTCCAAAACACGTTCAATGTGTTCTTTTCCAGGGTAAGGAATGACTTTTCTGTGAGAATCAAGTTCCACCTCATATTTAGGGAAAAAAGGAATTTGCGTCAAAGTCCCGGTTGAAGATGTGTTTTCAATTATTGTTCCACGGATAGATGGCATAAAAAATGGACCTGAAGAACCTAAAGATTAAAGGATTAACTAATTAATTACCTAAACAAAATAATCTTGTGGCACACATTATCCCAGGTAATTCCCTTTTCGAACCCCAAAGGAGCTCAAGGTCTCACGGGGAGAGAGGCAGTCTCTGGGAGGAGGCACAAGGTAAAGGGAGAGCAGGTTAGGGAGGCTAGTGACCGAGGGACACTTGAGCTGACAGAGCCTCGCAGCATCTATGACCAAGACGGCTTCATCTGGAAGATGGGAGGAAGGAAGGACATTGCAGGCAGAGGGAGTGCCATCATCACGAGTGAGGAGCCTTGAAGTGGCAGGGCTTATGCTGGATGGAAGGAAAGTAGTGCCCAGATAGGAGATTAAGCCTTGTGGTCATGCCAAGGAGCTTGGACTTCACCTTGGAAGCTCTAGGGAATTATGGGAGGGGGTATCTAGCACTTGAAGGGAGGGGATAGTAATGACCAGGTCTGGGTTCTGGAAAGGTTCCCTGGCTTCTATGGGGAGAAAGCACTGGATGGGGGTAGAGGAGGAAGAGAACCCAAGTAGGAGAAGGCCCTTCCCAGTGCAGCAGGACAGGGTGAGGGCCTGCCCTAGGGCAAAGGCCAGGAAGACAGAAACAAAGGCCTGGATTTAAGCAACGTATGTGTAAGTAACAGAGAGGGGCCGTCAAAGATTGCTCTTCAGTTTGGGCCTGCAGAAACATCCAAGTAATGATGTCGACTTGCAAATACTGTACAAGGACTTGAAGTCTGGGAGAGGGCTTTGCTTTAGGAATAGGACCTGGGAATGAGCAGCATGAGAGTTCCAGTGATGCCCTGGAGTCAACGGGACCATCAGGGGTAAGGAACAGAGTGAAAGGAGAAGAGGGCCAGGAAGAGCACTCTGGGCAAATATTAATGCTTACAAGGAAGGCAAGAAAGTGAAACCCAGTGAGAGTCATGGAAGGCTCCCAGAGAGTACTACATTCAAGCCCGCACTGGCTCAGACTGAGGAACAGAGGTGGTGAGAGAGAGAGAGAGAGCAAGGCTTTTTCACGAGCAGCCTGAAAGAAGCCCCTCAGATAAGAACATGTGCCACCTTTCAGGCACAAGGAGGAACTTGAAGTCAGACCCAAGGGTCCAGCAGCTGGTACCAGGGGCTGTAGGTAATGTAGTGCTGAGCTGTCAACCAGTGCTCAGCTCATTTCAGAATTGTGATGGACACGTGCGCCTGTTTATCACTTTCTGAATAGGCATGTGCCTGCCCACCATTGTACCCTGGGTGTCACAGGCCTTCTGAGTGTCCTCACACTTGAACCTAATGTACATAAAAAGACACAGCATTTTATGTGTCTTTTCCTGTCGTGGTGCAGTGGAAATGAATCTGACTAGGAACCATGAGGTTGCAGGTTTGATCCCTGGCCTTGCTCAGTGGGTTAAGGATCCGGCATTGCCATGAGCTGTGGTGTAGGTCACAGACACAGCTTTTTATGTGTCTTTCCATGGCCTTTTCATGGCCTTTCCATGAATGCTGTGTTGGATCAGACTGTTAGAGGCCTTCTTAGCAGAGTGAGTGTACTTTTTATGTGAGAGAAATACAAATATAGAAGACAAACTGTAGAGGTTTTAAAACATGCTCACAAATTCTTTGATACTCCTTCCTTTAATAGGTGGCGGTTAATTTCCCTTGCTGTAAGAGAGGAGAAACAAGAGTGTCTGCGCATATCTATGTGTGTATGTGTGTGGCATCTGCTTAATTTTGCATAAAGGAAACACTGGAAGAATAAGACAGACTCCCATGACAACTGCCATCAACAGAGGTACAGGGATGTGTGGCAACAGAACAGGAAGGACACATGGCAGCAAGAATCCACTGATTACACCTTTTTATGAAGGGTTCGCTTTTGAAGCATATACATGTTATACATATTCAAAGATAAAATGAAATTGAATGCCAACAGAAACAAGCAAATCGAAGTGTACAGTAAGTTGACAACATAACTTCAAGGAGAAAACCGTTTTGTCAAATAACTTTAGAACACAACTCCTGACAGCACGTGAACTTTACTTAGTAGGTAAGTGGTTAATGTAACAGTGTTGCTGTGACGCTGGAATGATTTTGTGTGTACTGTAGAACAGAGGAAATAAGTGAACACACGGAAGTTTCTGGAAACTTGAGTTTTCACTGTAAGGGAAATACAGATATGAAATGGGAAGATAAGGAAGAACTCGATGGTACTGGATTTGAATTTGAGTTACTAGTGTGAACTTAAGATAAAAAAAAAACTAATTCCTTGGAGTTCCTGTCGTGGTGCAGTGGAAACGAATCTGACTAGGAACCATGAGGTTGCAGGTTTGATCCCTGGCCTTGCTCAGTGGGTTAAGGATCCGGCATTGCCATGAGCTGTGGTGTAGGTCACAGACACAGCTCGGATCTAGTGTTGCTGTGGCTGTGGTGCAGGTTGGCGGCTACAGCTTCAATTTGACCCCTAGCCTGGGAACCTACATATACTTGGGGTGCAGCCCTAAAAAGAAAAACAAACAAACAAAAAATCTAATTCCAAGCTTTAGACACTGAACACTCCTAGACACACCCAAATACACTTTAAAAACAATATGCACTCAAGATCTGGTGTCTGAGTACTATTTACTACTAAAAGGAACCAGGCTCCTTAGCCAATTGATTCTAGGCCTGGAGGAATAGGAGGACAACATGAGCTTAGAACATTCTGTTGTGCCAGAAAGCAGTGAAGTGGGCTTATGTTTTAAAAAGACACAGAAAGAGTTCCCTGATGGCCTAGTGATTAAGGATTCAGTGCTGTCACTGCTGTAGCTCAGGTTCAATCCCTGGCCCAGGAACTTCTGCGTGTTGCATGTGTGGCAAAAGAAAAAAAAAAAAAGATAAAAGACATAGAAATTGGCTTAAAGTGGCTGGCCAAATTTGGTACAATTGAGCATCAAAAGCAAAGTGACTACAATGCATTATAGCACTTTGAATTTAAAAGCAATCTATGGATCTATAGTGATAATAATAAAAGTTTTTCTTTCGTGAAAAATAGAAGCTAATAACTATGGCAAAACTAGAAAATCATCAATGTAATAATTGATTTAGGCAAGGAATGTCAATGCTAAAACTACTGAGTGAAAGATTATTTAGTACTAGGACATTCAGTAGGTCTCAGTAGGGCCAGCCTGGTAATTGATAGGTTACATATTAATTGTAAAGGGGAAAGTCTAACTTTAAATCAGCAGGATCTGGCAATGTGTGCTCCCTAAAGTTTGATGTAAAAATAGACAATGTCACTTAACGTAAAACTTGCCCAATTATTTTAATTCGAATCTAAACACAACAATCGGAAAAGTCTAGAAGGTGCAACGTTCTACAACACAACAGGTCTGGACTCAAAGAAATGCCATCAGAAACAACAGCAAAAGGACAGAGGCTGCTTACAGATTTAAAGAGAGTAAAGGGACCAGACAACCAAATACAGTACATGATCTCTGACTGGATTCTTTGAAAAGTTTACTAACTTTTTTTGGGAACAACTGGGAAATTTAAACATGAATGCAAATTAGATGATAGTGCACTGACAGTAATTTTCTTAGATCCAATGATGTGGCCATGTATAAAATCACCCTTATTCTAAGATGATGCACATTTAGGTTTTGAGGCAAGAATCATGATGCCTTCAACTTCAGCAAAATGAAATATAAATTGTAGGTATAGAGATAAAGAAAATACAGTAAAATTCCGACAACTGGTGTCTCAGTTGAAAGGTATTTAAGGTCTTCAGAGTACTATTTTTTTCAATTTTTCTGCCATTTTGGAAAAATTCAAAATAAAATGTTGGGCAGGGGGAGAGGTCACTGGAGTCAGCAAAAAAGAGAAAATCTAATCGTTTGGGCCAGAGTGATTTCCTTGGAACACTAGGTTCAAATGTCCGAGGGCAATGGTGTTACGGGATGATGATGATGTGTCTGGAGAGGGAGTGACAGCCCCTGAGCTCAGGGCCTGTGCCCCTGATGAGAATGAGGGAGAGAGGGCAGGCGGGAGGTGAGCGAGGGCTGATGGCTATAGCAGGGCGGAGGTGACGATGACATGAGCATCCTAATGAGCAGAAGCTTTTACAAAACAAGGGTGCTAACATAAAGATTTTTCAGCAGGCTGGTGAAACCACAGGCCTGGAACTGAGAATGAACTTGGGATGCTTTCTTCCCGAGGAGAGAGACAAGGTAGGGGAAGCAGGCAGGGTACAGGTCACCTGCCCAATGGCAGGATAATCCTGCCTCCTCTGTGCTGCCCTGTTCTGGTTCTGTCGTGTGGTAGAGAACTAGTCTTCCCAGGCTCTGTTCCTTCCGGTTTCCTGGCAGGTTCCCAATGGGAGGTGCTGGTGAAAGGTCAGAGGCAGGAGGCAGCATCGAGAGGTTACAGAAGGATGGCTCCTCTCCCAGGCCCTTGGTCTGTCTCCAGCTGCTCCTCTCCCAGCCTTGGAAGGGCTGCTGGCAGTGAGTGGTGGCTCCTGCAGGCAGCTCTCTCCGTGGTTCTATGACAGTTTCTGTTTTCAGGGTCCTTCTAGTCCCAATCTGGTAGCAGCTTCCTGCAGTGTCTAATCTCTGAGTTGTCTCATCTCCTGTGAGGCTTCTCAGCTTTTTTTTTTTTTTTTTTGTCTTTTTAGGGCCAAACTCATGGCATATGGAGATTCCCAGGCTAGGGGTTGAATCAGAGCTGCAGCTGCCGGCCTATACCACAGCCACAGCAACAGCAACATGGGATCCAAGCCGTGTCTGTGACCTACACCAGAGCTCACGGCAACACTGGATCCTTAACCTACTGAGTGAGGCCAGGGATCGAACCTGAATCCTCATGGATACTAGTCGGGTTCGTTAACCTCTGAGCCATGACAGGAATTCCCTCCTCAGCTCTTTCAACACCCGTGTCACCAATTCCCTGTATTAAGTGCCACCTATTTATTACACCTGTTTCTGTTTTCCTACCTGCTGTTGACTGAATTAATTTCCATCAGTGTTGATGGGAGCCTGAACTAAGACAGTGGCAAGGGGATGGAAAGAGAAGATGCATTCAGGAGACATTTCTGACAATGGAGGGAGCAGAGGGTACCTGACTGGACCTGGAGGTATAGGGGAGGGGATTTAAGGTAAAAGAAGTCAAATGATGTGGAATTCGGTCTCGGAGAGGACAGAGGAAGAGAAGGCATTTAGAGAAACATGGCCTGTGCTGAAGGGCCGCAACATGGAAATGATCTTGAAACCAAACAAGTAAACATCTGCTAAAAAACAGATATGCTATTTTAAAAGACTAAAAAAAGCAGAATTATAAATAATCTGGTAAACATTCATGACCAAGGTCTGTACCCTGCAGAGTTAAAACTAAAACAAAAATAGGAGCTTGAACAAATACATGATGACTGCATATTTCTCATTTTTTTCCCATTTTGTTTTATAAAAAACACATACCTGCATTGGATGTGATGCCACTACCTGACAAGAGCTCTTCATTATTTGATTCACAAGGTTTTTGTTCCATATTAAATATGTGCTACCTCTTCTTAGAGATCTTGAAATATGAATGCTTCCCTATTTAGGCTTTTTGTTCTTATCTATAAAAGACAAGGATTAAAAAAATTTTAATTAAAAAAATAAAAGACAGGGATTCAATCTTTATTAATAAGGTATTACATGCAAAAAGTTCATAGAGGAAGAATTGACTTTGTTCATATTTGAAATTCAGTAATAACTTTTCACTTAGGAAATACACAGAAATATATTACCTAAAATTAATAAGTGAATAGAATCTTACTGTATAACTTGTTGATTTGAATAGCCAAGTGGCTTATTAAAGACAATCTGAAAATAAAAAATGAATACTTTATTTATTTATTTTTTTTGTCTTTTTGCTATTTTTTGGGCCGCTCCCGCGGCATATGGAGATTCCCAGGCTAGGGGTCTAATCTGAGCTGTAGCCACTGGCCTATGCCAGAGCCACAGCAACGCGGGATTGGGATCCGAGCCGAGTCTGCAACCTACACCACAGTTCACGGCAAAGCGGGATCATTAACCCACTGAGCAAGGGCAGGGACCGAACCCGCAACCTCATGGTTCCTAGTTGGATTCGTTAACCACTGCGCCACGACGGGAACTCCAAAAAATGAATACTTTAATCACTATGACTATTAGCACTCTGATTTGGGACAGAGTTTTTTTTTTGTTTTGTTTTGTTTTTTTGTCTTTTCAGGGCCACGCCCGTGGCATATGGAGATTCCCAGGCTAGGGGTCTAAGTGGAGCTGTAGCCACTGGACTATGCCACAGCCACAGCAACTCGGGATCTGAGCCACGTCTGTGACCTACACCACAGCTCCCGGCAACGCTGGATCCTTAACCCACTGAGCAAGGCCAGGGATCGAACCCACAACCTCATGGTTCTTAGTCTGATTCGTTTCTGCTGCGCCATGATGGGAACTCCTGGGGCAGAGTTTTTTTTTTTCCCTCTTTTGTTTCTCTCAGAAAATTACATTGTCAAATAATGGAGAAAATATTTCCTCAGTAAAATTACCACAATTTATGAAAAAAGAATCACAAACCAGCAAATTGGGAATCACTAGCAAAAGTTATAAAACCTCTTTGATATCAAACAGTGCTCATAATTTCAGGTTAGGCCAAGTGGGAACTTCTGGGTTTGGATAACAATGCGGTGGCCTGATTCCAAACCTCCCTTCATCCTCTGAATATCCGTAAAGTCAACAAGAACAACAAATAAATAAAACCACGTGGGCTCCCAGCCTTCAGCATTGCCAGGAGACAGAGAATGCTGCAATTGTCCAATCACCTGGAAGTAGAGGAAAATGTTTTTCCAAAAGGGCTCCCACCTTCTACTGGCCAGCACTGCAGGCCCGTGGGGATGCATGACGGGAAAGAGATTGAAAGGATTGAAAGGGAGCAGAGGGCTGAGGACAAGCACAAGGTCACCCCAGAAAGTAAACAGAAAAAGCTGGCTACTCAGAACAGGCTGGAACTTGACAGTCTGCAGCCTTGGATGTGCAGAGAGGATGTCAACGTGGGCGTGGACCAGAAGAATCAGCCTCCGAGAGGGGCTTCCGGGGAGAACTGGATGTGGGGGGAAGAGGTGGGCTCCCCTGGAGGTGGGAATCAAAGGAAGAAGGAAGGGAGAGAGGAAAACTCAGGAGCCGCAGAACCAAAGGGAAGCAAGATGCGCCAACGCTCCTTTCACCCTCATCACCTGCCACTTCCATCGTAAGAGAGAACAAAGAGAATGCACAGAAGACGGCTCTCTCAGACCCGGAATCTGCCCACGAAATGAACAGGACAAGATAAAAGGAGCCCTCATCCACACAAAACTATCACAAAATGTCAGACAATGTGAATAAAATCTTTTCTGCTCCTGAAGTCTCCCTCAAGCCTTCCCCCCAACAAATACAAAGTCAAAGAAACCTGAAACGCCACCCTCCAAATGGAACTAAATATTCTCAAAACAGGCATTTGGGGATAATGACAAATCACCCTTGACTCAGAATTGTAAAATACAACAACAGAAGCAGAAAGAGAAATAAAACAAGCAAACAAACAGGAAGAAATGAAAGAAGAGGTGATACAAGTCAGGAATGAATGAAAAGAAAAAGATAAACTTCTATGAGAAATGAAGAGCAAATTACAAAGTGCCCAGGGAGGACAGACTATAATGTGAACTTCGTGAAGGCACTGAGGAAAATCAGGAAAACATCCAAGAGAAGGAAAACAAGCGAGAAGGGCGAGAACGAGAAAGTGAAGGAGATGGAAGACAGGCACAGGGAGTGGAGCACACCTGAAGACGAAGTCTACACCCAACAATGAAATAGAACTATTACTTAAAACCATAATCCAAGGAAGTCTCCTAGGAATAAGGTAAGACCCAAATTATACATTTTTCCTACTAGGGAAGATCAAGAGTGATCAACTCTGAAATATATCCTAATAAAACAATACTAAGAGACTTTAAAGATTATGAAAAAAATCCAAGGCCTTCAGGGGAAAAAGGATGAAATAATTTACAAAGGCAAGAGGATCAGAATGGCAATAGATTATTCAAAAACAGCATACAAAGCAAGGCAACAGTACAGCAGCATTTTCAAGAAATATAAGGAAAGTACAAACCAAAGATATTATATCTAGCTAAGACCTCCTTCAAAAGAGCCAAAGGCACAGAAAAGCAGTTCTGAACCTGCCAGAACACTGCACACATGTGTACCCTCTGAGGAAGCTACTACCAGGGGTGAAGCTTTGTCCAACCAGCAAAGGTGGCAAAGGGGTAACAACTGATGAAAAGCTTTGGCTTTTCTGTAGGTTTTATTTTTTAATTTTTAAATTTTTTTTGCTTTTTAAGCCACACCCACGGCATATGTAGGTTCCCAGGCTACCGCTGCCAGCCTATACCACAGCCATAGCAACGCAGGTTCCGAGCTGTGTCTGCGACCTGCACCACAGCTCACGGCAACACGGGATCCTCAACCCACTGAGCGAGGCCAGGGATTGAACCCACAACCTTGTGGTTTCTAGTTGGATTCATTTCCACTGTGCCACAATGGGAACTCCCAGGTTTCAAAGATTTCAAAATAAAATCTGGGGAAAAGGTAAGGATGAACATTTTTTTAAAAGGTGACTAGGAACACTGAAAAAAGACTGATGTAAACATTTAAATATTCAACTGCAGGGCTGAGACTAAAATATGGGTGCAGTAATACCATTAAAGAACAATATATAAATATTATATGTGTGACAAAGGAGAACAGATTAACCAAAGATGGGAAGAGAGAAAAAAAGGGAAAGTAGAAGACCACTGGTTGTACCATTTAAATCTGACAAAAAGCAAAAGGTTAAGTAAGAAAAAAAGGGGTTTATAGGTACAGTACAGAAAGCATTTAGGCAAAGCTAACCACTTTGAATAAAAATGCAAATCAAGTGACAAAAGAATTTTAAAAAGAAAAAGAATATCAAATAAACAGAGTAGACATAATACATGGAGTAATTACACCACAAGACGACAATGTAATTATTGTAATTATAACGTGACAAAATTTAGAGCAAACACAACAGTCTTGTCATTAAACCTGAAGGGACTTAACTTGCTTATTCAAAGAAAAGGATTTTCTAACTGGCTCTCAGAAAATTCAGCTCTGGGAGTTCTCACTTTGGCACAATATGTTAAGGATCTGGCATTGTCTCTGTGGCAGCTCAGGTTCGATCCCCGGCCCTGCACAGTGGGTTAATGATCCAGTATTGCCGCAACTGCAATGCAGCTACAGCTCAGATATGATCCCTGGCCTCAACACCTCCATATGCCATTGAGGCAGCAAAAAAAAAAAAAAAAAAAATCAACTCTGTGCTGTACCCAAGAGGACTAAAGGCACCAATTTTAAAAGACTATAAATAATGTCACGGACAAAGATTCACTAAGCAAATGAAGCAATAAGAAAGCATGGGTTAGGAGTTCCTACTGCGGCTCAGCAGTAAGGAACCAACTGCTATCCATGAGAAAGAATGGATTAAAATCCTGATCCCAGACTAAGTCGTTTTCAAGCCAAAGAGTATTAAATAAGACAAAGGGCACTTAAAGTAAAAAACAAAAAAAAAAGCAAAAAAACAAAAAACAAACAAACAAAAAAAAAACCAACTGACAATATGGTTCCACTCTTCTGTATAAAACAAAAAATGTTCTGTCACCTATTTTATGATGGTTTGGTATTTCCTTACCTTTTAATTATAATAAATGACCTCTAACATGTTTTTTAAAAAAATAAAAAGCAACATTCCACAATAAAGATATAGTATCTCTGACTCTGTGTACTGTGTAACACAGCAACCACTTAGATAAAACATAAGTTATAGGAGATGCAATAAGAACTATAGAAACAGGGAGTTCCCATAGTGGCCCAGTGGTTAACAAATCCGACTGGGAACCATGAGGCTACGGGTTCAATCCCTGGCCTTGGTCAGTGGGCTAAGGATCCGGCATTGCCGTGAGCTGTGGTGTAGGCCAGTAGCTACAGCTCTGATTAGATCCCTAGCCTGGGAACCTCCATATGCTGCAGGTGCAGCCTTAGAAAAGACAAAAAAAAAAAAAACTATAGAAACAGCAATGAGAGACTTTAATAGGCCGCTCAGTATGAGATAAGTCAAGTGGCCAAAAAATAAATAAGGATATAAAATATTTAGGTGAAACAATCATTAGGGTAGAATTTTTGGATAAATATTGAACATTACATTTTGATAACAGAGAATGTACCTGCCTCTCAAGTGCACATGGAAGAGTAACAAACCCAATCACACCCTAGGACACAAATAAAAGATCAGTAGGTTCCATAAAGTGGAAATGTTATAAACATCCCCCTCTGGTCACAATGTAATAAAACTAAAAATTAAAAGTAAAACCCCAAAGCAAAAAGGCCCTTCCAATTGGAAATTAAAAGGCCTTCTATTAAATAACTCTTGTGTGATAAGAAAAATACAAACAGAAATTTTAAAAATAATGACAATGAAAGCACTACATATCAGAATCTGAGATATATTAAGGCAATTCAAAGAGAAAAATTCCTAGCCTCAAACACCTATTTCGATTTTTAAAAAAGAATGAAAATGAGTGGATTAGATTTCTAACACAAAAAGGGAGGGGACAAAAATTATAAGAAAGGAAGCGCCTGGTAGGAAATAAAGTTAAAAGCAGAAATTAATGAAGGAAACAGAAAAACGATAGATCAAATAAATGAATCAGAATCCTTATTCTTAAAAAAAATAGACATAGACAAGGACCATCAAAATGATGGAAAGAGAAAGATCACATAAAACATAGTGCTTATCATTTCTATATTAATTCACAATGTAAGTATAGTGTTAGAATTTTTTTCTGAAAATTTTGAAGGTAAAAACAATTTTTGTCGAACAGAATTCCTTTTTATTTCACTCACAGTTTCTCCCTTTAGATTACTGAGGCTCCATGTGTCAAAACTACAATTAGATAAACTCTACCTTAACATGTTTAGGTAGTAGGGTAGAGAGATTCCATAAAGAATGATAACAAATGGAATGTTACCCAAGATTGCTAGGCAATATAAATGTTCTAAATAGAACAAAATTGCTATTTGGAAAAAAAAAACCTCATTTAAACAAGTTTTATCATGGATGTTTCCTGTAGGACTTAACTTACACACTAAAATGATGCATTTGGGGATTCTTTAGAGTGGTGAAAGACACTCAGAAAGTATAAATTACTGAGTAATGTTATTATCATAAATTACGGCTAGATTGAAAGCATGAAGGAATGAGCAGGACAGGGGGAATCAAAGCCCATCACCAGGAGATCACACACTAATCACTCTGCTTGGTACCAGAGGTTTTAGTATCAAGAAGGAAACAGAACCTACAAGCAAGATAAGCAGAATGGGTACAAGAAGTTGGAGAAGAGAAAAGAGAAGGTTTGACTTTAGAATATTCTGATATGGAAACCATGTTTTACTTTGGCATAAGGTGATGATAATAAACTCATTCATCAGTATCCACTGATTGGTGGTAAGTCACTGAAGAGCCACAGTGCTTCAGAGGGAAATTATTTTTTTAGAAAATTAACAGTTTAGGAGTTCCCGTCATGGATCAGTGGTTGACGGATCCGACTAGGAACCATGAGGTTGCGGGTTCGACCCCTGGCCTTGCTCAGTGGGTTGAGGATCCGGCATTGCCATAAGCTGTAGGTTGCAGATGCGGCTCGGATCCCGCGTTGCTGTGGCTCTGGTGTAGGCCAGTGGCTACAGCTCTGATTCGACCCCTAGCTTGGGAACCTCCATATGCCGCAGGAGCGGCCCACAAAATGGCAAAAGAACAACAACAACAACAACAACAACAAAATTAACAGTTTAAAGAGAGCATAAGTTTACTTACACAAGCATTTTAAAAACAACAATTTATTTGTAAAGATGCTTAGCACTTCCGTTTGCCAGTGCAGCTAGTTATTTTATGTACCTTAGAGTAATGAAATCCATCTTTTAAAAAATATTTGTAATCTAGATGTTCATTATTTTAGACTGACTATATAGTCAAATCATTCAGTGTTCCTCTACTTCCATTACATTGTAAGAATTGCAGCATTATTCCTATTTTCAGGCATAAAACTTAAGGTATATGGATTCCTGGGAAAACAGAGGGGTTTTCTGCCTCGATAAGTCATAAAATCGTGAAAATGCTGCACTTTGTTGGTTTGGGGATCATAGCATGAACTTGTATGTG
This sequence comes from Phacochoerus africanus, assembly GCF_016906955.1. Classification (NCBI taxonomy): domain Eukaryota; kingdom Metazoa; phylum Chordata; class Mammalia; order Artiodactyla; family Suidae; genus Phacochoerus; species Phacochoerus africanus. Next base: position 71,943,915 of record NC_062553.1, read on the forward strand.
TTTGATTTAAATCTCTGAGTAAAGTACACGGATGAGACCTCGGCCTCTTCTAGTGTGCCCGAGATTTATTAAGAACATCTCTGCCTGATTTAAAATCATGAACGGGTTCACATGGAAAGCAGCCTCAACCTTCGGACAAGTAATAGCTAGGTAACGATTCTACTCTGGATATTTAATCGGAATGTTGCAGAGAAGACCTTAGAAACCATAGGCTACAAAAAGATGCCTTTTGAAGAAAAATAGTTTATAGGCTTTAGTTTTTGTTACACCAAATAAACTGAAGCTAAAGGGCTTAAAAAGTGTCTCCTGGGTTCTTATACCTTCTCCTTGGCTCCCAAAAGGCCAAGGTGATGTGTGCCTATACCTTCCCTAACACGACCAGCCCTCAGCTTGATTTTTTTCCTCACGGCTACGTAATGTGAGCTCTCCTACGACTGGAAGGATGTAACTGTCTCCACAATAAGCTAATTTAGAACCCATACTCTATTTTAATTGGGAAAGGCTACTTATAATCTATGTTAGATTACTGGATTCATCAACTAATGACTCAAGCCTCCAGGATGCTACCTTTCGCAGAAGCCTGAGACTGAAAATTTTATAAAACTGGTCCACACTCACAGAATCAGTCTGCGGGTATAAGTTTTCCTTAGGAAATTCTAAGGTACCCCAAGATTGATCCAAGGACCACATATATGGGCCAGTACAGTCTCTGAACACAATGAGAAAGCAGGTATTACTGAACAACCCTTTCCTGCCTGAGTTATTGTTAATTGTTAGTATTAACTTCACTAAATCACATTCTCTCTGGATGTCATCATTGACTCTCAGGGCTCCAGTCCTACTAGTTCTGTGATCTACCACCCGTGTGGCCTTGAGAACAATATTTAACCTCTGTAAGACTATAAGATGGACAAAGAGCACATACCTCAAAGGAATAAGAGTTAACTGAGATAACTCAGACTTACCATAGAGTACATAGTGCCACGTAACAGGAGAGTAAAACATGGGTAACAATACTGTCTTTTTAATTTAAGCAGTGTATGCCAGCTCACTTTTCCGTAATAAATGCCTGTATCTTTCTATTTATCTAGAAATAAGATATAAGTTGCATATAGGTCCACTAGCACAAGAGAAAGTGGCTTTAAACTGCATTGAGTAAATACAGAGACCATTGCAATGTAATGTCGAATTAAGCCATTTAAGATCATTTAAGATCATCCTCTACCAGCACACAATACCATCTTGTAGGGAGAAACTATGCACAAAGTACAGAACCTAGAATCAGGACATGTAATTCTGTTCACTGGTTCCCTATGAACGCATGGCCAAATCTTTTCTGAGCCTCAATTTCCACCATTACTAAAATGAGATGACAATTGTGTTTTCCAAACCTTATGGAGTGGAAGCCTTTCTTTGAATATTCAGACCCCTGACTACACACCCTCCTCTCTGCCCTCCAAACACCTTTACGGGATGCAGAAGGCTCCACTGAGCAGAGTTTGAAAATGACAGAGATAAACCCCATGTTAACTTTATTATCTTAGATATTCCAGCCTAGGCATTCATCAAGTTTAAGACTTCAGGCTCTAATATTAGATAGAGATATAATAAATTAGTGTTACCAGTTGTATATATCCACAATTCTTAAATATAACTCAAACTACCTTAATATCTGGATATTCTTATTTTCATTTATCCTATGAAGACCTGAAAAAAATAAAATACTTTAAAATCTGCTTTTACTATATAATATTTCATTATCCAAAATTTATTATTTCTAAAAAGTTCAATTCGCAAGTTCACTTTCATCACTTAAGATCTTGACAACACCTAAAACATACACACACAACAACAACAGCAACAACAAAAAAACTTTAAATTCTTTTTCCTTTGGGCTTATATTGTAAAGCATATTTTTAACTTTAGCCTATGGAATTTATCTAGGCTATGTTTATACAACAGAACATGTTTGATTATATGCTCTGCATTGGTCCAGTGCTAATCTTTTCGGTACAGGTCTCACTGACATTATCAAGATAACATGGCAAGTAAACTTACAGGTGCCCCCCAGCTGGTATCTACAAACCCAGGCCTGATCTTTCTCCAGAGACAGTCCCAACTGACCTAAATGGACCCCCTGCATGTCTTCTGACCATTGAAACTGCTTTTTACTGCTTGGAGATGCTCTGATCAGGTAATAGCTCTTGTGCTCAGTTAGAAAAGTTACTGAGTAGAGGAACTTCTGTCTATAAATCAGAAATAGGTCTATAAATCTTAAGCAATGGAGCTGAGATAAACAACTAGGATTTTTGGAATAGCTCAGTGGAATCTAAGTGAGCGGTTGCCTGACTGGAAAAATGAATGACAATACAAATATAAAATCATTATGGGAGTTCCTGTTGTGGCTCAGCAGAAGTGAACCTGGCTAGCATCCATGAGGACGCAGGTTCAATCCCTGGCTTTGCTCAATGGGTTAGGGATTCCAAGTTGCTGTGGCTGTGGTGTATGTCAGCAGCTGCAGCTCCAAGTGGACCCCCTAGCCTGGGAACTTCCATATGATGTGGGTGTGGCCCTAAAAAGACAAAAGACAAAAAAAATCATTATGTAATACCCCTTAAACTAATATAATGTTTTATGTCTATTATGCCTCAACTAAAAAAAAACAAAAACAAAAACAAAAAAAACTTCTATGTGCAGAATTAGGACTAATGAACAGAAAGAAAGGGAGGCGGGTTCTAGCTCAGGATGGAGATGGACATTCTAAAAACCAGAGCACCTTAAATATATATAGGGTGGCCTTCCCTGAGAGGCGCTCAGGCTGAGAGTGGCTGAGCATTTGTTGGGATGGCACCTGCTACTGGCTGTTCTCTTAGGCAGAGTGCTGGAAAGATCTGTAAAACTGTCTCCAACCTGGACATTGTATGATTTTGTATGAAGAATATTCAGCAAAAAGATGACCAGAAATACAATGACTCACAGGTGATTTCAGTCAATAGCAAAGGGACAATTCTATTGCTTACAACAAGTTTCACACTCTTCTGTTCAAAAATTTTGGTTGTAGATAAATTTTGGTGAGTATTTGTTCCTGTAACACCTCTGCGTATATGTTTACAGTCACCTTAAGTTCATCTTGTCCCGAATCTGGTCTCTTCACATTTCCACCTAAACTGCTGTCTAGGGTTAAATACAGTGACACACACCAGTTTCCCAAGTCAGACATTTCATTTCAGTGTCCTCAGCTGTTACTCATCTATTCAAACTCAACATCCTGTTGGAGTCTATCTCTGAATACCTTTTAACTCAGTGGAGGAGACTTCGACTGGTCATAAGTCATAAGGAAGGAATCCTTGAATATGTTGTTTAGTTAATTTTAGTCCTATTGTATTCTTTCATGATTTAATCAACTCTTGCTAGAACTATGATCCTTCTAGTTTCTAACACTCTTCCTTTAAAATCAGAGCCATTTTGGAGTTCCCGTTGTGGCACAGTGGTTACTGAATCCAACTAGGAACCATGAGGTTGTGGGTTCGCTCCCTGGCCTTGCTCAGTGGGTTAAGGATCCAGCGTTGCCGTGAGCTGTGGCTCTGGCGTAGGCTGGTGGCTACAGTTCCGATTCAACCCCTAGCCTGGGAACCTCCATATGCCGCAGGAGTGGCCCTAGAAAAGGCAAAAAGACACACACACACACACACACACACACAAATCAGAGCCATTTTGCCATACCTTGTTTGGAGATGAAGGTGTGAACTAAGAGCAGATGAAGGTGTGAACTAAGAGGAGCGGATGAAGGTGTAAACTAAGGGGAGCACTCAAAGCCTTTACAGTCTGCCTGACCAACCTCCCAGCCTCCCCACTCCCCTGACTCACACTGGGCCCCAAGCACATCTGGCTCTTTCAGGATCCTGCTTTTATTTATACTCTTCTTTTTCGTCCTCTTTTCTTTACAGCAAAAAATTCTCCAGTTTAGTTTTTAGGGATGTGAAGAAAGAGATTCAAAACTATGCAGCAATGTGCACTGATCCAGTCTTTAACAATCAATGTTCTAACATTAAGAGAAAGAAAACTCAGTATATCTCCTACCCAGCTGCTGGAGGTCTGCTCATGGACAGCCACCTGTGTACTGAGCCCAAGGAGATGCTGTGCTTATGACCAGTTCCTTTCCTAAATCATCCTGAGAAGTTGCTGGTGACATTGGCAGGGGGTAGAGCTCACAGGACCTTGAAAAGGCCTTGCTAAGGACTTTGGGGTTTTTTCTAATTTCAGGAAAGCTACTGGAGGATTTTAACCAGCTAATCCTCCAGCAGCAGGGTAGGAAATATACTGAGGAGAAGCAGGAGCCAGTTATGGATTGGTGCTGGGGCTAGGAACTGATTACAAATGAGTAAGGGCGATCTTCATGGGGTGATGAAAACGTTCCAAAACTGAATTGTGGTGATGACTGTACAACTCTAAACTACTAAAAAATCACTGGATTTTATACTTAACATTTGTGAATTTTATGGTATACAAGATTTCCCTCAAAAAAGCAGTTCAAAAAGAGAGTGGATTTTTGTGATGTTTTGTGGGGTAAGAACAGGAGAGTGCAAATTAGCTGCCTGGAACCCAGAAGTCAATCAAATAAACCTGAATGCTGGTTTTTATCCTGCACCCCGAAAACTCGAAAGTGTTTTCATTTCCAGTTGACTAGAGGTTGCTTTGAACTTCCCTTCACAAGGAAGTGCTTCTGCATTGCCTCTTTTCCCCTGGATTGAGCCTGGCACTCAGTCCCCAGGTGTCTGCAAATCTGATTTGATATACACGCAATGGAGAGCCAACAATCCAAGTACTGGCAGGGTTGTGCTCCCTCCAGAAGATCTAGAAAAGAACCCATTCCTTGACTTTCCCAGCTTCGGGTGGCTGCTGGCATCTCTTGACCTGGCCCATCACTCCAATCTCTACTTCTGTGGTCCCACTGCATCCACCTCTTCTGTCTGTACTGCACTGCCTCTGCCTCCCTCTTATAAGGACATTTGTGTTCACATTTATTTGTTAATTTTGGGGGTTCTGTTTTTTTGTTTTTGCTGTTCAGGTCCGCACCTGTGGTATATAGGAGTTCCCAGGATAGGCGTCGAACCGAAGCTACAGCTGCCGGCCTATGCCACAGCCACAGTGATGTGGGATCGGAGCCACATATGTGACCTACTCCACAGCTCAGATCCTTAACCCAACAAGCGAGGCCAGGGATCAAACCCGCAACCTCATGGATCCTAGCTGGGTTCGTTAGCCGCTGAGCCACGAAGGAAACTGTTTATTTTTTAGGGCCACACCTGCAGCATATGGAAGTTCCCAGACTAGGGGTCAAATCAGAGCTGCAGCTGAGGCCTACACCACAGCCACAGCAATGTCAGAGGTGAGCCCCATCTGCGACAGCTTGTGGCTACACCAGAACCTTAACCCACTGAAGGAGGCCAGGGATCGAACCCACATCCTCACAGATACTAGCCGGCTTAAGCCACTGAACCAAAATAGGACCTCCTGTGTTCACATTTAGAACCTACTCAGATAACCTCCCCATTTCAACAGCCTTCACTTGATCAGATAAGCAAAGACCCTTTTCCTTAAGCCATTTACAGGTTCCAGGGATTAGGCATGTGATGTTTTGGGTGGCCCTTATTCTGCCTACCATACCATATGATTTGGGGCCATCTAGTTTGGGAACAGGTGGTTCACAGAGGCCCTATTTAATGAACTGTGGATTATTACAGTGAGTGACCCTAACACACCAGATAGACAACATTGAGTTCTCTTTGTAAAACACAATATAAGAAGCTTTGCACATACCAAATAAATTGTCAATTTCTGCCTTCAATTGAATGGAGCCTAATACTATCTCTATGGCATAAAGCCCATTTTATCCACAATACAAAGATCACTGTATAAGTTTAAAAAGAATAAAAGTGGTACAGAGATGGGAGGACCAGACCTCTCCACCATTCCTCTACCCCACCTTCGGGACTTTACAGAGAAACCGTCCTGCCTCGCTGGTCTCTGGGACGGTGGAAAGCTCTGGCCCTTTCTTTCCTGAATCGGCTGCCAGTCCAGTCAAAAACAAAAACAAAAACATAAAAAAAACCCCTGAGAAATAGCCAACTCCACTTTTCTTCGACTTTCCCTTGCCCTTAAGTACATCAAGATGCACCGGACAAAAACCTGGAACAGCCTCTATGGGGACTTAAGAGTTTTGTGAAAAAGAATCGACTCAGCTGAGAAACTGTTTCTGATGGATGCTGACAACATGCAGAACCAGACCGCTCACGTAACAGGAAGGGCTCCAGCTGAAAAGGCCCTTGCACAGCATTTAATACAATCTCATTCAGGCTGAGGCTGCCCAAAGGCACACGTTTCTCTTTATCTCCGTGTCTTCCCCATCCCTCCCCCAACTCGCCGGAAGCAGGGTAGGAACAGGAGTTGTTGGTAAAGTCGGGACAGGATTGCCTGTTATATTTCTAAACAGCTGTCCATACCGGCATACAATTTATTGGGCATCTACCATGTGCAAAACACACAGAAAGGTCTGGAAGGTTCCAGAAGTGAAGACGCACTGCTCCGGGTCAGCCGGAGAATGACCCACGCCCTCGCCCCGTCCCCGAGTCACGCCTGCCCCAGTACCTGCGACCAACGCCTCATCCTAAGAGACCGGCCCCATCCCCGCGGGGGCGCCGGCGGGCGCGGCGGCCGCACCTGCGTCTACCAGGCGGCGGCGGCGGCGGAGACGGGGGCGGCTCCTACTCGGTGGCGGCAGCGACAGCGCCCGACGCTGCCCCGCCCACGCCCGCTCCTCGGGCCCCGGGTCTCTGGCCGCCGCTGCTCCACGCGAGCCGCGCCAGCAACCGTTGGGCACCTGGGAGAGGCGTGAGGAGGAGGAGGAAGAGAAGGAGGAGGTGGGTGGGGCAGGGCTCCCCGCGGGGGCCGACTCCGCCCCCAGACTCCGTCGCCTGGGCAACGGAGCGCATTCCCCCCCACCCCAAGAGCCCCGCCTGAGGGGGGCTTTCACCCCGCAGACATCAGATCCTACCAGCCCTACCCCAGAAACGACACCGATTCTGGTCTCCACCAGTACTCTCTGCCACCAAAGGCCTCTTCCTTTTTTCCTCGGCCTGCTAACCGGTCTCCGCGTCCTACTCTTGCCCCCGACCCCAACACCCCAGGCTATTCTTGAAGTTGTTTCTCAGATGATTTTCCCCCACTCTTAGCGACCCGCACACATTCTATCTCTACCTGCTCTCTAAGAGTCAAGCCCAGTCTTGGTGTTGCCAGTCAGCCTTCCCACGCCCCCCACGATCCGCCTTCTGTCGGTGTCCCCACCTCTACCCTCAAGTCCCCCCTGCTGTCTCACTTAACAGAATACACACGTTGCAGCTCTGCCTTGGCTTCTGTCGTTCCTCTACCTGGAATGTTTTCAGGGGTCAGACGTGTTCTCATCAGGGTTGCTGACTCTCTTGCCTCCGGAGAGTTGTTTCTTCCGCTGGGCTTCAGTTGCTGTCATCATCTCCAATGTAGAATTTATCAGATTGCGTGGTTACCCAGACCTCTGGGGGCCGCCCAGATTGGTGCTCAAATGGAAGGAATCCAGAAAGGCCTGAGTGTAATAGATGCGACCAGTCGTGTTAATACTATTAGCAGTCGAGTTCTGCTGACACCTAGAGCAAATAACTATGTGTAAATTGGAAATATTAATAAAACCTACCTTATATAATGTAGTTATGTTTTGATAAAACTAGCATTAAAGACCACTAAAGATTCCCTTTTCCATGCCTATAATTTAAATTAATCCGTTTATTGACTCGGAAGATATAAGACTGCCTGCCTATAGAATCAAGTACCTTAACAGAGAATGAACTAAGCATTAAATGGGAAGGTGAATGGTTTTAAGGTTTGTGGCTAGACAGAAAGCAAATTTTAATTATTTTGTATTAAACTTCGATTCTATCAAACGGTGAGTGTGTTCCTATGGCAAGAAAATATTTTAGTTAGCTAATACGTGATTTCCATTGGTGTCTCAATATTTGTAGTGTGGGACCTGAGAACCAAGAAAGTTCTTTTTTCTTTTCTTTTCGAAGTCTTTAATTAAAATGTTAATGAAAATACTATAAAACTATTTAAACCCACATATATGTGTGAAAGTTAGTCTTTTATTATAATTTTATTATAAAATTCTTTGTATTTTGAAGTGTCTTGCAGTTTTACTTTATGGTATTTAAAAAAAAAATACTGAATTAAATGGAATTTCCATCGTGGCGCAGCAGAAATGAATCTAACTAGGAGTCAGAAGGCTACGGGTTCGATCCCTGGCCTTGCTCAGTGGGTTAAGGATCTGGCGTTGCCGTGAACTGTGGTGTAGGTTGCAGACACCTCTCAGATCTGGCGTTGCTGTGCCTGTGGCATAGGCCAGCAGCAATAGCTCCAATTAGACCCCTAGCCTGAGAACCTCCATATGCCGTGGGTGCGGCCCTAAAAAGACAGGAAAAAAAAAAAAGCTGAATTAAAAAGAGCTTTTTAGGAGTTCCCGTTGTGGCGCAGTGGTTAACGAATCCGACTAGGAACCATGAGGTTGCGGGTTCGATCCCTGCCCTTGCTCAGTGGGTTAACGATCCGGCGTTGCCGTGAGCTGTGGTGTAGGTTGCAGACACGGCTTGGATCCCGCGTTGCTGTGGCTCTGGTGTAGGCCAGTGGCTACAGCTCCGATTAGACCCCTAGCCTGGGAATCTCCATATGCCGTGGGAGCGGCCCAAGACCAAAGAAATAGCAAAAAGACCAAAAAAAAAAAAAAAAAGAGCTTTTTAGCTTTTAAAATAAAAAATTGAGAGATAAAGGAAGGGGTCCAGAGTTCCTTTACCATTTATGCAGTCATTTCACATTATTTATAGAGCACCTGACATATGACTTGCAAAGGTGTCAAAACCAAAAAAGTTCCCTACCTTCATAGAGTTTACATTCTTGTAGAAGATGAGCAATGTGCAGAGAGACAAATCCAAGTATGTCAGGTGGGGACAAGCGTTTTGGAGACAGGGAAAGGAGCTTGGGGAGTGTGGGTAGCATATCACAGTGTGGTTGAGGAGGCCTCCTTGATAAAGTGACCTTGAGCAGCAGCCTGGAGGACTGGAGGGAGGGTGCATATGGATGTTGTAGAACAGAGCTTCCCAAGCCAAGTACCTGGTGTATTTAAGAATCAGCCAAAAGGCCAGTGAAGCCTGAGCAGGGTGGACCAGGGAGATGAGGTTGGGGGCTCTGGTCCCAGAGGGCCCAAGTCACCAAGAGCTCGTTAGAAAGAGTCATGCCTGGATCCAGGGTTTTTATTTGTCTCCCTCCCTTAGGTTCTTCCTCTGGACCAGACTGGGCACCGGGAGAGAGGCAAAGAAGCTCCAGTTTCTGCTCTCAAAACCCCCTTCTTATATTTGTCAGTGCAATTGGCTGCTGGCCTTTATGAGGTGCAGTTAAGGGCAAGTGGTTGATTAGAGGATGGTTTAGGAATAAGGAACCCAGGTCTGCTCTGAGCTTTGTTACAAACTATACAGCCTTGGCCAAGCCATTTAACATTTCAGAGCGTTTTGTATTTTCATTTGCACAATGTTAGATGTGGGAACTATCACAAAAAATATTTTTTTCTGACTGAAAAAAAAAAAAACTAAAAAACTATGAGTCTATAAAACTAAAGACTAGAACTTTATCTTAGTACAAAAGCATATGTTAAAAGTGTGGCAGGAGGAGTTCCCATCATGGTTTAGTGGAAATGAATCTGACTAGCATCCATGAGGACGCAGTTTCGATCCCCGGCCTCACTCAGTGGGTTAAGGATCCCGGGTTGCTGTGGCTGTGGTATAGGCTGGCAGCTACAACTCTGATTGGATCCCTAGCCTAGGAACCTCCATATGTCGAGAGTGTGGCCATAAAAAGACCAAAAAAAAAAAAAATGTACAAGGAAAGCACTCCAGACATCACATACATGATGCAGGGACTCTACTCTCAGTTTAATTCAACCATTTGCTTAGTTTAAAAAAATCTTGTTTCACCCAACGCAATTTTGTGAATGAGTAATAGAAAAAAATACGTCAAGTCAGATCTGAGCCATGTCTGCCACCTACACCACAGCTCACAGCATTGCCAGATCCTTAACCCACTGAACACGGCCAGGGATGGAACCAGAAACCTCATGGTTCCTAGTCAGATTCGTTAACCACTGAACCACAACAGGAACTCCTATATGAAAAAATTTAACCATGGGGTTTCCCTTATAACTTAAACTTCAAAAATCTTTTTGCCAAAGATCTTCAAAACTAAATGCAATGCTAAATCAGACTTAGAGAAGCCTGGATTTTTAAATTTTCTATTATAATTGTGATATGATGGCCATATTTCCCCAGAACCTGGTGGAATGCAGACAGAGAAGTGACTCAATATATATTGGGGAGGAAATAAATGGTAAATCACCTCCAATAATTTTGCAAGGAGATAGGGCATAAAACATTACAAACTGTATAGTTAACGTTCTAACATTTTCTTTCCACCAAGACTATGAGAAAAGAAATATATTTAATAAGGAAGTTTGAATTCATTCAACAAATACTTATTAAATGCCTACTATGTACCAGAAACATCAGTGAACAAAACAGACAAATCCTGCCCTCATTGGACTTATTCTAGTTGGAAGAGACAGATCATAAATCATCATTTGTCCTAATTAACATATTAAAACTTAGTAGATGCTGTATAGCACAGGGAACTCTACTCAATATTCTGTAATAACTTATACATGAAAAAATCTGAAAAAGAACGGATTGTGGTTAAAATGTACAAAACATAAAATTGACCATTTTGACCCTTTTAAATGGATAGTTCAGTTATATTCACTTTGTTTTACAACTGTCATCACCATCCATCTCTATAACTTTTCCCCAAACTGAACTCTGTACCCATTAAACTCTAACTCTCCCTGCAGCCCCTAGCAACTACCATTCTACTGTCTCTACAAATTTAACTCTTCAAGGTACCTCATACAAGACTAATTATAACGTATTTATGAACAGCTTATTTCACTTAGCATAATGTCCTCAAGTTTCATCTATTTGGAATATGTGGCAGAATTTCCTTCCTTTTAAAGGCTGAATAGTATTCAATTGCTATGCTATATATGTGTTTGTGTATGTGTATACATATATGCTCATATTTTGTTTATCCATTCATCTATCAATGGAATTCTTGAGTATTTTTTTTTTTTTAGACTAACTTTATTGGAGTTCCCGTCGTGGCTCAGTAGTTAACGAATCCGACTAGGAACCATGAGGTTGCAGGTTCGATTCCTGGCCTCGCTCAGTGGGTTAAGGATCCGGTGCTGCCGTGAGCTATGGTGTAAGTAGAAGATGCAGTTCAGATCTGGTGTTGCTGTGGCTGTGGTGTAGGCCGGCGGCTGCGTCTCAGATTCGACTCCTAGCCCAGGAACCTCCATATGCTGTGGGTACGGCCCTAGAAAAAGACAACAAACAAACAAACAAAAAACAACAAGAAAAACAAATGCATTAGACTAACTTTATTGAGGCATAACTTCTGTTAATTAAACGGCATCTGTTTAAAGTGTCCCATTTGATGTGTTTCGGTATACAAACACTTGAACAACAAGGATTTAAACTGTGAGAGTCCATTTATTCACAGATTTTTAAAAAAATAGTAAATTCTACAATACCACACCATCTGCGGTTGGTTAAGTCCTCAATGCAAAGTCAGGGAAACAGAGGGCTGACTATAAAGTTACATATAGCTTTTTCAACTTAATGGATTGGGGGGAATCTGTGCCCCTAACCTTCATGTTGTCAAGGATCAACTATATACACCTGTGAAACTACAGCCTCAATCAAGACATAACATTTTCATCATTCCCAAAAGATTTGAATTGCTTGTGCTCTGATAGTTTTGTGATAGTCCTTATGATAGTGAAGCAGATGCTGGAAACTGCATCCCCAGCGTTCCCCCTTTTTCAGAGAATCCCACTTTGTAGATTCAACATAACCCTTCTACAGAGCCTTGACCTTGTTCAGGAGGAGTTCTAGCAGATGCATCCTGATGATTTTAAACTACTCTTTGGGCTTTCAATCCTCTTTCAAGCGACTGTTTTCAGGTGAGACTTCTTGGCATTTAGCAGCGAGGGAAGGTGGGCTTGGAAGTTTTCCTCACTCTTAAGGAGACACATGAAGAGATGATTCTTTTTGCCTCTGAAAGGTGGCCCCAAGAGGGTGTGCAAACTTTAAATTAAGGTTGATTTTTATCGGAATGGTTCCGAGACATTCTTTCTAAGAAAGACTAAGTAAACTTCCAAGCCTACAATTTAACAATTTATTGTCTAGTTACTTTAATGATTATTTAGTGAGCCAGAAGAGCCACTAGATGTCACTCTGACTTTGTTGTTTTTCAGAGCCGATCGAGTGATGTTTTCAATCTTTGAAATATTCGATTTAAAGGCATTCAAAAAATCCAGTAAACTAAAAATCACATTTAAGATGCTTAAAAAGATGAAAAGAAAGACATACATGTTGCTATGAAAAACTCAAATTAAATCAGAATTTTGAAAAGAACAAATTTTTCCTTAAGTGATGTTAAATAGAGTAATACATGATTTCTAAGAAGTCATAACAGTGATTAGGCAAATGATATTTAAGCGAATGTTTGGGAGTTCCCTTTGTGGCTCAGCGGAAATGAATCTAACTAGCATCCATGAGGTTGCAGTTTCAATCTCTGGCCTCATACAGTGGGTTAAGGATCAGGCATTGCCATGAGCTGGGGTGCAGGACACAGACGTGGATCAGATCTGGCATTGTTAATGGCTGTGGCATAGGCCAGTGGCTACAGCTCCAAATGGACCCCTAGCCTGGCAACCTCCCTAGGCTGTGGGTGCGGCCCTAAAAAGACAAAAAATAAAAGAGCGATTGATATAAGCATTCCGGTAGAATAGGAGAGTCAATATGGTTGAATATTTTTTATGCTCTGGGATCATCTTCACAGTAACAGAACAAAATGAACTCAGTTACAACACTGGGGATTTTTTTCATATAAAGAATGTAAAGTTGTAAGCTGTGTTGGATCTATTTGTCACACAGGGAAGAACTTAATAAGAAAGTAGGAGTAATTCTAAATTAGAGGTAGAAGGAAGAAGGGAAGAGGAAACAAAGAGAGGGAACAAGATTTGAAGCCACTGCTATGAGACTGCACTAAGCTTCCCTAAAATGTTTCCTGAATCAGGAAGAACCATCAAGGATGTCACTGTGTTTACTTAAAATTCTTTCAGGAGTTCCTGTTGTGACGCAGTGGAAACAAATCCAACTAGGAACCAAGAGGTTGCAGGTTCAATCCCTGGCCTTGCTCAGTGGGTTAAGGATCCGGCGTTGCCATGAGCTGTGGTGTAGGTCGCAGACTCGGCTTGGATTTGGTGTTGCTGTGGCTGTGGTGTAGGCCGGCAGCAACAGCTACGATTAGACCCCTAGCCTGGGAACCTCCATATGCTGCAGATATGGCCCTAAAAAGACAAAAGACAAAAATACAAAAACAAAACAAAAAAAACTTTCAATTGCAAGTAACAGAAACCCCACTCTAGCTGTTTAAGGAAAAAATACACATGTGTTTATAGGCTCAACAAACTGGTAAGAGTGGGATAGCTTTAGATATCTGGTTAAGGATAGCAATTCTCAAAGTGGGATCTGGGGATCTTGGTCTCTGAGACCCTTTTGGGTTTGCAAGGTCAAAGCCATTTTCATAATAATACTAAGATGTAGTCTTAGTCCCTCCTACTAGCAACACCTTGAGACAACAGAGTTGTCTTTCTCTCCCTGGGGAGGAGAGAGAGTCCAATTTCATCCTCTAATTAGAATTTGGGTCAAATCACAGGCCCTAACAGAGGTTATCCTTATGAATTAGCAATGCTGGCCACATAGAAAGTTTGCCATAAATTATGCAATCTGAGATTCCATTCCTAACAATGGAATCTGACAATTTTAAATCTATGCCCATTTAGGCTGCTTGCAAGATGACTCTGGTCAGATTATTTAGGCTTCTCATGGCCTCTGTGCCCTTCCCTCTGAAAACAAGGATACATTCTTTGATTGTGAGCAATGTAAAATGGGGAAAATTATATTCTAACCCCGATCTATCAGTTGCTACACTGAATAGCCACCAAATGAAGTTCTATATGTTTTTTTTTCAGATTATATATTATTTTTCATTAAAATATTTTGATGATACAATGAAATAGAGGTTTCTTTGGTCCGCGAGCCCTGACTTCTATTCACTGCTTACCTTGTTCTTTACTTTGCCTTTTGTTTGAGCTTCATTACTTTTCATATTTTTTAAAATTTATTTTTTGACTAAAGTATAGTTGATTTACAGTGTTGTACCAATTTCTGCTCTACAGCAAAGTGGCCCAGCCGTATATCCTTTTTGCTTTTAATATTAAATGTTGATTCTGTGAAATCTCATTTTTTACAAAATGAATTAGGAGCAAAATCACAAGTCCCACAAAAAAAAAATTTTCAGAAAAAAAACCTCTTCATCTATTTACGATTTTATTTAAATACTGGAGTGAAAGAAAAGCCAAGGTTTTGCCTTTATTCTTAATTTATAAACTAGGCTGCAAAAGGAAGCCCCAATAAAAATTGCACAAATTACTTCTTGAGAATCAGACAATATTTACCTTATGCTTTTATTTTGTACACATTTGTTTCCACTAAAGTACTATCATTACATTAAAATGACTTTTTACAATTTTTTTTTTTTCAATCTCTGAGCCCTATGGATGGAGTTACTACTGAAAAGCAAATAACACTTGTCAGGTGTTGTACATTAAATATTGTCATGACTTCTTTGCATGGTATATCTCTTCTCTATTATTTAACTTTTCATTAACTATAGGCACAAACACCAAAATTAAATTGATAGCAAAACCTCAGTTTCCAGCATAATTCACATTATCATGTATTTTTAAACAGAAAGCATTTCAGCAAAATATCCTTTGAAAGTGATTCTAAAAAAATAAAAAAATAAAAACAAACAGAAGAAGAAAGTAATTCTAAATTGTTCCAATAACTTGATAGCTAAGGCTTCCGGGTAAAAGATACAGTTTTCTCAGCACTGTTTAAATTTATAACAGAGATTATTCCTGTGAGATGTTATATAACATTATTACAAAATTCCATTACTAACCTGAAATCAGAACAACATTCTGCCTGGCGTGCCTACTGTTTGCCAGGCATTAAATATTTCTTTTCATTTGAAGAATGGATAACACACAGGTTTGAAATAGATAACAATTAAAATATAGAAGAAAGTCTGCCTCTTGTTTGTATTGAATCCAACAAGCAGAAATTTGATCGGATGATTTCCAGATGAGAAGCTGGACATTTATTCTATTGGCATTTTCTAATGAACAAAATAAAGCCCTTGTGCCACCACCTTGACTCCTACTTAAATGTTTACCAAAACCGCTCAGGGCACTACTTCGCGAACTTGGCTGCACAGCAGCATTGCCCTGCATTTTAGAAAAATGTCAATACCTACGGCTCGCCCTCAAGGATTCTGCTTTAATTGGAACAAGGTGGGGCTCGTGCGGCAACTATTTTCTGCTCCTTGCTAATTAGCCATCTGTATGGTATTTTTAACTGTCTACCTTTTATCAACTGTAAGGCTGTTTTGATTGGTCAGGTCTTTGTGGTGAGCTGAATTCCGCAGAGGACTGCTTACTGTGCAGAAAGGTTGCGGTGCCTCTGTTTGCCTTAATCCATTTCCTCTCACTTCCTTACTCTTTCTTCTCAGAGGAGGCAAGTGGCTGCCTGGGTAGCAGCGGTGGCTGATCATCCCTGAAAATACCGAAGAACTGAGCTGCCTCCTGGATCTTTTTTCCCACCGATGGTTAATTTCCTATGTTTTTTTTTTTTTTCTTCCCCTTACATTCTGCAAAAACTTATTTTTCCTTTTTGCAAGAAACAAACTATGAACTTATTGCTGGAAAACCTGGGCCAGAAGTGTTAGCGCAGCTTCTCTGTCTTTGGGACATGTTAGAAAATTCTGAAGCCAGCAGAAGCATAGTAAGTGCTTTCTTTCTTTTAAAGCTACTTCTGGGACTAGGGGAGGCTATTGTAATGGTAAATTTCACTCGGGGGAGGAAGAAAGGGTTGATAATCAATCAAAACTGAGGTATTCAGTTGAGTTTTGGCAATTTTCTTACTATTTGTAAGGTGATTTTTAAGTTTCTCTGTAAAATGTACAGGAAAAGTTTGGGTGTGTGTAGGTGTGAAATAAAAGCGGTCTTGAGAGTGACTCTGAAAGAAGTTTTTTGAACAGAATGGAGAAACATAACACCAGTTGGGGGCTTCAGTGAGAACCAGGAATTCCAGGAGGAGAGGTTACATTCAGAAATGTTGAAATGAGAAATTCTGGCTCAGCATCTTGGCGTTAAGGTCGGAAGAACATTTTCCATCGGAAAGAAACAGTTTCTGAAAACTTTTCTTTTGCCAGCGTGGGTCCCAAAGGATGGCATAATGTACTCTAGAAGAAGCGCCTGCCTGAATCTGTTTAAAATTTAACTCTCCGGCTCATGTATTTGGCATGATGACCAAGGAGAACTTCGAGGAAACCAGTGCCACCCTGAACCCGAACAGGCCCCCCAGGGCCAGGTACATTTATCTGGAAGCTTTCCTGCAGGGAGGAGCTCCTTGGGGTTTTACTTTGAAAGGTGGCCTGGAGCACGGAGAACCATTAATCATCTCTAAGGTATGCTTCTTTTTCCAGTATTGTCTTTATTCAAATTGCTTTTGTTCACCTTTTGCCAGATCTGTCAAAAACACAAAAATAAGGCCAAGGAGTGCCTGAAGAGTGCCTGCTTTGCTGTTTCGTGACCTTTCTGATTCTATCTGGAAATATTTTGCCTGGCTTGGCATGTGAAAGAAAAATGTGTCTAGCGCCTTTATTTGGTGAAATCCCAGAGGAAAATGTGCTTGTTTGATGGCTAATCTCTTTTTGTGAATGAAATAGTATCAAACAAGCTACCACATGATCTTTTCAGTTATGAATCAGATTAAAGATTAACAGCACAGCTAAGGTGGTGGCAGACTGGGTATCTGTATATGTGCACCTTTATTTGGCATATGGCTAGAGAAATATCTACTCTTTCTCCTTTCAACTGAAAATATCTAGCATTCTAAAATATTTTAGAATTTGTAATTCTGGATCATCGATTGCATCAATATTATTTTTTGCTTTTTGCACATTCAGAGAGGAGAATTAAATCAGCCTTCAGTATGATTCCAGGGCAAAACAGCATTTTTGCCTCTCTTCTTTATCTATGCATTTAAGCCAATTTTTAAACCTTAGCCATCCTGCAGCGTGCCTTGGTTCTTCATTTCTCTTGGTGAGGATACGTACGCCCATTGCATGAATCCATTTTATGCCGTAGGTTTAGTGTTTCTGTTTTTCTCTGAAACTACAGAGATTAAGAAACCGTGCAGAGATTTCTTTTAAAATTTCAGAATATTAGCAATCAAAAATAATGGAATATAAGTGCATTACTCAAGAAACACTGGTAATTGAGGGGAAAATTTTTTTCTGGTTTGAAGGTGGGAAAGAGTTAAATATGCATTTTGCCTGAGTTTGGTTACCTATTTAAGGTTAGTTTTCATATTCCACCAAATGCGTGTTTTAGGGGAGTCTGAAATGATTCTTATTGTGGGTGAGCCAGTGGGAATTGGTTTCTAGCAGTGAGCCAAGAGTGTGCAGGTTATTACTGTAAGCTGTGTGACTTTTCCTTGTCTTTCCTAAGAAAACAAGATATGTTTACATATATGTGTATTCATAAGGAAAGCTTCCACCTATAAGTAACTGGAAACCCAACTGATAGTAGCCTAAGTAAATGGGCTTAGTTTTTCTCCTGTTACAAGATATCTAGGAGTTCCCTTATGGTTTAGTGGGTTAAGGTGTTTCTGTTGCTGTGGCTCTGGTTATAACTGTGGTGTGGGTTCGATCCCTGGCCTGGGAACTTCTGCATGCCATGGGCACAGCCAAAACAAATGAACAAACAAAAACAAAAGCAGTCTGGAGTTAGGCTGTCCAAGCGAGGAGAGGCAGCTTAATAAAGCCGAGAACGTCCCTTCTGTCTTTTTATGATGTTGGCTTTTGTCTTCATGGTTGCAAGATGGATGCCACACCTCCAGCATTGCATCTTCATTCTGGGCAGGATTTGGAATTTTTATTTGAAGAGGGACAACCTCCCTGTGAAACTCGTGCTTACATCTCATTGACCAGAACTGTGTCGTATAACTATCCTTAGACCAATTACTGGCCAAGGGAATGATATTACCATGACTAGTTTAGACCAGTCAGGATTTCTCTCCTGGGTTTTGTAGTAGAAACTCAGCCTTCCTGATGTCAAGGAAACCTCTACCCACTATTTGAACGAATCGAGGGTCTGTTTCAGGAAGAAAGAGGGAATGAGTATTAGGTAAACAGCTGAGAATATCTGCCACAGACATAAATAACATCTCTGCATTTTAAAACTCTGATTTATATTCAGTTTGCCTGGTCTTTAATAGGATTTTATGTATCTGTTCACGTGCATACAGTTTGCTGTCAGACAGGCCTAATCCTACCACTAATGAGCCGCTGTGCTAAGGCTCCATTTTATCTGCAGAAAGAGGGTAAACAATTATTTCCCTTATTGGAATGTGTGGGGATTGAATGATACTGTGGATTTAGAATAGTTAGCATAGGATCTGATACACAGAAAAAGCTCAAAAATCTCTGCAAAGATTATGACGTTGCTTTTCTTTTCTTTCTTTCTTTCTTTCTTTTTTTTTTTTTGATGCCTGCACCTGAGGTTGAATTGGAGCTGTAGCCACCTGCCATAGCCACAGCCACAGCAATGCCAGATCTGAGCCGGGTCTGAGACCCACACCATGGCGCACGGCAACACTGCATCCTTAACCCACTGAGCGAGGCCAGGGATTGAAGCTGAGTCCTCATGGATGCTGATCAGATTCGTTTCCTTGATGAGAACTCAGCTTTTCATTATTCTAAGAGATGCTGTATTAGGATACAGGCTATACAAAGATCCAAAATAACAACAGCTTAAACAATATAGGAATTTTTCTCTCTCTCACATGACAAACCTGAATGTAAGCCAAACTGAAAGATGACCACATGGGTCAGGGACCCTAGTCCCTTCTACTTTCTTACTTCCATCCCTGGAGTGATGCCCTGTCTGCCTGGTCCATGGCGATTTGTCATAACATCAGCTTTCCAGACAGTAAGAAGTGAAAAAAAGAGGAAGCAGAAGGCAATCTCTTTCCTTTCAAGGATGTAATCTGGGGCAGTCTGCTCTCTCCAGCATAGTAGCCACCAGCCACATATGGCTATTTCCATTTCAATTAAAAGTAACTAAAAGGGGAGTTCCCGTTGTGGCTCAGGGGGTTAAGAACCCCAGCTGGTCTCCTTGAGGATGCAGGTCTAGAGCAGTGGGTTAAAGGATCAGTGTTGTCACACCTGAGGCATAGGTTGCAGCTGAGGCTCAGATCTAGTCCCTGGCCCAGGAACTTCCATGTGCCAAGGATGCAGCCATTAAAAAATAAAAAACTAGAGGAGTTCCCGTTGTGGTTCAGCAGTAACGAAACTGACTAGTATCCATGAGGATTTGGGTTTGATCCCTGGCCCTGGTCAGTGGGTTAAGAATCCAGCATTGCCCTGAGCTGTGGTGTAGGTTGCACATGCAGCTTGGACCTGGCGTTGCTGTGGCTGTGGCATAGGCTGGCAGTTGTAGCTCTGATTTGACCCCTAGCCTGGGAACTTCCATACGCTGTATGTGCAGCCCTAGAAAGAAAAAAAATAAATACCTGAAAGGAAATATACTTTTAAATTCTGTTTCTCATATCCATTAGCTAGATTTCAAGTGCTGCATTGCTTTAAAGTTCTTGAATCTCTCCCCTCATCCCGTCTGTCTGGAAAACTCATATTCATCCAAGCTCTATTTCTTCTTCTCGCTGAAGTTTTCCTGACTTCATCAAGCTGGGTTAGGTGGCCTAGCTTATTCTTTTTTTTCTCTTTACAGCCACACCTGCTGCACATGGAAGTTCCAAGGCTAGGGTTTGAATTTGAGCTGCAGCTGCCGGCCTACACCACAGCCGTAGCAACACCAGACCGGAACTGCATCTTTGACCTACACCATGGCTCATGGCAACGCCAGATCCTTAACCCACTGAGTGAGGGCAGGGATCAAACTCACTTCCTCACCGTCACTATATAGGGTTCTTAACCCACTGAGCCACAATGGGAACTCCTGGTCTGTCTTCAATACTCATGTAACCCACATTTATCACATAGAATCATGATTTTTTTATGTTGACTGTCTTCTAAGCAGTCTAAGAGCCTCTTGAAAGGCTAGGATTATTTTCATCTCTACCTCAGCTAACTCAGAGCCTGGGTACACAAATATTTGTTGAGTAAATGAAAAGGCACAGGTTCTGTGTTATTTATCTTGCATTTCCAAGACCCAGCAGAGTGCCTGGCACAGAATAGGTGCTCGATAACTTCTATTGAATGAATAAGCAGAGAAAAAAACAGAAAAAGGGGCAGTGTCAGAAGAGAAGCAGGGTCCTATGAGATGAGATGCCAGGAAGATCTCCTGAGATGGACCACGTATCCGTTGCCCCTGGCTCCTGTCAAAAGGACCACAAACCTAGTGGCTTAAACAAAACAAACTTCCCTTTTTTTTTTGCTTTTTAGGGCCGCACCTTGCACATGGAGGTTCTCAGACTACGGTTCTAATTGGAGCTGTAGCCCCTGGCCTACACCACAGCCACAACAATGCAGGATCTGAGCCTCATCTGCAACCTATACCACAGCTCATGGCAATGCCAGATCCTTAACCCACTGAGTGAGGCCAGGGATCGAACCTACCACCTCATGGTTCCTAGGCGGCATCGTTTCTGCTGTGCCACGAGGGGAACTCCCAACACAAGCTTCTTATAGTTCTGTAGGTCAGAAGTCTAACACAGGTCTCACTGGCCTCACATCCAGCTGTCAGCAAGGCTGTGTTCCTTTTGGAGGCTGTCAGGGAGAAGCACTTTCCCTGCCCTTTCCCTGCCCTTTCCGTCTTCTAAAGGCTGTCTGCCTTCCCTGGCTCATGGTCCTGGCTTCCTCTGTCTTCGAAACCACCAATGGCAGGTTGAGTCCCTCTCGCACTGCATTATTCAGCTCTCTGACTTCTGCCTCCCTCTTCCGATGCTGGGGGTTTACTGGGATAATATCCCGATTTTAAGATCAGTTGAGTAATGACCTTAAGTCTCTCCGCAACCTTGATTCCCCTTTGCCACGTCATCTAAAGTATTCACAGGTTCCAGGGATTAGAATGTGGATGTCTTTGGGGAAGGGGAGAAGGCATCATTCTGTCAACCCACGGGGCATTTGAACAAGGATGAACATCCGCATAATTAAGATAGTCCCAGGGATGAGACAAAAGTAAACTTTAGTTGCTGGTTGTGTGTATCCCAGATCTTCTTTCTAAGATGATGAAACAAGTGCACCTTAGCTCATATGCTGCTAGCCCAAAGGTCACTATTCCCCTAATGTAGGGTGACTCCCATTGTAAATGAAGCAAAGGGATGGCACACATTGAGCCTTACATTTGAAAGGCACGTACACTTATACAAAGCAGTTTAAGCTGCCAGGTATAGATGACAATACCATGAATGAAGTATCGTTTTTCTTTAGGTACAAATGAGGCAGGAGAATGAATGGGGAAAAGGAGTATAAAAGGGTGGCAATAAAAGAAATCCTTTCCAAATTGCCTTCTTTGGGATTTGATGTCTTTGAAAAGGAAAGGTGGAGTGGAGGAAACAGCCTCTGTAATCTACGAACTTCAAAAAGAAAGGGTAACTTAAAAAAAAAAATAGGGATCGTAATTCAATAGTTCAGGAAGTTGGCAGCATGATTTTATTATGACTCAGATGTGTTTTGTGGCTGAGGAAAGCAGTTCCACCTGCAGTTGGGATACACCTGCCCTTAGGATTCATAAATCAGGTAACAGCTACACCAACAAGAAGCAACAACAACCAGTAACAACCAGCAGTAAATGCTGGCACTTGCGAAGTGCTTTCTATGTACCAAGCTCTATTCTAAGAGATCCACGCGTGTTCTCTTTTTAATTTCCACAGCTCCATGATGAAGGTAATATTATTATTGTCAGGTTTTTAACATCACATTTTAATTTCCACAACTCCATGGAAGGTGATATTATGATTGTCAGGTTTTTAAAATCACAAATGAGATCTCTTGTCACCATTAAAGGTCTGATTTTTTTTGGCTGTGCCCATGGCATATAGAAGTTCCCAGGCCAGGGATCAGAACCTCCACAGCAGCAGCAGTGACCTGAGCCACTGCAGTGACAATGCTGGATCCTTAACCTCCTGTACCACCAGGGAACTCCAAAAGTCTGAATTTTAAACAGATTCTTGGACTGGTGGCTTATATCCATCAGCTTGCTCGACTTGAACACCTGTCTCATCCCCAGTAGCTCTTCCAGAACTTCACCATGTTGCTCCGCGAGTTTTCCCAAATCAAACCTGGTGGTCTTTAGCATTTTTTCTTCTCTAATAAAGACATCATGCAGAGGATAAATAGATTGGCAAGCCTTTTCTATGTCTTTTCTAATGTTGTCTGGTATCAATTTAATGACCACCTCTTTCAAGTCGTTTGTGTGCACCTCCTCTTGGATCAGGATTTCCACCATCTTTTTTTCAGCTTTGGAGGATCTGTTTCTGTTTGGGCATAAGACATCTTTTGAATTTGATTGTTGAATTTTTTTAGGAAAGCCCTCACAGAATAGACAAAGCAAATAACCATCATTAGTCTTGACATCAACAAGAGCTTCAATCATGGTCTGCCATTTTTGGCCAGGGAGCACATTTTGTCATGGCTATGAACTGTGCCGTGGAAATTAGGCAGTTTTTGCTTTGAGCATCTTCAGTAATTAGCTTGAATTTTCAAATGCAACTTCATCATTCTGCACATCAGCAATGAATGCGATGCGTCCCATCACTTCAAAAACATGACTCTTGAGGCCGTCAGGTGCAGTTTTGATTCTTTGACCTCTTGTGACTAGTGTTTTCCTGGTATTTCTTACGTTGAACATAGCAGGTGCTTCACCTCATACCAATCTTTCTTAGAACGTGGGTCAACCACTTTCTTCTTGGCTCCCTTTTGGCCACCTTTTGTAAGCTGCTTATTCTTGCCAATCTCCATGGTGCTGCTCAGGGAGCCAAAAGGGTTTATGCCAGTTTTATACTTGAGAAACCAAGACCCAGAGTTTGGGTAGCTTTCAGAAGCTCTCATAGCCAGTAGGAAGTGCTAGCGTTGGGTTTTGAATCCAGACATCTTGATTCTCCAGAGTCCACCTACTTGGCACACTCTGCCACCCTATTACCCTCACCTACCAAATATTTGATTCTGTCTAGATTCTGGAGCTATTATCTGGGTAAAATATGGGATTAATCCTTTGCTATGTATGTTTTAAATTTGTGTGTGTTAAAAAGGAAAAATCCTGGGCTTCAGAATTGAAGGTAAGCCGTTGTCTCTTACGGTACTTACGTCATTGACACTCAGAGCACGTATTCCTGGTTCCTACCTGCCGCTCCCCCCAGAGGTATCTTTGGCCTGGCTGGACTCTGTTTTGTGCCATCTCATGTATAAATCCTGCTGGTTCCAACTTTCACACCGTTACCCCTCCCTCTCTGAAACTGCTTCTACCACCCATAACACCATCATCCTCTTCCCGTCAATCCAAATCACAGCCTTCCCTACCAAGACTTGGCTCACTGCCCCATCCCAGCCCCAACTTTCCATTCTTTATCTATAAGCAGGTGGGTCTGCTAGGGCACATCAGAGGTTAACCTCAAACACACGTGTCCTGACTTCTTGCTGGCTGACACCACTCAGATTTTAGAATGGATTCTTTCACTGGGTTCTTCTAGCCTCCATGATATGAGCTAATCCCTGAGTCCTCTTCATAACTCTTCCTCTCAAGAGAATCATCCAAAGCTCCCCATCAACCTGCCATCTCAAGATGAAATGTACTGCCTTACTGCATTGTGAGATGCCTTGAAGATAGAAACAGTCCATAGATGAGGAAATGACTCATTTGGAACATACTTAGATTGTCTGGATGACCATGATGGCATTTCCTCACCTCTGGATTTTCTATTTCCATCTGTCCACATGGAGCAGTTTCTAACCTTCTGGCTTTCTTAGTGATCCTTGGTTTCAACGTACCAACATCAGCCATACACTCTCTCTTGGCCCATTTCTTCTGCACTGAAACAAAGATTATTTTATGAGCTGATGAGCCATGGTTTCTGAGTTCAATGTGAAATTTACTTTTGGGAAGTTTCCTAAAACCTTGAGCTGGTTGAATGAGTTCATCCCGAAATCATCTTTTTCATCTCCTTCCAAGAACCAAGCTAGATCAGCCTACTATTGACCCTTTAAAATAGCCAGTTCTGAGAATTCCCTTGTGGCTTAGTGGGATAATGATCTGGCATTGTCACTGCTGTGGCTCTGGTTGCTGCTGTGGCACAGGTTAAATCCCTGGCCTGGGAACTTCTACATGCCATGGGCGTGGCCAAAAAGAATAAAATAAAATGAAACAGCCAGTTCTTTCTGAGGCTCTCTCCTTTTTTGTTGTTGTTGTTTCTTGTTTGGTTGGTTTTGTTTTGTTTTGTTTTGGCTATGCCCATGGAAAGCAGAAGTTTCTGGGCCAGGGATCAAACCTGAGCCACAGCTGCAGCCCAAGTTACAGCAGTGACAACGCTGGGTCCTTAATCCACTGAGCCACCAGGGAAGTCTTCTCCCTGCCTTTCTTGCTCTTTCCTTTAACAGCCTGTGCCCTTCATACCAGGGTAGCCTCACGTCTCTGCTGTCCTTAAACTGCTTTGTTTGGTCCCCTACTATTCCGTCCCCCTCTGTCCTGTGTTTGCATCAAGTCTTCCTTCCTCTCGTGTCCCCAGCACCTTTTATTCATGCCGTCTTCCAGTGCGAGTAGGTGTTTGCATTTGACCATTAAATCCGTTAAATTGTAATCACTTTAAAGCCAAATGAGTTTTATTCAGGCTGTCCAACCTGCTTCTCCTAGCAAAATACTTCTCATTTCTCACACAATAAATGCTCAATAAATGTTGAATGACGTAAAGGATGTTAGCGCTATAAAGACTCAGCAATTATCTAATCTGACTTCATTACACAGAGAGAAATCTGAGACACAATGACGCTCATCTATTTGCCAAGATGTTTTCTGCCATAGCAAACAAGTTGTGTGTGTGTGTGTGTGTGTGTGTGTGTGTGTGTGTGTAAAGCTCAGCTAGTGAGAGAATAATTGCTTTCTGGATGGGCCATTTATACTTTTCCTAGCTCCCTGTTAGTCTGTTAACTTCTGGAAGCTAAGAACCTTTCCTCCCTCCTTTCCTTTCTTCTTTTTTTTCTCTTATCCGCAATGCATAACTGATGAAAATGAAAATGTATTAGTGAAGGAAGACAAACGAACATTAAATAGGAGTTCTTTAAAGTCTTTGTTAGAAAGATGCCGAGGGCAGTGTGCAATTATGATACTAGAAAACCCTGCTTAGGAGTTCCTGTCATGGTGCAACAGTAACAAATCCGACTAGGAACCAAGAGGTTGCGGATTCGATACCTGGCCTTGCTTGGTGGGTTAAGCAGCTGGTGTTGCCGTGAGCTGTTGGTGTAGATCACAGATGCGGCTGGGATCTGGCGTTGCTGTGGCTGTGGCCAGCAGCTGTAGCTCCGATTCTACCCCTAGCCTGGGAACCTCCATATGCCACAGGTGTGGCCCTAAAAAACAAAAAAACAAAAACAAAAATCCCTGCTTAAAAAATTAATGTAGGAGTTCCCTGGTGGTACAGCAGGTGAATGATCTGGTGCTGCCACTGCTGTGGCTTGGGTTGCTGCTATGGCATGGGTTTGAGCCCTGGCCTGGGAACTTCTGTGTGCTGTGCAGCCAGAAAGAAAACACATTTTTTAAAATTAATTTTAATTTTAATAAATTAACTAGTAAGTAGGTTAAGTTTGACTCTCAATTTGTTGATGTCTTGAATATATAAAATGTTTGGTAACTGTCTGTTGAATTGTATTGATTGAGAAATAAAGGAAATTCCTGTTTTTAATTTAACCTTTAAAAAACCATCCTAACTTAAAGTGCTATGTGTTTTTAGACAAAAACTAAGCTTGCAATGCTATCAATGTTGTTGGAAATAACTTTTATTTATGTAGCATGCTGAGACAGTGTGCCAGATGGCTTTTAGCATCAGTAAGAACTCACTTTCTTTTCCAGCTAATAGATGCCTAAGTCACTGCCTCCACTGCAGGGAATACAACTTAAGAAATATTTGTCTCATTGTAGTGAACCCACAATGTGATTGGAGACACACTGTGAGAGACTTTCTATCAATCTTTGAAAAAGACAAAACCCCAAGAGACATCCTGGCTTTTAACTAACCCGCAGACAGAATCTTCCAGTCTCTCCCTTTGATGTACTTTCGAACAGTGAACACTGTGATCCCAAGAGCTGCAGACTCTCTGTTCTCCCACTTGGTCTGTCTCAGGCATCCATCCGTCTCTTATGCTGTGACTTTCCGGCCTTTCAGTGACTCGGCTAAGTCTAAGCAGTTTCGTTCTCTAGTCTAATGACTATCCCCACAAAAGAAAACTTGTATATCCATCTGTAGAATGGAAGTGACGATCTTTCCTGCCTTCAGAGGAGGCATTTCTAACTTGACTGATGTGCAGAACTTGCTGCCCGGGGATCTGAGCCTGAATTAACTCTTAAGTCAACTGCATTTTTTCATTCCCCAGCCATTCATGCCATTTATTCATTTTATTCTTCTTCATCTCAAACTGCATTTTACCTTAGAGATTCAAATGATCTAGCTAAATAACGTCTTTATTTTTCAATGTCTTTGTTTTGTCTGTATTGATTTAGGGTTGCAGTTCTGTTCTTTTCTTTTTAGGTCTGCACCCCTGGCATATGGAGGTCCCCAGGCTAGGAGTCAATCTGGAGCTGCAGTTGCTGGCCTACACCACGGCCACAGCTATGCAGGATCTGAGCCACCTCTGTGACCTACACCGAAGCTCACGGCAACACCACATCCTTAACCTACTGAGCAAGGCCAGGAATCCAACCAGCACCCTCAAGGATTCTAGTCAGGTTTGTTACCACTGAGCCATGATATGTATTCCATAGGGTCGTAATTTCTATGTTATCTTTTTCCCTTTCATTTTAGGTAAGCCTGTCCAAAATATATATCCCAGACACTATAGGACTTAGAGTGAAAACAAATAACTTTCATTTCTACCATTTATTAACTGGCCGGGTCTGCAATGGGCCATGGCCTTCCAGAAGACAATTCTCAAAATTCATTGTGATTTAAGTGATGCAGTGAATATTCTTTCTGATGAGTTGGGAGACCGTTCTCCCCCTCCACCCCATAACTGTTGATTTGTTGGTTTATTTTTCACTTGAAAACAATAAGATTTCCTGGGGTTGCTTTTGTCATAGCAGGATGACTCACGTTCCTGAGGTCTAGCATGTAATTGGCACACTGGCTCACACAGGCTTCACAAAACTCTGTGAGGTACAGGTGCAATTATTATTCCCACTTTATAGATTCCAGTTTAAGAAACTGGAGTCATAAAAGTGGCTAGAGCCTGATCCAAGACTTTTTAAACTTTTTTTTTTAATCTTTTCCCAGGGCCACACCCTTGGCACATGGAGACTCCCAGGCTAGGGGTCTAATCAGAGCTGTAGCCACCAGCCTACGCCACAGCCACAGCAACATGGGATCCGAGCTGCGTCTGTGACCCACA
Organism: Phacochoerus africanus; assembly: GCF_016906955.1. NCBI lineage: Eukaryota > Metazoa > Chordata > Mammalia > Artiodactyla > Suidae > Phacochoerus > Phacochoerus africanus. Next base: position 71,971,845 of record NC_062553.1, read on the forward strand.
CCACAGCTTACGGCAACACTGGATCCTTAACCCACTGAGTGAGGCCAGGGATGGAACCCAAAACCTCATGGTTCCTAGTTGGATTCGTTAACCACTGTGCCACGACGGGAACTCCAAAGACTTTTTAAACTTTAAGCCTGAGAAGTACCTTTTAAAGTTACTGTGTTGTCCTTGTATAGTTCCAAAGAATACCCCCAAAGAATACTTCCAAAGAATACTCCAGTCTGCTTTGCCCCGTCTGATGAGGAACTGGGGGAAGAAGTGGGCTGTGTGAACTGTGGGAAAGTCAGACAGCTCAATGGCATCTTGAAGGTCACTTGTGCGGTGAAATGAGGAGTGTGCCTGAAATGTCAACCTTAAGAATTAAATTGGGGAGTTCCCATCATGGTGCAGTGGTTAACGAATCTGACTAGGAACCATGAGGTTGTGGGTTCGATCCCTGGCCTTGCTCAGTGGGTTAAGGATCTGGCGTTGCTGTGAGCTGCGGTGTAGGTCGAAGACGCGGCTCGGATCCCGTGTTGCTGTGGCTGTGGCGTAGGCCTGTGGCTACAGCTCCGATTAGACCCTTAGCCTGGTAACCTCCATATGCTGTGGGTGCGGCCCTAAAAAAGGCAAAAAGAAAAAAAAAAGAATTAAATTGGATTCCCTGAAACTTCCCAAGCCCTGTTTTTCTGCTGTTTTACTTCTGCCAGGTTCTTTTTTCTTTTTAGGGCTGCACCCACTGCATATGGAGATTCCCAGGCCAGGGGTCTAATCGAGCTGTTGCTGCCGGCCTATACCACAGCCACAGCAACGCCAGATCCGAGCCGCGTCTGCCACCTACAGCACAGCTCACAGCCACACGGACCTTCCTTAACCCACTGAGCGAGGCCAGGGATCGAAACCACATCCTCATGGATGCTAGTCAGTTTCATTAACCACTGAGCCACGATGGGAGCTCCTATTTTTGCCAGATTCTAACCTTGGTCTCAGTTCACCTCTCTGTGTGATTTTTCAGCTGAGCTCCTGTGTTTCCAGCTCCATGCCCAGTCATCCTCTTGACCCTTTGTTTTTCTCTCCTGCCCTCCTCTCCTCAATTGCCCTAAACTGGCCCCTCCCCAGCAGCCTAAACCCTAGGGCTTACTTCTTGGGCCGGATACGCTCCATCACATGCTTAAGCCATGGTAAAACCTTAACCCTCAAATCAGACCCATTACCCAAGGAGAAACACTAATTGATGAAATGAACACTAAACAGGTTAAAGCTAACAGGGGCTGGATCCAGTTAATACAGGGATCAGACGTGTCAGGAAGGAGTGAGATGGAAGCAGAGGTCAGAATGATGTAGGGCACAAGTCAAGGAATGCAGGGAGTTCCCGTCGTGGCGCAGTGGTTGATGAATCCGACTAGGAACCATGAGGTTGCGGGTTCGATCCCTGGCCTCACTCAGTGGGTTAAGGATCCGGCGTTGCCATGAGCTGTGGTATAAGTCGCAGACTCGGCTTGGATCCCACGTTGCTATGGCTCTGGTGTAGACCGGTGGCTTCAGCTCCGATTAGACCCCTAGCCTGGGAACTCCATTTGCCATGGGAGCGGCCCTAGAAAAAGGTAAAAAGACAAAAAAAAAAAAGTCAGGGAATGCAGGTGACCCTGAGAAGCCAGAGCGGGCAAGACAACAATGTCCCTCTGGAGCTTCCAAAAGGAATATAACTCTGCCGAAATCATAGGCATCTATCAGTCCAGTAAAATCCATTTTGGACTCTGACCTCCAGTGCTGTCAGATGATAAATTTCCATTGTTTGAACCCCCAAGTCTATGGTCATTTGTTACAGCAGCGATAGGAAACTAACTCACTGCATTATTTAGCCCACTGAGCTTTTCAGAATTATAGAGAATAAAATATCACACTGAAAGGGAAAGTGAAGAAGGAGAGGCTGCAAAGAGTGAACAGCAGTGGAGGAAAAATCACCCAGTTTGACCCCAGGTAAGGTCAGTGATCAAAGCCTATGTTTGAGTCACAATCAGACTTGAGCTTCAAACTGATAGAGCATTGCTTTTTCTGGAGACTTCAAGTTCATGGCTCCCCCGGCCCAGCTTGGTGAAGAGACCTTGTTATGTGCTCAGTAACACAACAGATGGTCTTTCAAGAAGGAATGTCCACGTACCAAACTTGGTCTCATTTAGTTTGTTCGTTTCTAGCTGTTGCTTGTCACAGCATAGTACATCCACTCAGCTCTCGCAGCTTGTCTACTGCTTAGCTGACAATACGTGCATTCAACTATCAGCTCTGGAAAAAAAAAAAAAAAAAGGAGTTCCCGTCGTGGCGCAGTGGTTAACGAATCCGACTAGGAACCATGAGGTTGCGGGTTCGGTCCCTGCCCTTGCTCAGTGGGTTAACGATCCGGCGTTGCCGTGAGCTGTGGTGTAGGTTGCAGACGCAGCTCGGATCCTGTATTGATGTGGCTCTGGCGTAGGCCGGTGGCTACAGCTCCAATTGGACCCCTAGCCTGGGAACCTCCATATGCCGCGGGAGCGGCCCAAGAAATAGCAACAACAACAACAACAAAAGACAAAAAACAACAACAACAACAAAAAAAAAACAAAAAAACCTATCAGCTCTGGTCCCATGACTTGCACCTACCTTCCCTGAAAGGCGTGGTTTCTGGGTCTCCTAACAGAGCCTCTACTTGGCATAATCCTGAGACCTCCACATACAGTGGTTACCCTCAGAGCCACTGCCACCCGGTAGGGTCCTGGTTTAGCTGGCCTCATCCCTCACCCAGTCTTGGCACCTGGAAACCTGGTTCAGACAGATTCTCGGATTCTGAGATCTCAAACATTGTAAAAAGATCTCAAAACACAGGCCATTTAAGTGGAGTAAGCATTCTTCAGGTTTAGTTGGACCAGGTACCTAGTACTTTGGGTGTTAAATTATATCCTGAGCCACACATTTGCTAGAAGGTAAGAAGAAAGATAGCCTTTCTGGAGTTGTCTTATTCTTCTCCTTTGAAAAGTTAAAAAAAACTTTTTTAAATGAAGCATAGTTTATTTATAATGTTTCGGATGTACAGCAAACTGTTTTTTATGCATATATAAACAAGATATTATTGCAAGATGTTGAATATAGTTCCCTGTGCTATACAGTAGATCCTTGTTTATCTATTTCATATATAATAGTGTGTATCTGTTAATCCCAACCGTCCCCTTTGGTAACCACAAGTTGTTTTAAAAGTTAATTTTTTTTTTTTTTTTTTTTTTTTGCTTTTTAGGGCTGCACCTGAAGCATTTGGAGGTTCCCAGGCTAGGGGGAGAATCAGAGCTACAGCTGCCAGCCTAAGCCACAGCCACAGCACGCCAGATCTGAGTCACATCTTCGACCTACACCACAGCTCACAGTAACACGGGATGTGTAACCCACTGAGCGAGGCCAGGGGTTGAACCCGCAACCTCATGGTTTGTAGTTGGATTCATTTCCACTGCACCACGACGGAACTCCTAAAAGTTAAAATTTTTAATGGAGGAAGTTGTATGGGTATAATTTAAGATTTTCTCATCTTGTGTGTGCAGTCTTCTGAGAAGTTCACATTTTTCAGGTCTTGTCTCATGGAAACTAGGAAATGAGCTGCTGGAATTCAGACCTGGGACCTGGCTGGGTTCTGGAAATAAATACATATGTTGGGTGTTGAGATAAAGCATTAAAAGAGGAGAAGGACTAGACTTGTGGGATGCAAAGGCAGAAAATAAGTTGTTATTTTTGATTTTTTTCATATTTTCACTTTGGAGTAATTACTGATGAACTGCAGATCAAAAAAAAAAAAAAAGGTCAAAAAAGGAGCCACTGACCTCAGTATAAACTGCAGGCAGGTTAAAAGAATTAGTCTTGTTCTTCAGGATTGCATTCATAGTTGCCTAGTGGGTGCTCTTGGCTTAAAACTTACAATTAAATAAGCGGTTGGGGAGTTCCTGTCGTGGCACAGCGGAAACGAATCTGGCTAGGAACCATGAGGTTGCAAGTTTGATCCCTGGCCTTGCTCAGTGGGTTAAGGATCCAGTGCTGCTGTGAGCTGTGGTGTAGGTAGATGAGGCTTGGATCTGCTGTGGCTGTGGCTGTGGTGTAGGCCGGCAGCTGTAGCTCCAATTGGATCCCTAGCCTAGGAACCTCCAAACGCCGTGGGTGTGGCCCTAAAAGGACAAAAGACAAATAAATAAATAAATAAGAGGTTGGGCTTTCTCTTAAACAATTGCTATCACAGCTTCCACTACATATGCAAGTTAATGCATTTAACCTTTAAGAAGCAGCCGTTGGGGTGGGCCCTTCCAGTGAGCCAAGACTTATTGCAGATTTCTGAATGTGGCACCATCAAGGGCTATAGCCAACTTTTCTCCCTGTCAGGGAAGCAAACTAAAGAAGGGAGGACATGGATACATAATATCAATATTTATACTTAGTCAGTTCTGGCTGTGGGTCTGGCACTATGTTAGATTCTTTCATTTATTATTTCACAGAATGAGATTTGGTTTTGTATATGAGAAAAGAGATTTTTCACAAAAGATGGAGTCAGGATGTAAAGCTAAATTATTTCATACATTCGGTAGCACATTATTTAAACTTTATATTTATTGAATGACAGAATTGGAGAAACAACAGCAAACAAGATTCTTGCACCCAAAAGATGAAATATATTGCCTGTTTCTTTCTCTCTCTCTCTTTTTCCTTTTCAGCTGCATATGTGGCATAAGGAAATTCCCAGGCTAGGGGTCAAATTAGAGCTGCAGCTGCTGGCCTATGCCACAGCCATAGCAATGCAGGGATCTGAGCCATGTATGCCACCTACACCCCAGCTCATGGCAACATGATATCCTTAATGCACTGAGCAAGGCCAGGGGTCAAACCCATGTCCTCATGGATACTAGTCAGGTTCGTTACCACTGAGCCACAGTGGGAGCTCCCATCCCTGTTTCTTTTTATATCACTTGAAACTGATCTAGCTGCCGTTACACACCTTTCACTGCTCTGCAAAAAGATTAGACTTCTGGTACAATTGTCAGCATCACCTTTTTTTTTTTTTTTTTTTTTTGCTTAGGGACTTTATTTTGCCTCCCCTTTGGTTAATGACTCTGGGAGTGACCCTCAACCCATGACCGAGGGGAGTCAGAAGATGGACAGCCTAGCCCTTTCATCCTTTGGGTGGGCTAAGCCCACGAGCTCCTGCAGCTCCAATTTGACCCCTAGCCTGCGAATTGCCTTATGCACCCCTTATAGCTGCCTTGATAATGCGTCTGTCTTCCTTTTCCTGCTTCTTTTGCCCACTTTCCTTTCAGTTTTCTTTACTTCCCAGAGAAACTCCTTGCTTTTGATTCTTGTCTCAGAGTCTGCTTCGGGGAAACCCAAACCCAGATAACCACCAAGTAGAGAATGCTTACTGAGTGAAAGCCAGAACCTAAGATCTAATGTAGAAGTTGCCGTCATGGCTCAGCAGGTTAAGAACCCGACACAGTGTCCGTGAGAATGTGGGTTTGATCTTTGGACTCACTCAGTGGGCTAAGGATCTGGTGTTGCAGTGGCTGTGGGGTAGGCTGGTAGCTGCAACTCTGATTCAACCCCTGGCCCAAGAACTTCCATCTGCCACAGGTGCCGCCCTAAAAAAGAAGAAAAAAAATCTAATGTAGATCTGTTCCCAAAGCCTATGGTCTTTCCACTCTGCTCTGGAATTCAAGCAGGAGGAATCCCATAGTTTCTTAGACCTTGCATGTCCTTGGATACTAAGAAAAGGAGAAATTTATCTTTTGTGTTTTTGTCTTTTGTCTCTTGTTGTTGTTGCTATTTCTTGGGCCTCTCCTGCGGCATATGGAGGTTCCCAGGCTAGGGGTTGAATCGGAGCTGTAGCCACCGGCCTACGCCAGAGCCACAGCAACGCTGGATCCGAGCCGCGTCTGCAACCCACACCACAGCTCATGGCAATGCCGGATCGTTAACCCACTGAGCAAGGGCAGGGACCGAACCCGCAACCTCATGGCTCCTAGTCGGATTCGTTAACCACTGCGCCACGACGGGAACTCCCAGAAAAGGAGAAATTTATTCTTAGGTATGATGTTTTGTAATTCTCTCTTTCATCCTCTACCCTCTCAGTGATGGGCCTGCCTTTCTGTTTTTTTTCCCTCCATCAAATGCTTTGTTGAGCCTCATTGTTTTTATCCTTGCTTCATTTTTCTGTATCAGTCAAGCACCATGAGACTTTCCCCTCCCCTCTGAGAGGCAGATCCAGTCTCTCTTGTGTTCCATAGGTTCCTTTATTCCATAGGTTCTGTAAGTTAATGGTTAAGGAAAATGTGGCCCCCTGAGCAGAACAGAGAAAATTATATCTGGTGTGGGGAGGGCTCTCAGAGCATAGTTTCTTTTCTAGAATTTTATGTTCTTTTTATTTCTCAATTCATTCTGTAAACATAAAATGTGAAGAAAAGTAAACAACATACTATTTTTTTTTCGTCGTTTGTCTTTTTTAGGGCCGCACCCCCGGCATATGGAGTTTCCCAGGCTGGGGGTCAAATCAGAGCCCACAACCACAGCAACGTGGGATCCAAGCTGCATCTGCGACCTACACCACAGCTCAGGGCAACGCTGGATCCTTAACTCACTGAGCGAGGCCAGGGATTGAACTCACAACCCATGGTTCCTAGTTGGATTCATTTCCGCTGCGTCACGATGGGAATTCCTGTACTATTTTTTAGTCTAAGATATTTGACAGTATAACCTGGCAGTGGTGTGAAGTTTGGCACCTAAGCAAGCAATGAAATAGAACATACTCTATCTCAACCCCCAAATAACAGAATAACTTTTCAACACTGAAATGTAGTTTGCTGGTATAACTGGTGCCACTGCCAAATTCCATACAAGAAGCTTCTTTTCTTGTGGAGCCATTTCCCCACAGTATGAATTCTTTGACTCCCTATGTTGTCTCTTCCCAATTTCCTTGTTTTTTGCTTGACTTCACTGAAGACTGACACACAGTAGGTTCATGTGACGGCCATTAGTCTCTCTTAAACTTCAACTTTATCTTGAATGGATAGGATAATGGATACATTTTATGTGATATAATCCATGTTGTCAGCTATATGAAACTGGCAACTCCAGAGAAACTGGTCTTCTCTTTATTGTGTTTCTATTTGAATATAATAATGCAAAAGGCATTGTTCCTTCCTCCAGAAAAAGCACTTTTATAGCAGTCTGAACTCTAAGTAATAGAGCAATAAGCATATTTTCTATTAAAAAAGAGAGAGAGAGAGAAGATGGGAATTCCCTGGTGGTGTAGTGGATAGGATTTGGTGCTTTCACTGCTGTGGCCTGGGTTCAATCTCTGGTCTTGGAACTGAGATCCCACATCAAGCTGCTGCATGCCTGGGGTGGAGTCGGCTGGGGGGGGGAATGGCAAAAAAAAAATTTTTAAATCCCGACACAATTAGCTTATAAAATAAAGAAAAAAATCTTAAAAAAAAAAAAAGGAATTGTCCTATGGAGCAGCAGGTTGAGGATCCAGCATTGTCACTGCAGTGGCTTGAGCTGCTGCTGTGGCATGGGTTTGATCCCTGGCCTTGGAACTTCCACATGCCATGGGTGTGGCCAAAATGAATAGGTGAAAATAAAAGAGAAGCTAAGGAAGATAAGTATTCACTTCTTTGTGTTAGTGGGAAATAAGCATTTTCTTAAAATTGTGTGGTTGGAGTTCCCGTGGTGGCAGGGTGGTTAACAAATCCAACTAGGAACCATGAGGTTGTGGGTTCTATCCCTGGCCTTGCTCAGCAGGTTAAAGATCCAGTGTTGCCCTGAGCTGTGGTGTAGGTCGCAGACGTGGCTCGGATCCTGTGTTGCTGTGGCTCTGGCGCAGGCCAGCGGCTACAGGTCCTCTTAGACCCCTAGCCTGGGAACTTCCATAGGCCACGGGAGCAGCCCTAGAAAAGGCAAAAAGGCAACAAAACAAAACAAACAAACAAAAAAACCCTGTGTGTTTCTGCGTGAGTGTGCGTACGGCGTACGCGCATAGGGAGGAACATTTCATCGTAATAATGGAGATCTTGGCGAGTCAGTGTCCATTTGAACCTCATGACGTTGATTGCCGAGCACATTCATGCCCATTCTCGCTCCAGGGAGCCTAAGGAACAGAAAATAGATTCAGAAAGTATATAGAAGAAAAGCATCTCTCAATCTCCCACCTCTCAAGCAAGGGAAAGGATGCATTCTTCAGTCAAAAGTTCCTTAGTTGGTCCTATTTATGCTGTCATTTCGTGGAGGTTAGAAATCAACCTGTCCAGACACTGCTAGTGGGAATGTAAAATGATGAAGCCACTTTGGAAAAACAGATGGCAGTTTCTTCAAATGTTAAACATGGAGTGACCATATTACCCAACAATTATGTTTCTAAAAGACATCCAGGAGAAATGAAAATGTATGTCCATACAAAGACACACTCAGATGTTTGTAGCTGCATTGTTCATAATAGGCATGAAGTGGAAAAAAATCCCAATGCTTATCAACTGGTTAAACAAAACGTGGTATAGCCATCTGATAGACTACTATTTAGCAATAAAAAGGAACTGAATCCTGATTCCTGATACATGTTACAACATGAATTCATCTCAGAAATTAACAGATTTTCAGTTACAACAGTTGATACATGTTACAACAGAAAGTAATCTCAGAAATTAATAGATTCTCAGTTAAAGAAGACAGACACGGAGTTCCTGTCATGGCTCAGCAGAAATGAATCTGCCTAGCATCCATGAGGACGCGGGTTCAATCCCTGGCCTTACTCAGTGGGTTGAGAATCCGGCGTTGCCATGAGCTAAAAAAAAAAAAAAAGAAAAGAAAAAGAGATTTAAAAAAAAGTAGCCAGACACAATAAAGCACATATTATGTAATTCCATTCATGTGAGATGTCCCCAAGAGGCAGATCTACAGAGACAGAAAGTGGATTATCCCCTTGTCTAAGGCTAGGGATGGGAATGGAGAGTAACCCTAAATGGAGAGAAACTCTAAAATTTCTTTTTGAAGTGATGAACTGAGTGCTCTGAAAGTAGATCAAAGTGATGGATGCACAATTTTCCATTAAAAATCATTGAATTGTAAAGGGAAAAAAACCCACTTTTATTCTGGCAATAAAAAGTAGAAGAAAAATTAAAAAAGGGAAAGAAAATAAAAAAGAATCACAAAGTAGCTATTACCAGGGTAAGCATTCATAGTGATTTAATGAACTTAAATTTAAAGTGGTAGAAGAGAACAACCAAAATGAAGCTCTAAAAACCATGGCAGGGAGTTCCCCTTGTGGTTCTTCGGAAATGAACCTGACTAGGATCCATGAGGATGTGGTTTCGATTCCTAGCCCTGCTCAGAGGCAGCTCTGATCCTGCATTGCTGTGGCTGCGGCATAGGCCGGCAGCTGCAACTCCAATTTGACCTCTAGCCTGGGTGTGGCCCTAAAAAGCAAAACAAAACCAAAAAAACCAAAACCCAAAAATCCACGGTAGAGCCCAATTAGTTAGGGAATCGGGATAATCTAAAAAGTTGCTTATAAGACCACTTCAGAAATGAGACCGAGTATGGCACATTTAGAGGACCCTAAGCTCTTCTCTGAAGGAAGAGTGCCTTCCTTGTCAGATATCGGGGTCTAGAATCTCTATATTTAATTCTGCCCATATTTTGAGAAATGAACTTTCAGGGTTCTGGGAAAGCAGGATATGTAAACTAGGGAAGTTTTTGCTACTTCGCTGAGGATAGGATTTCATTCTTCAGTGGAGTCCGAGGACAGAAATGCATTTAACATCTTAACAGAACACAGACTGACACTGCAGAAGAGCAGGGGTGCTGGCGATTCAAGTTTGAGAAATTTTTGTTCATTGAGAAATGGAAATCAGTGATGTCTCCCCACTTCAGAGGTTGTGCAGGTGAGTAAGCTGCTGAACTGGTTAGATTACAAAGAGGGAAAAGAAGCGTGTCAGACAGAGGGGTGAGGCAGCGTTTCACAAGGGCCACCTTACAATTTTCGAAGCCATGTAGGGGGATGGGCCACCTGTGAGCAGGAGCCTCTCGAACCCTGATGATGCTGGTTGCTCCCTCTGCCCCCTGGTATCTACTCTGGCTGTCCACCCTGACTTCTCCTGGGGACCTGTGGCGTTTGGGAGAAGAGGGAGAAGGGTCTCTCCAGTGTCTCCAGTCCCTTGGTGTCCTCCATTCCAGTATCTGCTGATCAAAATGGTCTCAGATCCAAAGGATCTCTAGAAAAATAGAACTACCATTTGATCCAGCAATCCCACTCCTGGACATCTATCCAGAGAAAACCATGACTCGAACAGACACATGTACTCCAATGTTCATTGCAGCACAATTTTCAATAGCCAAGACACGGAAACAGGAGATCCTGTTGTGGCGCAGTGGTTAACAAATCCGACTACGAACCATGAGGTTGTGGGTTCAATCCCTGGCCTCATTCAGTGGGTTAAGGATCCAGCGTTGCTGTGAGCTGTGGTGTGGGTCACAGACTCGGCTCAGATCCTGCATTGCTGTGGCTCTGGTGTAGGCCAGCAGCTACAGCTCTGATTCGACCCTTAGCCTGGGAACCTCCATATGCCGAGGGAAGCAGCCCTAGAAAAGGCAAAAAGACAGAAAAAAAAAAAAAGAGATATGGAAACAACCTAAATGCCCATCAACAGAGGAGTGGATCAAGAAGATGTGGTACCTATACACAATGGAATATTACTCAGCCATTAAAAAGAACGAAATACTGGCATTTTTAGCAACATGGATGGACCTAGAAATTATCATGCTAAGTGAAGTCAGAATGAGACACCAACATCAAATGCTATCACTTACATATGGAATCTGAAAAAAGGATACAATGAACTTCTTTGCAGAGCAGATATTGACTCACAGACTTTGAAAAACTTATGGTTTCCAAAGGAGAGAGGTTGGGGGGTGGGGGATGTGCTGGGGGTGTGGGATGGAAATCTTATAGAATTGGATTGTGATGATCCTTGTACAAACATAAATGTAATAAATTCATTGATTAATAACAAAATAAAAAAACCCCCAAACCAAAGGATCTATAGAGGATGTTTGTGTAGGTGGCTGCTGCTTTATGTGTAGTGGCTGCTTCTTTATGGAAAAAGATGATTGATACTTGTGTGACTAACGAGTCAATAACAACCCTGTTGTTGCTGTTGTTGTTACGGTCTTTTTCATCCTTGACTGGTGTTAAGTTGCACTTGCCTATTCTCTCCTATTGACAGTTGACTTCTCTAAAGTTTTGTAATTGACACAAGAGAAAGGAGTTCCGGGTTGGAGTTGTTGGTAGGCAAATCACTGATTATAAGGGAATGTGGCCATGAAAGCGGGATTGGAAAGCATTCCAGTGAGGCTTTAGAAAAATACAATTTTCCTTGCATTTTCTTCTGAGAAAAAAAATCTTCCACAAAGTAAATGTTTAAAATAGTTTGTAATAGATGAACTAGAAAAGGGAGTTCCCATTGTGGTGCAGCAGAAACGAATCTGACTAGTATCCATGAGAGAACTCCTTAGGCACATAAAGTCTTCTTTTATGTTACTCAATAAAATGTTTTCATTTGTATCAAAAAGTGTTGCACATTTCTAACTAATTTGTAGGTAGTTTGATTTCCTATTACTACTGAAATTGGCACCTACCCCCAGCCACTGAGCAGAGCCAGGGATGGAACCCACATTTCATGAGTTCCTGATGTGGCTCAGTTGGTTAAAAACCCAACATAGTATCCGTGAGGATGAACATTCGATCCCTGGCCTCACTCAGTGGGTTAAGGATCTGGTGTTGCTGCGTGTGGCAGATGCGGCTCAGATTCCTGCTGAAGCTGTGATGTAGGCTGCAGCTGCAGCTCCGATTCACCTCCTAGCCCCTGGAAGTTCCATATGCCCTAGGTGAGGACTTAAAAAAAAAAAAAAAAAAGAACAGCTGACCAAATGGAAAAATGTAACATGTTTGTTTTGGAATGGGAAGACTAAATGTTATCAAGACGTTAAGATGTTAGTTTTTCTTAAATTAATCTATCTAATTCCAAAATTCCCAAAGACATGTTTTGGCAGAATAATGAAAAATAGCCCATTTTAGAAAAGAAAATTTAAAATGATGGGTGAAGAATGTCCAGAGTAAATCTCAATGCTTATTATAAAACTAAAGTAATTTAAAAGTGTGGTTCTCAAAGGAAAATGAAAATACTTGTTCATAAGGAGACTTATGTACAGGAACGTTTGTAGCAGTTGTATTCATAATAGCTCTAAGCTGAAAATAATCTAAATGTCTGACAATAGAGAATGGGTAACGAAACTGTGGCATATCCACAGGAGGAAATACAGCTCATTCATAAAAAGGAATAAACTACTGGTACAGGCAGCAACATGGATCAACTGCAGAAACACTGTGCTGAGTCACAGAAGGTAGAATGCAGTGAGTACATACTGGATTATTCCAATTACATGAAGTTTTAGAACAGGCAAAGCGAATCAGTGGTGAAGGAAATCAGAAAAATTGTTGCTTCTGTGATGGGGGTGAGTGTCGGGGATTGACTGAGGCACAAGGCATCATTCTGGGTGATTGAAATGTTTGCTATCTGAATAGCAGTATGAGGTATCTGGATGTATGCATTTGTCAAAATGCATTGAATTTCATCCTTAGGTCCTGTGCATTTTACTTCGTATAAATTATACCTTAAGTGTGAGGCAGGAACAAATTGACTGGCCAATGGAACAAAGTAGAAAATTTAGAAATGGATCCACTACATAGATAAGACTTTAGGTTATGATGAAAGTGACACTTAAATTCAATAGGGTGGAGGTGGGTGGGAGGGGAAGGATTATTTAGTAATAATATTGTGACCAGAAAAGATAAAAGCTGGCTCCACTTCATTCCTAACACCAAAATAAAGCCAGATGAATTCAAGATGTACATAACAATAGTGAAATACATTTACTCCATTTATATCTGCATTATTTGAATTCTTTTAGCAAGCACAGAGTTCAAAAATTTTTTGAACGTGATCCAAATATACAGAACCCAGAATTTACCATTTTAAGTATATATTTCAGTGGCATTAAGTATACTCACCTTGTGCAACTATCACCACCATCCAGTTCCAGAATTTTTTATGTTCCCAAATTGAAACTCTACCCATTAGCCAGCTCGCCATTCTTCTTGTGCCCGAAATCTACTTTCGGGCTCTAAATGGTTTATTCCTCTCGCTATATAACTAGAATCCTACAGTGTTTGTGTTCTGTGGCTTATTTCACTTGACGTTAATGTCTTCACAGGCCATCCATGTTGTAGCATGTGGCAGTGTTTCCTTCCTTTTTAAGGCTGCGTAATATTCCATTGTAGTTTATCTGCTCATGTATTGAAGGACAGGTGGGTTGTTTCCACCTTTTAGCTATTGTGAATAATGCTGCTATGAACATAGGTGTGCAGATATTTCTCGAGTACCTTTTGTCTTGGCTTGGATGGCCATAACAAAATACTTGTTGGCTTAAACTACAATAATCTATTTTCTCACAATGCTTTGAGGCTAGAACCTGGAACTTGATCAGTTCCAAGATCAAGTTTCTGGCTGATGTGGTTTCTGGTGAAAGCTCTCCTCCTGGCTTACAGATAAGGATTGGCTAGAGAGTGGTTGACGGGGAGCTCCCTGACTGATGATAGGCTGAACCTGCAGATGTGAAAGGCCCACTGTACCTGTAAATCAGTTTGTCTGTCTGTCTATCTATCTATCATCTAAGCATAGAAAGATATATGTATTTTTTTGAGTGAGAAGCAGATTGCTAAATAGTATACCCAGTCCAATTCCAGTTTTATTTACTTATACATTTTTGACAAAATTTGGGAGGCTATATATATAGAAAAGTATTAAAAATGGTTGTGTCCAGGTTGTGTCCTTTGTGGCCTAAAGTTTAAGGATTCGGTGTTGTCACCGCCATGGCTTGTTGTCACTGCTGTGACTTGGGTTCAATCCCTGGCCTGGGAACTTCTGCATGCTGTGGGTGTGACTAAAAAAAAAAAAAAAGTGTGTTCAGATAGCGGGATTTAGGTGATTTATAGTTTCCTCTGCTTCTCATTTCTTTTTCCAAGGTGTCTACGACAAACACATAATCTTAAGTAATGGTTTTCGTTAATTAAAAACAGCAATGGCTTTTTTTTTTTTATTGTGGTAAAATATACAACACATTTGGTTTACCATTTTAACCAATTTTTAGGTATATAATTCAGTGGCATTAAGTACATTTGTGTTGTTATGCAGCCATCACCACTATCCATCTCTAGAACTTTTTCATTTATCTAAATTGCCCCTGTACTGATTAAGCAATAACTTCCCATTATCCCCTTCCTTAGTGATGTCTTTTAAAAACAGGAGTATTCTGTATTCAGTCATGTTTATCCATTCTTTTCCCTTCCTAGCTACACATATACTTTTAAAAAAATTAACAATTTTATTGAGATATAATTCAAATACCATACAGAGCTCCCAGCACACGTATACTGTTGAAGTATTTTAGCCCTCTTTGTTTGTTTTGTTTTTTTTTTAAATCAGAAACATTTTAATCGTGCATGAAGTACAAAGTTGGAGGTGAATGCTCTTGAACTCCTTTGGGAGAAATTATAGAGGAAAAAAAATATAAGTGAATTTTACCTGCCAGAAACCCATGCACTGTGTTTGGAAAGGACCTCTGGGTACCTTCAAAAACTGTTTCAAACTGGGTTCAGGCCCAGCTCCCCTCTGAAAGTTGAGTTAAGCTCGAGAGCAGGAATCCATTAATAGGTCAACAGCAGGAGAGGGAGGGGGGATTGGAAGGGCCCTGGAGCAGCTGCGGTTCATTCAGTAGTTTAAATTTGGCTTTTCTTTGATTCTCTTATCCCTGCTACCCCCATAGAATCCACGAAGAATAGGGATGTTTTCTCCTGCACATTTGATTATAATAACAGGCCAAGATCTCTTTGAACATACCAGTAAAGAAAAGAAGCATCTGTGGCCATCAAAACTGGGTAAAATAGTAACATAATCTCTGGTTTGTAGTTTGAATCCTATTAATGATAATGGTGTAGAATTGTACAGTGAAAATGCTTTGGGAGTTTTTAAAGCTCCATCTTTCAAAGGCTGCATTCCTCATTAGACCTTCCCCATTAAGGCATGCTTGAATGATGCTACACAGCCACATAGTTGGGATTTTTTTCCACTCTTGTCATGGTCTGAAGACAAAGGATTCTTCCGCTTGCCCAAGTTCCCGGGAGCCTAGGTTGAGCGGCTGTGACAGCGCGTCAGCAGGGAGCTTTTTATGCAGGCTTCGGTTTGCCCGTCAGGCCTCATTCACTAAACAGGATCAAGTTGGAGCAGTAGACGGAGAGAGGAAAAAAAAAAAAAATCAATGGAGGAAAATCATGCAGCCAGATATGGTGCCTCGATCCACTTTCCTTTTTCACTGATGCTGAGTCATGATGGCGTCTGGGCCAAGGCACAGAAAACCGTCAAATCCTCCTTCTAACTGCATTGCGTCTTCTTGGAGCTTTGGCGAAAGTGCTGTCACCATAATTGAACAAATGCTGGTACTGGTCTTGCAGCTTACGTGCCTCCTCTGAGCGGCATTAAGAGTGGTGTAAAGGAGCTGGGGGCCCTGCTTGGACACCCCAGGGTCCTGCTCATGGCCTTGCAGTCTAGCTGGTCCTCAGTGCCTCCTGGCCTCGATGTCCTCATCTGCAAAGAATGGATGTATACATTCGCCTTCGAATGCACAAGGTTCCTGTGCGGATCAAGGAGGAGTAACTCACACGTTTGTTGTAAGAGTGAGGCATGCTTCCAGCCATTAAGAAGAATGAAATACCTGCATTTTTAGCCACGTGGACGGACCTTGAAATTATCATGCTACGTGAAGTCAGCCAGACAATGAGACACCAACATCAAATGATTTCACTGACATGTGGAATCTGAAAAAAAGGACAGACAGAACTTCTTTGCAGAACAGATGCTGACTCACAGACTGAAAAACTTAAGGTCTCCTGAGCAGACAGTTTGGGGGGTGGGGGGATGTGCATGGACTGTGGGATGGAAATCCTGTGAAATTAGATTGTGATGATCATTATACAACCACAGATGTGATAGATTCATTTGAGTAATTAAAAAAACTAAAAAAAAGAAAAAGAAAAAAGAAAAAAATAGAGTGAGGTATGCGTCTAACTCATTATCATTTGAATTTAGAAGTTGTGTGGACCTGACTCTTCTGAATTATGTGTATATTGTCTTTATGCCAAAAAAAACCAACTTTGTAAAATTACCCAAGGAAAAGTGTTGAGGTCTCTGTAAGTTCCAAAGTGACTATAACTGAGGTACTGAGATATAAAATGCTCTCTGCAATTGTCTTTGATTCAGTAAAAGGAGCGTATTTAGGAACGGATATATCCACAGGCATCCTTCTCTTTTACGTGAAATCTAGCACAGAATGGTGATTACGAGCCCTGGCTCTAGAGCCAGAATTTGGGGGCTCAAATTTGAGCTCTGTCACCCGCTAACCATGTGCCTTGGACGGGTCATTTAGCCTCTCTGTCCCTCTATTTCCCCATGTATAAAACAGAGATAAAATGTGGTAATTTATGAAGTCCTTGTAGGGTTTTAATGAGTTAATAGACATAAACTCTTTAAACAGTGATTAACAGAGTAAGGATCGTTACTAGTACCTAGTTAATTGGAAGAGAGTTTGGGGAAAGAAAAGAGAAAGATGGGGTCACATAAAACCCTTTCTTCCCCAGCAAACAAACAAACAAAAAAAAACAAAACTGAAAAGAATCATCCAGAGAGGGAAAGACAGTGGAGAGTTAGGGATCCTGATAGAGACATAGATGCACAAAGAAACCAAACCAAAGACAAGACATTTTCACCCTTGTCTTGTGACCTTTATGTCTCATACTACTGAAAGTTTTAAAAGCCATATTATGTCTTTACGCCACAGGCTGGGTCTTAGTTTGCTTGGGCTGCCTTAACAAAATACCACACACAGAATGGTTGGCTTGACAACAGACATTTTTCTTACAGTTCTGGAGTCTTGAAATCTGAAACCAAGGTGTTAGCAGGTGGTTTCTTCTGAGGCCTCTCCCCTTGGTTTACAGACAGCCATCTGCCTGTGTCCTCACGTGGTCGTGTGTGTGTGTGTGTGTGTGTGTGTGTGCGCCGGCGCGGGTGCTCACATATTCTTGACGCCTCTGTCTGTGTCCAAATTTCCTCTTCTTAAAAGGCACCAGTCATATTGGATTAGGACTCATTCTAACAACCTCATTCTAACTTAATCATCTCTTTAAAGGTCCTACTTCCAAATATGGTTATATTCTGAGGTGTTTGGGGTTAGGGCTTCAACATATGAATAGCAGTCGGATATAGTTCAGCCTATACCATGCTTTTGCTTTATGGACAATGAGAAATTTGCCAAAGGATCAGGACTTACTCCAGTATTTTATAAAAGAATCAAAGGAGTTGTGAAGCCAGTTGTGAAATTTGTCTGAGTATCTCCTGTGATCCTTATAACAATCCTATGCAGTATATCTGATGTTTATGGAGAAACTCAGCCTTTCATGGAAAAATAAAAGACACTTGGCAATCATTTTTGTTTGGTTTAGATGTTTGGCCCACAAGTTTTGGTTTGGAAAGTGGAATTTGGAGTTGTGTCAGACAGGAAAATAGAATCTGCTCTCGTTATGTCTACAGAGGACATTTAACATAGGGAATAAGCATAAAGATATCTGCTCATGAGGGTCAATTTAGCATGATGTCATCAGTGATGGAAACACACGTGATGTTGTGTGTGATGTCAAGATAGGTAAGACCTCTGGGGACTATGACACAGACCACGACAGAGAGCAGAACGATTGACATAGCCCCAAGGTGAGACAGTGACGGGGTACTGTTGTCCCCCTCAGGAGACAGCAAAAGACTTAGGATCCTTGAAGACTGTTTGAAGGAGAAAAAAATTAGATCAACAGCTGTGTACCAGTTGCCAGATACTTGGGTTAATTTGCCCAAGGTATCACATCAGAAATAGCAGTGCTAATTGGTATCGCCTGATGAATTTTACAGTAATTCATCATCATTATCCAAGAGGAGTACAGCTTCTGCACGGACCACACAGGTAAGTTGAAGGGAAATGTTAGGAATTGCCACACCTGCATCTTTGAAGTTACTGGTGACAGCATGTGCGTCTTGACAATTCTCCTAAGGATGTGGTATTGCTTTTAGCCGGCTGTTGGGGATGGGGTGGAGGGAATGTCAAGAGCTTCCACTTGGCCTTCCTACAGCATTTTGCCACATTCCAGTTTCCAAGCACGTCTCCATCAATCACACATTTTAGAACTAAGGAAATAACCATAGGGTGGATCCTGTCAGGCAGACTTGAGCTCAAATCTCACGTATCACCTGAGTACCATAAGTCTTCTCTTTGACTACTGATCTCCAGTGGCGTTTTGAGTCCCCAGGAATTAGCCTCCATTCTGAACTCGTATGTGGAAATTTTCAAAGCTTTATAGACGCTTCCACGTCCCTCAGTGAAAAGGCTGAGACTTCACTTGAATCTTATTAGCAAAGTTGATCCACATCACTTGTTCATCCAAGCTACTGTGTATACTAGCTGATGTCTGATGCCGCTATGACAGGTGATCTTTGCTCTGGGGCTCCCCATCAGGCTGGCCAAGACCTGCTCAGAACTGCACTGCAGGCTGAAGCGCCTCCTACTTGGCCTCCCTCCTTCCTGCTCTCCGTTCACAGGTGTCAGACCTGCACTGTGGTCAGAAGGCTCTTCCCTCCTCTTCCCGATCCCTCTCCTCTTTATCTGCCACAGGTGTGTCCCCCAAGCATCTGTCACAACTTGTTCCTCAAGAGGACATTTGTTTCTCAGAAGACCCAAGTGGACACAAAAACCAACTAATCATGCAAAAAAGCCTGTAGTCCACTGAATATTAGATTGTTGACATGTATAAGGTTTCTGGGCCTTAGGGAGCATAATTTTACTTTTTCCTAATAACTAAAAGTTAAAAAATTAAATATGCCAAACACAAAAGGCTTGAATAGAGTTGGTTTCTTCCCCCCTAGAAAAATATCCATTCCCTAGGTGAAAAAGTGTTGCTTTTGGAAATAAAGGATTTTAAAGTGGATCCAGGAAGATTAAATTCCTGGGACTGGGAGCAGAAATTGGGAACTTGGGTAGTCTTTAGACGTTTGTCTATCTCTGCTTTGTATTTTTCTTTCTATTTTATATCATGAACTGTTCACCCAAGATCTCACGTGCCAAAAATGAAAAATGTGGGCTTCGTGTGGTGCTCTCAACAGGCTCCTTGCAGAATATTTTTTCCTTCTGTCAAGGATCAGCTCAAATTGAATTTGGCATTGTTTGTCCTTTGTCGCCCAGGCACTGGGGTCAGACTCTCGTCTGACCTCTGTGAGGCAGTGATGGACAGTTCTGTAGAGGGCATTATCACAGCCTAATCAGATAAACTGAAAGCAAAATTGTCTTTCTCTTCTCCCACGGCATCTGCTTCTTCATGCTCTTCCTCTTTCACGTTCTAGTCTGCCTTGTGAATTTTCAAGGCATGGTACCCTTCATTGTTATTGGCAAGGCAGAGATCTCGGTTACAGCAGCAGCTGTAGGAGTCAGTGTCTTCTGCCTTGTAGACCAGCTCCCGTCGGGAGCAGAGCTGCCTTGGGAAGCCTTGGCCACCGAGGCACCACCAAGTCTAATATTTTTTACATAATGCAGAAAGCGGGGCGGGTGGCTGCTCTTTCCTGGATGTTTTAGGCTTTCAGTCAATTGTGATTTAATCTTAAGAGAGTCTAAAACATTCACCTTGTAATAGTAACAGTGAAGTCTAGTATTAGTAGAAGCCTGGCACAAAAATAATCAAACTAAATAAAACAAACAACAACAAAGACCAAGCCCTAAGGGCCATAAAATAGTCTCTTTTGGAGTTCCCTTTGTGACTTGGTGGGTTAAGGACCCGATGTTGTCTCTGTGGGGATGCAGGCTGGATCCCTGGCCTTGCTCAGTGGGTTAAGGATCCAGTATTGGTGCAGGCTGTGGCATAGTTTGCAGATGTGGTTTAGATCTGGTGTTGCTGTGGCTGTGGCATCGGCCCTGGTTCCAGCTCCAATTCAACCCCTAGCCTGGGACCTCCCATATGCTGCAAGTGTGGCTGTAAAAAGAAAAAACAAAATCCCTTTTTTAAATTTGTTTGCTTGCTTAATTTTATATTTTAGCAATAATAAGAGATAAAGAAGAAGTGCCTAGGTTTGGGGCTGCAGAGGCAATGACAATATATTTTAAGAGAGTAAAATATTGCGAAAATAGTATTTTGCTTCTCTGCCAGGGCTGTCATAGAAGGAAATAATTATTTGTTGCATCGGCGCTTTGTGCCAACACTTGCACTTTATAGGTGATCTAAATGGGCACATACTTGTTATCTTTGTCCTCTCCAGAAGTCAGAAAGGGAAGCATGTCACCTCCATTTTATTGAGGTGTAAACAGAGGGTTAGAGATGTTAAATTTTCCCACGATCACATGGCCTGTTAGTGGTCCCTCTGAGATTCGAACCCAGGCCTGTCTGACTGTATATTATGGATGAAGGAGAATTATGCTGGAGCACCAAAGGACAGAACAAATGCTGGTAAGAGGGACTAATGCCCGAGGCAGCTAAGTAATGGGTTCCAGTCTGTCACAAGCTGTGATGTGACGGCCCTCCATGTGCTTGGCTAATCTAGCCGGGGTCTGAGAGACCTGGCAAGTGAAGACACTGAAGCTTCAACTGGTGATCTTCAAGAGGAAGCCTAGGAAGACTAGCGTTGAAGATATGTAGTCCCCAACATACATAAACCCAGTCATACTTCGAATTTTTTTTTTTGTCTTTTCCAGGGCTGCACTTGTGGCATATAGAGGTTCCCAGGCTAGGGGTCTAATAGGAGCTGTAGCCACCGGCCTACGCCAGAGCCACAGCAATGCGGGATCCGAGCTGCGTCTGCAACCTACACACCACAGCTCACGGCAATGCCGGATCCTTAACCCACTGAGCAAGGCCAGGGACCGAACCGGCAACCTCATGGTTCCTAGTTGGATCTGTTAACCACTGCACCACAACGGGAACTCCCAATTTGAATAATTTTGATTAGCTCTGAGGCACGCTAAACCCTCATTTGTACTGGCTTGAGGAAGTTAGAACACACACACTCTACTGTACATAAAATAAATAATTAACCAGGGCCTATGGCATAGCACAGGGAAATCTACTCAGGAGTCTGTAATAACCTATATGGGAAAAAAAGAATGGGTATATGTATTTGCATAACTGATTCACTGTTGCTGCACACCTGAAACGCATAAAACATTGTAAGTCAACTCTAGTCCAAAAAAAAAAAAAGAACCAGAACGTAGAGCGATGATTCGGTTATAAGGCTGACTTCCTGAAAGTACACCATATTTTCTAATACCCAATGTAAAAAAAGGGAAATGAGTTGAGGCTTGATTTGGGCCAACTCCCTTATTCTGGAAAGTGGGACATGAGGAAATACAGATAATGGACAGTATTTGAACTGACATGAAGAAGCACAAAGAGACGCCCTTGACAGCTTAGAGGACCAGATTCAGCCCCTAGAAGAGTGAGCTTTCAAATACGATGTTCCCTCCAAAGAGCTGGGCTTAATTCTTACCTGTCCTGTTGGCTGAGATCTGGCAAGAGCAGGGGAAAACATTCTACATATAGGGGACATTCCTGCATACGGCTAGCGGAGATGTAAGTGGGTGCAACATCCACAGAGAGAGCATTTTGGAAGCATCTACTGGAATTACAAATTCACATTTCTGGGTCTGGATTTAAAGAAATATTCATGCATGTTCATAGTGGTATGTGTACAAGGCCTTTAACTGCAGCGTTCTTGGAAAGAGGCAACAAAGAGGAAAATTTCTCTAGGATTATTTGCATAATTTTGATAAGTCTCACTTGGGACTTTCAATAGCCTTCACAGAGCTATTATTTTCTGTTATGAACTTGGGTTCATTTAAGTATTACTAGGAGTTCCCGTCGTGGCTTAGAGGTTAATAAATCTGCCTAGCATCCATGAAGATGCAGGTTCGATCCCTGGCCTCACTCAGTGGGTTAAGGATCTGGCATTGTCTCTGCTGTGGTGCTGAGTATAGCTGTGGTGCAGGTTTGATCCTCGCCTGGGAATTTCCGCATGACATAGGCATGGCCCCCCCCAAAATTACTAGGTTGACTCATAATTATTATGATAATTAAAGCCAAAACAGTGTATATATATGTGTGTGTGTGTATACAAATTATATACACACACAAATATGTAAAAATAATAAACATATATGCATTAAATGCACATATTGTATTAATGAGTACTGTTAAAAGCTGTTTCTAATTTCAAGTGGGTCGGGGTTCTGTTTGTCATGATGATCCAATGTAGGGAATAGCATAAGAAGCATTGCAATATATAATAAAAGAAATGGTGGTTGGGCAAATAGGTCATGATCCACTCCTTCCAGAAGTGACAAGGCCAACCCACGTGCCATCCGCTAGGTATGGGAAGGTGGGGAGTAAGTAAAGGACTGCTGATCGGAGGCTGTGTGCAAAGCTATTAGGGGCACATCCTCCCAGGTCTCCCATTTAAATTCCCAATCACCTGCATTCGCTTTTTTTCTCTTTTGCTCCCAATCTCTTACCTTAGTGCTCTCGCTGAGTTGAGGGGATTGGGGTTAGGAAAGATTCCAGTAGGGTTGGAATTCCCATCATGGCGCAGCATAAATGAATCTGACTAGGAACCATGAGGTTGCAGGTCCAATCCCTGGCCTTGCTCAGTGGGTTAAGAACCCAGCATTGCCATGAGCTGTGGTGTAGGTTACAGATGCGGCTCGGATCTGGCATAGTTGTGGCTGTGGTGGAGGAGGCTGGCAGCTATAGCTCCAATTTGACCTGTAGCCTGGGAACTTCTATATGCTGCAGGAGCAGCCCTAACAAGCAAAAAAAAAAAAAAAAAAGTGTCAGCAAAGATTATTTACTTATATTTTCTACTGCGGTATAGTTGCTGTACAGTATTATATGTTACAGATGTACAATATAGTGAGTGACAATTTTAAAGGTTATACTCCACTCATAGCTATTATAAAATATTGCCTATATTCCCTATGTTATATAATACATTCTTGTATAATACATTCTTTATACCTAATAGTTTATACCTCTTACTCCTTTACCCCTATAATGCTCCTTCCACCTCCCCTCTCCTTACTGTAACCACTAGTTTTTTCTCTGTATCTGCGAGTCTGCTTCTTACTATATTCATTAGTTTGTTATATTTTCTAGATTCCATACATAAGTAATGTCATATAGTATTTGTCTTTCCCTGTCTGACTTATTTCACTTAGAAAAATGCCCTCCAAAGCCATCCATGTCGCTACAGATGACAAAATTTCATTGTTTGGTATGGCTTAGTGTTTCATTGTATACATACGCCACAGCTTCTTTATTCATTTATCTGTTGATGGACACTTAGGTTGCTTCCCTCTCTTGGCTATTGTAAATAATGCTGCTATGAGCATTGATAAACTACCTACCTTACACCCAAAGCAACTAGAGAAAGAAGAACAAACAAAACCCAAAGTTAGTAGAAAGAAAGAAATCATAAAGCTCAGAGCAGAAATAAATGAAATAGAGACAAAAAAAAAAAGATCAATGAAATGAAATGCTGATTCCTTGAAAGCCTAGGCAAAAGTGATAAAACTTTATAGTCATACTCAAGAAAAGAAGGGAGAGAGTCCAAGCCGATGAAATCAGAAATGAAAAAGGACAAGTTACAACTGCCACCACAGAGACACAAAGGATCATAAGAGACTATTACGAACAACAATATGCCAGTAAAACAGACAACCTAGAAGTGGACAAATTCTTAGAAAGATGTAATCTCCCAAGACTGAACCAGGAAGAAGTAGAAAATATGAACAGAACAGTTACCAGTAATGAAATTGAATCAGTAATTTAAAAACTCCCAACAAACAAAAGTCCAGGACCAGATGGCTCCACAGCTGAATTCTACCAAACACTTAGAGAAGAGTTAACAGCTATCCTTCCCAAATGATTCCAAAAAATTGTAGAGGAAGGAATACCTCCCAACTCATTCTGTGAAGCCAGCATCACTTAGCTAAGGTTTATCTGGTAAGACTCTTAAAAGACCTTATTTAAGCCTCACTCTTCATTGACACACACATTTTAAAATAAAAAATTATAGCTAACTTGTAATTAGTCCTTATATGTACCTGAACTCAATATTCTATATGAACTCATTTATTCTTTATGACACATCTATGTAGTAGGTCCTATTATATACCACATTTTGCAGTGGTGGAAAGAAATTTAGACTAAGTGATCTGACCCTGGACTCAGGACTCTTCACTGCACTGTGTCTCTCTGTCTACTTCATAGGGTTTCTGTGAGAATCAAGTGAGTTTCTGGGTGTGAAAGTACTTTGAAAAACAACAAAGCACCAGGAGCTCCTGTAGTAGCTCTGTGATTAACGAATCCGACTAGGAGCAATGAGCTTTCGGGTTGGATCCCCGGCCTCGATCAATGGGTTAAGGATCCGGCGTTGCCGTAAGCTGTGGTGTAGGTCGAAGATGCGGCTCAGATCCCACATTGCTGTGGCTCTGGCGAAGGCCAGCACCTACAGCTCAGGTTAGACGCCTACCCTGGGAACCTCCATATGCTGCAGGTGCGGCCCTAGAAAAGACAAAAAGACAAAAAAGAAAAAAGAAGAAAAATAAACTCCACAAAGCACTAGATACTTGAAAGCCAGTTCCAAGCGACAGAAAATGTTATTCAGTCTACTCTGTGGAACAATCCTTTTAATACCATACTTGGAAAGCAAGTTACTATCAAAACTAAATTAAAATTAACCAGAGGTTAGAGGACCTTTCTTTTTTTTAATGGCTGCACTTGGGGCATATGGAAATTTCCTGCCAGGGATTGAATTTGAGCCACAATTACAACCTACACTGTGGCTGGGGCTTCCATGGACCCTTTAACCCACTGCACCAGCGGGGTTTCAAACCTGCACCTCAGCAGCAACCTGAGCCAATGCAGTCAGATTCTTACCCCACTGAGCCACAGCAGGAACTCCCTAGAGGAACACTTGTGGATGGAAAAGTGCTAAGAAAAACTAAAGGCTAAAAAAGAAAATATGACATATAATTAAAATAAATTGTAATAACAAAAAATAACCTTTTT
This sequence comes from Phacochoerus africanus, assembly GCF_016906955.1. Classification (NCBI taxonomy): domain Eukaryota; kingdom Metazoa; phylum Chordata; class Mammalia; order Artiodactyla; family Suidae; genus Phacochoerus; species Phacochoerus africanus. Next base: position 71,997,133 of record NC_062553.1, read on the forward strand.
GGATGAGGTGAGAGTTTTTCACAGAGCTGAGAGCTGTGATTGCATTGCCACATGGTGTAGGACCGTCTCTGGAACAGGACCTGACCTGGCGAAGAGGGGAAAATTGCACGGCCTGATAGATTGTTCCCACCTTCCACTGCTAATGAAGCTCTTGGAACATGTATCCTCACTTAACAAATGAGGCTGAAAATGCCAAGAAGCCTTTTTCCAGGGATGTGTTCTCCAGGCCCAGACTGAATTCATGACTTTGTTAGAGGACTGCCACCAAGCCAGCCATGGGCAATTTAGCACGCAACGTTTCAAGCAGAATTTAATTCATCTAATACCGTCCCTTTTGTGGGCCGTAAATGAGACAAATACCCTGTGCTCACATGACAGCCTGTGGGTAATGCTGTACACACAAAGCGGTGATTCGCAGAGAATTCTTCTGTCCCATCTTGGTTATACTCCTGATGAAAGCTGGTCCAAAAATTTGCCAAGGATATTGGGTTCCTATCTTGTGCTCTGTCTTTCCTTTTTTTCTTTTTTCTTTTCTTTTTTTGGCTGCATCCACAGCATTACAGGAGCTCCCGGGCCAGGGATCAAGCCCAGGCCACAGCAGTGACAATGCTGGAGCCTTCACTGGGGAACTCCTAATTTTCTGTGCCTTTTTAAGAGGACGAGGTAAAAGGTTGTGTGTGTGTGTGTGTGTGTGTGTGTGTACTACCTTTTTATGAAATATCACTTATCTTCACACCAAAACAAGGACAGTTAAAAGGTCTTGACCAAAGAAAGCAGTATTTCTGAGTGACCCTTGAACTGCTATCTTTTTGTTGTTGTTTTTAGGGCTGCAGGTGCAGCATATGGAAATTCCTAGGCTAGGGGGTCAGATTGGAGCTACAGCTGCTCTGGCCAGTGCCACAGCCACAGCAACAAGGGATCCTTAACCCACTGAGCGAGGCCAGGGATTGAATCCTCATTCTCATGGATACTAGTCGGGTTTGTAACCTGCTGAGCCACAACAGGAATTGCTATGGTTATCTTATCATAAAATCATACAGCTCTAAGTTTACCTGAAGATAATGCTCTCTTAGAAGTACTTGCTCCTTCTTTCTTTATGGCCACATGCTTTCCCTTATGTAGCAAATCTAAAACAGTTGGAATGTTACAGTAGGAGAGGCCTTGCTCAGTCCTAGCGCTCATAGAGCCTGCTAGCCCAGTCAGGAAGTGATACATGGAGGCATCAAGAATGGGCCCAAGGGAGTTCCCGTCATGGCGCAGTGGTTAACGAATCTGACTAGGAACCATGAGGTTGCGGGTTCGATCCCTGGCCTCACTCAGTGGGTTAAGGATCCGGCGTTGCCGTGAACTGTGGTGTAGGTTGCAGACTCAGCTCGGATCCCGCGTTGCTGTGGCTCTGGCGTAGGCCAGTGGCTATGGCTCCGATTAGACCCCTAGCCTGGGAACCTCCATATGCCGAGGGAGCGGCCCTAGAAAAAAAGACAAAAAAAAAAAGAATGGGTCCAAGATCGCAATAAGAAAATGTATTACAGGAGTTCCCGTCGTAAGGATCTGGCATTGCCATGAGCTGTGGTGTAGGTCGAAGATGCTGCTTGGATCTGTCATTGCTATGGCTGTGGCACAGGCCGACAGCTATAGCTCTGATTACCCCTAGCCTGGGAACCTCCATATGCTGCGGGTATGGCCCCAAAAAGCAAAAACAATCAAACAAAAAGAACGAAAATGTGTTACAGTACACACCATTTATTGAACACTTTGTCTTCCAAGGATATGTACATCTGGAAGTACATCTGAGAAAGACATCAGGGGTCTGTCCAGTGAGCATCTTTATTCCTAAACAGATTTAAGGGCAGCTCTCAAGTGTTTTGGGAATTAGAATTACAGGAAGAGTTGACAGTTGCCTCATGTAGGCTCTGGAGTCAGATGGTTTGATTTTGCTGGCTTTCTCTGCTGTTTGAGAGCTCTGTGACTTGGGGCAGTTTTCTTACTAGTAAGCCTTGGCGCTTCTGTTGGTAAAAATGAAAGAGTGAGGAGTGGAGCACAGGGAGGGGAGGAGGGGAGAGAGAAAAAAATATATATCTCATTAAAGATGTTGCATTCCCGTTTCGGCTCGGTAGGTTAGGAACCCGATCAGTATCCATGAGGACATGGGTGTGAATCCCTGGCCTCACTCAGTGAGTTAAGGATGATCCCACTTTGCTGCAAACTGCAGGGTAGGTCACAGATAGTGGCATGGATCCAGCATTGTTGTTGCTGTGGCTGTGGTGTAGGCTGATAGCTGCAGCTCTGAATGACCCCTAGCCTGGGAACTTCCATATATCACAGCTGAAACCCTAGGAAGGAAGGAAAGAATTAAGGAAAAAAAATTAAGATGTAAAAGATTGACATAATGCTTGGCATAGTTTCAGCCTTATGGTAAACATGCCATCAATAACTATTAGCTTTTTTTTTTTCTCGCTTTTTTTTTTATTACTCAAATGAATTGATCACATCTGTAGTTGTATAATGATTAGCTATTTTATTATTGATATTACTACATTCCTTGACCTACCTAGAGTAAACCAATCAATTATTCAAAATGTGTCATGTACCTAAGATGGATTGGGGCAAAACAAACAAAAAACAAAAACAGATTGGAGTTGCTGTCGTGGCAGCAGCAGAGGCAAATCTTGCTAGGAGCCATGAGGTTTCTGGTTCAATCCCTGGCCTCACGCAGTAGGTTAGGGATCCGGCGTTGCCGTGAGCTGTGGTGTAGGTCAAAGACGAGGCTTGGATCCTGTGTTGCTGTGGCTCTGGCATAGGCTGGCAGCTGTAGCTCTGATTCAACCCCTAGCCTGGGAACCTCCATATGTTGAGGGCGCAGCCCTAAAAAGGACAAAAAGACAAGAAACAAAACAAAACCAACAACAACAACAGATTGAGAAATGCAGCTTTTTGCAATATTCTAAACCTCTCCACCAATCAAAAATTCACAGGAAATAGTAAAATTAACTGAATCCATTTTTGCTAATTCATTCAATAATATTTGCTATCAAGTACTATTACAAATTCCATTTGAACACAGAGGTGGATCTGTTTTGGAACTTGCCTTCAAGAACCATAAGCTTGCCATGGAGATGAGAGGGTGTTTTGATAGGAAAGCAGTGAGTTATATTCACAATAAAAAAGTCTAAGAATGGCATGTGAATTATATTTCAATTAAAAAATTATTAGATATTCCTGTGTTACTGAGTGGTTTCTTAGATGGGCACCCAAAGCACAAGTAAGCAAACGAGAAAAATAGATAAATTCATTTAATCGAAATTAAAGTTTTTGGTAAGTTCCCATTGTGGCGCAGAGGTAAGGAGCCTGACCAGTATCCATGAGGTCATGGGTTCAATCCCTGGCCTCAGTCAGTGCGTTAAGGATCCAGCATTGACCTGAGCTGTGGTGTAGGTCACAGACGAGGCTCGGATCCTGCATTGCTGTGGCTCTGGTGTGGGCTGGCAGCCACAGATCCGATTAGACCCCTAGCCTGGGAAACTCCATATGCTGCAGGAGCAGCCCTAGAAAAGGCAAAAAGACAAAAGACAAGAGACAAATAACTCCATCAAAAATGAGCAAAAGATTTGAAGATATATCTCCCCAAAAGATATACAAATGGACAAAAACCACACAAAAAGATATTCAACATCATTAGTCATCAAAGAAATGCAAATTAAAACCATAGACGTACCACTTCACACCCCCCTAGGATGACTATAATGAAAGAGGCAGACAATAGCAAGTGTTGACGAAGATGTGGAGAAATTGTAGCAGTCATACATTGCTGGTGGGAATATAAAATGGTGCAGCCACTTTGGAAATCATTGGGTAATTCCTCAAAACGTTCAACCTGGAGTTAGCACATGACGCAGAAATCCCACTAGAGGTATTTACTCAAGAGAAATGAAAGTGTAAGTCCACACAAAATCTTGTACATGAATGTTTATAGCAGCACTATTCCAAACAGTCAAGAAAGTGGGGGAGAAATCTCATCTGTTCCTCAACTGATGGATAAACAAAATATGGTACATTCACACAATTGATTATTATTGAATCATTTAAAGAATGATGTTCTGATTTCAGCTGCAACATGCATGACCCTTGAAAACATTATACTAAGTGAAAGAAGCTGGTCACAAAAGACCACATGTTGTATGATCCCATTTATATGGAATGTCCAAAATAGAAAGAGAAAGCAGATTAGTGGTTGCCAGAGGGTGAGAGGAGAGGAGGCTGGGGAGTGATTACGGATGAGTATGGAATTTCTTTGGGGGGGGGGTAATAAAAAATGTTATGGCCTTAGATGGTGATAATGGTTGCAAAACTCTGTAAATATACTCAGTCAAAATCACTGACTTGTACATCCCAATAAGGTGGGTATCATAGTAGGTGAATAATATCTCAATAAAATAAATAAAATTTAAAGGATGGGGCAGGTCAATGCTTTGCAATGGTTATATTTGTCTAAATTGTAGCATGTATAAAGGGAGTAATAGGAAATAAATTGGAAAATATTAATTAGGCTGAAATTATAAAGGGCGTTGATTGTTGGGAAGCTGGCCATGGAGAACCATTAAAGGTTATTTAGAGTAAGTAATGTGATTAGAAATGGTTCAGGAAATTTATTTATATATTTATTTTTTATCTTTTGTCTTTTAGGGCTGCACCTGTGGCACATGGAGGTTCCCAGGCTAGGGGTCTGACTGGAGCTACAGCTGCTGGCCTACACCACAGCCATGGTAATGCTGGATCCTTAACCCACTGAGCAAGGCCAGGGATTGAACTTGAAACCCCATGGTTCTTAGATTCATTTCTGTTGTGCCACAACAGGAACTCCTGGTTCAGGAAATTTAGTCCTGCATCATTTTCACCGTCATCCTTGCATCTCTCCTAGGCTTTGTACTGGTAAGTACAAGGGATTTTGTACTTGGTAGTTTAGTTTTGTGTTAGGAATAGATATGATTTTAGAAATTTTTCCTCAATCAAGAACTTAACCATATTAGCCTGGTAAATTCAATGATATAAAACTTCATATTAATGTAAAGCATTATGGATATATGTATGGGAATATAGAACATAAAGCATGACTTTCATAGGAAAAAGTGACAGAAGATGAAGACAAGATTTCTGTCCTGTTCCCTAATACGCATCCCTGACTTAGAGACTAGGAAAGGGAAAATATATTAGTGTATCAGTCCAGGTCTCAACAAGACATTTATATAATGATAATTTGATGAGAGGTGTCAAGAACTGAGAAGGGTCTGAGAATTTACCCTACTAACAAGCTAACCTAATAGATGCTTGCAGAAGACGTAAGACTCCTGGGGCAGAGGCAAAGGACTTTTGCACTCTGTGTTTTACCATCGACACATAGACAATCGTGGAAGAATTAATGATGTACAGAAGATTTTTTAAAAAATCAAGTTAGTTTTTGGAAGCTCTAATAAAAGTAAAATAAAAAGTTATATCAGAAGATGTATAAAATCCATTTCCAACATGGCTTTTTGAGTATATGTTTACTGGACATTTTGAAAGCTTGTAAGGCAAATGTTGGCTTTTTGGAAAACTATAAGCTGAAAAAGAATGTTAAGGAATCCAAAGCAAATTGCTTGAACTTTTGCATAGCACAAAACTTTCTCAATGAAGTTTTTCAGAAGGACAGATTCAGTCAAATATGTTAACTGCAAATTCATTGTTCACACCAGCCATCTTTAATATTCCGTGGTGGGAAAAAATTTTATAATAAATGAGGAAACATTGAGTAGTGCATTCTCTTAGAGGTTTCTACAATATTCTCTAGGATCTAGGTGGTTTAATCAGCACAAAACAATACTGCTCTTTTTTTTTTAATCCCCTCATTCTAGAAATCGCATGAAACAATCTCACCTGTATTACAATTATATTTTATTTTATTTAAACCTATTGAACTGCACAGGCACACAAAACAATCTTAAAGCAGCTATGCCAGCAGAATATCTCTATGAGTCAGGTAGTACGCCGAGGACAAACATATCAAGGAAAATGAGACTTTGGTGGGATCTGAATGTGGAGGCAGCAGTTTTCTTCGAGTAATTTGAAAACTCTTGGTTTTGAAGGAATCAGTTACCTAATTAGGTTAGAGAAGCATGTGTGTTTTATATACAGGGAGAGTTGATCTCTTTACCCTTGTGCTAGACTCTCAAAGCCATTTGCTTCAAGAATATGACCTCTGATATGGACCGAAGGTCTGACCTAGGATCTGCTTCCTATAGTTTTCTAAATGCTGATCCGTCCATTACTAGAGAGACTTGGCCTCTGAGTATCAGATTACTGCATTCTCGTAAACCGGCTTAGTGGCAACAGAATCCAATTTATCTCTAGACATTGGGCTTTTTTACCTGAGCCCTTCTGCTTTTTTGTTTGTTTCTCGGTTAAAGAGCTGCATATAAGTCCATGGACCTTTTGGTTATCAACTTTACCTACTTTCAAAGATCTGTCCTGTCTTAGATGTCTGCTGTATGTGACTTTTTAAAATTTGTATTTCGTTTTTGTTCTATTGCAATGTCTGTCTTTTTCTTAAGCAGAAAGAGCAGAAGATTAAGAATTAGGCTCTGTAGCCACTCCTTTCATCTCTTAATCCCCTGTAGAACCTATTGCATTGAGATAATGCTTCTGGGAATGTGCCATGGGCTTCCAAGTGTGTGACTGCTGATGCGCTGGGGTAGGCTTGGCTACAAGTTCTGAGTCTGGAGTTCCTGTGCGTTTGGAAAAGTAAGTAAGGATTAAAGATATAAGAGAATGCTCGTAACATATATCTTAACTAGTTCATGTGGCTGAAATAAGACAGAGAGACTGGGAGCAACATTTCCTAAACCAAAGAAGATTTGGTTCAACTTGATGTGTGAAAAGAGGAAAGAGCAGCCCCTTTAGGGTAACTCAGACCATTGCCCGTTGCTATAAGACTACGCCTAACTTGACATTTTTTCTGTTTTTGCCTTGAAATGTCTGGAGGCCCCCAACCATTCTTTTTTTTTTTTTTTTGTCTTTTTGCCATTTCTTGGGCCGTTCCTGTGGCATATGGAGGTTCCCAGGCTAGGGGCTGAATCGGAGTCGTAGCCACCAGCCTACTCCAGAGCCACAGCAATGCAGGATCCGAGCCGCGTCTGTGACCTACACCACAGCTCACAGCAACTCCGGATCCTTAACCCACTGAGCAAGGCCAGGGATCGAACCCACAACCTCATGGTTCCTAGTTGGATTCGCTAACCACTGAGCCACAACGGGAACTCCCATTCTTAATGCTCAGTTACAGTAACTGTATTAAGTTTAAAAATTTTAAATCATTGCCAAGATTTTTTTCTTTCTAGTTTATCATATGTGTATAATTTATACATGCGTGAGTGTGTATACAGATATGTATATATTTGTATATGTATACATATATTTTTTCTTTCTTATAAAGTCATCTATAATTATTTTTGGAAAGAAGTGAGAAATGAATGTGTGATAAAGAACACATGAGGCAGGCCAGATGGTTCTTTTTCTGTCCATAACCTCTAGTTAGCATTTTCTTTTATATCAGGGGGACACGAAAACTCATTTGAATAGGGCACACAGAAAGATGACACAGAACAAAAAGCAAATTAAAAAAACAAAAAACAAACAAACAAACAAAAAAAACAGGTCTTGGGATTTCCCACTGTGGCACAGCAGAAATGAATCCAACTAGTATCCATGAGGATGCGGGCGGGTTCTATCCCTTGCCTCGCTCAGTGGGTTGGGGATCTGGTGTTGTCATGAGCTGTGGTGTAGGTGGCAGATGAGGCTTGGATCCCCTGTTGCTGTGGCTGTGGTGAGGGTTAGCCTGGGAACTTCCATATGCTGCAGAAACAAACTTCCATATGCGGCCAGAAACGAACGAACAAACAAACAAACAAACAAACAAATAGGTCTTGGGAGAGTTGGTTATGGTTTAAGAGGAGCAGCTTTCAACCTTCCTTTCTTTCTAATACCAAGGATTCTACTCAAACTGCAAAACTGGTTGAGCTGTTTTGTAGTAAGCAAGGGGGCTGTGATTACAGTTGACGTTTCGGAGCCTGGGTGGTGGGCCTGGCATCTGAGAAAACAGACAGAACCAGCCTTTTGTCTCCCTGCCCTGCCCCCCACTTCCCTCTCTAGGACCAGCTTCTCATGCTGCCCAGCCAGGCCTGTCACTGCTGAGAAAGCCCTCAAGCCCTTGACTCCTTCTTCTCCATTCACTGACTAGAATCTAACTGGTCAGTGTCCTGTTCCCTCAGGTCTGTTAGGAGAGAGAATCTAATGCGATAAGGACATTCATAGTGAATATCAGAGAATTAAAGAGCTCTCAGATCACATAGGAAATCCCTGGTAATGACCTTCCCATAGTGTGTCAATGTCCTGTGGGTCCTTGGAATTTTAGAATTCGGTAGAATTGGGAGTCAAACATCTCTTGCTCCCCCTATTTTATGTCCTCATCTTCCTGCCTGCAAATACCCTGGTCTCTGAGGTTTTTTTGTTTTTGTTTATTCCACATGAAAAGGAAGATTTAAAGCTCTCTGTGGCTAGAGTTGGTAAGATGGATTGGAAAGTAGATAAGCCCCAATCATGAGGGTTTTTTTTCTAAGATATAAATAGAAAAATTGATAAACCCACTCCTTCTTTCTTTCTGTCTGTCTGTCTGTCTGTTTTTTTAGGGCTGCCCGGTAGCACATGGAGGTGCCCAGGCTAGGGGTCAAATCAGAGCTGCAGCTGCCACCCTACGCCACAGTTATAGTAACTCGGTATCCGAGTCACGTCTGACCTACACCACAGTTCACAGCAATGCTGGATCCTTAACCCACTGCGAGGCCAGGGATAGAACCCGAATTCTCATGGATGCCAGTCAGCTCGTTACCACTGAGCCACGATGGGAACTCCTGATAGACCATTTCTGAGAGAAGAGTTCTATGTTTGGAACATTTTGTTTCAGAAATTGGAGTTCCCTGGTGGCCTGGCAGCTAAGGATCCAGTGTTGTCACTGCTGTGGCTTGGGTCACTGCTGCGGCGAGGATTTGATCTCAGGACTAGGAAATTCTGCATGCTGTGGGTGCAGTGTGAAAAAATAAGAATATTCAGAAATAGAGCCATTCATGGTATTTTTCTGGAGCTTCCACTATGCAGGGTGCTTGTTCATCTCTGCATAGAAACTTTGATGCTTTAGCTTAAAAGAGGAAGTAGTGGTGAGCAGTGGAGATAGCTGGCAGTGTGGATTCAGGGCAGCAGGGCTCACTTTGGCCAGGTAATCCCTTTGTATCAGACTATAAGGGCAGTATCATCACAGAATGTTGGCCTGGCTGAGACCCATGTTTTGCCCTGCAGTTCTTGAGTAGGTTTTATGCATCACCTTTTTGTCCTTTCCTAAGTCATTTGAAAATAAATAGCAGAGAGAATAATGTGATAGGGGCTCCAATTGCATTTATTGCTTATGTAGGATTATGGTAAAGCAATGAGATGCTTCTTTATGCCTTATGCCTTATATGTCAGAAATGTATCATAATAGTTAAATGTTTGTAAAAAAGAAATAGAACAAATGGTTTTGGGAAATTAGTCCCACAGAGTCAAAAGATTCATTTGCACAGATACTAGCATGGTAACGGTTTGCCCATTTCCATTCTTTTCTGCTTTTTTTTTTGTCTTTTTGCCTTTTCTAGGGCCACTCCCTTGGCATATGGAGGTTCCCAGGCTAGGGGTCTAACCAGAGCTGTAGCTACCGGCCTACACCACAGCCACAGCCATGCCAGATCCGAGCCACATCTGCGACCTACACTACAGCTCATGGCAACGCCACATCCTTAACCCACTGAGCAAGGGCAGGGATGCTAGTCAGATTCGTTAACCACTGAGCCACGACGGGAACTCCTTTTCTGCTGTCTTACTCCTTAAACAAACACACATGGAATGTTATGGATGTGACTAGTTGCACTCTCTCTGATTTACAGAATATATGTGTGCACTGCCATTTGCTTGAAGATCAGCAGCTTCCATCTCTGCGGGCTGGGGTGGAAGTGAGTTCAAATGCGTTTGATGAGTATGTCTAAGTGTTGCAATGCCAACTATGTCCACTGCAATAGCACAGCAAGGTGTGTATTTAATTGGAAATTCAAAAAGGCCAGAACAGACAGTGGATGGTAACTAGTATATTTTAAAAAGGATGTTTCAGGAATTCCTGTTGTGGTGCAGCTGAAATGAATCCGACTAGGAACCATGAGGTTGCGGGTTTGATCCCTGGCCTCGCTCAGTGGGTTAAGGATCCGGCATTGCCATGAGCTGTGGTGTAGGTCGAAGATGCAGCTCGAATCTGGCATTGCTGTGGCTACAGCTCCAATTGGACCCCTGGCCTGGGAATTTCCATATGCCTCAGGTGCCGCCCTAAAAAGACAAAAGACAAAAAAAAAAAAAAAAACCAAAAAACCAGCAAATTAAAAAGGATGTCTAAAATATGCAGAAAAAAATCATTTGCCTGTAAATAAGATGAACAGTTCATAACCACATGGTTGGTACCTCTTTCATAAACATTTGGAGGAGATGGGGTTGAGACAGGAGGGCCGACGATAGAAATCGAAGATCTTCATGAGTGCTAGGAATAAACCTTATCACCTGGCTGACCAGCCACTATCTGTATCCCAAGCCATTGGCATATAATCAGTAATTCTTGTAAAGTGAAACCAAAGGACGGTTCTTTGGTGGTGTTGGGAGGGGAAGGTCCGGGGAAAGAAAGCTACATTCTAGCGTCTTATTGGTAGCCAGGACCACCCTGTATGGCCATGCAGATTTTGCTCTGCTGGACTCCTGGGGTCACCTTTCACGGAGATTCCCACATGAATGACACCCCCCTGTAGTTGTGCAATGTCATGGCCCTGGTGCTAATCATTTATTTGGCGATTTGGAAATGTTTCCAGAGTATCCTTTGTGAAGGACAAAGGTCTCCTGAGTATCTTATAGACTTCACCATTAGCCCTGTAACTTGGACTGAGTAATTAATAAATATCTACTTGGTGAAGAAATGTGAGAAAAGCTACTTTAAAAAGAGCAGATTTAGGAGTTTCTGTTGTGGCTCAGTGGTTAAAGAATCCCACTAGTATCCATGAGGATGCAGATTGGATCTGTGACCTTGCTCAGTGGATTAAGAATCCAGCATTGCCGTGAGCTGTGGTGTAGGTCGCAGATGAGGCTTGGATCCCACATTGCTTTGGCTGTGGTGTAGGCCAGCGGCCGTAGCTCCAATTCCATCCCTAGCCTGGCAACCTCCATATGCCTCGGGTGCAGACCTAAAAAAAGAAAAAAAAAAAAAGAAGATTTATTTAAATATAATTTGCATATCATAACATTCACCCATTTAAAATATACGATTCAGTCATTTTTAGTATATTTATGGAATAGTACAACCACCACCATAATCGATTTATAAACATCTCATTACGCTCGCTGCCAAATCCCCTTGCTGTCATTATTCGCCCCCTATTCTGGAGTTCCGGTTATGGCTTTCCTGGTTCCCTCCTTCTCCCAGATCCTGGAAACCATGAATCTACCTTCTGTCCCTACGGATGTGCCTATTCTGGACAGATCATGTAAAGAGAACAGCACATAATGTGACCGTTTATGACCAGCTACGTTCACTTAGTATAATGTTTTCAGGGTCCATCCATGTTGTAGCATGTGTCAGTGCTGCATTTGTTTTTATTGCCAAATATACTTTTGCACATTGTATGGATGTGGCACTTTTTTTATATACATTCATTAGTGGATATCTGAGCTATTTCCACTTTTTGGCTCTTATGAAGAATAATGTTATAGACATTCATGTGCAGATTGTGTGGGCATATATTCTCAGTTCTCTTGGATGTGGCACAGTGGGTTAAGAATCTGCAGTGGCTCAGATTGTGCGGAGGTGTGGGTTCCATCCCAGCCAGCACAGTGGGTTAAAGGATCTGACGTTATAGCTGCAGCATAGGTTGCAGCTGCGGCTCAGAGTCAGTCCCTGGCCTGAGAACTTCCATATGACACAAATGTGGCCAAAAGAAAAAAATAACACCTCTCCATTATTAACTGTTTTATTAAAAGTCATGTTATTAAAGTTATGTGTCTGGCTTGACTAATAGTTCTCGTCCTACGACAAACTTTCACCCTCTGCCCCCACACATGCTGAGAACCCGTAGGTTAACCACAGATATTTGAATGTACTGAATGTTTGGTCTCTGCACACAGGGTCATACTTACATTGAATTCACTTTGATTTCTTATTTTCTGCTGCACCTGGAACACAGACAGTATTCATCAAGAACTGGAAGGAACTGTAGGAGTTCCCATAACGGTGCAGTGGAAACAAATCTGACTAGGAACCATGAGTTGCAGGTTCGATCCCTGGCCTCGCTCAGTGGGTTAAGGATCCTGTGTTGCTGTGGCTGTGGCTGTGGCTGGCAGCTGTAGCTCTGACTCAGCAACCCCTAGCCTGGGAACCTCTACATGCTGCCGGTGTGCCCCTAAAAGAACAAAAAAGACAAAAAAAAAAAAAAGAATTGGAACTATAGAGTGAAAACTGGGGTTCCCTGATTCCATCAGGCAACTCTCAAAGGGTGGCTGGAGCCAATTTCAGATTATTCTGTGGCTTTTGCTCTCTTAGTTCCTTGCCATCCTTTTATCTTTCAGTCTTTTTGCTTTTCATTAGTGCCGTTTAGTGAACTAAGAGGCCTGAAAAACAAGTAACTCAGCCAAAGTGTTTTTAATAGTCTTTAGGTGAAAAGAACTTTTACTAGGTTTGTCATCATGGGTTTTTATGGGCCTTGTAAATTGTTTTGTTGATCCCCAAACTATGAAGACGGCACAGTCTGCTTCTTTCAACCTATTCTTAGTGTACCATATTGTGCTGTTTAGAGTTATTGTTATGGTAAAAAGAACTTACAGTACCGGAGGCAAATTGTTTCAGTGTATACATTATAGTATTTATTTTTTTAAGTGAGAAAAAGGACCACCAGAAAGGCTTTTTAAAATAGACCGCATTTTCATCATAATAGTAACTTTATACAGAGGGGTTCTAGTTGTGACTTGGCAAATTGAGCACTACCTTAGGACTGAGATCCTTGGATTAATGGACTTGTCAAAAGTCTGGTTTTTAAGCAGCCAAAGCTCTTTGAACTGTGCAGACATTCACAGTGTCCTTAGTGCATGTATATCTGAGTAGGCGCTCATAGGAGAAGGCAGTGAGAAAGATGCTGTTTGACTTTTAAGGAGAACATTGTTTCGTGGGAGAGGAATAAAATATGGACTCCCTTCAAGCAAAGCAGTTTGCATTTATTTCTGTTGTTCAGATTTCTTAAGAACCTAATAAAGCATCTGCCCCACCGTATCCAGCATGACCCATTTATCCTTCTTGGACTCCTTTCTACAGAATGAACTTGGTTGATTCATAGGCTGGCTTGAGGTTTTGAATAGAGAGCTTTGGGGAATGTTTAGGAAGGGTTCCAGCAAGCCATCAAGACTGTTGATAGGTGGCCAAGCCAAGGGAAAGAGTATTAGTAAAGACAACAGCTCACACGTACGGAGCTCTTAATCATACGACAGACAGGGCCCTAAGCACGTTATGTGCATTAATTCTCGTGATTCTCACAATACTTCCTATGAGGTCAGTTGGTTTTTATCCTCAATTTAAATGAGGGAACTCAGGCACAAATAAGTGAGCGAATTGCCCAAAGTTGCACGACCATGATGTAATGTGAGCCCACGTGGTGTAGTTCCAGAGCCAGTGTCCTTAACCACGTGGTGTTCCTGCATAGACCGGAAACCTGGAGGAACTCATGCCTGCCCCTGGAGGAAGGAGGTAGGGGGGGCAGGGCTCAGTTCTCTGCCAGCACTTTGCCAGAGTCAACTGGTAAACTGAGGAATTCTCCTGGCCTTTCACTGCTTGGAGAATTTCAGAGGCAAGAGAAGCATTAGTTGTATGGAATTGTCTCATGGCCAGAAGGTATCAGCAGAGTATGGATCTAGCTTAGCTTTAAAGAGACACCCTTACACACACACAATGAGTGTACAACACTGTCTTTTATTGTGGCTGGTTTGTGGAAACTGGCAAAAGAATCAAGTTAAGAGGAGTTGAAATGTAAAGGTGAAAAAGGTAAGTCACAAGAATGTAATTGGCGGGTCCATTTGATTCCTGGTGTGACTTTTTCATCTCTGGGACTTAAAATTTGCAGCAACAATCTAGTGGTGGCCTAATGAAATAAAGAGCCATCATGTCTTTCCATTTCTGGTTTTTGAAGTTGCACAGATATCAGATGAAGATAAATAAAGACTGTTACCAGCTTCTGGTGGGAAGCATAATGTGCATTGAGAGAATGAATCAAGGCATGAGCCAGGGGTTATGGCTTCAGAGTGAATGAAGATCTTCTTGTGGACAAAATAATTGTTTACAGGATGCTTTCTTGAAGAACAAGTAAGCCCAAAGTGGTGCTGCCCCTGGGACTCTCCTGAGTAACACAGAGGAAGACAAAGAGTCAGCTTAGAAAATGGATATTAAATGGTGGATTAGAGGTGCACTCAGCCAATGGAATGGTTGAATTTTATTTCAGCAATTGAAATTAGCTCACTGAGGGCAGCCACCGCATATATACATATATCCCACCTTTTTTCTTTTCTTTTCTTTTTTAGGGCCACACCCACAGCATAGGGCAGTTCTCAGGGTAGAGGTCAAATTGGAGCTCTAGCTGTCGGCCACAGCCACAGCCACAGCAACACTGGATCTGAACCTCGTCTATGACCTACACCTCAAATCACAGCAACGCTGGATCCTTAATCCACTGAGCAAGGCCAGGGATTGAACCCATATCCTCATGGATACTAACTGGGTTCTTAACCTGCTGAGCCACAACAGGAATTCTCTGCCCCACATCCAAATACACAGTAGAGCACCTGCTACTTAAGAACAAGAACAAAAATAACTGTCTTTATTCATTCATTCATTAATATTTACCATGCATGCTAAATGTTATTCTCACATCTATTTTATGGATGAATAAATGGAATCTTGAAGAGTTAAGTCAATAGCCAAGTATCACACAAGTCACTTAACTACAGAGTCTGTTTTTCTTAACCACAGCAGCCCACCATGGCTGACTTTAAGGATTAAGCTAAAGTTTTTGGAATATCTTCTGTGGTTAATGGGGGAATTATTTTTTTTTAAGGGCCACACCCTCGGCAAATGGAAGTTCCCAGGCTAGGAGTTGAGTCAGAGCTGCAGCTGCTGGCCTACACCACAGCTCATGGCAACACCAGATCCTGAATGATGGCAGGGAAGAAACTCGTGTCCTCATGGATACTAGTCAGGTACATTACCGCTGAGCCACAACAGGAACTCCTTAATGGGGAATTCGTGAAAGTTTTCTCAACAGGAAACTTATGAAGAAGTGGTATCTGGGATGAAGGCAGAATTAATCTGACTGTGAAGTGAGTAGAACCAAAAGAAGAAGAGAGAGAGAAGACCTCCTGAGAAGTAATGGATGATCTTTGCGACATGCAGACAGATTGGCTGTGGGAATTAGGGAAAGGAAGGAGTCCAGATGAATCTGAGGTCTCCAAAGTAGTGACAGAAAAATTGCTGGTGTCATGAATAGACATCAGGAGTTCCCGTTGTGGCTCAGTGGTTTAAGACACCAACATAGTGTCCATGAGGATTTGGGTTCAATCTCTGGCCTAGTTCAGTGGGTTATGGATCTGGCATTGTCACAGCTGCATTGTAGGTTGAAGATGCAGCTCAGATCCAACTTTGCTGTGGCTGTGGTGTAGGCTGGCAGCTGCAGCTCCAATTCAGCCCCTAGCCTGAGAACTTCCATATGCTACAGGTGTGGCCCTAAAAATATAGGAAAAAAAGCAAGCATGCAAGCAAGCAAGCAAATCAAGAGATGAAGCTGTTTGCAAAGACATCCAGGCCTGTGGGGATGCTTTGGGCCTGTGGTGATCGTGGGCTGCTAATGTGCAATTAATCTTTCCTTGACGTCATAGCCTTCATCTCCCTACAAAGAAGCTAAACATTCTGGATTCTTGCTTTCCTAGACTCCCTTGCATGTGACCCAGCTTTGTTTCACGAGACACAAGCAGATACCTGCTGGGAATTTCTAGGAAAGATTTTTCTCTTCAATGATAAGGAATCTAGTAAGGAAAATCTCTTTCTGCTTTGGATTTCAAGTGCAAGTTTATCACACGGGGAGCTGCTGCAGCCATCTTGTAGTCCTGAGGCACAGGTGGAGAAAACAAGTGGGAAGTTGACTCAGAGCTCTGACATTGGGAAGCTCCTGAAACATCACCCAGACCATCCTTCTCTCAACTTATCATGAAAAAACTTATTTTTCAAGCCACTTTTGGATGGGTGTCTTGCTATTTGTAGCCACAGCATCAGACCTTGTGCGGGTCCCAGATTACCTTGGGATCTGAAACTGGCTATATTTTCTCTTTTGGACATTAATTTGGGGGAAAACTCCATTTGGGGGGGGGTGAGCATAGGAACTGACCACTGAAGCCTTTAAAATAGTAGGAGTTCCTTAAAACAAGAATGCACTTTGGATCCCATTTCTAGAAAATGAGGGCATTTTAACAAAAGTCTCTAAAGGTCCAACAATCTGGCCCAGTTTGCTGCTAGGTGAGAGTCCCTGTTAGGTTTCAGTGTTGCAATGTGCTTTTCAAATGACAACAGGGATCATTACAAATCGAAGCATTCCCATAGCCCCTAGATACATACTGGGCGAAAGAAGCATCTTCGTTTTCAGAGATGCTGCTCTTTTCATTCGCTTCCTCCCACCTTTGTAGCATTGCTGGTATCTGCTGGCAGGGAGGCATGCTTGGCCCAGTGATAGATATGCTAAGAAGAATTAAGCTGCTTCATGGAGCTTTCAAATTGGAGCAAGTGTTTTCTGGATGACCAATTGGAAAGAAATTAATTACAGAATTTCAAAATAAGATTCAAAATGTACATTACAGGAGTTCCCATCGTGGCTCAGTGGTTAATGAATCCGACTAGGAACCATGAGGTTGTGGGTTCAATCCCTGGCCTTGCTCAGTGGGTTAAGGATCTGGTGTTGCCCTGAGCTGTGGTGTAGGTCGCAGACGCGGCTTGGAGATCCCCCGTTGCTGCGGCTCTGGTGTAGGCCGGTGGCTACAGATCTGATTTGACCCCTAGCCTGGGAACCTCCATATGCCACAGGTGTGGCCCTAGGAAAAAAAAAAAAGTACATTGCAAAGTTAGATTTCACAAAGGCCAACTCTTTCTTTATTATGCTATTCTTTTTACTCATTTTGTTCCTTTTTATTTTTTTCTTTTGACCATGCCCATGGCATTTCCTGGGCCAGGGATTGAACCTGTGCCACAGCAATGACCCAAGCCATAGTAGTGACAATCCTGCAACCCTGGATCCTTAACCGCTAGGCCACCAGGGAACTCCCATTTTCTTCTTTTTAAGTTGGCAAAGTTATTTTGGAATTAGTACCCACTTCATCAATTGGCTCCTGAAGTTTTGTGTGTTATATATAAAGTTCATGACAAGAAAATTCTTGTCAGGGAGGAAGCGGGGAAAACATACTATTCTAGTCTTGATTCTGCCACTTAGGAGGGAAAATTATTTAATCTTTCCAGGCTTCCATATTTGCCAATAAAAATATTTGACTAAATCTTGTGTAAGATCTTGTCCATGTGAGCTTAGAGTTTCTGCTGTTTAAGCCATGATCTACCCCAAGGGTGGGATGAAATACGCCTCTCACACACCTCTGAGAGATCACGCCTGGAGACAAATCTTTCTAGAAGTATTATGTCAACAAAATTTGGTTCTGATGCTAGAATTTTGGGTGGACATGCCAGATAAAGTACAGGATACTTAAATTTGAATTTTAGTGAAGAAAAAAAAAATATATATATTTTTTAGTATAAGTATATCCCAAATATCATATGGGATATACTTATACTAAAAATATCTAAGATCTTATTTGAAATTCAGATTTAACTGGGAGTCTTTAATTTGGATTTGCTAAACCTGGCAACGTGAATTCTGCTGGAAGTCACTGATGTAATGACATCAGCCTAAATTACTCAAGAGAGGATAAAGGCAGCACTCCAGGAGGATTCTGTAGGTCTCATAGATCTGTGGTCCCTGCAGAGGGCTGAGTAGGTTCAGCCAAAGGTGAGGGGAGTGAAAAGCCTGAGGTATATGTCAGGAACTGGGAGATAGAGAGCCCTCTCTCTCCTGATTCCTCAGTTACTCTAAAAAAAAAATACTAAGAATGCAAATAAGTAAGTTAGATCCCTTTGGCCTCCCTCCTCTTTTTAGTGATTTTTATTTTTTCCATTGTAGTTGGTTTACAGTGTTCTGTCAATTTTCTACTGCACAGCAAAGTGACCCAGTCACATATACATATATACATTCTTTTTCTCACATTATCCTCCATCATGCTCCATCATAAGTGACTTAGATATAGTTCTCAGTGCTATACAGAGGATCTCATTGCTTATCTATTCTAAAGGCAAAAGTTTGCATCTATTAACCCCAGACTCCCAGTCCATCCCACTCCCTCCCCCTCCCCTTGGCAACCACAAGTCTGTTCTCCAAGTCCATGAGTTTCTTTTCTGTGAAGGTTCATTTGTGCTGTATATTAGATTCCAGATATAAGTGACATCATATGGTATTTGTCTTTCTCTTTCTGACTTCACACAGTAGGAGAGTCTCTAATTCCATCCATGTTGCTGCAAATGGTATTATTTTGTTCTTTTTTATGGCTGAGTAGTGTTCCATTGTGTGTATATATCACATCTTCCTAATCCATTCATCTGTCAATTGATATTTAGGTTGTTTCCACGTCTTGGCTATTGTGAATAGTGCTGCAATGAACATGCGAGTGCATGTGTCTTTTTTAAGGAAAGTTTTGTCGGCATATATGCCCAAGAGTGGGATTGCTGGGTCATATGGTAGTTCTATATTTAGTTTTCTGAGGTACCTCCATATTGTTTTCCATTGTGGTTGTATCAATTTACATTGCCATCAACAGTGCAGGAGGGTTCCCTTTTCTCCACAACCCCTCCAGCATTTGTTACTTTGTGGACTTATTAATGATGGCCATTCTGACTGGTGTGAGGTGGTATCTCATGGTTGTTTTGATTTGCATTTCTCTAATAATCAGTGATGTTGAGCATTTTTTTTCATGTGGTTGTTGGCCATCTGTATATCTTCTTTGGAGAAATGTCTATTCAGGTCTTTTGCCCACCTGTGGCCGCATCTACAGCATATGGAAATTCCCAGGCTTGGGGTATAATTGGAGCTGTAGCTGCTGGCCACAGCCACAGCCACAGAAATGAGGGATCTGGGATCCCTCGAATCCTCATGGGTACTAGTTGTGTTCATTTCCACTGAACCACAGTGGGAACTCCAATCCTTGAACATTTTTTCAGTCCCCTTTCCCTTTCTCACCCTTAATTGATTTTCACAAAAATGAAAATATTAACTTTCACGATAGGCTGTGTTATGACATCCCTTTTCTGGTCCTTGTTCTGAATTTTGATTTGAGTGGGTGGGCCTTGGTTTATTTGTCACATTCCCTGTGCTCAGCGCCCCCCTCCCTATTAAATTGATTTCCGCTAGCGTGTGTGTTCCAGATTGATTCCTCCCTGCCCCCATTGTGGGCTAGCTCTTTCTCAATAGAGAAATGATTGCCACATTTCTCAAACTCTCTTCTAAATTTCCAAGCCTTTTCAGATTTTATTTCTACTCATCCTTCAAATGTCTGTACACTCTTTGCCCAATTGTCTGTCTTTAAGGAAGCAAAAGGCATGAGTCCACAGAGGATAGAGGGACAGCCTTGCTCTTGGGTTGTGACCCCATGTGTAGGTAGCTGCCTTCGGCACTGCAGAGGCACAGTCAACATTGCACACTGCTTGTTTGTTCCTGCTGGTCTGACCACTTAACACATGTGGGTTCGGTAACCGTGCTTCCCCATGAAGTGAGTGGATGGCTGAGCTGGAGGCCACCTCTCCCAGATGCTCAGCATCTCAGGGCCCTTTATGTTAAAAGCAGCAAATAAATTAACAGGGAAGAGAACCTGCTGAGTACCGCTACACACATGGTACAAGAAATGGCTGGGATGAGAGGATGATGCTAAGGGGATGTGCCCACCCCCGAATACCAGCACAGAGCACACACCTTGGCTTTTCAGTGATTTACCCTGAGGATGGTGGCGGGAGGGACTCTTTGGGGTGCCCTCTGTGCGGTGCTCTCAGGGGGTCCTTGGGTTTTAGGCTTTGGTGCCCGACATGCCAGCTATGGAATTTGGTAAATGGAGATCAGGGGTCAAGGCCACTTCTGAAGGGGCTGCTTAAATTTGTCACCTGTGCCACCTGAGGGTGATCCAGAGGATGAGGAAGGTTCTTCTCTTTCAGCTTCGGCCTGATTAAAGGTCCTGCTACTAGAACCACCAAGGAAGCTAAAGCCTTTGCTCAGGACAGCTTTCTTCCGCGTACTAGGCACCAGGGAAACAGAGAAGAGCGAATGCCCCTGCTGTCTGGGAGCTTAGCAAACGAAGGAAGCTGATGGGGGCACTAGAAGGTCCTGAGTGCTATGGGGCTAGTTCACACTGGGTCAGGCTGTGCTACGGGTGGGGACCCTGAGGAATTCAGGGAGAGGAAGATGATAGATGTAAGGAAGCCCGTGGGCTAGGGCACCGCAGGAGCTGCTGGTGGTGTGGTGCCCAGATCCCCTTGACAGGACTGGTGTCTCTAACCCTGAGCTGCTGGGAGCACTGGCTGTCAGGCTGCCCTGCTGCCCTCTCTCAGGATAGACTGCCCTCTGCTGAAAGGAGCAGAAATGGCCCAGGGCTGGAGTTCCCGTTGTGGCAAAGTGGATTACGAACTAGTATTCATGAGGATGTGGGTTCCATCCCTGGCCTCGCTCAGTGGGTTAAGGATCTGGCGTTGCTGCACGCTGAGGCCTAGGTTGCAAACATGGCTTGGATCAGGCGTGGCTGTGGTGGCTGTGGCCAGCTGCTGCAGCTCAGATTCAACCCCTAGCCTGGGAACTTCCATATGTCATGGGTGCAGTCCTAAAAAGCAAAAAAAAAAAAAAAAAGAAAGAAAAAACTTGCCCAGGGGCTATGTATGCTTCCCCAGGAACAGCCTATAGCCAATGGCTGATTGATGAGAGAGGACAAGACTCTGACCTCCTTGGCTCCAAGTGGACAGCTCTGTGCTATTCCTGCTCCAGAGTTCCCGGGGCATCAGCCTGAAAACAGGCTTCAGCTGCAACCACATCCTGACTTCTGTGCCATCCTGCCTCCCTCACTTCCTTATAGTTTTCTCAGCACATCACTTTGCATGTGAATCCATCTCTGGCTGTACATCTAGGAAGCCCCATCTGATAGCAGAGGAGCAGAAAGTTGATGTGGTTCTGACATTGCAGGCGTTTATTTTCAGTGACGTGAGAGAAAGGGCAGACAAGCTGGCTGGTGAGCGTTGATGTGGCGAGTGTGTGGCGCGTGTGGGGAATAGGGGCAGCGTTGATTGTCAGCTTAGAAGAGAGACCATGATACTTTTGGGGCATCATCTGCATGGTGGTATCATTATCGTCAGCACCCAGCAGCCTGGATACTCAAACAGAAGCAGATGGCTCGCGGCTGCAGTGATGACAAATGGACCCCATAGAAAGACCAGGCGTGATGAGAGAGGACTTGAAGCTAGGCAGGAATGACTCCTTTGGGAGACAATAGAGGTGTCAATGGAGCAAAGGTATTAAGACTGAAGACTGTGTGATGAGCACAACAACAGAGAACATGTGGCAAGATTAGGAGGCTTGGAGGATGTGTTCAGAGTCTGGGATGCAAAAGATTTAAGTTTAGAGCCCTTTTGCCTAATGACAGGTTTAGATCTGCTAAGGGCACAGGTGTCTGAGAATTAAGCGGATGGGACATTTCCGGGGTAAGGAGGGCAAAGCCCTGCAGGGTCCGGGAGCTGGATGAGCCATCCTCAGGGAACTTGTGGCCCTGAGGTGTGGTAGTGGCCCCAGAAATTTACATGAACTTGCCGTGATCACCTGCCCCAAGCCCCAGAGAGGTAGGCGCGTCCCTAATGAAGGCACTAGACACAGACAAGTTATTGGAGCTTCAGGAATTCCCAGTGAGACCCTTTTTCCTGGTGGTTTTTGACCCAAACCATGGGTTAACAGCTTCAATAGTTCCCATCTTTCCATTGTCATGGCGTCCCACACCCTCTTGGACCAGTTGGCCTTCAGTTATGTCTCTCAAGTAGGAAAACTCTACTCTTACTGATTTCTCTCTCTCTTCCTTTTCTGTGTATTTCCACTTGCTAGTCTTATCTCCTGATTATCTTGCTAACCGAGGAATTTTTTTTTTTTTTTGTCTTTATGCCTTTTCTAGGGCCGCTTCCCACGGCATATGGAGGTTCCCAGGCTAGGAGTCTAATCGGAGCTGTAGCCGCCAGCCTACACCACAGCCACAGCAATGTGGGATCCAAGCCACGTCTGCAACCTACACCACAACTCACGGCAACGCCAGATCCTTAACCCACTGAGCAAGGGCAGGGATCGAACCCACAACCTCATGGTTCCTAGTCAGATTTGTTAACCACTGCGCCACGATGGGAACTCCTGACCCAAGAATCTTGCTGGGATTCTAGAGTCAGGAACACCATGATATATGACAAGCAGTTGATGTAGCGGAAAGGGTTGGTGCCTTTAGTTCTACCTGAAATCTTTCCTTCCCGTCATTGCAGTTCATTTTTACTTGTCCTTTGGGTGCAGCTTAACTGTCGCTGTTCTCTCCCGACTATTTCAGAGCCCCTCCCCCACCCAAGCGCCCTATTCCCCTTCGTGACTCTTATCACAGTTGTAATTAAGCAAACAAAAAAGTCAAGTAGGTCATTGCCTAAGGTTAGTGTCACCTGATGGAATGTAACCTCTCTAAGGACAAGGACCATCACTGCATCCCCAGCTCCTGGCATAGTGCCTTACACAAAGAATGCGCTCGATAAATATTTGTAGAATAAATAAATATATGATGAGCTGAGAGTTAGGGAAGCTCCAGTTCTATTCCTAGATTTGTTCCTATTCACTGTGTGATTTTGGACAAGTCATTTCAATTTGACCTGATCAAAGTACTTTTTTACTCATTCAACATTGTTGTGATTAAAAAAAAATTTTTTTTGTCTTTTTGTCTTTTGAGGGCCACAAAAAATGGAGGTTCCCAGGCTAGGGGTCTAATCGGAGCTATATCTTCTGGCCCACACCTCAGCCACAGCCACGCCAGATCCAAGCCGCGTTTGCAAACTATACCACAGCTCATGGCAACCCTGGATCCTTAACCCATTGAGCGAGGCCAGGGATCGAACCTGCAACCTCATGGTTCCTAGATGAATTCATTTCTGCTCTGCCATGACAGGAACTCTAATATTGTATGATTTTTGATTCCGCATCATATCAGCCAAACGCTTTAACTCCTATTCACCCCAGCACTATGTCTTGGCTAACTAAAACTTCTGGAACTTCTTCAAGTAGCTCATTTGCAGAGAATCTGTTTTCCTTTGTGTTTCAGTAACCTATTACTACGTAACAAGTAATTCCTCTATATTGTGACTTTCACAATGATTTGTATTTCAAAGTAAGTAGGAAAAAAGTCATAACAAAGATCGTAGTGAAAAATCAATTAATTAGAAAGACAAAAGGGAGGGAGTTCCTGTCATGGCGCAGTGGTTAACGAATCTGACTAGGAACCATGAGGTTGCGGGTTCGATCCTTGCCCTTGCTCAGTGGGTTAATGATCCGGCTTTGCCATGAGCTGTGGTGTAGGTCGCAGCCGTGGCTTGGATCCTGCGTTGCTGTGGCTCTGGCATAGGCTGGAGGCTACAGCTCCAATTAGACCCCTAGCCTGGGAACCTCCATATGCCGTGGGAGCAGCCCTAGAAAAGGCATAAAGACAAAAAAAAAAAAAAAAGAAAGAAAGAAAAAAAGACAGGGAGATAAGGCAGTGGACCAGGGGGCATTTGAGGAAAGGTGTTCAAGGCAGAGGGCACTGCTAGTTCAAGGTCCTACAGTGGGACCTGCCAGGCATGTGAGAAGATCAGGAAAGAGGCCCTGAGTGGTGGAGCACAGCAAGCAGGGGGGATGGCAGTGAGCAGCCAGATCACGCTGGGAACTTGGCCAACGCAAGGACTTAGGCTTTTCCCCTGAGGGAGATGGGGAACCACTGGGGGGCTTTGAACAAAGTGGTGTAACTTGCAGTCTTCAGTCCTTTCCTCTATATGAATTCCAGTTTGTTCTCTTGACTCTGATCATGCAGATGTGTATTTTCCAGGGTCAGGAGACAGAACAATCTGATTTTATACGATCAGATATAGGCTGCTTCCTTGGGCAGGTTTTTAGTTTTATGTTTGTGGGTTAAGAGTTTGTATTTTCAATTCCCAGGGAGTTCACACAGGGGTGACTGCTTTGTCCTAATTGTAGTTTTCCAGCTGTCTGCCTACAGTCTTTTTGAGCTGGACTCAGGCTCAAGTTGATAAGTCAAGGAAGATAGATAGATAGATACATACATGCATATAAACGTATACATATATATATATGCATAGATTGGCAGATGGATATGGAAATGGATGGATGTTTGGTTGGGTGGAAGGATAGATGGATGGAGAAAAAGAGGCTTCCTCTTTTAGGCAGCATATAAGAAGGACTGGTGAACGTTTTCTTTCTTTGGGTACAAACACGGAGTTCAGAAATTGCATCGTTATCTTAATTTCTCCTCCTGAATCATCAACATTATCTTAATTAACATTATCTTGGTTTCTCCTCCTTAATCATCAGATATATCTAGTTTAACGAAGTAGTAATTGTGTTTCCCCTTATCTCCCTTAAGCAGTGGGAACATTAGAGAGATTTGGCCCTGGGATATTACCAGAGGCATATTTGCTGAATAGTGAGAGTAACTAACAAAACTGAACTTCGCCCTTTCGGTATGGGAATGCTCCATAATGCCTGGATCTTTTCTTTTGTGCTCTGGTTTTATGCAAACACAAATTACACTCTTGTTGACTTCACTATAACCCATGAAACTGAAGAAGGGGAAATTTGAGTCCCATCAAAGGCAGTTTCACCAAACCTGCCTCTTGCATTCGTGTGATGGAAATTGAGAACACCTGTGTTTTCTAACAGATTTTTTTTTTTTTTTCTGAAAGAAGAAATGTCCCCAGCAGTAATCAGAAGCCACATGATAGGAACAGACAAAACTACTTCACTAAAATCATACAGTGTAGGGCGTTCCTGTCCCAGCTCAGCAGGTTACGAACCCATCTGTTATCTATGAGGATGTGGGTTCAATCCCCAGCCTGGTGCAGTGAATTAAAGGATCCTGTGTTCCCACAGCTGCAGCTCAGATTCAGTCCCCGGCCCCAGAACTTCCATATCCCCAGGGAAAAGAAAAACCATCTCAACAGATACTCAGTGTAACTACAGGATTTTTAAATATCAATGAGGAGTTCCCATTGTGGCTTAGTGAGTTAGGAGCCAGACTAGTACCCATGAGGATGTGGGTTGGATTCCTGGCCTTGCTCAGTGAATTAAAGGATCTGGTGTTGCTGTGAGCTGCTGTGTAGGTCTCAGACTCAGCTGGGATCCTGTGTTGCTGTGGCCATGCTGGGACGGGCAGCTGCAGCTCCTCTTCAACCCCTAGCCTGGGAACTTCCACATGCTGCAGGTGCGGCCCTGAATTTAACAAAAATAATTAAATAAATAAAATAAAATGTCAAACAGCAGTGAACTTGTTTCAAGCCATATTCAAAACACTACAATTTCAATATAATTCAGGGCAATAAATGTTTGTACATATAAAGTACAGTGTTGGGCACTATAGTTATTTCAAAAATAAATAAGGAGGGAGTTCCTGTTGTGGCTCAGTGGAAACAAGCCCGTCAAGAACCCATGAAGATGCAGGTTGGATCCCTGGCCTCTCTCAGTGGGTTAAGGATCTGGCATTTCTGTGAACTGTGGCGTAGGTTGCAGATGCTGTGAGCTGTGGTGTAGTTTGAAGATGCAGCTTGGATCCTGTGTTGCTGCGGCTGTGGTGTAGGCTGGCAGCTGTGGCTCTGATTAGACCCCTAGCCTGGAACTTCCATATGCCCTGGGTGCAGCCCTAAAAGACGTAAATAAATAAATAAATAAATAAGGAGTTATGATTCCTGGTTTTAAGGAAATGAGAAGAGCCATATGTACCCTAGTCATATATATTTTGGTGAGGACTGTGGTAGCCACTAGAGGGGAGTGGACACAGGTGTCTGGAGGCACAGAAGAGGCTCCTTCTGCATGAGGGGCTCAGGGAAGTCTTCATGGAGAAAGTCACATTTCGAGGACTTCTTGGAAGGTTCTGGAAGAGATTGGGGAACATTCCTATTTGAAATTTCTTAAGTGTAGACACAACATAGGATATATTTAGATTTTATAAACTCTTGTTTAAATGAGCAGAGAATATAGAAGGGAATTAAAAAAAATTTTTTTTTGGTCTTTTGTCTTTTTTTAGGGCCCATCTGTGGCATTTGGAGGTTCCCAGGGTAGGGGTCAAATCAGAGCTATAGCTGCCAGCCTACACCACAGTCACAGCAATGCTGGATCCTTAACCCACTGAGCAAGGCCAGGGATTAAATAGTGTCCTCATGGATGCTAGTTAACCACTAGCATCAGAGGTTCATTAACCGCTAAGCCAAGATGGGAACTCCTAAAAATTATTTTATTCTTATTATTTGGTCATGGTGTGCAGCAGCTTGATGTGGGACCTCAGTTTCCAGACCAGGGATTGAACCCAGGCTGCTGTGGTGAAAGCACCAAATCCTAACCACTAGACCACCAGGAAACTCCCAGGAAAGTTTAAAACAATATAGTAGTTACCACTTATGAAACACTTGCTACATACTAAATACTTCTCATGTATTTATTTTCTTGCTTATTGAGCAACTCTGAGGTAGATATTATTATCTCCACTTTAAAGATGAGGAAACTGAGGCATCGAGGGGCTAAGCCTATTGCCCAAAGGCCTCCTAGCTGGGGCATGGCAGATTCAACCTTGGACCCAAGTCATCTGGCTCCAGAGTTCATGCTTCAGTTTTGGCATTAGACAGTGCACTCAGCTTTCTCCTTTTGTTCCTCCACATCCATGCTCTGCCCCTGGGGGCTGAGCCATGTGGGTTCTATCAACCAGCTCCTTTGCTCTCTGGTTTCCAGTTGCAATAATGGAAAGGATATTGCAGGGCAAATCTCAGCTTTGCTGGGGCTGCTTTCCTCAATGGAAGACCGCATCTCCTGAGCACTGGTTTCTCCCATAGCTTCACAAACCATCCCCTCTTCTTGTTCCTGGACAGCTATTGCTGATCCCAGGGTGCTTCATCTTCTCTTATTTGTTCCCTCAAATCTGTCTCTATCTTTGCAGAGAATGGAATTTTGGAGTCCGGATAATCATATGTTCATCTTTTTTTCTTTTTTCTTTTTTTTTTTTTCATTTGGCCACTCTGCAGTAAATGGAGCTCCCAGGGTAGGTATCAGATCTGAGCCTCATTCTCGATCTAAGCTGCAGCTGGAGCAACAGCAGATCCTTAACCCACTGTGCTGGGCTGAGGGTCCAACCCGTGTCCCAGCCCTCCCAAGACGCTTCCAATCCCGTGGCATCACAGCAGGAGCTCCAATGTTCATCTTTAATAGATACTGCCAGGTAGTTTTCCAAAGTGGTTATGCCAATTTATAGTCTCACTGTGTATGAGAGTTCCAGCTATTCTACACCCTTGTAAACACTTGGTATTTTCTGTCCTTTCATTTTAGCCATTCTGGTGATTATATATAGTGGTATCTCATTGTGGTTTTAATTTGCATTTCTCTGAACTACAGAAGTTGGATACCTTTTCTTGTGTTTTTTGGCCATTTAGATATCTTCTGCAGTGAAGTGTCCAGGTCATTCCCCCTTTCTAAACTGAGTTACCTGTTTCTTATCTATTGATTTGTGAAAAAAATTTAATATGTTATGGGTACAAATCCTTTGTCAGAGATATGTTTTGCAAATATCTTTTCTCATTCTGGGGCTTGCTTTTTCATTCACTTAATGATATCTTTTAAGGAACAGATAGCCTTAATTTTAATATATTTTAACTTATAAATTTTCATATTTATGCTTTCTACTTTTTTATCATTTTTAAAGATATGTTTGCTACTCTAGTATCATAAGGGTATTTTTCTATGCTTTCTTCTAAATATTTTGTGGTCTTATCTTTTACATCAGGATATGCAATTTATCTGGAATTGGTCTTTCTGTGTGATGTAACAGAAACCTGATACCTTTCTTCTCATATGTCTATCCAGTGGACCCAGAACCTTTCTTCTTAGTTCACTGCAATATCACCCTTCTAATAAATTAAGTGACTGTATATGTGTGGTTTTATTTTCAGACTCTACAGTATTCTTCTCCATTGGTCCACTTCCTTATGCCAATATAGCACAATCTTGATTGCTATAGCTTTATAATGCGTCTTGACATCTGGAAGTGGAAGTCTCCCAGCTTTGTTCTTCTTTAAGATTGTCTGCTTAAGATTGCCTCAGGTATTCTTAGTCCTTTGCATTTTCATATGTATTTTAAAATCAGCTCGTCAATTTCCACAAAAAGTATGCTTGAATTTTGATTGAATCTGTAGATTAATTCATGGAAAATCAACATCTTAGCATTATTGAGTCTCTCAATCCATGACCATAGTGTACCTCTCCATATATTTGGGTCTTCTTTAATTGTGCCCAATAATATTTTGTAGTAATCATCGTCGAGGTCTTCAACATATTTTGACAGATTTATTCCTACATGTTTAACTTGCTATAATAAGTAGTATTATGTTAAAAAATTGGTTCCAAATAAAATAAAAATTTGTTCCGTTTGTTGCTAATTTATAGACACATAATTGAATTTTGTATATTGACTCTAGTGATCTTGTAAGTTCAATAAAGTATGATATTTATAGAAGACTTTTTGTAGATATCCTTTATTAGTTTGAGAAAGTACATTTCTATTCCTAGTTTCCTAAGATGTAGTTTAAAACTGAGAGGGTGCTGAGCTTTAGCAAATGATTTTTCTGCTTCTGTTAAGATGTCCACTTCTGTTTTGACTCAGCTCTAGAACCCAATACTAAATTCCTTTCCATGGGCTTGGATCTACATCCTACATTCACAAAACATAGTGAATAGAAACTGGACAGACAAGGACTTGTGCCAGGGAAATGGCAATAAACCTGGAAAGGAGGTGAATGAGAGAGATCTTGATGCTCTATAACATAAATATTTTGTACAGTTGCAAAGGGGTTTGGATGAGATAAAGCGAGACTTCTCAATTTTTTAAAACTCCTTTTGATAGACATGAAAAACCTCACACTTTTGTCTATTATTTGCATTATAGAAACAATAAGCAATTTTCCAAGTATAAAATTTTATATGGATTATGTTTTTTTCAAATTTTATACCCAATATTCCCCCATACCCAACGTCTAATCCATTCTTCCTGGAAGAGTAGATTTCCTCACCACTCTCTTCCTGTTGCAAATCATTGAAATAGCAGCCATAAAATACTCCCACATGAAAGAGGTGCCAATCAGCTGGTTGTGCCATCTATCGTCAGTATGGCATCAATGTCCCTGGATAGTTTGGATAGGGAGAACTATCTGAAGACTATTAGTAATGAGATTTTATTATTGAAAGGTACAGAGTTCTGGCCCAAGTTGTAAATAGACCCTGTAGAATACACGCCTTAGGGATTTCCAATTTTACTAATATTTAAACAGCTTGAGGAGTTCCCTGGTGGCTCAGCTGGTTAAGGTTCTGGAGTTATAATTGCTGTGGATCCAGTCACTATTGCGGCATGGGTTTAATCCCTGGCCTGGGAACTTATGCATGCCATGGGTGAGGCCAAAGAAATAATAATAATGACAACAATAATAAACACTTTGATACTGTACAATTACTTCGTTCTTTCAACAGCTGCTGTAAAGTTGACGTTACATGATCCCTAGCGCCCTCTTGTGGACATGAGCGAATGTATGCAGCGTGTAGCAGTTATCACTCCAAGGATTACTTTATGTATTTGTGTCCCTCTTCTTGAAGGTGAACTTCATGGTAGAAAGATCTCCAGTCATGGAGACAAGCAGTGCCTTGCCACTTACAAGCCCTATGGATGTAAGATTCCCTAGCTGGTAAATGGCAGTACTAATAGTGCTTACCTTACTGAGGTTCTAGTGTATATTAGAGGAGGTTTAAGGAAGTCTCCTTCCATTTCTGGTTTCCTAAGATTTGGTTTGGAAGTGTGAATGAATGGGTGTTGAATTTCATCAAATGCTTTTTCTGGATCTTTCAAGATGTCCACTTCTGTTTTGATTCTATGACCCAACACTACAGCCCTTTCCCAGAGCTTGGCTTTATCTCCATTGTATATACATATAATACTTGGCCTGACACATAGTAGGTGCTCAATGAATGTCACCTGTGAATATTATCAAAAATCTTAACAGTGAACCCAGAGGGCAGGGAAAAGTAATAGAGCACAGTATCCTAAAAACCTTGGCTACAAATACTAGTACCTTCTCCTTCCCTAATCCCTTCCTACCTCATTCTTGATTCCCTGAGGCCACAACTCAACTCTTACCTATTTCTTTCTGCATTTGTGGCTGCATTTTTAACAACATGCCTATATGGCTTTTTCTTGAATTTTTTTTTTTTGTCTTTTTGCTATTTCTTGGGCCGCTCCCGCGGCTTATGGAGATTCCCAGGCTAGGAGTCGAATTGGAGCTGTAGCCACCGGCCTACGCCAGAGCCACAGCAACATTGGATCCGAGCCGTGTCTGCAACCTACACCACAGCTCACGGCAACGCCGGATCCTTAACCCACTGAGCAAGGCCAGGGACCGAACCCGCAAACTCATGGTTCCTAGTCGGATTCGTTAACCACTGCGCCACGACGGGAACTCCTCGAATATTTTCAGATGTAGGTACTTTCTATGGACTTTCTATTACGGAAGTTGAAAACAGCTTTCTTCGTAGTACTCCACCCATCCTCCCCACTCTTCCCCATTTATGATCCCACGTATGGAAACATTATTTAATTATAATTTGTATATTTTGCCTTCTCCACAATAACTAAAATAATGAATAAAGGCACAGAAAGTGAGTATGAAGAGAAGAGATCCAGATTCACCTGATTACTGTTGGACAAGACTGAACTTGAGTCTTAAATGAGTCAAAGAGATAAGTTTTTAAGGAATATATAATGTATATAATTTTAAGAGAAATTTGTAGTGTTGTGAATTTATAGAAAATTATACTGTTGTGGCTCAGCAGTTATGAACCTGGCTAGTGTCCATGAGGAAGCAGGTTTGGTCCCTGGCCTCGCTCAATGGGTTAAGGATTCAGCATTGCAATGAGCTGTGGTGTAGGTAACGGATGCAGCTCGGATCCCACGTTGCTGTGGCTGTGGTGTAGGCCAAGAGCTACAGCTCCAGTTTGACCCCTAGCCTGGGAAATTCCATATGCTGCAGATGCAGCCCTAAAAGAATAAAATAAACTAAAATATCTTATGATGGAGAATAATGTGAGAAAAAGAATGTGTGTGTGTGTGTGTGTGTGTGTGTGACTGGGTCACTTTGCTGTACAGTAGAAAATTGACAGAACACTGTAAACCAACTATAATGGGAAAAATAAAAATAAAGGTATCTTCATGCAATAATAGGAAGAATAAAAGAAGATTTTATACAGCTGTTAGTCCATATCTGATCCAACAGAGGCGAATGAAAATTTACTTCATTTTCTTTATTTTTAAATTTTTTTTGGCAGCACCCATGGCATACAGAAGATCTTAGACCAGGGGTTGAATTGGTACTACAGCGGTAACCAGAGCCACAGCAGTGACAACACTAGATCCTTAACCCACTGAGCCACCAGGGAACTCATAAAAAACTTTATAGTTTTAATGCTTACATTTAGGTCTTTGATATTTTGAGGTAATTTTTAAAAAACAAATTTTGATGGAGTATAGTTGACTTACAAAGTTGTGTTAGTTTCGGGTATACAGCAAAGTGAATTAGCTATACATACATCCATTCCTTTTCAGATTCTTTTCTCATATAGGTTATTACACAGTGTTGAGTAAATTTTCCTGTGCTATACAGTTGGTCCTTGTTACCCATCTATTTTATATATAGTAGTATGTACATATAATCCCAACCTCCTGAATTATCCCTCCCCACTCCTGTTTCCCCTTTGGTAACCTTAAGTTTTTGTATTTCTCTAATAATTAATGATGTTGAAAATCTGGAGGAGTTCCCATCGTGGCACAGCAGAAATGAATCCAACCAGAAACCGTGAGGTTGGGAGTTCAATCCCTGGCCTTGCTCAGTGGGTTAAGGATCCGGCATTGCTGTGAGCTGTGGTGTAGGTTGCAGACGTGGCTCGGATCCCATGTTGCTGGGCTCTGGCATGGGCTGGCAACTGTAGCTCTGATTTCAACCCCTAGTCTGGGAACCTCCATATGCCGTGGGTATGGCCCTGAAAAGCCAAAAAAAAAAAAAAAAAGACAATAAAGAATCTGAAAAAAAACAATGTTGAAAATCTTTTCATTTGTTTTTTGGCCAGCTGTCTGTATTCTTTGGAGAAATGTCTATTTTTTGTCTTTTTACCTTTTCTAAGGCTGCTTCCTGCGGCACATGGAGGTTCCCAGGCTCGGGGTCTAATCTGAGCTGTAGCCACCGGCCTATGCCAGAGCCACAGCAACGCGGGATCCAAGCCACATCTGCGACCTACACCACAGCTCATGGCACCACTGGATCCTTAACCCATTGAGCAAGGCCAGGGATCAAACCCATAGATCTTCTGACTATTTTTTAATTGGGTTTTTTGTTTGTTTGGTATAAAGTTGTATGAAATGTTTGTATATTTTGAAGATTAATCCCTCGTCAGTTGCTTCTTTTGCAAAGATTTTCTCCCATTCTGTGGGTTGTCTTTTTGTTTTGTTTATGGTTGCCTTTGCTATGCAAAAGTTTTAAGTTTAATTAGGTCCCATTTGTTTACTTTTGTTTTTATTTTCATTTCTCTAGGAGGTGAATCGAAAAAATATATTTCTGCAAATTATGTCAAAAAGTGTTCACCTATGTTTTCCTCTTAGAGTTTTAAAGTATCTGTCCTTAGATTTAAGTCTGTAATTCATTTTGAGTTGATTTTGTATAGGGTGTTAGAGAGTGTTCTAATTTCATTCTTTTATGTAAAACTGTCTAGTTTTCCCAGCACTACTTATTAAAGAGGCTGTCTTTTCTCCATTGTTTATTCTTGGCCCCTCTGTCATACATTAATTGACCATAGGTGCCTGAGTTTATTTCTGGGCTTTCTATGCTGTTCCACTGATCTATATTTCTGTTTTTGTGCCAGTACCATACTGTTTTGATTACAGTAGCTTTGTAATTAAGTCTGAAGGTGGGGAGTCTGATTCCTCCAGTTCTGTTTTTCTTTCTCGATTGCTCTAGCTATACAAGGTCCTTTGTGTTTCCAAAAAATCTGAAGATATTTTATTCTATGTCTGTGAAAAGTGCCATTGGTAATTTGATAGGGATTGTGCTGAATGTATAGATTGCCTTGGTCAAATGCATAGTCATTTTGACAATGTTGATTCTTCTGATCCAAGAGCATGGTATATCTTCCCATCTGTGTTATCTTTGATTTCCTTCATCAATGTTTTATAGTTTTCAGAGTACAGGTCTTTTACCTCTTTAGTTAGGTTTATTCCCAGGTATTTTATTCTCTTCAATGTGATGGTAAATGGGACTGTTTCCTTAATTTCTCTTTCTGATCTTTTGTTGTTAGTGTATAGGAACACAAGAGATTTCTGTGTATTAATTTTGTATCCTGCAATGTCACTAAATTCATTGGTGAGTTCTAGTGGTTTTCTGGTAGCATCTTTAGGATTTTTCTATGTATTGGGTCATGTCATCTGCAAACAATGACAGTTTTACCTCTTTTTTCCCAGTCTTGATTCCTTGAGTTAATTTTTGTATATGGAGTGAAATAAGGGTCCAAGGTCTTTCGTCATGGAGACACAATTGTCCCAGCACTATTTGTAGGGGCGTTACTTTGGTGCTGCTGAACACCAGACCGAGGATGGGGGTTTGGCTTCTCTTCTGTTGGTTCCACCAGTGCCCAGAGGCAGCGCTTCCTTTTCTGCTTCTCTTAGTGGGTGGCAGACCCTTGTCTCTACAGGCCTAAAGGTGAGGAGTCAAGGGGGATTTGGAAGGAACTACAAAAATTGCAGAGACTTTCCCTCTAGCTAAATAAGATTAGAGCTTGGCCTCACCTAAATTAAATAGGCACTCTCTGTTTTCAGTTATTAGACAGAGACCTAAATTCCTGTCTATTCTTTCTTTGACATCAAGCCGTTGTTGAAGGACCTAGATATCCTCTAGCAGTGGATCACACACTTGAGCAGCCTCAGAATACCCTGAGGGTCTCTTCAGACCGGGAGGTCCAGCCTCTAGATTTTCTGATTCAGTTGGGCTGGGATGCTGGCTGAGAATTTTGCATTCCCAAATGAAGCTGCTGGTCTGAGGACCACAGGGCAGGAGAGCCAAAGGAAGGAAGATGACAGGATGCAGACAAAGAAAGGTAGAAAGTGAGCAAGGGCTCTCTCCTTGTGTGAACCTTTCTTGTGATGTGAAGCCAATGTGATGAATATTGGTAAAAGGTTAAAAGCATAGATTTTGTACTGCATGGATCTGAATTTGAAGTCTCTCTCTGCCAAATGTGGCTGTGTGACTTTGGGCAAGTTACTTAACCATTCAGTTTCCTTAAGTGTAAGATGGGGATAAAATAGTTGTGGCTTCATAGGGTGCCTGGAAGCATTAAGTGAGATGATGGGCACAGCGCTTCACACAGTACCTGATCCCTCCCTGGTGTTCTCGAAACGTTACCTCTTGGTATTGCTTACCTGGCCCTGTCACACATGACTGCAATCCCATGGGAATATATTTACTGAATGTACAGATTTGCTCACACTGGGTTTTGCGGCCACATGCATCTATGATCTGAGTCGCTGAGGACTTGAGTACTTTGCAGTGAGTGTAATTGTCCAGAGAAGTGGGGGATGGCGCAGGGGACGGGGAGGGGCCCTTGTTCCAGTCTGAGTCTCAAGTTCCTTATCTGTGACTTGAAGGGATTGGACTAGAGAATTGCTAAAGTCTCTTCCAGCTCTGAAATGCTGGTTTCTCATCGCCAGACCAACCAGGAATTTAGACTTTCTTCTCTTAAACAGCAGGTGGCAGCAGAAGACAAGACTCCTGGCTGCCAGTCTGCTCCCACCAGGAGGATAGGTTGTAATTTAAAGGATGCAGATGCCTGAAGATCACCACCTGCTCCTAAGAGGCCCAGGTTTCATATCCCTAGAATAACGCTTATGTCACTAAAATCAGGATTTTCCTGTTTTTCCAATATGTCCACAGAAGGTGTGCAGCAACTACTCTCAGCACTGGGCCCCCCCTCCCGCCCCCCGCGCGCGCACTCCCCCCCCCCCATTCACCAAGGCTTTTTCCATCATGGCTGCCAAGTCCTCGCCTGTGATAAGCTGGGGGCTGCATGGCAGGGTGGCAGCTGCGTGCTTTACGAGATGCAAACAAAAACTTCTTTCTTCCAGGATCTGGGAGGATTTGAGGTACAAGGGCCTGGCAGTGGCCACCCAGGAAAATAAATTTCAAATAAAACAACACCCTTGTGTTACTGCTCCGTTCCAGGGTGTCCCGGTTACCAATGGTGGCAGAAGAGGCAGAGCGGGGGGTTGGGACACCAGGATCCTTGGTTGTCTGGTGGCCCCTGGCCAGGTGGGCTGGGAAAGAGACAGGAGGCAGACCGTGGAATGAGATGGGCAACCCTGTTGCTGAAACAGAGTAAAGGACCTGTCCACAGAAACTAGATAAGAGGCTTCCAAGAACTCCTGGGGGCAGAGGCCAGGGACCTGCTTCACATGCAGGCTGGGTGACCTTTAGCCAAAGAATTTCCACCTGAGGCCAAAGGGAATGGCTTGAGGCCTAAATAGGAAGCTCCCCCTTCTCTAAGGACCTAGAAGACATCAAGACAGAGGTTGGCTTAAGCGGGGCAGGTGGAGGTAGAATGGAAGGGCTAAAAAGATAGGGTCATGGGTCAAGTGAAAGAGCTGTCCTCAGGACTGGAAGGAAGTGACATATAAATACCGGGATGAAGTCAATCAGTGGGTTAAGCCTGTTCCGTAGGATTCGAGCAGCTCGAGGCTGGGTTCATCATCCCCATCACTGGCGCTCAGCTCCTTCCTGAGATTCACCTCCAACAATGGCAGAGTGATTGGTGGTGAACTTTGCAGATTCTTGGGATGCCGCAGGTCTTCCTGGGGACCAGGGGGTGGGAGGGAGGGGGACGTCTCCACGCGAGAGAGCAGAGTATGGGCCGTGAGCTGAGTTTTGATTCTCAGAGAAAATCCTTTTCCTTCTTGCCTTTTCTTCCTACTAAACGGTAGGAACAGAATAATGAAGGAAAGCAGCAGCTTTTTTAAACTGGTAGATTTGGGGAGTTCCTGCTGTGGCTCAGCGGGTTAGGAACCCAGCGTAAGAACGTGCCCCTCAGGATTCAGGTTCGATCCCTGGCCTCGCTCAGTGGGTTAAGGATCCAGTGTTTCCACAAGCTCTGGCATAGGCCTCAGCTGCAGCTCCCATTCGGCCCCTAGCCTGGGAACTTCCTTATGACACAGTGTGGCCATAAAAAAAAAGAAAAGGAAAAAAACTGGTAGATTCAGAATGTGGACTGTTTTCTTAGAATTCCCTCATTTGCCATCTTCCCAGGCCTGCTCTAGAGGTCATACACTTTGCAGGGTGCTTGGGGATCGAGGGTCAAATTGGGAAAATGTTTAACCTTTGAATTTGGTGGGCTTTGGGAAGCCATTTCCCAAATTACCTCCAAAATGAGTTGGGGTAGGGTGCCTGGAAGAATGGAAGAAAGGAAACCTAATGTGGCCTTGAGGGGCTGGTGGAGGGAGCGCTGCCAGGACATTGAGGCATAGGTTCTCTTATAACTTGACAATCCCAGGCAGGGAAAAGAAGCAGAAAATTCTGTTAAAGACCTTCTCACAGACCTGAATTGTGACTAACTGGGGAGAGCTTTAGGCAGGGCCCAGGGTGGAATATGCTTCATATTTTGCTAAAACACAGAAAAGAGAGAAGGGGGATTGATCATAATTGACGTTGTTGACAACTTCATAAAAGTGCCCAAACCGTACGCGCACCCACATCTGGGTGAACAAGTCCTATAAAGTGCTCCGAGGCTTTGCAGGGCACCACCCTCCTCGGGCCAGCCTGCTGCTAGGCTCCCCGTACGATGCTGGGCCCCCAGCTCCCATCTGCAGAGCCGGAGCAGGTGGCTGACCTGTGTCCAGAGCTCGCCCTGGAGTTCCACAGACCTCAGAGGACCCTCCATGGAACGGTTGTATGGTCGGGCCTTTCGTGGTTCCCCAACAGATGTTTTTGTCTGTGCTGTAGCCTCTAAGGGAGAGAGCCCTGGCTCAACACAAGAAAAAGCTGTACAGGCTGGCTGTGGGGAGAAGAGGAAGCTGGTGGTTAATTGTAATTCTAACGTTTGCAGGGAAGACAATATTTCTACCTTGCTGATCACATTTATGGGTACTCGCTTCGAGGGGGAAAGGAGAGCTGAGTAATTGCTAAAGTAAGGCTTTTATTTTATTATTTTATTTATTTATTTATTTAATTTTTGTCTTTTTTTTTTTTTGCTATATCTTTGGGCCGCTTCTGCGGCATATGGAGGTTCCCAGGCCAGGGGTCCAATCGGAGCTGTAGCCGCCGGCCTACACCAGAGCCACAGCAACGTGGGATCCGAGCCGCGTCTGCAACCTACACCACAGCTCACGGCAACGCCGGATCGTCAACCCACTGAGCAAGGGCAGGGACTGAATCCGCAACCTCATGGTTCCTAGTCAAATTCGTTAACCACTGTGCCACGACGGGAACTCCCTATTTTATTTTTTAAATGTTGGCTGCACCTATGGCATCATGTGGAAGTTCCCCGGCCAGGGATCGAACCCACCACGGCTGTAACCAGAACCACAGCAGTGACAACACTTGGATCCTTAACCCGCTGAGCCAGAGAACTCCTAACGTAAAGGCTTTAAAGGAAAATGACTTCATTGTCTTTAGCAAACATCCACAGGGACAAGTCTCTGTCCTCACCTGGGAGGCACTGAGAAAATGCTGAGGATAAGGGGGAAATTTGGAAGACTTGGGGACTTTGCTTTTTCTTATCTGGGTCAGCCATTGATCTTTGAGAAATGATCCACTATTGTTTAGTCATTAACTGATCATTTCAAAACTGCTGCTGCAACTCCTGGAGCAGGGGTGCAAAACTTGAGTGGATGGAAGACCAGTGACCCACATTCAAAATCAGTCTATGGAGTTCCCGTAGTCGCACAGTAACAAATCCAACTAGGAACCATGAGGTTGCGGGTTCCATCCCTGGCCCCACTCAGTGGGTTAAGGATCTGGTGTTGCCATGAGCTGTGGTGTAGGTCACAGACTCAGCTCGGATCTAGCATTGCTGTGGCTCTGGTGTAGGCTGGCAGCTGTAGCTCAGATTAGACCCCTAGCCTGGGAACCTCCATGTGCCTCGGGTGAGGCCCTAAAAAGACAAAAAAAAAAAAAAAAAAAATCAGTCTAAGGCTGATGGAAAGCCAGAGGCAACTTAATTGACTTTTTTTTTTTTTCTAAAAGCCATTCACTGACTAAATACTTAAGGGGAAAATATGAAGCATAGCCACATTTTGCAGCCACTTTGGAAAACTGCTTGAAAGTTCCTCCAAAAATTAAGTGACCATATGACCAAGAATTCCACTCTTAGAAATTTACCCAAGAGAAATGAAGACATGTATCCACACAAATGCTCGTGTGAGTATTTATAGCAGCATTATTCATAATTCCCCCAAAGTAGGGGGAACCCCGATGTCTGTTGACTGTTGATAGATCAACTAAATGTGGTATACCCATACAATGGAACGTTATTCGGCCATAAAAATAAGAATGAAGTATGGGAGTTCCTGCTGTGGCGAAGCAGGTTAAGGATCTGGCATTGTTTCTGCAGCAGCTCAGATATGATCCCTGGCCGAGGAGCTTCTATATGCTGCAGGTGTGGCTGGAAAATAAAGGATGAAGTACTGGCACATACTATAACACGGATGAACCTTGAAAACATGCTAAGTGAAAGAAGCTAGGTACCAAAGATCACATATTGTTTGGTTTCATTTACGTGGGAGGTCCAGAATAGACAAATCCATAGAAATGGAAAGGAGATTGGTGATTGCCAGGTGCTGGGTGTGGGAGAGAATGGGGAGCGACCCCTAGTGGATACGGTGATGAAATGTTCCCAAATTAGACAGGATGGCTGCACAACAATGTGAAGATACTGAATTGTACAATTAAAGAAGGTGAATTTTATGGCACTTGAAAACTTTTATGGTATGTAAATTATACCACAATAAAATATGAAGCTTTATTTAAAATACAAAGCTCTATTCAAAAAAATACATTAAACATTTAAAGTATAACCCAGAGCTCCAGTCATGGCTCAGCGGTTAACGAACCTGATTAGCATCCATGAGGATGCAGGTTTGATCCCTGGCCTTGCTCAGTGGGTTAAGGATCCGGCGTTGCCATGAGCTGTGGTGTAGGTCACAGATGCGGCTTGGATCTTGTGTTGCTGTGGCTCTGGTGTAGGCTGGCGGCTACAGCTCCATTTTGACCCCTAGCCTGGGAACTTCCATATGCCATGGGTGTGACCCTAAAATAGCAAATAAATAAATAAATGAATGAATAAATAAAATATAACCCAATTATAATTAAAGGGAAGCATGGGGGAGGATGGAAAAGAAAACCCTTGGCACAAGAACAAAATGAGAACAAAAGAGGAGGCTGATTCTCTGATTTTTTGACATAATAGAAAATTTCTTTCATTGTTCTCTGAGGGTCATTTGAGCTTTCAACTTATTGCTATTTATTATTGCCCTTTGAACTTCTAAATAATACATTGACCGTTGTTTCCAGCTCTTCGAATTGTCCTTTGCCTTTAAATTCTTCAGCAGCTTGGCTCTTATTCCAGTAGA
The DNA here is from genome assembly GCF_016906955.1 of Phacochoerus africanus. Lineage (NCBI taxonomy): Eukaryota > Metazoa > Chordata > Mammalia > Artiodactyla > Suidae > Phacochoerus > Phacochoerus africanus. The sequence continues at coordinate 72,037,384 of NC_062553.1, forward strand.
GTTCATGAACTGAGGATATGAAACCTGTCTTGATTTTTGCAGTATGAGTCAGTGACCGGAGTTGAATATTATATTGAAAAACCATATAAACTCAAGCCAAGAATGTCTGGATAAAACTTCTCCATTGCCAAATTTGATTTGACTATTTGTGGTCCAATTAAGAAGTCCTATAGGTGGTCTTCTGACCTAGGGCTGTTAATTTTATGAGGTCTCGAGTGTGAATTGGTCTTGACCTATTTTCAAACACCAGATGGGTAGGAACCTCAGCTTTTTGATATAGGGACATGGGACATGATTCAACATAGGTCACTTCTAATCATTAGAAATGATACTTCATAACGAAACAAAGACAGTGAGAGAGCTTGGGAAAGACTCGGATTAGTGAAAAATTAAGGAAACTAACAGTGGGCCAAGAGGGGGTGTGGGTTTGGGTCCTTCTGAGAAGTCACCATGGGGTCCCCTTCTCCTTCACCCTCTGTGGTCCATCGGGCACCATGGCTGCTGATGGTACTTCCTTCAATTACTCGGATTTCTTCCCTTCCTCTCTGTCTTTTCTCTCACTCAGTCTTGCTTCATCTCTACCTCAATCAATTACAATAGCTTCGTAACAAATTTTCTCCTGTCTAATCATGCTCCCCTAAAATCCATCCCTCATCTTACAAAAATAATATTTCTGAAATCCAAATCATGCTATGTCCCTGCCTGTCAGTTCCCCGTGTTGAGAGTAGATGAAGCTGTAAGCTGAGATGCTTAGGGTGAGAAGGACTGCAGTTCCCATGCAGAGCCGTCAAATTTTACCATATCTCAAGCCCCCACCCAGGCATGAGGAGAAGTGCCTGCACTCAATGGCCCAGGTCAGCTGACACTCTCCAGTTATAGCACTCTGATCACACTACATGAAAAAAGGAGTATGATTTTTTTGAAAAGGAACCCAAAACCATGGGCTAGTAGCTATTACACAAGAAGAACATCTCGGAAACACAAAGCCCAGTGTCCATTCTCAGTGCCCATCCCTGGAGAAAGTCCAGTTGATAAATGCACTTGTGTTTGGTCTCTCATCCTGGTTGTCTGAGTTTCTGGTCCTGGTCCTTTCATGAATTCCATCTGCTCCTTCCAGTGCCAGCCCCAGTCTCATGATCACTGGGGCAACCTGTGAAAAGTTTTACAGGAAAGCTGGGGAACCTCCTTGGAGCTAGCCAACGCCGAGGTTTATTTCCAGCCAAACTCCATATACTCAGAATTCAGTGATGGGGAGTTCCCATTGTGGCTCAGTGGTAATGTATCTGACTAGTATCCACGAGGATGCAGATTTGGTCCCTGGCCTTGCTAAGTGGGTTAAGGATCTGGCGTTGCCGTGAGCGGTGGCATAGGCTGGCAGCTACAGCTCCGATTGGACCCCTAGTCTGGGAACTTCCATATGCTGCGGGTGCGGCCCTAAAAATGTGACTTTTTCACCTCCAGTTGTACAAAAGGAGTAGATATTTAGTGCTCAGAGGACCATTCCAAGGGTATCAATGAAGTTTCTTCTAAGTCTTCCCCGCTGTAAAAGGCATCTGAGCTTCAATGTGTGGAAACTGCCAGTCATGGGCACAGGTGGAGAAGGGTTTGTGTATTTGCCTATCCTGCGCCACACCCTCATTGTCTAGGGGCTGGCAGTTACCCCAGTTTCCTTGCGCTGGGCATTGAATAGGTGTAGGCAAATTACCTGAACTCTTAGAAACAGGCTGTCCCCAGAGGCTCACACCCTCCCCCACTCCCAGCAGGAAAACTGCGTCCCAAGTACAACACGTCCCTACCCCTGGTGGACTGTCCTCAGCCCTGCGACTCTAAGCCCTGACTGGGTGGCATCTCAGAATTCCTCTCTGGCTAACATGTCATTTTCTCAGATGATGTACTAGGGAGATAAGATTTAAGATTCCTGTCCATGCCAAGGACATGGGAAGCATTTCTCTTGGGTAGATTGCCGAGGTACCAGAGAATTCTTAGGGTTTATTTTTGGACATTATGGTTTCAGTCCGTGGCTAAGTCAACTTGGAAACTTCCTAAACACCCTGGGATCTGTTCTGCTAATGCTCAGGTCAACGAGGGCTTGTGTTTGCTGGCAGAGGGAGGAAAAGGCCAAGAGTTTGCAGAGCAGAACTTGGGGTCAGGACTTATAATCATGCAACCTTGGACCAATCACTGAACCTGAGGCCTCCCAGTCCCACATCCTGACAAAGGTGTTGGGGCCGAAGATCTACTTCCTTGCATGTAGGGGGGACACCAAGCCTTTTCCCTTCCAAAGTAAAGGCTATGCATTGGTGGTGGTAAATTTCTTTAACTTAGAGTTTTTTGGTTTTTTTTTTTTTGTGTGTGTAATCCAGAGGATTTTTTTTTCTTTTTTCCCCTAAAGGATAACTGCAAACATGAGAGATTTATTTATGTTACAAGGAAATGTCCCCTCGAATAATTCTCAGAAATTGCGAGATAGTTATTTTGTTATCGTGTGTATGTTCCTACTGAAGAGTGAGAGCTAGACTCTTAAGATTCATATCAAATATCAACTTATCTCAATCTCTGATAAATAGGGGGAAAGAATCAATGGACCTATTAAAGGTAAATTTGGGGGAGGCTCAAACTCAAGAATCCTTTGGGGGCTGAGTCCTCAAGGGTGGGGGCGGGCATATATTCATGTGTCTCGTCTCCTCCATCCGACAGCAGCATCTGCACAGAACAGGCGCTCAGGAAATGTTTGCTGGGGTTAAATAAGAGCCTTTTTTCCGAAGACGTTGAAAGACAGAAGCAGAGTGGACTCTCATTAAGGCGGAGGGCTTCCTTTCATTTCCCCTCACTCCTTCCTTTTTTCTTTCCCTCCCTCCTTCCCTCCCTTCCTGCCATGTACTAGATGATCTAAATAATTTGGAAGGATTTAAAACTTCGCTTTATGCTTGGTCGGCTCTGTGGAGCCTGCCTAAAAATGAACATGTTCCCGAGCTTGTGCTGTAGCAAGAACGGGACATGGCATCCACGTTTCTCTCCATGTTCCCTCTCATTTACCCAGAAAATATTGAGATTGGTGCAGGTCAAGGAATCAAATTCTTGAGGCCTGGATTAAAAGTCCTTTTACTGGAAATGGTGTAAGCGCAATTAAGCAAAAAGGAGGCTTTTATTGGGTCATTACGAGAAGGGCAGGGGCATGCGGGACCCTAGCGATTATTGGAATGAGGACAGAAATGGAGCTTGGCACCCTCTCTCCATCTCTCCACACTACCTCTCTCTTTTGTCCTGGTTGTCTTCTAAAACCCGGAGGCTGAGAGCTGGTCTCTGGTTGCAGGTGCAGAAATCCCAGGGCAGGCTTCTGATTGGCCCAACTTGGGTCACATGTTGATTGTGTGGCCAGTGAGGCCCTGTGGTTGGCTGCAGTGGGGAAGGTGCGGCCCCCCTCAGAGAAGAGATGTCTTTCCTGGAAGAAAGGAGGGCGCTGGATAAGCAATGGGGTGTGTTTCCAGGGGCTGGGCGGTGGAGGGGGGGGGGGCGGGGGAAATAGTCATAGAGACCGTGAACTTAAAGAGAACGATGGCTCATTCAGAAGCTCTGGCTTGCTCCTGAGTGTTCAGAGGAATGCATTTAACTTCATCAACATCAACTCTGTGCACTTGTATAAATAGAAAAAAAGAAAGGGAATAGAAAAATAGCAGTATAAATGATGCAACGCTTTCCACTTGCTGTTCCACTCACAGGGTATTACGTCCCAAGGTGAGAATATATGGGCGACATGAGTCTCCTTGGTCTCATCTGGTCTCATCTCCCCACACAACAAATATCTCTTCCCCCTGACTACGAGTCCTGCTTAAGCATGTATTTCATAGAACTTGGCACTGAAATCGAAGCCAAGTCCTTTACTGGGTGTTGAACCAGAAAAGCAGAAATCAGTTCCAGCACTGAAGGGACACTCTCAGTGCTGGGCTTTCAAAGAGGCAGCAGCCACGGTGGTGCCTTCCTGGATTCCTCAGGGCAATTTTGTCTATACGTGATTTTTACCATATACACTGATGATCTTAGAAATTAAACTCCTGCAAAGTGCTTCTTATGTTTTTTCGGGGTTTTTTTTGTTGCTGTTGTTTTGTTTTTATTTTTGTTTTTTTTTGTTTTTTTTGCTTTTTAGGGCCTCACTCGCAGCATAATGAGGTTCCCAGGCTAGGGGTCAAATAGGAGCCATAGCTGTCGGCCACAGTGTCTTTGACCTACACTATAGCTCACCGCAACACCGGGTCCCCAACCCACTGAGCAAGGCCAGGGATCAAACCCACATCCTTGTGGATACTAGTCGGATTCATTTCCATTGAGCCATGACGTAGATTCCATTATTTTTTTTTAATTTTTTTCACTTCTTATGGTTTTGTATGTGCATCTGAGTATTATTCAGATGAAATCTCTTTATTGCTTCTCTTTTCCTCTTTGGGTGGGTATTGGATAGAAATGGGAAGAATGACTAATGAGTAGGTTTGAGACTTGTAAGGTGTGACAGTGTTGCAACATAGGAGTTCTTATTTGTGCAGAGCTTCTTATATTTTGGTCAGGCTTTAAGATCTTGCTTGATGCTTTAACGGTGTATCTAAGGATAGAGTCACAGGGCTGAGTTCCCTTGGACCATCTGATTGAATCTTCCAGCTGATTCTTAAATCCCAAAGGACCATCCAGATGGGAGTGACAACCAGGACCCCTCTCACTCCAAGCAAAAGCCGCAGATCTGCAGACTATTATCACCGCTAAAGCGATCTTCTCCATATATTAAGCCCAATGTTGAATTCCTGGAATTTATACCCTTTGATATAGTATATGGGTTCCCAGAGGCACATGCAAATCATCTGATCCCTCTGCCTCTTGGCAGCATTTCAAGCCTTTGAAGAGACCAGTCATGTCCCTACATGTCTCCTTTTTATCGGCCCTTGCTTTCTTCTCATCAGCTGTTCTTTTTTTTTTTTTTTTGCATTTTCTTGAGCCGCTTCCGCAGCATATGGAGGTTCCCAGGCTAGGGGTGGAATCGGAGCTGTAGCTGCCGGCCTACACCACAGCCACAGCAACGCAGGATCTGAGCCGTGTCTGTGACCCACACCACAGTCCATGGCAATGCCAGACCCTTAACCCACTGAGCAAGGCCATAGATCGAACCTGCGTTCTCCTGGATGCTAGTCAGATTCGTTAACCACTGAACCACAATGGGAACTCCAGATCTGGTGAACTCTGCACCTAATTGCTTCCATCTTACATAATTATGGTACATTATCAAAGCCAGGAATTTGACATTGGTACAAATGCACGTGTAAAAGTCCATGCCATTTTATCACATGTGTAAAATCATGTAATCACAAATGCAATCAGAATACAGGACTATTCTGTGACCACAAAATCCCCCTCATTCTACCCCGGTGTAGTCATATTACTCCCCCCTCCTCCCCCCACCATCCCTAACCCCTGCAACCACTAATCTGGTCTTCATTTCTAATGCTGTCATTTTAAGAATGTTCTATGAAGGTCATTCCCTTTTATTGTTGAAGAGTAGTCCCTGGTATGGACTGTTGGCCTAAAAGAAAAAGACTGCCAGATATTTCTCCAGCAAAGATGGATTTCTTGGGGATCAGTAGAGAATTGCATTTCAGGGTCAGCAACCACAGGGAGCCACGTGCAAGTCCCCACAGAACAAGGGAGGAGAACACTTTCAGACGGAAGAGGAAGTTGGGAGGCTTCACATACAAAGAGTCTTTGGCTTTTCATTGGCTGAGTCCTTGCCAGGAAAGAAAGGAGTTTTTCTCCTTCCTATTGGGCTCCGCCATCATCTCAGAGTGCGAGAGCTCCCTCTCCTGGGCTCTGTTTAATTGAGGTTTCTGTTTCATTTTTTAACTGAAATGTACCACAGTTTTGTTTAACCACTCAGCTTTTGAGGGTTATTTTGGTTGAAGCCAGTTATGGGCTACTACAGATAAAGTTGCTGTGAGCAATTGGAGTTCCTGTTGTGGCTCAGCTGAAATGCACCTGACTAGTATCCTTGAGGTTGAATTCCTGGCCTCTGTCAGTGGGTTAAGGATCCAGCGTTGCCGTGAGCGGTGATGTAGTTCGGAAGACGTGGCTCAGATCTCGTGCTGCTGTGGCTGTGGCTGTGGCCGGCAGCTGTAGCTTGGATTCAACCCCTAGCCTGGGAACCTCCATATGCTGCACCTTAGGCCCTACCAAAAGAAAGAAAAAAAAAAAAAAGCTGCTGTGAACAATTGCATGTACAAGTTACTATTGGACGTAAATTTTCATTTCCCTGGGAGAGATGCCCGGGAGTGCAATTGCTGGGTCACATGGCAAGGGTATGTTTAGTTTTAAAAGAAACTTATAGGAGTTCCTGTTGTGGTTCAGTGGTTAACGAATCCGACTAGGAACCATGAGGTTGCGGGTTTGATCCCTGGCCTCACTCAGTGGGTTAAGGATTGAGTGTTGCCGTGAGCCATGGTATAGGTTGCAGATGAGGCTCGGATCTGGTGTGGCTGTGGCTGTGGTGTAGGTTGGCAGCTGAAGCTCTGATTTGACCCCTAGCCTGGGAACCTCGACATGCCTCAGGTGCAGCCCTAGAAAAGACAAAAAAAAAAAAGAAAAAAGAAAGAAAAAAAGAAACTTTCACACGATTTTCCAGAGAGGCTGAAGCATTTTAAGTTCCTCGCCCCCCTGGCCGGCTAAGTATGAAAGATCAAGAAGTTTCTCCAGATCCTCATCAGCATTGGCATTATTACGGTTTTTTATTTCAGTTAGCTAAATAATATTATCTCACTGCGGTCTTAATTTGCATCTCTCTACTGGTTAGTGAGGTTGAACACCTTTTCATGTGCTTATTTGCCATCCTATATCCTCTTCCTCCGCGTGTCTCTTCATGTCTTTTGCCTACTTTCCAGTTGAGTTGTTTGTTTTTTTTAACACAGAGTTTTGAGAGGTCTTTCAGTAGAGTTCTTCAAGGTTCTCGAATATCATTTTTCCAAGCACAGAGCCTATTCTAAAATTTAGCGCTTTGCAGCAGGGTATTGACTCTAAACACCTTTGCTTCAACATGGATGCAAGGATCCAGTCTTTTATTATTTAACGGGCATCTCCCCCATGTCACATTTGATAACTTTTTTGTGTGTGTGTCTTTTTAGGGCCGAACTGCAGCATATGAAGGTTCCCAGGCTAGAGGTTGACTCGGAGCTACAGCTGCCGGCCTACACCACAGCCATAGGAACATGGGATCCAACCCTCAACTGTGACATACACCACAGCTCATGGCAATGCCGGATCCTCAACCCACTGAGCGAGGCCAAAGATCGAACGTGCATCCTTGTGGATACTTGTGGATACTAGTCAGATTCATTTCTGCTGCCCCATGAAGGGAACTCTCCCCCCATGTCACATTTGAAAAGAGTCTGCTGCCTCCTCTGATCTTTGCTGGCCATGGCCTGACTGTGCCCTACCTTTGTGCTGCCTGAATGGCAAGCAGCCTGGACCTGACTTCATTGTTGGCTTTGTGAGCTGAAACCAAGCCTTGGGAATGATGCCTCTTTTCCAGGATCCACATGCCTCTGGATGCAAAAACGAATGGATGGATGAATGAATGAATGCATGCATGCTAGTAGGTTCCTGTGTACTGCTCCTCTCTGCACCAGCCAGGTTGGGATTTGTCTGCTAGCCCCAAAGACAAAGAGTAAATGGGAAAGGGCAGAAACTAAAAAAAAATCTGACATCCTAAAGACACTGCCCTCTTTGAATCTTGTCAATCTGCAGCCACAGAAAGGAAACAGAATGTGCATTACTAAGCGAAGGAAGCCAGACAGGGAAAGACAAATCCCGCATGATATCATTTATATGTGGAATCTAAAATAGGACACACACGAACCTATGTACAAAGCAGAAGCAGATTCAGAGACAGAAAACTAATGGTCACCAAAGGGGAAAGGGTGGGGAGAGAGAAATTAGGAGTTTGGGATGAAAAGATACACACCACTCTACATAAAACAGAGAAACAACAAGGACCTACTCAGCACAGGGAACTGTGTTCAGTATCCTGTAATAACCTATAATGGAAAAGAGTCAGAAAGAATATAATCTGTATACAAAACTGAACCTCTTTGCGGTCCACTTAAAACTAACACAACGTCCTCAATCAACTATACTTTAATCAATCAATACGTACAAAAGAAGAAGGTGGGAGGGAGGCCTTGGGGAGGAAGTCTTGGGCACACCACACACCCCAGGGGACAATGGCCTTCCCTGACGCACTCTGAGCCTCTGGCAGGTTATTTTTAACTGCCACCTTGTAAAGTCAATGTTTGCCCTTTGATAAGTGTCCCGTCCAGTGGCTTGTTGTTGGGAGGTGCCTGGAAGGGTCTAGAAGTGGTATGTGAGAGGGCAGTGGGGCGAGTGAAAGGTAACAGTCTCAGAGCCGCCAGCCCTGATCCCCGATCCCCGATCCCCGATCCCCACGACAGATCAAACCAGCTCGGGGCATCGCGTCCCCCCGGCTTGCATCACCTGGTCACGAGCTGCTGGTGGAATGTGTGGAATGGATTGTTCTCCCGGAGTCTGGAGTCACCCAACACCCCTGAACAATGAGCGCTCACATTCTTCGTTTTATGTAAGAGCACATAAGGAATGTTCCAGCGGCCTGGACCAAAAGCAGGAAGCTGGTGCCGCCTCCCCCTCCCCCGCTTCTCCCCCCTTCTCCCCCTTCCCTCTCGCCCTCCCTTCCCGTCTTGAAGGATGAAAAGCCGAGGGAGGAGGGGAAAGCGAGAGAGAGGTCTGTGGCTCCAGGCCCCTGGGAGAATGAAGTCGCAGGTCGGAGGGCAGTGCATTGAAAATTCGGAGCGCAGAACGTCCTCTGTTGCAGCCACGGCATTTCAGGGGGTTTTGGTCGCACAGAACACAGAGCCCACCTCAAACTGGGTTGAACAATCCAAGAGCTGGATGACTGCCTCGGCCCTGGAAACCCCAGAGGGTCTCAGCGTTGGTGAGACTGAGTAACTGGCCAGGCGTTTGTTCTTTGTTCTTTACCTTCAATGGTGTTAATTTCAAACTTAAGGCCTTTGCCACTTCTCCTTGTCCATCTCCAGAGAGAGGAGGTCTGTCCCGAGCACTGGCTGATACCCTTGCCCCAACTGTGACTGAGGCCTCTGATCTGAGAAATGTCATGTGCGGACTGGCTGAGGCTAGGGGTCTCTGTGGGTGGCTCGGGGCTCACTTGGAGATGCAGTCACCACAGCTGCTTCAAGGGTGCAGTGGATGCTGGACGACAATCGCCAGGCCCACTGATACACCCTTTAGAACAGTCCCTCTAATTCTTACACTGAGGATTAAAACTCTTTTATGAGGGCATCAAACCTCTAATTCTGAAAGGTGAGATAAAATTGAAACAGTGGGAGTTCCCCGTCGTGCCCCAGCAGGAACAAACCAGACTAGTATCCGTAAGGATGTAGTTCCCTCCCAGGCCTCACTCAGTGGGTTAAGGATCTGGTATTGCCATGAGCTGTGGTGTAGATCGCAGACATGACTTGGATCTGGCATTGCTGCGGCTGTGGTGTAGACCAGCAGCTGCAGCTCTGACTACCCCTAGCCTGGGAACCTCCATATTCCTCGTGTGTGGCCCTAAAAAAAAAAAAATAAAAAAATAAAAAAAAATTGAAATAGTAGCAGTGAATTTACTTGAAAATGTACAGAGAGGGAGTTCCCTGGTAGTCTAGCAATTAAACATCTGGCATTGTCACTGCTATAGCTCGGTCGCTGCTGTGGCACAGGTTCCATCCGTGGCCCAGGAACTACTGCACACCATGGACATGGCCAAAAAAAAAAAAAAAATTCTGAGAGAGTAAATTTTTATTAACACAAATGTCAAGTGAGCTGAGAAGTAATTTTATTTTTCTATAATTGAATTAAATTAACTCATGAGCCCTAATTTCTACTTGGTAATAGAAAACTAAATCTTTCTAATTCAAGATAAATCCAATTACTTCTGGTTTAAACCCTGGTCTTTTTTAAGCATTTAAATATAACTTCTTTGAAATTTCCCACTGTGGCTCAGTGGTAACGAACCTGACTAGCATCCATGAGGATTCAGGTTCGATCCCTGTCCTCGCTCAGTGGGTTAAGAATCCTGCATTGCTGTGAGCTGTGGTGTAGATTGCAGATGTGGCTCGGATCCAGTGTTACCACATGGCTGTGGTGTAAGCCAGCAGATCCAGCTCCAATTTGACCCCTATCCTGGGAATTTCCATACACTGCAGGTGTGGCTCTAAAAGAAAAAAAAAATTAAAAAACCCCCCCAAAAACTCTTCTCCCACATGACTTCAAGCCCCCATCCCTACCCTTAATCTCAGCTCTTCTGCAGGAGAATTTGCCGTTGGCCATGATGGTCTGCTTTGGGAGCACTGCCTTCCCGGGAATTTTGTAGCAGCTGTAGCAGAAAGAGAAAAGGGCGTATAATACACCATGGCAGGTACCGACTCCCCGAGGGGTATGAGGGAAGATGCCTGCCAACCTGCTCTGTCCAGAAGCCAGCAAGTGTGTGTTTCTGATCTGAGCATTGCTGAGGGGCACCGATTTCCCTTGTCAGTGAAGCCAGACCAGCAGACGCTCTCTGAGGATGCCAGCATACCAGGGCGAGAGCTGTTGGGATGTGACTCTAGATGCTGGAAACCCAGTCCTTCTTGAGTAACTCTTAGTCAAGATTTTTCTTTTCCTCTCTTTTTCTTTCTTTTTTTTTTTTTTTTTTGGTTCTTGGTGTTCTTATGATGACCTTGACATTTAAGGGGTATAAAACTGGTTCTTGAGACGAACCTCTTCTGGGCTGACTTTGACTTTTGACTGCTGTCCTCCCTGTCCCCCAGGGCTGATGTCCATAGCCCGCCCCTGCCCTGTGGCTGCCAGGTTCATACACAATAAGGCTATTCCTAGTCCACTGTTTCTCTCAGGCAAACCCTTGCCCCATCTCAGAGAACAGGTGGGAGGGAAACCACGGGGAAGACACCCACGGCTCTCCTGGGCTGCTGTGATGCTGCAGGAAGCGTGGAGGTGGGGTGGAGTGTCTGTCTGGCTGGACCTACCCTGTGGCCATTGCTCTCTGCTCTAGCCTACACGCTGGCCCAGGGCTCTGGGTGAGAATGTTCCCTTGCAGGATTCTTGCTGGGGAGGGAGGGCCCAAGCCCTCCTGTTCCCAGCTCTCTTGTCTCCCTGCTGCTCCCAGGGTTGGACATCAGCCATCCTCACCAAGGACTTGCTCTCTTGTTCTTTTTCTTCTAGCCCAAAAGAATTTTTTTTTTTTTTAAATCTCCTTTCTCAGATTTCCCATTGTGGCTCAGTGGGTTAAGGACCTAATATGAGGATGCGGGTTCAATCTCTGGCCTAAGGATCTGGCATTGCTGCAAGCTGTGGCATAGGTCGAAGATGGGGCTCAGATCCAGTGTTGCTGTGGCTGTGGTGTAAATGGCAGCTGCAGCTCTGATTCGACCCCTAGCCTGGAAACCTCCATATTCCACAGGTGCATGGATAAAAAGAAAAAAAATCCCCTTTCTCTCAAGTTTGAAGGAAGGTTTACATAATTTTCATTATTTTATTTTTAAATTATTTTTCATTTATTAAGCTCTTTTTTTTTCTTTGTCTTTTTAGGGCCACACCTGAAGCATATGGATGTTCCCAGGCTAGCAGTCAAATTGGAGCTGTAGTTGCCAGCCTACACCACAGCCATGGCAAAACAGCAATGCTGCTTGGATCCGAGCCACATCTAGCAACTACATCACAGCTCACAGCAATGCTGGATTCTTAACCCATTGAGTGGGACCAGGAATCGAACCCGAGTCTTCATGGATACTAGTCAGGTTTGTTACCACTGAGCCTTGATGGGAACTCCTAAGCTCTTTTTATATTTGTTTGTTTTCACTTTCAATGTTGTATTAGTTTCAGGTGTACAGCAAAGTGAATCAGTCACACATATAAATATATCCATTCTTTTTTCCCATAGAGGTTATCACAAACTATTGATTTGTTAATCATCTATTTTATACAATAGGGTGTGTATGTTATTCCCACTTTCCCAATTCTCCCCTCCTCTGCAATGGTTTCGCCTACGGTAACTGTAAGATTGGTTTTGAAATCTGTGAGTTTGTTTCTGATTTACAAATTGTTCTTTCGTATCCTTTATTCAAGCAGATTCCACATAGAAGTGGTGTAATTTTCATTCTTTTAAATCTCTTGGTTATGGGGTGAACCCTACGCTTTAGTAGTTTTACTTCAAATCTGGACCTTGACAGCAAGCCTGTGATTGGGAACCATCTTCTCGGCTTTAGCAATGCAGCAGAACTTTCTCACAAATCCAACAGGATGAGAGACTCGAATGTATTTCTCATTGGGTTTGTTCTTGGAAGCATATTTGACACAATTTCCCCTTGGCTGGGGAAATTCTTTTGGGGTGAGTGGTGATATACAGAGATCTGATATTCACCTTTTTCTTCAGGGATTTTCTTTTTTAACACTAAAAAAAAAAAAAAAAACCCCAAAAACAAAAACAAACAAACAAAAAACAGGTCTTTTCTGAAAACTCTCTTGCTTACAAGGCAAACAGGAAGGCATTTAGTAGCAAAGAACTGTTGCTGCTACAGGTAATGGGCTGGTTTTCTCAGGCACAGATTAACCAGGTGTTGGGTAAACACTGTGTTAAAGCTGGCTGAATACTTTTAGTGGGTGGTGTTGCAACTTTGGGTCCATTTCCCTTTTTCTCTTGAGGAATCTGCTTCATGAAGAGGCACCTGCAAATTCTAGGCTCCTAGGACAAGGTCTAGATCAGTTGCTGTGATGGGCAGCTCCCAGCCACAGCCTGACTCTTCATCTTCCACCGTCTTGTTATTAGACCCACACCTCTTGCTTCCTTTAAGGCTTAACTGAGAGTAAATACCCCTGAAAAACGATGTGTGTTTCTTTAGGATTAAGACGTGTTGATAGTTCTCTTATCCTCAATATATGTAGTTGCTTTTCCTCTTTTCTCAGTTGATACTGAGTCTAACTTCTGGGTGAGTAAGCAATGAATGTTCATTGCTTCATTGTGAATGTTCACAAGAAGATAAATAAAACTTGGAGGAAGAAAACCCAGGGAAGGTATTTTGTCTCCAGGTAGAGGGGCAGAGCCCATGAGATCTTTAACTCTCACACCCATGCAGAGCTTCTAATCAACTGAATGCAGAGCAGGGAGGACCAGATTAACAAGTAACACTGAGATATCACCTACTCAACTTTTGCATCTGTGTCTTGTGGATGGAGAGGTCAGATATGGACTAGCTGGTCTTTAGAACGATATCCTCCTACTAGTTTCTCAGTGGATTCAGACATACAAAAAAGAACAATTGCCAAGGAATGTACTTGCTTTCCCAGATTCCCCTGGGGTGCGTTAAATTAGCCTGAAAGAGTGGTTCCCCTGTCTTTCTAGGGTAGTAATAGCTATTCTGTTTGCTTGGCTTTCCAATTTCCATGTCCAACACCCTCCCACTCAGAGCATAGAGTAGAATCTTCTTACAAGGGAGCCAATGAGATGACAGGATTTCCATCAAAACATCAGGCAAATGGTAACCCTAAAAGCACAGGACATTGAAAATACAATGTGGAGTTCCTGTCATGGCTCAGCAGTTAACAAACCTAACTAGTAACCATGAGGATATGGGTTTGATCCCTGGCCTTGCTCAGTGGGTTAAGGATCCAGCATTGCTATGGCTGCGGTGTAGGCCTGCAGCTACAGCTCCGGTTCAAACCCTAGCCTGGGAACCTCCATATGCCACGAGTGCAACCCTAAAAAGACAAAAAATTAAAAAATTAAAAAAATAAAAACACAATGTAGTAGAATAACCCCATAAAGTGAGGGCTTGGCCAATGTCGCAATGCTGGCATCATACAGGGACTCAGCTATATTCCCTCTTAAAAGAAAGACAAATACAATTCACCTTTGGGGGTGTTTGTGAGTTTTACAGCACCACACATATAACTGGATGGTACACTGTAGTATAAAGTAGTGATTAAGAGCCCAGTTTTTGAGTCACAGCCTTGGATTTAAAACTCAGCCACTTTCTCGCCCCAGGCAAGATGCTTAGCCCTGTCCAAATTCGAGCCCTCCTTCCAGTGCACCATGAACGGTGGACGCATGAGCTGAGGGCTTGGTCCTGTTGGCCCTCAAGGAGGTGCCGTGTTGGGAAAAAGATTGGAAACATCACCCAAATCTGAGCTTCCACATCTTTCAGTCATAACTGTGTTATCTTCATGGGGTTGTTCTGAGGATTAAATGCAGACCCACCCAAAGTGTTCAGTACAGCTCTTAGTAAACAATTACCGAAGGACAGCGTGCCCTGTCCATGCAGTCATCCAGTTGAGCCAGCATTTCAAAAATGTCTCAAGGGGGATTACCTCCCACTCCATTGCACAGAAAGCATCCTGAAAGCCATGAGCAAGGCCCTCAAAGGAATCATTCCTTTCCAGGAAGGTCAGTGTTGATGGCCTTTGGAACCAACCCCCAAGCTCCCTGTCCACTTGATCTTGAAGGCTTCCTTCTTTTACAGTAAGTAGCTGGAAAGCATGAACGCTTCAACCTCCTGTTCCATTGGGAATGAAATAATTTCCTCAAATAGGAGGCCCTGCTGCAGTTGATTTTGAACACACAGGAAGAATGAGGGCCCAGCTTTATCTTTCCTCATATAGCGGGTCTTGATGAGCTATCATCTTGTTTTGTTTCACTTAGGAACAGCTTATAATAATTTCCTTCATGACTCTGTGCTTTCTGTAGGGGCATTATTAGGGTCGGGGAGGTGGCAGGACGGTCTACATAAGGCAGAAGCAAAGTTAACTTGAAATGAATATTCGAAAAACCTAAGGGAGGTTTAGTGATCTCCCAGAAAAAACTCAAGGGCAGATGACCGTGGAGTCAGAAACCATTATTCCCATCACACTAAACCCTGTTTCTGTGGAGGTCCCATTGTGGCTCAGTGGTAATGAACCCAACTAGTATGCAAGAGGATGCAGGTTTGATCCTTGGCCTTGCTCAATGGGTTAAGATCTGGTGTTGCTTCGAGCTGTGGTGTAGGTTGCAGACATGGCTTGGATCCTGCGTTGCTGTGGCTGTGGCGTAGGCCTGCAGCTGCAGCTCTGATTTGGCCCCTAGCCTGGGAATCTCCATATGCTGCAGGTGCGGTCCTAAAAAATAAAATAAAATAAAACCTGTTTCTTGACTGTTCCTATTTGTCTCCAAGGGGCCGGCTGCTTCAGTAGCTCAGCAGGTAGGTGACTGGGGGTGAGGTGAAGGGTCTCTGGGCATCACCTTAGAGAATGCTGTTATAGAAAAGCCAAGAATGAGCTCCCAACTAGCACAGGATTTTAAAAATAACACATCCTGCCCAGGTTTTATATTTAACAAAGTGCTAAATGTATAAAATGACCACCCTTTCTTCTTGATCCAGCCAGCTATTTGGGTGTTAAAAAAAAAAATCATAACCCAATAGATGCACTTAATTGTTTTAAAAGGAGTTTGCACGCAATCTGGGAAGCTGTTAATTAAGCGGACATTTAAGGAGCCTTACTTTAGCTGAGTTTTTGTTTTTTTGGGTTTTTTTTTTTTGTCTTTTTGTCTTTTTGCTATTTCTTGGGCTGCTCCCACAGCATATGGAGGTTCCCAGGCTAGGGGTCCAATCGGAGCTGTAGTCTCCGGCCTATGCCAGAGCCACAGCAATGCGGGATCCGAGCCACATCTGCAACCTACACCACAGCTCACGGCAACGCCAGATCGTTAACCCACTGAGCAAGTGCAGGGACCGAACCCGCAACCTCATGGTTCCTAGGCGGATTCGTTAACCACTGCGCCACGACGGGAACTCCTAGCTGAATTTTATTTTTGCAGCTGCAGAACACACTCCTGTGCCGGGGTAGTTAGTGTCTTAGAGCAGAGACGGGTATCTGGAGACAGAGGTACCAAAGCCGGCTCTGCAGCTATTTGGCTCTCGGACCCTGGGCAGGATAAAGAAGCTCTCACATCATTTTTCACCTGTAAAATGATTATTTATAAGGTTCAAGTGTCTGTGGAGTAAAACTCAGAGACTGGGGGAGTTAATACAGAGATTACGTGTGGAAAGACCTGGCCCAGTGCCTGGGATACAGTGGATGTGCCATGAGGTGGCCTTCTGGTGAGTGTGTGCAGAGCACAGAAGGCCAGGATTTCAGAGCTGGGCGTTCAGCCTTAGGGGTTATTCCATTGCCTGCATTTGTCTTTGCTTATCTACTCTGAGCCCTTGCACATGGATTTTGTAGTTTAAACTCTCATAAAAGAATCTCTTTCTTGCATTTCCAAGCTCTTGGGGGTAAGGCGAGACCCTCGTTGGGGCTCCCAAGTTCAAATATAGGTACATGCTTGCTGTGGTCATGGCCCTTCCCACGTGGCAGAGGAATTGTCTGCTTAGTTGTCTCTGTCCCCTTGGCTGAGAATTCCTTGCCATCCTGGGTGTCTCCCTTTTGGAGTTCTTTCTCCCGGGGACCTAGCAGATGTCTGATGCAAAGCAGATGCTTAGTAAGTATTTCCTGTTGTCATTGTCAGTGGAAACATAAAGAAGGATGGCGCCCATTTGAATTTAGACTCACCTGGAGACAGTAGGTTGGCAGAAGAGTGGGGTCCCTGTGGAACCTAGACAGTGGTGGGACACTACGCTTAAGCACTTGTCACCATTACCTGGCACTGCAGGGACAGTCAGCATCCTTAGCCCACAGTTTCTCATGATGGTCCTAAGAGAAGCGCAATCTCTGATAGGCACTCTGTCCCCTGTCCTGGGTCTTTGTGCCCCTAAAGCCCATCCTGGCCCCTTTCCCAGGAGGCTGACCCCTGCGGGCTTCTTCTCTGTCTTCCCAGTCAGGTGGCTTCTGGCAGCGTTTGGCCGATGGGAGATGGATGACTGGACAGAGGGAGAGAGGAGGGCAGGGCCAGGGCTTGTCTCCTGTCCCTTGATCTGAGACATGTCTGTGACAACGTTTTGTCTTTTCCACTTGATCAAGCCTGCTTGGGCTCCCCTGGCAGAACTTCTGCCCCTGGGGGTGAGGGTGGGGGTGGCTTCCCGCCGTGCCGGGGGACCTCATTCTCTGTCTACACAGCCAAGTGTCTCTGTTCTATCCCCTCCCCTTTTTTTTTTCTTTTTAGGGCCACACCCTTGGCATATGGAGGTCCCCAGGCTAGGGGTCAAATCAGAGGTGCAGCTGCCGGCCTACACCACAGCTACAGCAATGCTGGATCTGAGCTGCATCTGCAACCTACACCACAGCTCATGGCAACGCTGGATCCTTAACCCACTGAGCAGGGCCAGGGATCAAACCCACATCCTCATGGATACTAGTTGGGTTCTTAAACAGCTGAGCCACAACAGGAACTCCTATTCCCTCTCTTTTAAATACTTAAGCATCATTTCTGTTTTCCTAGATCACCTCTGACTGATACCTGAACCATTCTTGCTTCTCACAACAGGCATGAAATCCATCCAGCAAGGTGTATCGCATGTGTACTTTATGCCACAAGCTGTGCTAGGCGCTGAGGACACATTAATGAGTAAGGCATCATCCCTGCCCTGGAGGAGCTTATGGTCTGATTGAGGAGACAGATGTGTAAGCCAAGAATCTGCGAGACAGTGAAACAAAATCACTACTGATGTCTACAAAGTTCACGGCGGCATAGGAGCCTGGAGGGGGACATGCCTAACTTGTAGGAGGGGAGAGTCAAGCAGGGGGTGGTTAAAGAGAAGGTAGTTTAATGGAGGGTTAAGACACTATACAGGTTTGGAAAACTGCTAGATTCAAATCCTGCCTCCAGGATTTTTTTGGCTACTCCCGAGGCAAGCGGAAGTTCCTGGACCAGGGATTGAACCTGAACCACAGCAGTGACAAAGCTGAGTCCTTAACCACTGAGCCACCAGGGAACTCCTGTTTGTTAGTTTTTTTAACTCCATTGCGGCTCAATGTCCTTACTGGTCAATGTGAATAATAATAGTAAATACATCAGAGTGTTATGTGAAGATGAAATAACTTAATAGACTACTTGTGACAAGTCCCCCCACATATTAGCTATAATCATGATTATTGATGCTTGAACACTGAGGGAAGTGTAGGTGTTCAGCTCCCAGTACAGTACCTGGCACACAGTAGGTGCTCAGCAGATAGTGACTGATTCAACAAATGAGCTGAATAAATAAATAAATAAATAATTAAGTTTACTAAGCAAGTGATGAGAGATGGTTAGAAGGGCATTCCAGGCACTGGGCAAAAGCATGGTGGCCTGGAACACCCCAAGTCTGCACAGTTCAAGTGCAGATGTCAGTCTCTCATGAGTTTGATTCCTGCGAGGGTCCCCTGCTGAACTCACCTCTGGCTGCAATGACCAAATCAAGGTCCCAGCCTGCAAAGCTGAACCATCGCCTTCCCCTTTCCAAAGGTTCTTCTTTCCAAAGTCAATTGAAAAAACATTCAGTGAAGGCAGTCCTGAAGCAGGTGTCGTGGTGAGAATAGGGTTGCCAGATTTAGCAAATAAAAATATTGGATATTGAATTAATGTTGACTTCCAAATAAACAACAAATAATATCTAGATATTAAGAAAGGTGTTTTGGAGTTCCCATCGTGGCGCAGTGGTTAACAAATCTGACTAGGAACCATGAGGTTGCGGGTTCGGTCCCTGCCCTTGCTCAGTGGGTTAACGATCCGGCGTTGCTGTGGCTCTGGTGTAGGCCGGTGGCTACAGCTCTGATTCAACCCCTAGCCTGGGAACCTCCATATGCCGCGGGAGCGGCCCAAGAAATAGCAATAACAACAACAACAACAAAAAGACAAAAGACAAAAAAAAAAAAAAAAGAAAGGTGTTTTGAAGTCTGTGCCAGGCATGCACAGTCCATGACCACCAGCATGTTTCTAAGGGGGAAAATTGGCCCTTAATATGACCCATGCTCCATCGTCCTTGTTTAAATTTCCTCCTTGGGGACCAGAGAAAAGACTTATTCTCTGGCTCAAGTTTTATGTAATTCAAGAACACTCAGGGAGTTCCCATCCTGGCTCAGTGGTTAATGAATCTGGCTAGGAACCATGAGGTTTCGGGTTCAATCCCTGGCCTCATTCAGTGGGTTAAGGATCCGGCATTGCCATGAGCTGTGGTGTAGGTGGCAGACTCAGCTTGGATCCTGCTTTGCTGGGGCTGTGGTGTAGGCTGGTGGCTACAGCTCTTATTGGACCCATAGCCTGGGAACCTCCATATGCTTCGGGTGCGGCCCTAGAAAAGACAAAAAAAGACAAAAAGAACTCTCTAGCAAATGGCCTAAAAGGTTTCCAGTCCTAGGTCAGTACCCCTTCTCCATAAAAGACCATTCTAGTCCTGCACTGCCTCAGTGGTTTCTCTCTGATTGGAAAACACACACAGTGGACTTTGTTTCTAATTCATGTTTGCGCCTGGATATACCACCTTGCAATGCTAGTTATCTTTCTTTTCTTTTCTTTTTATGGCTGCACCTGCAGCATATAGAGTTCCCAAGCTAGGGGTCGAACTGGAGCTGTAACTGCCAGCCTACATCACAGTCACAGCGACACCAGATCCTTAACCCACTGAGCGAGGCTAGGGATTGAACCTGCATCCTCACGGACACTATGTCAGGTTCTTAACCTGCTGAGCCACAATGGGAACTCCATCTTTCTTTTTTATAGGTCTTTCATTTTCCTTTAGATTACAAGGGAGTGAAAATTTTTTTGTCTCTTCTGAGCCCAGGACAGAGCAGTTTCTCTTTCTCTCTTTCTATGCGCACGCACGCATGTGTGTGTGTGTGTACACAAGAACATATACAAATGTATATACACACATATACACATACATATGTATATATTGACAGGTATTTATATAGTATATATTTTATATACTTATATGTATGCTTGTATCTATACTTAGATATATACTTACATTTCTATGTATGTATATAAACCAGTACATGTAGAAATAAATTAATTTTTTCATTGGATGCTGCCAGCCATTGAGAGGTGTGTTGTCTAATGGACTTTGAGTTAAACTGAGTCTAAATTCCACATATTTAATATTGGACTTTGAGGCAAGTTTTTTCATGTGCCTTCTTTGTAAAATGGATACAATACTAATTGACTTCTCAAGATCATTATTTGCATGAAATTGATCAACTTTAGACTAAATAGCCCCTGGGAAATATTTCCAACTGGAAGTTATAGTTATACTGATGGCAATTTAATAAATTTAGAGGACTGCTCCATAGTCTTCTGGCCACCATTTAATTCCCAAACTTCAGCTGTAGGAAGTAGAAACCAGAATGGATAAGACATTTTATTTATTTATATATTTTTATTACTCAATGAATTTATTATATTTATAGTTGCCCAATGATCATCACAACACAATTATATAGCATTTCTATCCCAAACCCCTAGCACATCCCCCACCTCCCAACCTGTGTCTCCTTTGGAAACCATAAGTTTTTCAAAGTTTGTGAGTCAGTATCTGTTCTGCAAAGAAGTTCATTGGGTCCTTTTGTCCGATTCCACGTGTAAGTGATAGCATTTGATGTTGGTGTCTCGTTGTCTGACTGACTTCTCTTAGCATGATAATTTCTAGGTTCATCCATGTTGCAAAAATGCCATTATTTCATTCCTTTTAATGACTGAGTGATATTCCATTGTGTGTATGTCCCACATCTTCTTGATCCACTCCTCTGTTGATGGACATTTAGGTTGTTTCCACGTCTTGGCTGTTGCAAATAATGCTGCAACAAACATTGGAGTACATGTGTCTTTTCGAGTCATGGTTTTCTCTGGACAGATACCCAGGAGTGGGATTGCTGGATCAAATAGTAGTTCTACTTTTAGTTTTCTGAGGACTCTCCATACTGTTTTCCACAGTGGTTGTACCAGTTTACATTCCCACCAACAGTGTAATAGGGTTCCCTTTTGTCCACACCCTCTCCAGCACTGATTGTTTGTAGACTTTTTGATGATGGCCATTCTGGCTGGTGTAAGGTGGTACCTCAAAGTGGTTTTGATTTGTATTTCTCTCGTAATGAGTGATGTTGAACATCTTTTCATGTGTTTTTTGGCCATCCGTATGTCTTCTTTGGTGAATTGTCTGTTTAGATCTTCTGCCCATTTTTTGATAGAGTTGTTTGTTTTTTGGTATTGAGTGACTGGGGGTGTTTATAAATTTTGGAGATTAATCCCTTGTCAGTTGATTCATTTGAAAAGATCTTCTCCCATACTATAAGTTGTCTTTTTGTTTTGTTTAGGGTTTCCTTTGCTGTACAGGAACTTTTAAGTTTAATTAAGTCCCATTTGTTTATTTTTGTTTTTAACGTCATTAGTCTAGGCAGTGGATCTGAGAAGATATTGCTGTGGTTTATGTCAGAGAGTGTTCAGCCTATGTTTTCCTCTAAGAGTTTTATAGTATCTGGTCTTACATCTAGGTCTTTAATCCATTTGGAGTTTATTTTTGTATATGGTGTTAGGGAGTGTTCTAATTTCATTCTTTTCCATGTGGCTGTCCAGTTTTCCCAGCACCACTTATTGGAGGGACTGTCTTTTCTCCATTGTATATTCTTGCCTCCTTTGTCATAGATTAGTTGGCTGTAGGTGTATGGGTTTAATTCTGGGCTTTCTATCCTGTTCCACTGATCTATATTTTTGTCTTTGTGCCAGTACCATATGGTTTTGATGACTGTTGCTTTGTAGTAGAGTCTGAAGTCCAGGAGCCTGATTCCTCCAACTCCATTTTTCTTTTTCAGGATGTCTTTGGCTATTCTGGGCCTTTTGTGCCTCCAAACAAACTTTAAAATATTTTGTTTGAGTTCTGTGAAAAATGTCCTTGGTAATTTGATACGGATTGCATTGAATCTGCAGATTGCCTTGGGTAGTATAGTCATTTTGATAATATTGACTCTTCCAATCCAAGAGCATGGTATGTCTTTCCATCTATTTGTGGCATCTTTGATTTCTTTCATCAGTGTCATATAGTTTTCAGAGTACAGGTATTTTGTCTCTTTAGGTAGGTTTACTCCTAGGTATTTTATTCTTTTGGATGCGATGATAAATGGGATTGCTAATTTCTCTTTCTGATCTTTCACTGTTAATATATAGAAATGCAGTCGATTTCTGTGTATTAACTCTGTATTCTGCGACTTTGCCAAATTCATGGATGAGCTCTAACAGTTTTCTGGTAGATTCTTTAGGATTCTCTAGGTACAGTATCATGTCATCTGCAAATAGTGACAGTTTTACTTCTTCCTTTACAATTTGGATTCCTTTTATCTCTTTTACTTCTCTGATTGCTGTGGCTAGGACTTCCAAAACTATGTTGAAGAGTAGTGGCGAGAGCAGACATCCTTGTCTTGTTCCTGATCTCAGCGGGAATTCTTTCAGCTTTTCACCATTGAGAATGATGTTTGCTGTGGGTTTGTCATATGTGGCCTTTATTATGTTGTGGTAGGTTCCCTCTATGCCCACTTTCTGAAGGGTTTCTATCAGAAATGGGTGTTGGCAGAATGGATAAGACATTTTAAATTGACTATTTTATGGGGCTGATTTAAGGTCTATAGAAAACCAAGGTAAAGGAGTTCCCACTGTGGCTCAGTGGGTTAAGAACCCAACTAGAATCCATGAAGATTTGGGTTTGACCTCTGGCCTCGCTCAGTGCGTTCAGGATCCAGCGCTGCTGTGGCTGTGGTGTAGGCCAGCAGCTCTAGCTCCAATTTGACTCCTAGCCTAGGAACGTCCATATGCTGCAGGTGCGGCCTTAAAAAGCAAAAAAGAAAAAGAAAACCAACATACAATAGAAACCAGCCTCTCACTGATGGTTCATGGTCATTTAATGAATAACCCATCACCATTAAATAAGGAGGGAGAGGCTTGCCAGAAGGCACGGCGCAAACAAATCCACATAAGTCACTTGGTTGTCACTGCTCCCCCACATTCATCTCCCCCCTCAAAGCACAGGGTTTGAGTGATTAAAGTTGGTTTGAGCAAGGATTCCAGACAGGGAAAAGCAAATACATAAGTCAGAGGTCAGAGGAGAAGAATAGGCCAGCGAGGGGGGAAGAAATGCTGAGCCGATAATTGAAAGATAATGAATGTGGGGGTGGCTTACAGCAGCACAGTACCAGGGGATGCTGGACACCCCAAGATTTCTCAGGCATCTTCACAAGGCCCAGGGTTAGAGCTCATCTGAAAAGGTCTACAGAGCATGGATTTCTAAATCTTTGGGCCACCCAGGATGGACTTTTGCACTGTTGAGTAAAGCCATTAACAAATTACTTTTCATTTCCTTCCCCGCCAGGACCTTCAGTTTATGCCTCCTTAGCAGCAACTGGAAGGAGCAAATTTGCTGACAAGCATCCCTGTGCAGTGGGCCACCTGAGGGAATTTTTATCATGCAAAAGTGATCCTAGGTGATTAGTTGAGAGATTGCCAGGAATCTCTGGAATCTAATTAACCTGCAGTTGAGCACACAGAAGTTTCATTTTAGGGTAGAGTCAAGGCGAAGAATTTGTAAAAATAAGCCATATTGATTTCTTGACTACTGCAAATATTTGAGTTTTGTAATGGATCCGCATTCCCAACTTGCTGTCAACTAAATAGGAAGCTGGATTATCTGTGAGGTAGTGGGCCAGGGATAAGTTTTGAGGTTAGATTTTTTTTTTTTTGATTGGACCCTAAGCACCACCATTTACTAGAGATTTGTTAGGGTTATGGCTTAATCCCTCTGCACCTCTGTTATCTCATCTGTACAGCGGGTATATAATCATCCTTACTCTGCAGGATGTGAAGATTAAACCAAATAATAAGCAATTAGCCCCTGGCCTTTAAGGGATCCTCAACATCAAACTGTCTTTTTTCTTTTCTCTTCTTTCTCTTATTCCAGTCCCCTCTAACCCTGCCCTGGCAATTTTCTGACTTGGAACAGCCTTTGCTCAGCTTCTGAAAAATGCAGGAGACCCGAAGGAGGAGAAGGTGTGAGCCACGTGCCTGCCTGGGGAAAGGTGTTCCAAACAAAAATCCATCAAGTGCAAGGACCACGCGGTAGATGTGTCCTTGGGCAGTTCAGGGGATCTCAGCAAAGCCAGGGTGGCTGAAGGAGAGTAACCCCAAGGGGGAGGGATTGGAGAAAGGTCCAGGAGATTCAGAGGGGCAGATGGTGTGACTGTGTAGGGCCTCGAAGACCATTAAGAGGACTTGAGCTTTTATTCTAAGTGGGCTGGAAAGCCATGTGATGATGCTAAACTGAAGAGCGACATGTTCGACTTGGTTTTAAAATGGTCACTTTGGCTGCTGTGCTGAAAATGTGCTAACAGGACATGTATGAAATCATTGCAGTGGATGCCTTAAACTTATATATGTTCTATGCCAATAACATCTCAACAAAGCTGGGAAAAATGAAAAAGAAAGGAAGAAAGAAAATACAGTCTGGAGTAGGGATGGGGAATGAGTAGAAGGGGCATGTGGGCAGAAGTAGAAATAGCCATTTAGGATCCTACTAAAGATCCAGGTGAGGAGTTCCCATCATGGCGAAGTGGTTAATGAATCCGACTAGGAACCATGAGGTTGCAGGTTCGATCCCTGGCCTTGCTCAGTGGGTTAAGCATCTGGTGTTGTGGTGACCTGTGGTGTAGGTCGCAGATGTGGCTCAGATCCCGCGTTGCTGTGGCTCTGGCGTAGGCCGGCGGCTACAGCTGTGATTAGACCCCTAGCCTGGGAACCTCCATATGCCGCGGGTGCAGCCCTAGAAAAGGCAAAAAATAAAAATAAAAAAGATCCAGGTGAGAGAGGGTCAGAGCAGGTCAGTAGTGTAGGTGGACAGAAGTGGTCAGATTCTGAATATATCTTTGAGGTAGTGATTTAGGCTTTGCTGATAGAGTCAATGTGTAATGTGAGAGAGACTTCTTAAGATTTGTAGTCTAAGAAATCGGGAGATGGTGATGCCATTTGCCGTAAAAGAGCAGGTTTGTGGGGGTCAGGAGGAGCTTAATTTTAGCCTTGTTAAACTCAAGATGCCAAAAAAACCATCCCACAGCAGGCAATTAAATATATGAGCCTGGAGTTCAGCTGAGATACAGGCTAGGGAGAGAAAGGCTGGAGGAAGATGTAAGATTGGAAGGTTTGCTTTGGTTAATAGATGGGGGAAATAATAGACTGTTTTTCAGTAATGAGAATAATACAATAGAATGGGAACATGTGATAGTTCCTGAGAGGGGACAATTGCTGGAGTAAAGTATATGAGCAGATGATAAAAGAATGGATGTTGGGCACAAATGGGACCATTGCTATAGCTGGTCCAAGCCTAGAAACAGAAAGGAGGATAAAGCAGAGAGGTCCATGTGGCAGTACGAATTTGAGGAGTTGTCTTCTGATTGAATCTCTTTCCTTGATGAAGTAGGAAGCAGAGCCAGCATGAGGATGGTGGTGAAGTTGACCAAGCTATGAAATTGACCAGGGAAATGGAAGAAAGAATGGCTTTGAGTTTGCCAAGTGAATAGATTTAGAATGGCCAAGAAGTGTTAAGGTCTGATATGGGGTCGAAGGTCATGGATTTAAACTGGGACCAGCTACTTTTAGCCATGCAGGTAAAAGTGTGGAGGAGGTGGAAAGCTTGAGTCAACTAAAACTGGGGTTTTGCCAGTTGAGTGTAAGGAAGAATTAGAGCCAAAGAGCTGAGAATCTGTGCAAATAATTGATTATAATGACAGTCCATGGACATTAAGATGTGTAAGGAAGGAATCAAGCACTTCCTAGAAATGGGTGAGAAGCAGTGAAAAAGCCTTAGGACAAATGAATGGAATAAAACAAAAAAATCTGTTAGAGTCAGAGTATTAGAACAAATGAATTGAAAAGAGAGGAGGGGAAACTGCGAAATGAAACCACACTGAGACATCATTTCTCACCCACCAGGATGTCTGTGATAACAGAAAAAGATAACAACAAGAGTTGAGGAGGAAGTAGAGAAATTGGAATCCTCATTCACAGCTGACGTGAATTATAAAAGGCTACAGTGACTCTGGAAAACAGTCTGGCAATTCCTCACAATGTTAATACAGAGTTGCCATATGACCCAGCAATTCCACTCCTAGGGGTAGATAAACCCAAGGGAAGTGAAAGCTTGTATCACATAAAAAGTTGCACATAAATGTCCATCAATCAATGAAGGGATAAAGAAATGAACATATCCATACACTTGAGCATGACTTGGCAATAAAAAGGAATACATTTCTGGTATTTCATTCTGCTACAATTTAGATTAAAATAGAAAATATGCTGAGAAACTAGGAATAAAAGGTCA
The DNA here is from genome assembly GCF_016906955.1 of Phacochoerus africanus. NCBI lineage: Eukaryota > Metazoa > Chordata > Mammalia > Artiodactyla > Suidae > Phacochoerus > Phacochoerus africanus. Next base: position 72,063,738 of record NC_062553.1, read on the forward strand.
TGTATTGTATGATATGAAATATTCAAAATAGATAAACACATAGAAACACCAAGTAAACGGGTGGTGGCCTAGACTGGGAGCAAAAGGAGAATTGGGAGGGGCCGTGAAGACTAATAGGTCTAGTGGATTTTTTGGGGGGGAGGGTAGCGATTCAAATATTCTACAGTTGATTGTGGTAACTGTTGTATAACTCTGTACCTACACAAAAAACCACTGAATCGATCACTTTAAAGGGCTAAATGTAATAGTATATGAGTTATATCTCAATAAAGCTGTTAGGAAGAAGAAAGACAGGAGGAGGTGGTCAGAGTGGGATGCTTGAGGCTGCAATTATGGAGGGTGTGCCCATTACAACACGGCTGGGGGCTGACTGTGGACGCAGTAGCCACGATGGCTTGGAGGCGGGAGTTAAGGCAGACAGAGTATCTTCTGAGGTTCTGGGCATCACATGTGCCCGTGCTGAGAAGCTGACAGTGAGCCTGGGGTAAAGACCTTCATGGAGTGAGGAGGAGTAAGCTGAGGGTTTGCAGATGCCTATAGCAAGGAAGCCTCATGCTAAGTGGGAATCTGATAGCAGGCAGCTCAAAGCTGGGCTGTGGCTGGAGGGGGAGGGGGGTTAGAAAGACCGTTCTGGGAGTTTCCTACTGGCACAGCTGGTTAAGGATCCAACATTGTCACTGCAGCAGCCGGCTCACTGCTGTGGCTCTATTGGGATGCCTGGCCTGGGAACTTCCACATGCCTTGGGCTTGGCCAAAAATAAAAAAAATAAAAAAGGAAGACTGTTCTGGCATCTGGCTATTTGTGAAGGACAAAAGATCCCTTAGTATTCAGGGCCTGCTGCACTTTTCCTTCACTCGTGGATTCATTCCTGCAACACATTCTCTTTCTGGCCCCACGATCTAGTCACTTGGCCATGTCTGAGGATGCAGCCAGACGTGGCAGAGCTGACCCTTGGGAGCACAGCAGTGTCCCGGTTGCTGCGTGATGATCTCCTTTCACTGAGTTTCCCCAGAACCTACTGTGCGCTGGTGGAAGGGAGGCCTATTGTACGATTAGGATGTAACTTGCCCTGATCGCTGTCATCACGTGGGCCTTCTCTGTTGTTCAGTTACACAAACACAACGAGTGGCTTTATTTATTTATTTATTTATTTTGAAGGGGGTGGGGTGCTGCCTGTGTTATAGCTGGGTGGAGGATGTTTGATTGGTTTTGGCTTTGGCCAGAGCTGTGTTTGGATTCTGGCTCTGCTATTTATACCTCTGTGACCTTGGGCAGCTTATTTAATCCTCTAGGTCTTAGCTTTGTTGTCGACAAAGCACCTACCTCATAAGTGCTGGTGAGAATTAAATTATGTTCTACGTGTCAAGCTCCTGGCAGATAGCAAGCAGACCTTCTGTTTTTCCTTCTCTTGCTTTTCTGCTGATGTTGCTGCTTCTGTTTGATTTCTAGCTTTTAGCAGCTCTATTGTCTGCCTTCTAATCAGAGGCCTTCTTCCAGGGATGGTTGTAATTTACAAGCCAACTTCCAGATTGGCCGTAGAGTCCCTCTCATAGTTGACTTTAGAGAACCAGGTTTTGCATCTCAAAATGTTTTGTTAAATGCCTCTAATCTTAATCTTTAAAATAACCTGTGAGGTATATGAAAGAGATATAAGTATTGCTAATTTTTGGAGGAGAATATAAGGTACTGAGAGAAACTAACATTTACTGGGTATTTACTGAATGGCATTTTTCTAAACACTCTCGCATTAACTTAATCCTCACACCCATCCTGGGAAGGGTATTATTAACCTTATCTCACAGAAGGGGAGACAGGCACAGCGAGGTCAAATAACTTGTCGAAGGTCACATAGCTTCTAAGAGTGGGGGCAGGATTTGAACCCAGGCAGTCTGGTTCCAGAGCTTAACCACTATATGGCTCTGCTGGGAAGATAAATAAATACATCATTGTTCAGAAATCCCGGATGAAGAAATCTTTTCGCCAGTCCCCATTCAGGTATCTTTCTGGCCTTGGAATGCCATGCAGCTTGAAAATGCCGGTAGTTCACAGCAGTGACTAATAGAATACTATTATTATCCTGCACTGGAGGTGGGTCTGTGTGAGTTTTATTACCCAGTATCCTTCTAGCTCAACCACCCTGAGAATTCTTTTGCAGAGACAAAGAAGTCAGTCCTTCTGAGATAACCGCAATAAGAACAGCCCCGCTGGTCACACGGTTCTGCTTGTTGCAAGCTAAACTTTCTTTCTTTCTCTCTCTTTTTTTGCTTTTTGTTTTTTCGGGCCGAACCCACAGCATATGGAGGTTGCCAGGCTAGGGGTCCGATCGGAGCTGCAACTGCTGGCCTACACCACAGTCACAGCAATGCAGGATCTGAGCTGCGTCTGCGACCTACACCACAGCTCACGGCAACGCTGGATCCTTTGAGGTCTGGGACTGAATCCGCATCCTCATGGATACTAGTCAGGTTCATTACCTCTGAGCCACAACAGGAACTCCAAAAGCTTTCTTGATGCCATAAATCTAAAAACCTGTGGGAAACTTTGGAAAGCATTGGGAAACAGTTCATGAGGTTAAAAGGAAGGTCCTGTTGCTTCTCTGGCTCAAGTGGACTTTTCCTTAGGAAGCAGGAGGATTTTTGCCTAAGGGTGACCCAATAGGCACCCACTCCAGTCATCCTAGAGCAGTAGAACGAAGACATCTTAACTACACACTAGAGGTATGATAGCAAAGGCAATTTAAGGAGTGGATGGTCAAACATTCAAAACATCTCAAGATTTGTCATTTTTCTTCTTGCTGCCACTGGTTTTAGGTTTTGAGGACTCTCCCAGAGCAGGAATAGGGAAAACAAAGAGAGAGAGAGAAGAGGAAACTCAATCCTGGTCATTTTAGTAGGTCAGAAAGTTTGATATAAATTTGATAAGGGGAGAGTTGGAAATTGTCCTCTAAAATGAGATGAAGCATGTATGTTTCAGGTGTGTGTTCGGTTGTCTATGTCCTATGATTCCTATTCCTATTTTATTGGTCACAAGAAGTGATCTTACTGGGTGTACTTAGGAAATACATGAAATACACATGTGACTTGTGGGTTTTATCTACTTTCCAAAAATCCAGGTTCTCCACTGATGTGGCTACGAAAAGAAGTTCTCCTTCTTTCACGTGGAAAACGGTTTAAATATACATTCTCTATGTATGTGTGTTTTAATACATGTCCTATACGGATAGATACATAATGTAGTAGATTTCCATGAATAAATACAGCAGGACCAGTCTAATGAATGAAAACCACTATGACTTGAACAAATGGGGCAACTGAAAGGGTCTTCCTTAGGAACGAGGAATAACCGTGCTAAGACGTCTGAAATCATGTAAAGGATGGAGTAAAATACAAACACCTTTAAGTTTAAAGAAAGTGTTTGTCCAAGGCTTTACTCTGAATGGAGCAGAATCTGAGCGTAGAGGCCCAGCTGGCGTCCAGGGAGCCTCGGCCTCTCGTCCTCTGAACCGGCCCAGCCCCTCCCTTCTTTGAGGTTCAGTGGGGTTCCCTGGGGTCTGGCACATAATGATGGAGAGGCTCAGGGACTCCACCGAGAGGGAAAACAGCAGGAGCCCACGCTCTCCGCGAAGGCAGGGGTCCACCCAGCGGGCGCATACAGCCACAGGGACAGCCTCTGCCCCACACTGGCGAGTCTTGCCTTTGTTACCCCCTAAGGAATCCCAGGGCTCCTCCACGCATGCAGAGGACCCTGAGAAGCTGGTCTGGAGCCAGACCTACCTCTCAAGTCTTTTTCGAAGACAAGAGAGCAGACTTAGTGAGTTCAAACACCAGGAGCTCAAAGGGCTCAACTTGGAGGGCATGGTCCCTTGTGTGTCAATCACGGTTGTGGGCACTTGCCCCTGTTCAAAGTCCCAAAACAGGGGTGGGCAAAGGAAGGATGGAGAAAAGGCAGGAGGGCCCCTATAGTGATGCTCCTTCTACTGCAGGAGATACGGGGTGGAGGATCGAGTGTGTATAACTTCTCCCCCTCCCCCCGCCCCGTAAATGGTGATGGTGATAGAGGCAATTTTCACTGACCCCTTACTCTCCGTCAGGGACGGAGCTGTGCTTTTCATTCATTATCATCATTGGCTTTCATGCTCTCAACAATCCCCATGGGTAGGCGCTCTTATCATCACCCTCCCTGTGTTTGTTTTTGTTTTTTTTTTTTTTTGTCTTTTTACTATTTCTTGGGCCGCTCCCGCGGCATATGGAGGTTCCCAGGCTGGGGGTCCAATCGAAGCTGTAGCCGCTGGCCTACGCCAGAGCCACAGCAACTCGGGATCCGAGCCGCATCTGCCACCTACACCACAGCTCACGGCAACACCGGATCCTTAACCCACTGAGCAAGGCCAGGGACCGAACCCACAACCTCATGGTTCCTAGTCAGATTTGTTAACCACTGCGCCACGACGGGAACTCCCAGTTTACTTTTCAGGAAAGTAAACTGAGGCTGAGAGGAAGGGAATAACTGCCTAACAGCTCACAGCTAGTGAGTGGTTATGGCAGGTTGCATGTCTCCTCCCCAGAGTTCTCCACATCTTCATCTTGGGAGCCTGGGAATATGTTGCCTGGCAAAGGGGAATTAAGGGTGCAGATGGAATTAAGGGTACTAATCAGCTGACCTTGAGATGGGGAGGGTCTCCTGAACTCTCTGGCTGGCCTCAATGTAATCAAAGGGCCCTCGTCATAAACGAAAAGAGGCAGGTAAGAGAGTAAGTCTCGGACGGAGACTCCAGGGGCCATCGCTGGCGTTGGAAGGTGGAGGAAAGGGGCCACGGGCCACTGGGCAGCCTCTAGAGGCTACAAAAGGCAACAGAACAGATTCTTTCTCGAGCCCCGGAAAGACCACAGCTATGAGACCCCTTCAGGGTCAGCCCCGTGAGGCCCATTTTAGACTTGTGACCTCCACAACTGCGAGATCATGGTTAGTTGAGTGGCTGAGGTGGCTTCAGCGAAGCTTGACGTTTATCTTACCTTTGAGATCAGTTCCGCCTGCCCAGTGAGCAGGAAATCAAAAACCGGGGGCACTTCTAGGTGTCCGGGGGCTGCAGCTCCTTTGGATGGTCCATAAGGTGTTACTGGATAATTTCCTGTCCTGGGACCACTTTGTGAAATAAAAACTTCCCTCCAAAGGAGAGACTATCTCCTATTTCACTTATAAATCAAGTAAACTCCTGTTCTTTGACTTGAAGTAAATAACCTCTCTCCTCCTCTCTGCAAATGTCTTCCTCTTGGTCTCTGCTGTTGCCACCACCTTTTGACAGTCAGAAAAATATTAAGCTTATTTTTTTTTCCCTTTTCTTTTTCTTTCTTTCTTTTCTTTTTTTTTTTTTTTAAATGGGTCCACCTGCATCACATGAAGTTCCAGGGCCAGGGGTTGAATTGTATCTGCATCATCGGCCTACACCACAGCCACAGCAATGCAGGATCTGAGCTGCATCTGCGGAAAGCTACACTGCAGCTTCTGGCAATGCCAGATCCTTAACACACTGAGCGAGGCCAAGGATTGAACCCACATCCTCATGGACACCATGTCAGGTTCTTAACTCGCGGAGCCACCACAAAAACTCCCAAATGTATTAAATAAAACCACAAAACCCCGTAATCCAGGAAACACTTTTATGGAGCCCTTACTATGTGTAAGGAAACTTCAACATGTTAGTTCTTGTAATCCCCACACTGACTCTGTGTCATTAGTCTTCTTCTTCCCATATTGAGGCTAAAGGGATGGATGCTCAGAGATGATGCATATTTTGCCCAAGATCGCCCAGGACTGGAAGTGAGAGTCTTACCCACGTTGGTCTGATGCTAGAGCTCCCTGTGTTTACACACCACACTGCTACTGCTTTCACCTCTGTTCTTGGACTTTCCATCTAGATTATGAACCTTGGAAAAGAAACAACTTACCTCTTATTTAGAAAATAGCAAAAGAAGGTGACTACATAATTTTAAATAGTAATTGTTGTATACGTATTTCAATTTAAAACAGAACTGTGGAGGGAGTTCCCATTGTGGCTCAACAGGTTAAGGACCTGACATAGTGTCTTTGAGGACGTGGCTTCGATCCCTGGCCTTGCTCAGTAAGTTACGGATCTGGTGTTGCCAAAAACTATGGCGCAGATCAAAGGCGTGGCTCGGATCTGGTGCTGCTGTGGTTGTGGCGTAGGCCTGCAGCTACAGCTCCAATTCGACCTCTGGCCTGGGAACCTCCATATGCCGCAGGTGTGGCTGCAAAAAGAAAAAAATAAAATATAAATAAGGACTGTGGAATTTTCCTTGTTGGTCATCTTAAGTGGGTACAGATGACCAACAGCTCATGTTATAAACTAGAGACCCATCCGAGGCCTTACATAGAAAAGGGGCCAGAGTTGGAATGAGGCCCCAGGATTCCTACCTCTTAATCTTGTGTTCTTTCTTCTACTACAATACACATCATTCAATTTATGACCCGAAAAAAGGAGTTTTCAACAGTCTAAACCTAACAGTGTGAGGTCAGATGAGAAGCAGATGGTGACAAAGAACGCCTCCTCTCTGTACCTTCTTGTCACTCAGCACAACCCATGGGGATGTTTCTCTGTTTTGTTTAGCATTCAGCAGTTCGTTCTGGGTTCCCAGAAATGCTTATTCATTTCGCCAGACCTGAGAGCCAGATATAGTTCATGGGAGGACATTTTATTAATTTTCCTTTATTTCTTTGTCCCTGCTTAATGTACAGTTTGAGAACAAGAATGCTCATCAGGTTGTAATGCCTAACTGAATAAAAAGCAGCACTCCAGACCGCTTTGGTTGAAAGCTTCTTAATATGTTTACCTACTTAGCTTTTAAATCTTTCCGTATTTTCTTATTCCTTCAATACAGTTTTTGCAGGTACGGAGTCTATTTCTCCTCAAGTCACCAACCGCACAATTCAGCAAACCAATTGTATGTTTTGTTGGCCTGACTGTGGGTGATCGAATTACCCTTTGTTCCCCATTCTCCTCCCTTGGTATCGACCAGGAAGGAAAGTAGTCGGGAAAAGAAAGCACTCAAGAATTCAGACATTAAAAGTTCCCTGGTTAAAAAAGAAACAACAGCAACAACAAAAACCAGAAAGAGTTTCCTGGTGGCTCAGTAGGTTAAGGATCCAGCATTGCTACTGCCGTGGCTCATATCCCTGCTGTGGTGCATGTTTCAGGGCCAAGAAACCCAAACCAAACATTATAAAAGAGAGAGACAGAGAGAGAATTCAGGGAGCTCCCGTTGAGGTTCAGTGGGTTACGAACCCAACTAGCATCCGAGAGAATGCAGGCTCAATCCCTGGCCCTGCTCAGTGTGCTAGGGATCTGGCATTGCTGTGAGCTGTAGTTTAGGTCGTAGATGTGGCTTGGATCCTGCGTGGCTGTGGCTGTAGGGCAGGCTGGCAGCTGCAACTCTGACATAACTCTTAGCCTGGGAACTTCCATATGCCTCCGGTGCAGCCTTATAAAGAAAAAAAAAGAGAGACAGAATTCAGACATGAGAATGCAGGGGATATTCAATGGCAGTAGATGTCTACAGGCTGAATGCGATTTTCATGAAAACTGCAGGCAGAACTGCACATGGAAACCATGTTCGGCTTTACTTGGCCAGGCATCTCCCTGCCCCATGGCACTGCAAGGTCAACTTTTTCTCACATGTGAGCTGTGAATTCTGTTGAGCCTGGGAGCTCATATCATAGCTCGAGTTCTCAGGGTCCCTGAAAGGGAAGGATCTGAACTCAGGTGTGATAGGTGTCAGGTTTCTTGGGCACGGGAAGGATCAGGGAGACAGGTGGAGAGCTGACCTGGGGACCTGGCGGCAACAGGTTGCAGAGTGAGGGCTTGGACTTCCAGCCCAAAACTCCCTGTTTTATTGACCCTGCAACCCTGAGCCCGTCATTTGACCCTCTGAGCCTTGCTGTTTAGAACAAGATGATAATGTCTTACAGAGGCTCTGTGACTTTTCAGATGATGAAGTCAAGTTCCTGAAACACAGAAGGCACTCAGCTGATGGCAGTGATGATGACGATTCGTTCACTCATAACAATACATATGAGTGGCTCTAGGTGACCCCACGCTGTCCTGGGCACTGGGGACACAGCAGTGAACGAAAGGGATCCAAGTCCCTGTCCCCATGGGGCTGACCTTCCAGTGAGACAGATGATAAAGTATAAAATATGTAAGTAAAAACATAGTGAGGTAGATCGTGGTTGAGGTGCTAAAGAGAAAAGTTAAAGACGGAAAGAAAAGAGGCTGAAAATTTAGAGGGGTGGGCAGGAAAAGCCTCCTCTGGAAACTGACTTTGTATAAAAACCTGGAGGAGGTGAGGGAGCAGGGCAAGTGGTTACCTGCGGGAAAAGCATTCCAGGCTGAGGGAACAGCAGGTGCAAGTGGCTGCCTGAGGCGAGAGCGCGCCTAGCAAACTCCTCTATGCCATGGGGTGGCTGGGGGGTCTGGGTTGAATTGGCCGAGAGGGGAGCAGAGGGAGGGGGAGAAGTGAGGCGCCAAATCCTGCAGGGTCCTTGGTGCCCAGGGAAGACTTGGTTTCTGATCAGAGTGTGGAGAGGAGGAGCAGCTGGACGTGATCTAACTGAAGTGGCAGCGGGATCACTAGCTTGCTTCCAATGACATGCTTCTGATCATGGCAGAGCAGATGCTGTAATGAGGACAGAAGATGGGGAGCAGCGCTCACGGCAGGGCATCAAGGCATTTGGGTTTGGAGGGTGAAGCACACATCCCTAAAATGGCAGCTGCATGCGCCCTCTTTTTTGTTTGTTTTTTGGTCATGCCTTCAGCATGAAGCAAGAAGTTCCCAGGCCAGGGATCCAACCCACACCTCAGCAGTGACAATGCCAGATCCTTAGCCCACTAGGCCGCAAAGGAACTCCACATGCCCTCATTTAGACTGGGCAGGGGCTTCAGGGAGAGGGAAAGAGACAGACCTGACTTCTTCCTCCTCCACACATCACGCCCCGCTGCTGACATGGACATAGAACTCACCCCTTTACCCATATTTGGAATGTACTTCTAGTGTAGCATATATCACCCAGTACTGTAAAAAGCCAGCTTCCCCAGATTTTTATTGTTTTATGGCTGCACCCGTGGCATATGGAAGTTCCCAGGCCAAGGACTGACTCCAAGCCACAGCTTCAACCTAAGCCACAGCTGTGGCAACACCGGATTCTTTAACCCACTGCACTGGGCGGGGAATTGATCCCTCACCTCCAGAGAGACCCAAGCCACTGCCGTGGGATTCTTAACCCACTGCACCACAGCAGGAACTCCAGCTTCCCCCGATTTGCTCAACAAGTGTTTTATCGATCACATATGTGCAGGCACTAGGTCAGGTGCGAAATGTACTGTGATGTAAAAACTATAAATGATTCAAAACCCAACCCTTCCCATGGTCATCAGAGAAAAATCAACTCAATCCAATAGGTGTGGATGCACTTTGGATTTGAGAAGGGAAGGAGCACGCTAATTTTGCAGGTGTATAATCGCCTTCTCCCTAGTTTGTTAGCTTAGGGATTTCCCACCCAGTTGTACATGGTTCATTATCTGAAGTCATTTAACCTGTGGACAATCACATTCTTGGAATAAGTGAATTCTCTGCAGGTGAAATTGGACAAACAGCGCCAGTGACCTCTTTAGCTGTTCAAGTGTTGGTCCAAAGGTTTGACATAATAAGCTTCATTTTTCACTGAGTCTTGTTGACAGACAGTATCGGCAGCGCTTGGGGTTAGAAGCAGCGTAATCCTCTTTGATGAATAGTTCAAGAGAATTATTGGTAAGCCTTTTGTAAATGTGAGTTCTTTTCAAGTCCTAATAATGATTTTTAGATAAACAGTGAGAATAATTGGCATTATTAAGACTTAAGCGTTTAGTTGGCCGCAGTGGGTGGAAATCAGTCATGTCGTTACCAGGGCATCAGCAAAGGCGTCTCAATATCTTAATTTCTCATTTTGATAATAAACAGAGACAGTAACACAGGTTAGATCACGTCCAGCTGCTCCTCCTCTCCACATTCAGATCAGGGAGAGGGAAGGAGACGGACCTGACTTCTTGCCCGTCCACACATCACACCCTGCTGCTGACATGGACACAGAACTCAAGGCTGTGTAAGTCACAGCCTTGTTTGAGCCAGTAGCTTCAACATACTGGGCCGCCAGGTTTACCACCTGAGAGCCCAACAGAGAGGACATTCACTGACACCGATGCTACCAAACAGGAAGGCGGCCGAAGGACAAGCAGCAGAGGAGGAGGGGAATGTGAGGTCCCTGGTAAATCCACACATGGGCACTACGGCTGCCCTTCATCTGGTTAGCTGAAACCGTGTGGGATGAGGGCTTGTATCTACACTTGTATCCAACTGGCTGGGCCTACTGGGACTCCACATTTCAGAGTGGAGCCCTGGGGTGAATCCTAGCCCTAAGCCGACCTCCCAGGACTCTGCTGATTCACTAGAAATTGTCTGACCTCCCAGGGAGAGTAGTGCGTGTGGATGAATGAAGGCCCCTAAGAACAGAAAGAACTCCAGAGTTCCCTTTGTAGCTCAGTGGGTTATGAACCCAACTAGTATCCATGAGGATTTTTTTTTTTTTTTTATCTTTTTGCCATTTCTTGGGCCGCTCCTGTGGCATATGGAGATTCCCAGGCTAGGGGTCGAATCAGAGCTATAGCCATCAGCCTACGCCAGAGCCACAGCAACTCGGGATCTGAGCCGCATCTGCAACCTACACCACAGCTCACAGCCAACGCCAGATCCTTAAGCCACTGAGCAAGGCCAGGGATTGAACCCGCAACTTCATGGTTCCTAGTCGGATTCGTTAACCACTGACCCACGACGGGAACTCCATGAGGATTTGGGTTTGATCCCTGGTTCATTCAGTGGGTGAAGGTTCTGGTGTTGCTTCAAGCTATGGTGTAGGTCACAGAAGAGGCTCAGATCTGGTGTTGCTGTGGCTGTGAGGTAGGCTGGCAGCTATAGCTCTGATTCGACCCCTAGCCTGGGAACCTCCATAGGCCGAGGATGTGGCCATTAAAAAACAAACAAACAAACAAAACCCCAGAAAGAACCCTGCCTTGTTTGGATCGCTGTAGGCTCTCCCAGCTGCCTCCATGAATGTGCAAGTTTTTACTTATTTATTTACTTATTTGGCATGTGGGAGTTTCCAGGCCAGAGATTAAACCCGCACCACAGCAGTGACCCAAGCCACAGTAAAGACAAAACTGGATCCTTAGCCTGCTGCACTACAAGGGAACTCTGGGTGCAAGATTTTTTGTTGTTGTTGGTTTTTTTTTTTTTCCCCAGGGCCACACCCACAGCACATGGAAGTTCCTGGGCTAGGGGTTAAATTGGAGCCTGCCTACACCACAGCCACAGCAATGCCAGATCCAAGCTGTGTCTGTGAACTACACCACAGCTCATGGTAACACTGGATCCTTAACCCACTAAGTGAGGCCAGGGATGGAACCTGCATCCTCATGGATATTAGGTTCGTAACCCACTGAACCACAAACGGGAACTCCCTGAATGCAAATTTTAATTTTTAAAAAACTTTTATTTATTTATTTTTTTCTTTTTCTGGCCTCACCTGTGGCATGTGGAAGTTCCCCAGCTAGGGGCTGAATCTGAGCTATAGCTGAGGCGTATGCCATGGTCACAGCAACACCGGACCCATAACACCCTTCGTGGGGCCAGGGATTGAACTCATATCCTCATGGACACTAACCTGCTGAGCCACTATGGGAATTCTTGAGTGCAAGTATTTTAACAAAAAGATATGAAATGTATTAAAAAATATGTTAGAATATAAACTCCAAGAAAGGAGAGCATGAAGTTGTTTTCTGCCTTGACATTTCCCCAGAAAATGTCTGACTCATGGGAGATGCTCAAAAGATACTTGTGGACAAAAGAGTTTCTGACCTCCAGGAGTTTAAAACCTAAAAGAGGGCATGGGGCATGGTCAGACATACCCACAACAAAGACATTGCTGTGGCTTGTCTCAAGGCAGGGAGAAATGGTTTAGAGAAGAAAGAGAGATGCTATCTGGGTTGATAAGGAGAAGTTTCATAATGGAGGAGGCATATTTGAAGGAAAAATGAGGAACAAGAAAAAAGAAAATGAAAATGTAGGATAAGGGTTTATGAAAAAGACTCCTGTTAGAGGAAAGGTCTAAAAGTCATCTCTGGGAGTTCTCGTCATGGCTCAGTGGTTAACAAAACCAACTAGTATACATGAGGATGCGGGTTCGATCCCTGGCCTTTCTCAGCAGGTTAAGGATCTGGCGTTGCCATGAGCTGTGGTGTGGGTCACAGACGCAGCTTGGATCCTGCATTGCTGTGGCTGTGGCATAGGCTGGCAGCTGCAGCACCAGTTTGACCCCTAGCCTGGGAACCTCCATCTGCTGCAGGACTGGCCCTAGAAAAGGCAAAAAAAAAGACAAATAAATAAATAAAAATAATTGAAGTATTAGTTTTAGCATATATTATTTTAATGATTAAAAATAGGAGTTGCCACTGCAGCAAAACAGGATTGGCGGCATCTCTGGAGAGCTGGGACACAGGTTGGCTGGGACCTGTCCCACCCCAGTCGATTAAGAATCTGTTCTTTCGGGGTTCCCATGGTGGTGCAGTGGTTAATGAATCCGACTAGGGATCATGAGGTTGCGGGTTTGATCCCTGGCCTTGCTCAGTGGCTTAAGGATCTGGTGTTGCCATGAGCTATGGTGTAGGTCGCAGACTCGGCTCGGATCCTGTGTTGCTGTGGCTCTGGTGTAGGCCGGTGGCTACGGCTCCGATTAGACCCCTAGCCTGGGAATCTCCATATGCCTTGGGAGCAGCCCTAGAAAGGGCAAAAAGAAGAAGAAGAAGAAGAAAAAAGAATCTGTTGTTTCAACACCTGTAGCATAGGTCGAAACTGTGGCTCAGATCTGATTCCTGGCCTGGGCACTCCATATGCTGCCGGGCGGCCAAAAAATAAAAATAAATAAATGAATGAATAAATAAAATAAAAGCCAGCAAGGACCAACTTTACAAATTCATTATAGGAATTTGGTTTATTTTATGTACGTTAAGACCTATTGAAGGTTTTTGAACATGTGGGCAATTCTGGGGAGCAATTATTGAAAGAAGAGAAAATATGGGTCAGGTTTTTTACTTGTTTTTTGTTCTGTTTTATTTTGTTTTGTTGCTGTGCCCAAGGCATAAGGAAGTTCCTGGGCCAGGGATCGAACCCAAGCTGCAACTGTGACCTATGCTCCAGCTGCAGCAATGCTGGATCCTTTAACCAATTGCACCGGGCCAGGCATTGAACCCGTATTCTCTGCAGCTGGCGGGAACTCCTCCCTGTTATCACTGACATGCCACAAGCATCCACTGGCATATGACACTGGATGGGGCATTATTTTGCTCTGCTGAAATGTCCAAAGCACTTCATCAACTGCTAACATAATGTATCAGTTACTTGTTTGTTAAGGTTTGTCTCCTGCCTCTGCTCTAAGTACCAGAAGAGCAAGGATTTCGGTCTGGTTTGTCCACTGTTCCAGCCTTAGCCCCTGGAACAATTTCTGGCATAAAGCAAGTGTTGAATCACTTTGTTGAATGAATTACAGTTATTAATAGACGTGTTTTTTAATAATAGCAGTTTAGGTTCAAAGCAACATTGAGCAGGAAGCAGAGAGCATCTCCAAATACTTCCTGCGCCTCGATTCCTTGCATGGCCTCCCCCATTATCAACTTCTCTACCAGACTGTACATTTGTTACAGCTGATGAGCCTATGATGACACCTCATCATCACTGAAGTCCATAGTTTGTTAGGGTTCACTCTTGGTCTTATACGTTCTATGATATAATGTCATGTATCTAACCTTAAAGTATCACACAGAGTAGTTTCACTGTCCTAAACTTCACTCTGTGCTCTGCCTATGCATCCTTCCCATCTGTCTAACCCTAACCCTGGCCGCCACTGATCTTGCCACTGTTCCCATAGGCTTGCCTTTTCCAGAGTTAGAATCCTTCAGTGTGTAGCCTTTTCACACTGGCTTCTTTGCTGTAATCTCTGCATGGAAAATTTTCCCACGCCTTTTCTTCCTTCCTTCCGTTCGTTTTCTTTCTTTCCTTCCTTCCTTCCTTCCTTCCTTCCTTCCTTCCTTCCTTCCTTCCTTCCTTCCTTCCTTCCTTCCTTCCTTCCTTCCTTTCTTCTTTCTTTCTCTTCCTTCCTTCCTTTCCAGATTGAATAATTTTATTTCTAAAATAAGTTCTTTCTTTTTTTATTTATGTATTTATTTTTTCGCTGTTGCAAAGATGATTTTATTTTTAATTTTCTTCTTTTCTCTTAGCCTAACTTTATTTGTTTATTGTTTTGCTGAATTATAGTTGATGTACATGCCGTGTCCCATGACTTTTCACGGTCTCTTATTTCATTTTCTTTTTCTTTCTTTCTTTCTTTCTCTCTCTCTCTCTCTTTCTTTCTTTCTTTCTTTCTTTTTTTCTTTCTTTCTCTCTCTCTCTCTCTCTCTTCTTTCTTTCTTTATTTCCTTATTATTCTTTCTTTCTCTCTTTTGCTTTTTAGGAATGCATCTGTGGTATATGGAGGTTCCCGGGCTAGGGATGGAATCAGAGCTGCAGCTGCTGGCTTGTGCCACATTCACAGCAACATGGGATCTGAGCCTCATCTCTGAACTACACACAGCTCACGGCGTTGCAGGATCCTTAACCCACTAAGCGAGGCCAGGGATCAAACCTCATCCTGGTAGATCCCAGCCAGATTCATTTCCTTGTTTTCTTTATTTAGTGCTGAATAATATTTCATTGTCTGAATGTTCCACAGTTAATTTACCCAGTGAGTTATAATTTTAGAGCAAAAAATGAAATCAGAAGAACACAGCTTCTAAAGAAATAAAACAGTTGCTTTGGGGAGTTCCCGTCCTGGCTCAGTGGTTAATGAACCTGACTAGGGACCATAAGGTTACCGGTTTGATCCCTGGCCTTGCTCAGTGGGTTAAGGATCCGGCGTTACCATGAGCTGTGGTGTAGGTCACAGATGCAACTCGGATCCCACGTTGCTGTCTGTGGCTCTGGCCTAAGCCGGCGGCTACAGCTCCGATTGGACCTCTAACCTGGGAACATCCATATGCGGGGGAGCGGCCCTAGAAAAGGCAAAAAGCCAAAACAAAAAAATCAGTTGCTTTGAGGGAACTTTGGGAGTTTAACACTCCCAAGGGGTGGTCGTCTTGAGTGGCCTTTGGATGGAAACCAAGTTCCTTCCTCCCTTCGGCTAATATTCCCCAGCACCCTCTGTGGGCAGGTGGGGGGGCCTGGGCGCTGGAAGGTGTGGTGCCTGCTGGAAGTTTACGGTGGATACGGGGCGTGGCCACGGCCGCTGGGGCGGGCTCTGAGCGAGTTCCAGGCCGGGGGTGGGGGGCTTACCTGTGGCAGCTCACCTGTGGCTGTCTCATTTTTCCGAGCAGATCGAAGAAGGGGGCAAAGCGGACCTGGGGAGCGCCAAGCTGCGGGCCGGGGACGAGGTGCTGCACATCAACGAGGTGGCGCTGAGCAGCTCCAGGAGCGAGGCCGTTTGCCTGGTGAAAGGTTCCTACCAGACCCTGCGGCTACTGGTGCGCAGGTAGGCGGGGCGGGCGCGGGGTTCCTGCTCCACCTGCCTTCCCCCCCCCCCGCCCCGCCCCCGGGGAATGGGCTTGAGCTTTCAACAGAGCCGGTGGATTCTTAAGTTCCTCCCCGCCCCACCCCTCTTTGCCTTTTTTCTTGCCCATCTTGTGGCATGTGAAGGCATTTCAGAGATGATCGTCTGGTGAAACACGGGCTTTCCCAGCAGGAATTGGCTTGGCGGGGTTCACTGTACTTCTTCCTGTGTTTGGGGGCTTGATGAAAAGTGATGCTCATCCCGGCGGTGGTCAGAATTCTATGAAGTGTCCTCTCCCTGTGGGACGGGAACGTGATGGGCGTGGAGCTAGGTGGCATTCCAAGGACCTCATCTACCCCAGGGGAAGTCATCAAAACAAGTGAATTCCTGCTTTGGTTTGGTTTGGTTTGTTTTTTCTGGTTGTGATAACGGTGGTTCCTCTGTTGAAAAAGGTTTGGCTTGTGGTTGGTTATAATGCCCTCAAGGAAGACATGCCCACGTCCCAGGAAAAATAACCTGTGGTGGTGTGGGCACTACTTAAGGAAAGGGGAGGGGAGTTACATGTTTTAAAAAATCCTAATTACAAAGTTTTACATGCGTTAGTGCATCTGGCTGTACAAGCACTTGGTGAGATGTCTCTCACGTTCCCCATTTTATAGTCAAGAAGTTAAGTAAGTTACTGAAGCAGGGGTGTGTGTGTGTGCGTGTGCACGCTGGTAAGTGGAAGAGCCGGTAGGGGTGTCTAGACACCCCTGGTTCCACTTCACGGAGCCACTTGACCTACTAAGTCCTGGGCTTACCTATTTTGTTTATTTGGGTATATCTTCATTAAGCAGGTTTCAGCTGCCTCATGTGGCAACTAAGTGTTATATTTGAAGATGTTCGGGTTGGCTGGAACTTGAGACATTCATCAAACCACCTCGTTTTTAAGATGTGAAAAGTAAGGTGGTCTTATGCTCCAGATCATTTCTTAGGGGACAATTCACTTCTGCATTCAGTTGACTGGGTGAGGCCTTGCTCTAGGGAATGGCAGCTCCTCCCAACCACAAAAACACAGCCCTGGGTGTGGTGCCACCATGTCCCCAGGCTCTAGGGACTCTCCTCTGCGTGCTTGGCTGTGTCCCTTCAGGGCCATCTCTCCAGACCTTGCTTCTCTGGTGGCCAGTGATGCAGAGTGGCTCAAAGGACAGGCACCAGAGTCAGAGCTGACCAGAGTTCAAATTCTAGGGCTGCCATCCTCTAGCTGAGTGATCTCGGACAAATTATTTACTCTTATTGAAGATTCAATTTCCTTATCTTTAAATGGAGATTAAAATGCCTACTTCCCAAAATAATTAGAACAACTAAATACTCCGTGTGGTAACTCTTGGTAACAGATGCTGCTGCTATTATAATTTTTATTATTATGGGCAAACTCTAGGAATACTCTCATTACTTGTGGGTCAAGATTTGAGCAAAGCAAGCAATCATCCCAAACACAGTGGCTTGATTTTGCAAACAGATGGCTCAGAACCATTAAGTCTATTCCACATGTCCAGAAGCACACTGAAGGTTTTGAACCACTTCTGCATTGGAACTCAAAGCCCACCTTGAGAACGAACACTGGCATTTATCTGTTGCAAGCTGACAGCTGAATCCACACTCCTGATGTGTTTCGATGGGACTTGGGTGACTGATTAACCTCTGGAGAGGGCTGCCCTGTTTCCTGCTATGAAAAGTAGTTGTGCTGTCTTCCGGTTATGCCTTCTAGTTGATGGTGACAAGAGATTTGAATTCCTCTGTCTCAAGAGGCAACGGTCAGCGCTGGGGTTGAAATCTGGCGTTGCCATTTGCAAATTATTTGTGTGACTTTGGGCCTCTTTAAGCTTCAGTTTTCTCATTTACAAAATAATAATAGGAAATAATTCCTACCTTAAAAGGGCATTATGAAGATTTAACATAAAGGATAAGTGCATTGTATATGTGCAGTATTTGATTATTGTTCTGGATTAGGTTAGAGAGGCATGTGGCCATATAGAGAAGTATTGCCATATTACATACACTGGGTGCCCGGTCATTGAGAAGCTCCCTAAGCCCCTTTATTGCCTTGGTGAATTTATCACCAATAAGGGGCTGGTCCCCAGGCTTACAGGTACAGAACTGATCATCACAGTGCCCGGGATCTCCTGGAATTTAGGAATGTTAATTCACATCATCCAAACTCACAGGAAATTGAAGGATGTAGACCAGGATGTCAACATGTTAAGCCACTTAGAAAAAGACACCTCTGGGAGTTTCCATCGTGGTTCAGTGGTTAACGAATCCGACTAGGAACCATGAGGTTACGGGTTTGATCCCTGGCCTTGCTCAGTGGGTTAACGATCCGGCGTTGCCATGAGATGTTGTGTAGGTCGCAGATGCGGCTCGGATCCTGCGTTGCTGTGGCTCTGGCGTAGGCTGGCAGCTACAGCTCTGATTGGACCCCTAGCCTGGGAACCTCCATATGCCATAGGAGTGGCCCTAGAAAAGACGACCAAAAAAAAAAAAAGGACACCTCTAAGTGGAACAAGGGTACTTTATCCCCAGAGGAAAACAAAATAGAAAGTCTGAGCTTCACTAGGTCAGGAGGTCACGAGCTGATCTCAGACTGAGTGCTGGCATTGGCGCTGGAGGCCAGATGGCCCAGGTTTCCATGAGAGATGTGTCTGCTGGCTGGCCAGACGCTCATGCTGCTGAACCTGGGCCCTGTCCCCCTGGACCATGGGGAGCCATTCTGCCAAAGATCCTCTCCGATCTCATTTCTCCTCTGCCCCTCACCCCCTTTCTGATTGACACATTCCTTCTTTAGATATGCTAATGTGATCGATAAGGTTATGGAAGATCCCTGCACTTTCTGCCTCTTTGCTGTGGGAGACGTTTGTCTCTCAGATGCCTTTTGAATATGTTTTATCTCATCTGTTATGTGTTCATTTTTATAGTTGAACTTTGGGAGTTGAGGAGAAGGAAGCAGTCTTCACCGCTCATGTACGTTTAGAGATGGGGATTCATGACCTTGCCTTAGCAGACGTGCGTGGACATTCCTCCCCTGCCGTTCAGAGAAGTGGGTGGAAGCCCCTGGGGTCTGGAATAATCTGGCTTTGTATTTACTTTTTAATTTATTTTTGTCTTTTTAGGGCCGCACCCACGGCATATGGAAGTTCCCAGGCTAGGGGTCGAATTGGAGCTGTAGCCGCTGGCCTACACCACAGCCACAGCAGTGGTAACACAGGATCTGAGCTGCATCTGCAGCCTACACCACAGCTCACAGCAACGCCAGATCCTTAACTTGCTGAGCAAGGCCAGGGATTGAACACCTGACCTCATGGATGCTAGTCAGATTCATTTCCACTGAGCCATGACAGGAACTCCTGGGTTTGTATTGTGCACAACTGTCACTTTCCTGAGAAGTTTTATCTTTATACCCTGGCACATGTCACATCCAGAGATTTCATTTCCTTCCACTTGATTCTGACAGGGTAACTTGTGATATTTCATTTGCTGGGGTTCCTTTTTTTCCTCAGTGATTTCTATACTTTTTAAAAAGATTGAAGTAGCTTCCAGGAAGTATAATTGGGGGGTCTGTTTCCAGGAGAAATCATTTGCATAATGAAAATGTATATCTGCTGGTAGCTTCATCTATCTCTGCCTCCTGTTCTCTTAAAGTTAGTTTTGGATGGGTGAGGGCTACACCTCGTGTTGATAGGCTTCCTCATCCATCATAAATATGCCAAGAATGCTGAGTCGAGTGATGGTGTTTATATAAGTTTGGAGGGTATCTTACTCAGTGATCAAAAACAATCAAAAGTAAAAACACCTTCTTAAAAGGCTACAGTGACAAGAGAAATGCAAAGTCTCAAGTAAGTTGTGGGTCAGTGACCTTAGAAGATCTGCTGACCCATGAAGAAGGCAGAGTTTAGTTGTTTGGGAGGGGGTGTGAAGGGGGTGCCATGGATGTCGCAAGAACAGAGAATGTGCCTGTGCCTGCTGCTGAGTAAGCGAGGGGTGGATAAAATGGAGAAGAAACGATAAAATGAGAGGTGAACCAAAGAAAAGACCTTCGAAACGGAAAACAAACATCTCCCAGTTGAAGGGAAATTGAAGAAGGAAACCTTCGTGGAATTCAAGGACAGTACAAAAGATATAAATTAGGAACACAGACCTGTACCCAAATCAGAGAGAATACTCCCAACCCTCTCTGAATCAACCAAGACTTTATTTGGCAGAGAGGTGTAAAATGCCCGCCCTAGCACCAGTAATATTTAGAATGGAAACTAAGGACAAAGGAAAGGGTTTGCTTTAAATCCCTGAGAATCATGCAAAGTGCTCTGAGTACAGAGAGTACCCTCTGCTCTTCACAGATAACCTAAAACTTAAATTAAAAAAATCAGAGGCTAAACCCCATCAAAAAATGGGCAGAAGATCTAAACAGACAGTTCTCCAAAGAAGACATACAGATGCCCAAAAAACACATGAAAAGATGTTCAACATCACTCATCATGAGAGAAATGCAAATCAAAACCACTCTGAGGTACCACCTTACACCAGCCAGAATGGCCATTATCAAAAAGTCTAGGAACAATCAGTGCTGGAGAGGGTGTGGACAAAAGGGAACCCTATTACACTGTTGGTGGGAATATAAACTGGTACAACCACTGTGGAAAACAGTATGGAGAGTCCTCAGAAATCTAAAAATAGAACTACCATTTGATCCAGTAATCCCACTCCTGGGTATCTATCCAGAGAAAACCATGACTCAAAAAGACACATGTACTCCAATGTTTGTTGCAGCATTATTTGCAACAGCCAAGACGTGGAAACAACCTAAATGTCCATCGACAGAGGAGTGGATCAAGAAGATGTGGTACATACACACAATGGAATATCACTCAGCCATTAAAAGGAATGAAATAATGGCATTTTTGCAACATGGATGGACCTAGAAATTGTCATGCTAAGAGAAGTCGGTCAGACAATGAGACACCAACATCAAATGCTATCACTTACACATGGAATCGGGAAAAAGGACCCAATGAACTTCTTTGCAGAACAGATACTGACTCACAAACTTTGAAAAACTTACGGTTTCCAAATGAGACAAGTTGGGGGTGGGGGGATGCGCTGGGGGTTTGGGATGGAAATCCTATAAAACTGGATTGTGATGATCATTGTACAACTATGAATGTAATAAATTCATAGAGTAATAAAAAACAAAAACAAAAACAAAAGTCAGAGGCTACATTTCCTTTTCAGAACAGACTGTTGTGGTTAATTTCTGGGGGGTATACATCTAACCTCATGTACTGAACCTCAGTCCCTCTGAGTTGGGACTCAGATTCCTGTCCTGAATCGGATCATCAGAAAGGCACTGTAACCAATGGACCTGTAAGCACAATAAGATTGCCCCTAACCCCCATTTTTTTTTTTTTTTTTGACAAATCCAACCTTCCTAACTTCTGCATCAAGATGCTACCTTGGCAAATACTGTCCTATTCCTAAGTTTGGTATCAATGGTTAATTTTGCAAAGAAAAGTTCTGGGGTATCTTTCAGGGTAAATGTTTTAAACATTTTTGCAAGGCTCATGGAAGCCATTTGAAAGTTAGATTCATTCTTTGTAGGAGAAAAGATATGTGAGATGGTGATGCAGGTTTGCCACTGCCTGGAAAGCAAATCTATTTGGTTATTGCCTCAAAGGATTGTTGTGAGAATCGAGAAATATGTACAGTCAGTATATAGTGTGGTGATCAAAGCACGAACACTCCTGAAAATAAATTTCGTATTTTTGAAGTAACTTGCCTCTTGAAAGAAACCCTTGTTTAAAAATTATTTATTTATTTATTTATTTATTTATTTATTTATTTAATTTCTTTGGAGTATAGTTGCTTTACAATGTTGTGTTAGTTTCAGGTGTGATTCAAAGTGATTCAGTTATACATATACATATATTGGTTCTTTTGCAGATTCTTTCCTCATGTAAGTTATTACACAATGTTGAGTAAAGTTCCCTGTGCCTCATAGTAGGACCTTCCTTGTTAGTTATGTATTTTATATATAGCAGTGTGTATCTGTTAATCCCAAACTCCTAATTAATTGCTCCCCCAACCCCGCATTTCCCCTTTGGTAACCCAACGTTTGTTTTCTAAATCTGTGAGTCTGTTTCTGTTTTGTAATTAAGTTCATTTGGGGAGTTCCTGTCGTGGCTCAGTGGTAAACAAACCTGACTAGTATCCATGAGGATGCAGGTTTGATCCCTGGCCTTGCTCAGTGGGTTAAGGATCTGGCATTGCCACGAGCTGTGGTGTTGGTCGCAGACATGGTTCAGATCCAGCGTTGCTGTGGCTGTGGTGTAGGCTGGCACCTGCAGCTCTGATTTGACCCCTAGCCTGGGAACCTTTACATGCCGGGGGTGAGGCCCTAAAGGGACAATAAATAAATAAATTCGTTTGTATGTTTTAAAAATTAGATTCCACATATAAATAGCATCACATGATACTTCTCTTTCTCCATCTAACTTCACTTAGTATGATCATCTCTGAGTCCATCCATGTTGCTGTAGATGGTATTGTTTGGTTCTTTTTTTGGCTTAGTAGTATTCCATTGTGTATATGCACCACATCTTCTTTAGCCACTCCTCTGTTGATGGCCCTTTAGGTTGTTTCCATGTCTTGGCTATTGTGCATAGTGCTGCAGTGAACCTTGGGGTGCAAGTATCATTTTGAATTATGGTGAAAGGAATCTGTTTTAATCTCTAGAGCATAGTCCATGATTGGAATCCCAACAAATGAGAAAGCTGTGTGGGGTAATGGTCTTTCTGGGCACAGGAAGCAGTGTGTCTGGTTCAGAGCAGTAAATAGAGGGTGGGGAAAGTGAGCCCCCTTTCAGAATGAAATCTTACTCCTGAACCTTCCCGCCATCCCTGCCAATTAGACACGGCGTCTTCCCTTCCCATTCATTTAGTCCGAGTTGACATGTTGCAAGGGAATGCTGATTTTTCACTTAAATATACGTGTTTGTGTGTGAGGAGATGGGGGGGTAAATGTAGATCACATTTTACTGGGGAAAATGAGATGGAGGAGAAAGGAGGGTTGAATTAGTAAAAATCAACAACAACAAGCCTTTGCCTAAAATATGTGCACTCCCAGGCTTCCTGACTTGCCTTGTGTTCAAACTCAGCTTCCTGTCCCGGACAGATCATCAAAATTAGTGGGGGCCAGAGGGAGAATCTAAGTCTCGTCACTTCCAGCCCACGGCTCTGCCTGAGGCGGAAATGCGGGAACTTCATCCAAAGATGGAGGGTGACTTGCCCAAGGCCCGTGCTGAGAGCCAGAATGAGAATGGAGGTCTCGGAGAAGCAGGTCTTGGAGCCTCTTGGCATCTCAAGCAGTGAGCTGGTGCTTTCCGCCCAGCTGCCTCCTTCATTGAGAAGTATTTGTGGAGGGGTTCCCCCTGTGCAGTGGAAACGAATCCGACTCGTATCCATGAGGACGCAGGTTCAATCCCTGGCCTTGCTCAGTGGGTTAAGGATCCGGCGTTGCTGTGAGCTGGGCTATAGGCATGCAGACATGGCTCAGATTCTGTGTTGCTGTGGCTGTGGTGTAGGCTGGCAGCTGTAGCTCTGATTTGCCCCCTAGCCTGGGAACTTCCACAGGCTGCGGGTGAAGCCCTAAAAAAGCAAAAAAGAAAAAAAAAAGAAAAAGAAAAAAAGAAATATTCGAGACACTTAAAAAAATGGACAAAAACAAAACAAAACCAAGAAAAGCAGATGAACTGATTTTCAATTTATCTGGGAGAAACTAGAATGAGAGGCGATTCCCCACTGACATTGAACTTCCCGGGACCCTTCAGAGGAAATGCATTTCACTGCTTTGTGCCCGGAGCTGACGCCAGGGTCTCCACCAGCCTCTGGATAAAACTGTTGCCTCACAGCTGTTTCCTCCCTCCTGACCAAAAAAATGGTGATGAAATTAAGTTCGCCACCACCCTTGGCCCACGCTCCCCGAATAGACTATCCCACATTTCTGAGGGTTAGCAGACTAGTTCTTTTCATAAACAGGCAGGATGACATTATTGGAATGGAATGGATGGGGGCGGCACGCACACTTCCTACCTCCGTGTCAGGTTTCTGTGACCTTTTTATGTCCAGATTGAGTTGTGAGACCGGAACTCGCCCAGGATTTGCAAGTTTAGTGATCTTGTAAGAAGTACCTGGCAGTGAATGGAATGCTTTTAAGGGCCTCTTAAAGGATACAGAATTAACTCTAATAACTATTCGCAAAAAAGGATTCTGCAGGAGTTCCTGTCGTGGCAAAACGGAACTGAATCCGACTAGTATCCATGAGGATGCAGGCCTCGCTCAGTGGGTTAAGGATCTGGCGCCGCTGTGAGCTGTGGTGTAGGTCACAGACGCGGCTTGGATCCTGTGTTGCCGTGGAAAAAAAAAAAAGGATTTTGCATAATCATTTCCTTTTCCAACTCGTGGTTACACTTTATAAAAGGACACAATGTCATAGATTTTATCTCTATCTCCCTCCCACATCCTCCACACTTTTTGCCCCCGCCCCTGCACCTGCCTGACTAAAAAGCATCTATATGTTAAAGCATCTTCCTCTGGTTAACCATGTACTGTCTCTTTTAAACTATTTTAAAGCAGTTTAAAGAAACTGTTCACTAAGAGCTTTCAGGAGTAAGTTGAACAGAACGCCTTTTCTCTTTTCTTTTTTTCCTTTTTAGGGCCAAGCCTACAGCATATGGAAGTCCAGCTATAGCTGCCAGCCTACACCACAGCCACACCAACTCAGGATCTGAGCCGAGTCTGCAACCTTCACCACAGCTCATGGCAACGCCGGATCCCTGACACACTCTGAACAAGGCCAAGGATCAAACCCGCATCCTCATGGATACTAGTCGGATTAATTTCCTCTGGACCACAATGGGAATTCCAGAACCCCTTATTTTTAAAGCAACAAAATTTGAAGGGAGGGTTGAAACTTTTCTAGAACATAAAAAGCATCTGTTGGTTTCTCCTTAAAGTATAGAAAGTAGGGGTTCCCTGGTGGCTCAGCAGATTAACAATCCAGTGTTGTCAGCTTGGGTAGCTGTGCCTCCAGTTTGGTCCCTGGCCCAGGAACTTCCGCATGCTGTGGGCCTGGCCAACAAAACAAAACAAGGCTGTAAGGATGAAATAAGATTGCGTATATGAAAAGGGTTCATTAGGATAAGATACTGAGTCATGATTCCATGAGAAACTTCTGGGCACAGTCTCAGCTCACGAAAATTTACCTGACTGCATACTCTTATGATTGTTCCATTTAATGTGCTAATTTGACTGTTGGTATAAATGAGAACATAAGAGTTTTTTAAGTTTGCGATTATAGCCTGTTTGCTAGGAGGAAGCTCGTTGGAAAGACAATACCAACGAGGCCCAAGTTCAGAATGGGGGTTTAAAGAAAAAGACCATGTTCTCTGGAGTACGTGAGTAGGAGGCCTTCTGATTCTGAAAAAAGTTGAAGCCCCTTGGTAGGAAGCTGGGCTACAGAAAAGGACTCTCTGATTGCTGAAGCAGGCTCTCAAGGCGAGTGTCTTTCATCTCCTGGTACATCTTTGTTCCACTGGATTAAATGGTTAGGTTGATTATATGGGCATATGTATGTGGCATAGGCTGAGCGATTTGGAAAGAGAGTGCTCTTGAGCACAAGATGCAGCCTTTGCGGAAATGACGTGGAAAGGTAACTGTCAAGTTGGCAGGCAGGAGCTAAGGACAAATAGAAAAGGAACGGTAGGAGTTTCTGCTGTGGCTCAGGGTAATAAATCCAACTAGTATCCATGAGGTTTCAGGTTTGATTCCTGGCCTCACTCAGTGGGTTAAGGACCTGGTGTTGCCATGAGTTGTGGTGTAGGTCACAGACAAGGCTCAGATCTGGCGTTGCTGTGGCTACAGTTCCAATTCAGCCCCTAGCCTGGGAACCGCCATATGCCATGGGTGTGGCCCTTAAAAAAAAGACACACCAAAAAAAAAGAAAAAAGAAAGAAAGAAAAAGAACAATAACCTTATGATAAGCAGGTGCAAAGCTGTTCTTGAAGTTCCAAACACTCAGTAGGCATCAAATGCAGTGGCTTCCCCAACCTTGCCTGGACACCCAAGACACATGAGAAAGATTTTTGCCCCCTGGAAGTTCCAACAATTGCCTCTGGAGATATGAAAAGGGCCCCCTGCGATGCTCTGTGGCTGAGCCCTCTCTGGAGGCGCAGGAAGGGGTGCGGGGACCAGCGCCCTCTGAGGAGATTCCCGAAGCCAATATGGAGGCAGTGTGACTGCGAGCGTCTCCCACCCCACCTGCCTCTCTAACGCTTGTGATGACCCTCTTGCCTCTCACCCCGCTGCCCCCCACCATTGCCTCACTTGTC
Organism: Phacochoerus africanus; assembly: GCF_016906955.1. Taxonomy (NCBI): domain Eukaryota; kingdom Metazoa; phylum Chordata; class Mammalia; order Artiodactyla; family Suidae; genus Phacochoerus; species Phacochoerus africanus. The sequence continues at coordinate 72,089,837 of NC_062553.1, forward strand.
CTTTCGCTCTGCGGCTCTCTGCCTTTCTTCATCTGAGCTCAGGCTGCTGAATACCTGGGACACAAGTACAAATCCCAAGCTGCAGTATGGTTTGCACCCCCTCTGAGGGCCCAAGGCTAGACTTCCCCACAGGGGGCATCGGGATAACTGAGAACTGTGGTCATGTACCCTTGAAACATTTTTTCCACTTGAGCAAGTGGTTGAGAGGAGGGGAAGGAGGCAGCTGCAGTGGCCTTCCACCCCCAGGAACTCTTCCAGGAGGCCTGGCATCATGGGAATTTGCTCAGTGTGCTTTGCGGAGGTATTTCAATCCTGCTGGGACCAGCCTTGGAGCAGTTCTGGGCTTCCCTGGGGTCTTAGGCTTGAATGTCAGCGTCTAGAAGTATAGGATTTGATTTCCTAACCAGTTGTTCCTTCCCGTGGAAAATGCATGTAACACATTATTAGGTTTCCTAAGAGGTATGCAATGAGACTCTCTTACTGTGATGAGAAAAGGAGCGTTTTTCCTGTAGCGCATACTGATGACAGCTATTTTTATTCGGTGGGCTGCATATGCTCACTGGCTATGCACTCAACACAAGCCCCATACAAAGGAATGCCCTATTGTTCCCCAGGAAGGAGGTTTGATGATAAAAGACCTCGTTTCATTCCTGGGATAACACGGTTTTTCTTCAGACAAATGTGTATTCCAAGCAGGAGTCACCAGTCCGTGCCCAGCCACTAAGGAATGGCCCTCAGATAGCTGAGTCTTTATAGAGGATATAAAATCTGAATGCTGAGATCACACAAAAGTTATGGTGGAAGCCTTCCCCCATTCTAAATGTAGGAGTGTTAATCTGAACAAAGAAGTTTGGATGCTTCTGATAAAGAAGATGTGCCAATCTCTGCATCCTTGCATCAAAGTGGCTTAAAGCTGGTCCATCTCAAGCTTGGCTCCACAATGGGCTTAACTAGGGAGTTAATAATAAACAGATGCCTGGCTCCCACCCCTAAAGAGTCTCCTTTAATTGGTATAGGGTGTAGCCTGGTGTTGGGCGTTTTTATTGATTCTAATGAGCAGTGAAGTTTGAGAACCACTGGTTTCAGCTGGAAGTTGAAGTGACAGAAAAAAAGGGGAGGTGGAAACTAAGATGGGGAGAAAGACCCGCAGATTAGAAGATCCGGCATAAGGACAGTAGCGGGAGGAGAGTCAAGAAGGCCAATCAAGGAGTTCTCATTGTGACTCTGTGGGTTAAGAACCTGACATAGTGTCTGTGAGGATGCAGGTTCGATCCCTGGCCTTGCTCAGTGGGTTAAGGATCCAGCAGTTGCTGGGAGCTATGGTGTAGGTTGCAGATGTGGCTTGGATCCCGTGTTGCTTTGGCTGTGTTGTAGGCCAGCAGCTGCAGCTCCAATTTGACCCCTAGCCTGTGAACCTCCACATGCCACAAGTGAGACCCTAAAAAGACAAAAAAAGAAAAGAAGAAAGCAAATCAAAAGAGGCAATGAGTAGAGGAGAACCTTGTGAATGGGGGCCGCTAAGCTACCAAAACGGAGCCCCTGCTGAGGTCTCCCTACCGCCCAGGACCCACAGGGGCCTGCAGGGCAGGGCCGCTCCAGCAGTAGCTCTGCTCTCACATTCTATGAGATCTGTTTCACATTACGGCTGTATGGAGGTGTCACTTTTAAAAAGCTCATGGAATGATGTAACTACTGCCAGATAGGCATGGGCAGAAAGCACTTGTCTGGCCCTCTCTGGGCCACCTGTGACCTGAGCTGGTGTCACATGCCATTCTCTGGGAGTTCATCGGTGTTGGTGCCCTCGAGCCATTTTGAGTAGGTAGGACCACACCCATCATACTGCAGTTGCCATGTTCACTCTGATGCCATTTCTGGATGGCACCCCCAAGACACAAACCATGAAAGAAAGATGGCTTGATGCCATTGAATTCATTCAGTCTAATGGGATATATGACAAGAAGACAGACAAGGCCGGTGAAACAAGCGTAGGAGCGGAGTTCCTGTCATGGCACAGTGGTTAGCAAATCCGACTAGGAACCATGGGGTTGCGGGTTTGATCCCTGGCCTTGTTTAGTGGGTTAAGGATCCAGCATTGCCATGAAGGCCGGTAGCTACAGCTACGATTGGATCCTTAGCCTGGGAACCTCCATATGCCATGGGATGCAGCCCTAGAAAAGGCAAAAAGACAAAAAAACAAGTGTAGGAGCATCTTTAGGGAATATTCATTGACTTCATCCATCCCTGGTTTCTAAAAACCATACTTTGTCTAGCTGTAGAACCACCCCTCCATTTCTAGGACCCAGGGATAGAGAAATGCATTGCACGCGTCCTTCATGGGTCATCAGAGCTTTGAAGATCCTGGCAGTTTTGTCCTCTTCTAGATAATTCCACCTTTTGATGACCCCTTTCCTTTTGGATTATACATTTTCGTATCTTATTTAATTATAACTGCTGCACGATGACAGGTGTCCTAGCAAGGACCTGGCAAGAGGCTTAAAGTGTAGGGCTGGGAACCCCAAGTGAGACCCTGGGTGGATGGCTTAGCCTCCCGGAGCTGGAGAAGCCCTGATCCGGCTGATGTGCCATGACCCCTAAGGTCCTGTTCTCTTTGACCGTTGCTAATTAACGTGGCCACCTCAAACACGTGTTTGTGTTTGTCACCACCTGTCTTATGGTTCTGATACCTCTGGCATCCTCACGTGTGGCAGTTTTGAAGAAGCCGGTGTGTCCTTGGTAAAAGTTTACCTCCAAGACCAGCCTGTTTCTGCCTTTGCCTCTGTCACTAAAATGTTTGTTCCACTGCCCTCTTGTCTAGAGTCCACGTCACTCTCCACCAGCTGCCGGATCAGCACACGTGTAAAGTGCAGTTTCTCCCCTCCTGCCTCACCCTTCTGTCAAACTCCGGGCTGATGCTGTGTTTGCTTAATAACTGGAAGGTGTGAAATTATCCTCCAGCCGGTTGTTTGATGCATGTGTTCCTTGTTTATGTGGGAAGGCTGCTGGGTTGTTTTCATGAAGACTGATTCGAAGGAGCATTTTGAAAGGGTTCTTTGGGATGCTTCTTTAAAGGTGTCTCTTAGGAATCAGCCGTTCTCATACATTGATTGTAAATAAGCAGGGCCTGCAAGCCATGGCCACCTAAGAAGTCTTTCACTGTTGTCACTAGAGTGAGATGTTTTCCTAACCTTCCATCCTTCACCCTCAAAACTTAAAGGAGGAGCAGATGAAAGAGCATCTTTGTTTTTCACTTGTGGCTGCGTATCACTTAAGTGTTTTTTTGTTGTTGTTGTTGTTTTTTTTTTCTTTTTAGGGCCGCACTCATGGCACATGGAAGTTCTCAGGCTAGGGGTCGAATCAGAACTGCAGCTGCCAGCCTACACCATAGTCACAGCAATGCAGGATCCAAGCTGCGTCTGCGGCTTACACTGCAGCTCACAGCAAGGCCAGATCCTTAACCCACTGAGCAGGGCCAGGGATCGAACCTGCATCCTCATGAATACTAGTTGGGTTTGTTTCCACTGTGCCACAACGGGAACTCCTTTTTTTTAAAGTAAGTAATTTTTTTTTAATCAATTATACCCTTGGACTTGCTCCCTGGCTTCCTTCAGTTATTTGCTCAAACGTCAGTCTTCTCTGCACAGTCAATTAAAAGCTGCAGCCCCCTTCCTACCATATCCCCAATGCTGGTTATTTTTTATTTTTCACCTGTGAGAGCTACGCTCTTGAAGTTATTCGTTCTGTTTCCTCGCACTGGACTGTAAACTCCTCTATGGCAGAAATTTTCCTCAATGTGGTGTCCCCAGTGCCTGGAATGGCTCCTGGCACGTGAAATGTGCTCACTGAATGGTTGTGATGGAAAACATTCCCAATGAAAACAAAAACAGACCTAATAGCAGCTGCATGGCAGGCGGATGGGAGCCCAGGCCCTGAGCCAGGCAGTCTGACTTTGAATCCCACCTTTAGCATTGGCTGGTCGAGTACCTTAACCTCCAACATAGTTTTATCATCCATAAAATGGGTGCAATAACAATATCTCCCTCACTGGTGTCGTAAGTTGCCCTCTAAACGTTGGCTGTTAGGAACTGTGTTGCTGGACAGGGTTAGTTTTTCCCCCGAGTTGAGTTCACTGGGGACACTCTCTCCGCTGAGGTTTTCAAGCTGGTCCCCTCAAGTCTGCCAGCCAGGAGCCATCTTCATCATCACATGGGGACTCCCCCTCCCCCGTCTGGGAGTGAAGGCAACTCAGAGGGACGCCAGAGGGACGCCATACCAAGGATGGAGGAAGATTCCTGATGACATTGTCTGAGCCTCTGGATCCAGCCAGATCCAGTCAGACCCTAGTCTTTTCGGTTGTGTGAGCCAATAAACCGCCTCTGTGCTTAAAAAAAAAAAAAAAAAAAAAAGAGTTTATTGGGATGGGTCCGGCTGGGCTCCTCCTCACTGCTCTCTCTTGTCAAGAGTCTTATGATCAGAGTTCCCATTGTGGCTCAGCGGTAACGAACCCAACTAGTATCCATGATGATGCAGGTTTGATCCCTGGCCTCGCTCGGTGGGCTAAGGATCTGGTGTTTCCATGAACTGTGGTGTAGGTCGAAGACGAGGCCTGGATCCCACGTTGCTGTGGCTGTGGTGTAGGCCAGGAGCTGCAGCTCCGATTCAGCCCCTAGCCTGGGAACCTCCATATGCAGTGGGTGCGGCCCTAAAAAATTAAAAAAAAAGTCTTATGGTCAAAAGCCTCATCACCAACCAGAGTTCCCACTGTGGTGCAATGCGATCAGCAGCGTCTTGGGAGCGCTGGGATGCAGATTCGATCCTCAGCCGGGCACAGAGGGTTAGGGATCCAGTGATGCTGCAGCTGCGACTTAGGTTGCAACTATGTCTGGGATCTGATCCCTGGGACAGGAATTCCATCTGCCACAGGGCAGCCAAAAAAGAATTTAAAAAAAAGAGTTTGGTCATCACCGAACTGACCGCTTTTCACCTGTATCCCCCACAAAGAAGGACCCTGTTGGAAGGTGAGCTCTTCTTCCCTTTTATCTTAACGGCTTTTCTTTCTCCTTAGTGGCAGGAACTGACAGTTTGGCCTGCTCATGGTTTTTTTGGTGTTTCTACCTTCTCACTCTTCAGCATCTTTCATGTTTCATGTTCTCTTCTTCCTATGTCAGTTTTTCCTCAATGTGGGAACTTTGAACAACTTTAATCACAATCGGCTGTGGTGCCTGCTCCCCCATCAGACTCTCTTGTGGGGGCGGGGCACCTGCTCTTTAGCAAACTTGCCGACTGATTCTAATGCCACGGAGGCAGCAGCCCGAAGCCCGGAAGATGGGCCTCAGCCTTCCTCTGGCTGGGAGGTCATTCCTGTGGATATTTCGTGTCTCTGGCCCACGTAAGACCTCAAATAACGGGCTCAGTGTCAACTGAAGCAAGCCTGTGGTTATTCCTGGAGAAATTAGCTCCATGCCTCTCCTTAGCTGTGATGCATAAGTGAAATTCAAATTCACATTTTCACCTTTTTTTTTTGTTTTGGCAGCGCCTGTGGCATACGGAAAATTCCTGAGCCAGGGAGCAAACCTGTGCCACAGCAGTGAACTGAGCCACAGCAGATTTTCAACTTTAGATGGATATCATGGATGGTTCTTGTCTTCTCGAAGCTCCTTCACAAACACAACCCCAGTGCACAGAAATGTTCGAAAATAGCAATAGTGTGTGGCCTGCCTTCTTTCCAAGGGCATAAGAGTTTGCAGCAGTTTCTAAAAATAGACCTTCCTGGTACAGGTCACTAAGCAAGAATGGCCTCTGCGTCACTCTGTTTACCATTTCATGTCTGACACCTTCAGAACAACAGTGAGGCCTGAGGGCCTGCTTAGGTCCATGGGGATTCTGGGTGTGTGCGAGCTGGAGCTGCAGCCTGGGAGGGTCAGGCTCCCTCCCCGAGAGGCCAGTGGTGTTTGGATTCAGGGCCCTTTCGACCTTCGCTTCATGATCCCTCCCTCCCTCTCCATCACTGCCTCCAAGTCAGGGCAGAGGTCAGAAGCTCCAAGTCACTCCACGAGATACTGGTGAACAGAAAAAGAAGCTCACGTCCAGGAATGTAAGACCCCCCCATGTTTGATTTTGTTTAATCTCTCTTGCATTTTTCCTTTTGGTACACGTGTAAGTTTACGAGGCATCATATGCAAACGTAACTTGAAAGCCTTTTAGCAAAATGTTCAGAAAAGGCCTGTCTTTGTTTTTGCCTTTTTTTTTGGAACAGCTTTGCAGTAGTGAGAGGTCTCTTCTTTTTGTGTAATTATTCCTGGCACCCATAACCTAGTCCCTAAATGCAGATGATGTAGGTGGTATTAGAATGAAAATTTCTTGGGCTTAACAGTCTAAAATTAAGGAAATAGAGTAAAGGAATGGGGGCACTTGACATTGAATATACATGAGACGGAGTTCCCGTGGTGGCTCAGTGGAAACCAATGTGACTAGCATCGGTTAGGATGCAGGTTTGATCCCTGGCCTCGATCAGTGGGTGAAGGATCCGTTGTTGCCATGAGCTGTGGTGTAGGTCACAGATGTGGCTCGGATCTATTGTTGCTGTGGCTCTGGTGTAGGCCGGCAGCCACAGCTCCAGTTCAACCCCTAGCCTGGGAACTTCCGTGGGCTGTGGATTCAGCCCTAAAAAGATAAAAGACAACAACAACAACAAAAAACTAGAGTATACATGAGGTGATTGAACTTGTCCACTGGGCATTCACATGCATAAGATTTATAGCAGTTTCTAAAAAACGATTAATTTGGATCAAATGGAGACTCATCTCTAGGAATCAGTTTTGCTTTATGAGTTAGCCGGCCACCTCTAAAGAAATAGTTCTAGGAAGCTCTCACCCCTGAGCTTTGGGTCTTCTAAACATTTCACTCTCCTATTTGATTCTCATAACAACCCCAGGAAACAGGTATTCTTATTCCTCTGGTTTGCAAATGAGGAAGCAGACTTTTAATAGGGCAGCCCGGCCAAGGGGACACATCTCTTAAGTGTGGATTTGAACTCTAATCTGTCTTACACAAAAGCCCAGGCTCTTAAGTCAGTAGCTGTTCAGACAGCTGGTTTTCTGCGGTTGCCCAAACGCCAAACCAGCGTGGGTTCTTCAGCCTCTGGGGGACCACAGTTTGGATTCCATCAAAGCTTTTATTTGTTTTGATTTAAAGACAGTACTCACTTGGTGCCTTTTGTTTTCCCAGGAGTGTTGATTCACATTCCCTGAAATAAAATTAACCCTCCCATCTTGTCTGGCTCACTTGATGGGCTCAAGTCACGTGTCAAAGAAAATAGGAGAAATAACGCAGCAAGAAGGGAGAGGTGACAGAGGGTTTTATTGTTCTGAAGATATGAATACAGGCTCCTCATTTTCTACTCTCCCCCCAAACAATACAAAAAACCTCCACAACTTGATTCCCATCAGTTTGTTCTGTAATTTTTTTTTTGTCTTTTTTTTTTGCTATTTCTTGGGCCGCTCCCTCGGCATATGGAGGGTCCCTGGCTAGGGATCTAATCAGAGCTGTAGCCACCGGCCTACGCCAGAGCCACAGCAACGCGGGATCCGAGCCGAGCCTGCAACCTACACCACAGCTCACGGCAACGCCGGATTGTTAACCCACTAAGCAAGGGCAGGGACCAAACCCGCAACCTCATGGTTCCTAGTCGGATTCGTTAACCAATGCACCACGACGGGAACTCCTGTAATTTTTAAATGGTTGAAATACCTGATTAATATTGAGATGCTGGAACATTCATTGTTTTGTAAGAGAACATTTGAGCTTTTATCTCTTCTCGCCCAAATAGCAGACGCTTGATAAACGATGTTGAGCGTAAGTGCTGGACTTTGGAGAGCTTACCCTTGGCCCTGGAAGACTCTTTGTTCGTAGCAGGACGGACGCATCCAGCTTCTAAGAGGATGCAGTTGTCTTTGTGCTCTGCCATAGCCGGGACCCTAATGAAGCCCCCTGGCTTCTCCCCAGCTCAGCACCTGCTGCTCTCTTCAGAGCCCACCCCATCTCCCTCAAAGCTCTCCCCTTCTAGAAATTGTTCCTCCATACCCATCTCTTTGCTGGTTCCTCATCCAAACCCACCTCTCCGTTTCTCCCTCCCTCGGAACCTTGCTGGGGAATGACTTGCAAATCTCTGAAGACGTGGCTGGGAATAGCTGACGTCCTTTGAGAGCAATATGATCTAACACTAATATAAAAACAGCAGTAATAGGAGTTCCTGTCGTGGCTCAGTGGTTAACGAATCCGACTAGGAACCATGAGGTTGTGGGTTCGGTCCTTGGCCTTGCTCAGTGGGTTAAGGATCCAAGGATCCGGCGTTGCCGTGAGCTGTGGTGTAGGTCGCAGATGCAGCTTGGATCGCCTGTTGCTGTGGCTCTGGTGTAGGCCGGTTGCTACAGCTCCGATCCCAGGCTACAGATCCTAACCTGGGATCCTCCATATGCTGTGGGAGCGGCCCTAGAAAAGGCAAAAAGAGGCAGTAATAGAGCTATTATTTATATGTTTAAAAGTGATTTTTGCAGATTATTGATCTCTAACCCTGAAGGAATGTGCTTCCAGCAGTGTTGTAAGAGATTACTTGGAGGTATCTGTGGATAGGTAGGTCTTGTCATTAGAAGCCTTCGAGTCATAGACAGAAGGTGACCTTGGCCTTTCGGCTGTGTGGCTGACACAGTCCCCTGAGGATGCCTCTGTACAGTCAGCAGGGAGCCTAAGCAGCCAGCGATGGTGAGCCCTGGGGACGAGGGATTGAAGATGCATCAGCTGTCTTGACAGCATAATTAAAATGATCCTTTCTCAATTTGGGAAGTGATCCAAAAGGTGCGTCGTGATAGTTCAAATGTGAATATCCGTGTCTGAAGGTACTGAAAAGAAAGCACCTGGTATCCAACAGGTGTGGATTCGCCCCTTTGTAGAATTGTCTGCAGGGAGTGTTTTGTTTTATTTTTTAATTTTTGTTTTCTTTTTCTGGCCACAGCTGTGGCCTATGGAAGTTCCCAGGCTAGCAGTTGAATTGGCGCTACAGCTGCCGGCCTCCACCACAGCTCACGGCAACGCCTGATCCTTAACCCGCTGAGCGAGGCCAGGGATGGAACCCACATCCTCACCGACACTATGTCAGGTTCTTAATCCACTGAACCACAACAGGAACTCCAGTAGGGCGGGTTTTATCCTGAGGTAGTTTTCCTCTGCGACCTGTTTCTGAACTAGTACTGCAGCTTGAAACCCAGTATGTGGCAGTTGGGGTTCCCCTCTGTCAATTGCCTTCAGTTGGCACAGTAATGGGACCATTACCGTTGGGATTTGGGGAAATGAAGGGTTACCCTGGTAACTTTATCGCCATATGTACACATACAATAGTCAGCCCATGTCAGATTGCCAGATTTAGCACATCAAAAAGCAGGATGCCCACTTATATTTGAATTTCAGTGGGCAAATAATTTTTTAGTGAACGTATGTCCCTGATTCTAACAACCCTCATCACATGACAACTGAGATATACAAGAGAAAACGTAGTTTCTTTATTTTACCTAAAAAAAATTTTTAACGGCCACACCCATGGCATATAAACGTTCTCGGGCCAGGTATTGAATCTGAGCTACAGCTGCGACCTATGCCACAGCTGCGGCAAAGTCAGAGGCTTAACCCCCTGCACCAGCCCAGGATCAAACCTGAGCTGTTACAGTCAGATTCTTAACCCACTGTACCACAGCGGGAACTCCTATCTAAACTGAAAAAAAATTGAAGAGTTCCCTTGTGGCTCAGCAGGTTAACGATCCAGTGTTGTCACTGCTGTGGCTCTGGTTACTTTGGTGGTATGGGTTTGATCCCTGGCCCAGGAACTTCTGCATGCCATGAGTGCAGCCCCCAAACAAACCCCCCCCTCCCCGCCGCCAAAACAAACAAAAAACAGCTCCAGTCCAAGTAAAAACAGTGAACGATATTTCCTCTGCAGAACATAGCTTCAGGGCAACTTCTCTGCAACTCCCGCACAATCTAGTTGCCACCACTCTTATGGCAAATTCTGAAGCCACCACTGTTCTAATTCCATTTCCACGCTGCACAAATGTCCTGGGAGAGAGAAACATCTTTAAACATCCAAATCTACCTCCTCTCTCAGAACTATGTTCATACAAGAAGTGTTCTCATAAGCCTCAGGAAATCAGGTAAAGATGGGTAAGACCTTTGCTAAATATATACATATATATATATATATTTTTTTTGTCCACTGTGTTCATTAAGTTGCTTTCAATTTTATTTTATTTTGATGGATGAAGATGTGTTTTTCCAATTTGTGAATACTATATCATCACAAAGGAAGGCTAGATTATGAAATGATGTCGTGTTTTTTCTTTTCCTTTTTCTTTTTTTCTTCTTTTGGGGGCACTCGTGGCCTGCAGAAGTTCCCAGGCCAGGGATCAAACCTGCACTACTGCAGTGACCAGAGCCGCAGCAGTGACAATGCCAGAACCTTAACCAGCTGAGCCACCAGAGAAGTCTGATTTTTTTTTTTTCCTTAAATAAGATATTACCATGACTTGCTCTGAGTAAGCCCAAGGTGGCTTCTAGTGACCACGGATGACTTTCTGGGTGTTTATGAACCATCAAATTAATCTCCTACAGTTTTTTTTTTTCTGAAGATCTATATGAAATCCACATAGCCACTGTTTCTAGACTCTATTGCCATCTAACTCCTCCACTTAAAAAAAAAAATCATATTTTCCCAGACTCTCATATTTTCCCAGACTCTCATATTTTCCATTATTTCTTGATTATTGTTCATCCATGATGTTCCAGCATCATATCTTCAAATTGTTTCAATATCCTGGGAAGTTAATTTTGTTGGGCCTTGTAATCAGATTTGTTTTAAATATCTAATCAGCATCATATTAACATTTATGAATTTTGTAATGTGTCAGACATTGAGTGCTTTTTTAAAATTACAGAGTTGAATGAAAATGTTATTTTGGTTTCAGGTATATAGCAAAATGTTTCAGATACACACACACACACAAACACATATATATTCTCATTAAGTAGTTTTAAAAAATAAGAATACTCTAAATAATGAAGATCAGTTTTCAATACCTCTACTATCACCACTAATCCTTATATGTGAAGCATGAACTCCTATCAGATACTAAATTCAGTAAGGGTCACTATGCTCCTGGCTAAGAACTGATTTTTTTTTTTTTTGTCATTTTTGGCTGCCCATGGCATATGGAGTTCCTGGGCCAGGGCTCAGATCTGAGCTGTAGCCGAGACCTAAGCCACAACTGTGGCAATGCTGGATCTTTTTTTTTGTCTTTTCTAGGGCTGCACCCTGCGGCATATGGAGGTTCCCAGGCTAGAGGTCCAATTGGAGCTGTAGCTGCTGGCCTATTCCAGAGCCACAGCAACGTGGGATTCAAGCCGTGTTTGTGACCTACACCACAGCTCCTAGCAACGCCGGATCCTTAACCCACTGAGCAAGGCCAGGGATCGAACCTGCATCCCAGCGTTCCCAGGATGCCGCCGATTCCATCATGCCATAGTGGGAACTCCAAGAACTGAAATGTATCATATTCTTGTGGAAGGGTAAAGAAAACATACCATTTGCTAATTTTATGAGGAGGCCATGTGGTCCAATGGAAAAGTACCTGGGCTTTGTAATAGCCCTTCCCGTGAACTAGATATTGCAGGAATTGTCTTTGTGGGTCTAGCTGCCGAATCACCACAGGTCTGGTTTTCTTTAGCTGTACGATTGGAATAAATTTTATCTAAGTGTGCATCTCAGAGGGTTTTTGTGATGCTTGAATGAGGTACTCTACGCAGAGTGACAAGTATATAGCTGGCGTATGTTATTCGCTCAGGAAATGAAAGAACAGGTGCCTGAAAGTCAGAAGCATCAGAAGCTGAGGCACTGGGCCAGGTGCATGGCTCTCACGGTGCTGAGTGTGGTGTTGGGTTTACTGCGACTCTTTGCTTGGGCCCTTATTTGTTTAAACGCAGTTTTCTTTCTTCTTTCAGACCTGAGGCTGCTACATCTGGTATCAATTTCTTGTGATTAAGATTTGAACTAGGCAACAACAGGCAAAGCTAATTGATCGTGGAGGTCAAAGTAGGGGTGGGGATTTGGACTAGGCTGGAAAAGTCTGAAAGGGGCCTCAAGTAGATGTTAGAAATAGTCTATATTGTTTTTGCTGTTTCCATATGATTATAATGCACCTTATACACTCTCTGGATTTTACATCTTAATAAAAAATTTAAAATAATTTGGACTTGGTGGACATAAGGATCTGAATGTCAACATATACCAAATCCACAATTAAAGCTAGTTGATTTTTTTTTTGTCTTTTTGCTATTTCTTTGGGCCGCTCCTGCGGCATATGGAGGTTCCCAGGCTAGGGGTCGAATCGGAGCTGTAGCTGCCAGCCTACGCCGAAGCCACAGCAACGCGGGATCCAAGCCGTGTCTGCAACCTACACCACAGCTCACGGCAACGCCGGATCGTTAACCCACTGAGCAAGGGCAGGGATCGAACCCCCAACCTCATGGTTCCTAGTCGGATTCGTTAACCACTGCGCCACGACGGGAACTCCGGTTGATTTTTTAAAAAAATTTTTTAATTTCTTTGTCTTTTTAGGGCCGTACCCGCGGCATATGGAGGTTCCCAGGCTAGGGGTTGAATCGGAGCTACAGCTGCTGGCCTACACCACAGCCATAGCGACACAGGATCTGAGCCTTGTCTATGACCTACACCACAGCTCACGGCAACACCAGATCCTTAGCCCACTGAGCAAGGCCAGGGATAGAACCCATGTCCTGATGGATACTAGTTGGGTTCGTAAACCACGGAGACATGATGGGAGCTCCTAGTCAATTTTATTTTTAAAAAGTCAACTCTGTGAATTTCATAAAGCTCTTTGACTGAACTTCAAAACAAAATTTGAAAACTACATCTCAGAGAAGTAGTTAGCCTGCAGACATTTGTTTGATCTAGAAGTATTTGGCCTGCAAACATTTGTTTAATCCTCATTTAAAATCTGGAAGTTTTACACAAGAATCTGGCTTCTGGAAAAATCAGTTGATATGACAGCAGTAGGTTGGAGCCGTGTGTACCCGCATCAGGTGTGGTGTGCTCTCTCGTTCGCTTTGGGGCTCTGCTGCTTCCCGGGGTCTTACACCTGCCCCCACCCCCTGCCCCTTTACCCTGCCTGCCCGGCCCAGTAGGCACTTGAGTTCGCTAGCCTGGTAGCTCAAACACTGATTGTTCAGTTGTCTTATTCCATCTCCAATCAGTTGTCAGGCTGAGTCTTTCTTTTCTTTTTGTAGCTTTTCTTTCTTTCCTTTCTTTTGTTGTTATTGTTGTTGTTTAGGGCCGTGCCTGTGGCATATGGAAGTTCCCAGGCTAAGGGTTGAATCAGAGCTGCAGCTGCAGCTGCCTGTCTGCACCACAGCCACAGCAACATGGAATCCTTAAACCACATCCTCATGGATACTAGTTGGATTTGTTACTGCTGAGCCACACTGGGAACTCCCAGACTGTGTCTGTTCTAGTAAACCATTTCCAGTACTGAACTGGGACAGGAAATCACCATGTCTCAGCCTCTCTGATCTTCCTAGCGCTCCTCATAGCCAGCGCTCAGTGTTTGCTGACTGGGTGAAAAGTCCACGCACTGTGCCAACAGCCTGTTTGTGTCTCCTATCACACTGCTTTTCCAGGAATGTGAGTGTGCTAGCTCCACTGCGAGGCCACCTGCCTTTTTATTTTTTTTATTTTTATGCCTTTTTTTTTTTTTTTTTGGTCTTTTCTAGGGCTGCTCCCACGGCACATGGAGGGTCCCAGGCTAGGGGTCTCATTGGAGCTGTAGCCACCTGCCTTTGCCAGAGCCACAGCAACGCGGGATCCAAGCCACGTCTGCAACCTACACCACAGCTCACGACAACGCCGGATCCTTAACCCACTGAGCAAGGTCAGGGATCGAACCCCCAACCTCATGGTTCCTAGTCGGATTCGTTAACCACTGCGCCACGACAGGAACTCTGCAACTGCCTTTTTAGACCATAGACAAGATGGAGGGTTAGAAAATCAAAAGGAAGAATGTTCTCCACACTGTCTGCTTAAATTATGATTTGAAGCAGGTTTGATTATGGCAAATTATCATCAGGCTAATTGCTTGACAGCCTCTCTCGTTACTGCTTTGCTGGCGCCATTCAGCTGATCTATTCTGCTGATATGGGGCTGGGGGCTGTGTGGCATGTTCTCCCTAGGGAGAAATCTGCCAGCTGGAAAAATACCCCAAAGTCCTAAACATCCTGCATGCCAGACACATCCCGTTTCTAAGTCACAACCAATCTAGCATAGACTGTATTATTTAAGAGCGTAGTCTTTGAAATCAGGCTGCTGGGGTTCACATCCTGTTACCATCACTTGCTAGTTTCGCGATCTTGGGCAAGGTTTTAATCTCTCTGTGCCTGAGAGTCTTCAGCCGTGAAATGGGTGTAATATAGCACTTCCCTAGCAGAGCTGTCGGAACAGTTAAAACAAAATATATGCAGTACTGAGTATACGACCTGATACAGAATAAACACCCTGCTAAGAAACTTAGCAGGTGTATAAGTCTACACGTGTACCTGCTTTTTGTTGTTACCTTCCCTCTTTATGCATTTTTATATTAGCTGTGTCATTTTCCTAGAGAATGAGTCACCAAGAATAATACTGTCACTTGTGTTTCACAATGCTTTCTCCTGAGTTTTCTTTTTATCCCCAAGGGTAGAACGTGAACACAAACATAATTCCTCTAACTCTTACCCTTGGCATCAATTGCCAACTTGGGGTCCCCATCTGGGATGCTGGGACTTGGAAGGGATGACCGAACTCCATGTCTTTGTTTGCTACCTTCTGGCCACTAAGATTCTTGTGAAGAAATACTTTGGTTTCCCTCAAAGAATTAGAGAATATGAAGAGAGAAAAAGAACAGGCGTGCTACAATTCCTTTAGGTCTGTGAGTCTCTGTGGTCCGAGCACAAAAGGGGCAGAATTTAAGTGGAAGAAGTGTGACTCATCAGTAATGTTAGCAATGAGAAAAATATTATGCTGTCGGATTTCTGTATCATAAATGGTTTATGACCTGCAACTGTTATATGGGAAAGGTATTGTGGAATAATACTTTGGACATAACTGTCTTCTTTTATGACACTCAGAGCCCTGTGGCATTACTCATCAACCTTCCTGTCAACATCTGGTCAGACTGGGATTAAGAAATAGTCACTTGAACACAAAGAGAGCGTGGCTCAGCGGCTCTCATCTCCACTTTCCTTGCAGTGTCCTCAAGGATCTGACCCCTTTAGACACATTTGGAGTTCTCAGCCAAATACAATTTCCCATGAAATGGAAGGAAAATGGACCGGAAAAGAGAAACGGAGCTTACTAAGTTTCTTCCTAGGTTCACTGCCTGGTTTTCTTTCAGCCTAGAACCTCTATGTGGGAATTTGCAGAGTTAGGCTAAACTACTTCTTTTTTTTTTTTCCTTCCTTTTCTAGGGCCACTCCTGCAGCATATGGAGGTTCCCAGGCTAGGGTTCTAACTGGTGCTGTAGCTGCTGGCCTACACCAGAGCCACAGCAATGTGGGATCCGAGCCGCGATGCCGGATCCTTAACCCACTGAGCAAGGCCAGGGATCGAAGCTGCAACCTCATGGTTCCTAGTTGGATTCGTTAACCACTGAGCCACGATGGGAACTCCGAGGCTAAACTACTTCTGAACCCACGTGTTATTTACACACCATCATCACCTCGGTCATTATCACTGTCCTTTCTACAATGCCTCTTCTTCCTGAGGACCCGGTGTGATCTCTCAAAGTGAGATGTGTAGGCTCCCATTCTACCGAAATCGTTTACATGATTTTACAAAGTTTAGTTTATTTCCTGAGCGTCTAATATACGCCAGTCATTGCTTTAGGTGTTTGGGCCTCAGCCATGGTCTGACACATCTCTGTCCTCAAGGAGCTGACATTCTTGGAAGGGGAGGAAATGTGTGGTGAACACAGTACCTATGTAAGTTACACACTGTGGGCAAAGGGCAAAGTGCAAAGGTGGTGAGTGCTTTATGGAAAGAAAGCAGATCAGAGGCAAGAGGCTCTTTCCATCTCCTCCATTCCTAAAATTCTCTTAATTCCTCCTGGGAGTATTGAGGCCAAACTTGTAATTTTAAAAAATGGACTCTGTGAAAGTCCTTTGAGCTTCTGGAGCGTGCCATGGAAATACAAATCCTGGCAAGGAAGCGTGCTACAGACGTCCAGACCCAGCTTACACAGTGGCCGAGTCAGTCTGACAACTGCTGGAGAACAGAGGCCGTCTTATGCACGGACACAGACACAAAGTCATCGAAAAGGAGGAAGGACACACCACATCTTCTTTCCTGTGTGAGGCTTTCTCTCCACAGCCCCCATCTCTAACCACAAACAAGCCCCCCACGATGACATGTGCAAATCATTAAATACCAGTGGACGTCCGGGGCTCTGAAATCAAGGCTATCTTTCTTGGTCTGCAGTCTATCAGCAGAATAACATCAAACTCTCCTGCCTCTAGGCTTGTTTTCTAAAAGGTCATCAGGGGAGTTGCTGTGGCTCTGGTGTAGGCCGGCGACTACAGCTCCGATGAGACCCCTAGCCTGGGAACCTCCATGTGCCGCGGGAGCGGCCCAAGAAGTGACAAATAAATAAATAAATAAATAAATAAATAAATAGTCATCAGAAGAAAACAGGATGTGTCTGAGTAGGTGAACTACTAGCTTTTAGAGAAAAGGAAAAAGAAAAGCCCCACATTTCTTCAAAAACTCAAATGGTTTATTCTTTTTCCCCTCTTTGCCACAGATATGAGGACTGAGAAGAAACTTAGTGATGCTCTGGATTAGAGTGAGGACTAGAGCCCAGAGATGTTCAGGGACTTGTTCAAGGTCACCCAGCAGGTTAGCAGCAGAACCAGAAGGAAGTCAAGCCTCCCACCTCCTGGTCCAGTGCTGTGGGTGGCCCAGCTCTGCTTCCGCATTAGATCATCAATGCGTCTTCAGACATGGGTTGATGGCCATTTAGAAGCTAGGCAGTGGTTAACGAGACGTCGAAGGTGTTGGTGAAAGTATTGCAGATTCTCAGTAGAAATCTAAAGTAGAGCGAGCAGGAAATAAAAGATGGGGGTGAGGGCAGAATTGGGGGGCAGCCTGGCATGGAAGGTCTCTCTTCTCGATGAGGGGGAGCTGCTGGCCCTTCCAGTGGGAAGAACTTGCTATGCACCAAAGTGACCATCTCTGACTCCCAAGAGTATCACTTCCAGACTTGAGGACCCCACACTGCATTGTCCTTCTGCCCATGAGTGGCCGCTGCACCACCACAAGGTGGTGGGAACATGCCATGGGCTGTCACTTCAGGTCCTGGTGAAGGTGGAAGAGTGACGGTCCTGCCCATACCACCACTATTAGGTGACATTTGAACTCTTCCCCTGGCCCACGCCCTGAGCTACGTGCATTGCTTACGTCATCACGTCCGGTCTTCATATCGGGTAGGTTCTATTATCAATCCCATTTCAGAGGTAAGAAAACTGAGGCTCGGAGAAGTTTCGTAATCGGCCCAGAGTCACAGAGCTAGTGAATGCCAAAGTCAGAATTCAAATTCTCCTTTCTAGAGAAGGGTGGCTCAAATCATGGGTTCTGGTGTCCGATTGTCTGGATGTGAACCCTGGGTCCCTGCTCGCTAGCTGTGAGGTGTTTAACACAATACATAACCTCCCCCAGCCGCCCTTTCTTCATCTGTAAGGTTGTAACAGTAATTACAGTATTTAGCTTATAGGTTTGTGATGATTAGAGAATATAACATAGTCACTATTGACACATAGTTAATTACTAGTTGTGAAGGAGTTAACTATAGTTCATCTACAGGTTGACTCCCATGACATTGCTCTTGTGGTAGACTGAGAATGGTCAAATATTGACATTTCATATGATTCACTCTAATACCACGTAGGCATATTCATTTTTGGTAAATATAACGACGGTTCCCTTATTCATCTCATAATTTGTGAAAGGACAGGTGTTTAATGGCTTCAGTACACTTTTTTTTTTTCTCTTGACTTTCCTGCTCATTGTACTTTCTCTAAAGAACCACATGGAGGGAGTTCCCGTCATGGCGCAGCGGAAAATGAATCCAACTAGGAAACTTGAGGTTGCGGGTTTGATCCCTGGCCTTGCTCAGTGGGTTGAGGCTCCGGCATTGCCATGAACTGTGGTGTAGGTCACAGATGCATCTCAGATATGGAGTTGCTGTGGCTGTGGTGTAGGCCGGCAGCAACAGCTCCAATTAGACCCCTAGCCTGGGAACCTCCATGTGCCGGGGATGCAGCCCTAAAAAAAAAAATAATAAAATAAAATAAAAAGAACCACATGGGAAGAATCTTCTCCTATGTAACACAGCACACCCATGAGGACATACACAGTGAGGAGGTTCCCCGGGCCACTGATCTGTTGAGGATGTTGTCACAGGGAGCTTGGAGGGAAGCAGATTTGAAGTGAGCTTGGATTGCGCAGAGCTGGACCATGAGGAAATGACTGGGGAATCCAGAGGGGGGTAGATCCTGGCTCCTTTAAGCCCCTGGGAATGTTCTGCTGGCTGAGGGAGTGGCGTTCCCATGCTAGGGGGCTGATGGTGATAAACAGATGTCAAGCAGAGCCATTTGTCATTGTGCACTGTGGTGACCAGCTCCTGGCCAGCAGCGGGAGGTTGTTAAATTTGACATCTCCAAAATGCATTTTGTGGCCTGGCTGCCCTTGAACTCTGATTTGGGGAGAATAGCCTGTGAGATGGAGGGGCTCGCAACTCAGTTGCGGTGTCTCAGGAGGCTACAGGGTGGGGCTGGGAGGAACATAATGCTGGGATAAGAATTTGCCTTCCTTAGAGGAGAGAAGGCCTCTTTTGAAAGAGTACATCTGGAGTTCCCATCATGGCTCAGTGGTTAACGAATCCAACTAGCAACCATGAGGTCGTGGGTTCGATCCCTGGCCTTGCTCAGTGGGTTTATGGATCCGGCGTTGCCATGAGCTGTGGTGTAGGTTGCAGACGTGGCTCAGATCCTGTGTTGCTATGGCTCTGGAGTATGCCGGCGGCTACAGCTCTGATTAGACCCCTAGCCTAGGAACCTCTATATGCTGCAGGAGCAGCCCTAAAAAAGGCAAAAAGACAAAACAAAAACAAAAACAAAAAAAACAAAAAACAAAAAGAAAGACTACATCTATGGTGCATGATGGGGGGGGGGCGCTTTTGCTGCTCAAAGAGGATTCTCAGCCCCACCCCCATCACCGCTCCCAGCATATGTTGGCCTCAGTCCTCTTTCCTTAGATTTCATATTTATAAGAATACAAATAGTACTGGAATTCAAGGGAAGCACTCAGGAGAGACAGCCTTGCTAGTTAATACAGGAATAATCTTTCACTAAAATTAGTCTCACCAATGAAATGGACTGACATCTCCAGGGAAGCTTCAGACTTTCTTGGTGTCTGGAATGGAGATTACTACTGGGTTTAGAGTATAATGCCCCCTGTGATGTCAGAATTCTGTTCTGTGTGTGTGTGTGTGTGTGTGTGTGTGTGTGTGCGTGAGTGTGTGTATGTGTGTGTGTGTCTGTGTGTCTGGGGCTATGTTCTTTTCTTTCTTTCCACATTTAACAAAATAGTCTCGAAGTCTTTTAAAGCATCTATGGCAAGGAGGTTTCCAGATTATGCGTGGATCCCATGATTTGATCCCAAGATTTGTTTTTTCCCACCATGGCGCCTGTTAACCCGATGAAAATGCATTTGCATACCCATGAACGCAGACACACTTGGAGTCGTTTTTTTTCTCTGTGCCCTATTCCTTTTCTCCTCTTTGTGTCTATGGTTACTGTTAAACTGACCCCTACAGTCTGGGGCAAATACCAAGCACCACTTCTCCATACAGCTGCAAAGGCTGCAGTCTCAGGGGCTCAGATGACAGTTTAAGGTGAAATTCCTTTATCCTGTTGCAGTTCGGGAAACTTGTCAGGATTCCATGCACAAGGTGAGCTGCTTAGGACTCCCCGTGCTGAATTTTCAAAACGGTGTCTTGCTGTTATTTTTGTGTGGTTTTGTTTTACAAGCACGACTTTTATGAACTTTTTTGTCTGGGGGTGAGTAGGATGGGGTTGTTATAATATTGAACCTTATCCTTGGAAACAATGACAGTAGAAAGATTTTCTCTTTTATTTGACTCTCCCTTCTTCTGGTTTCTGTGAGAAGCTATTGCTTGCAAAAACCATAGCGAATTAAAAAATTGCACTTATTCAGCTGCACAGAAGCAGGAGTGGGGGCTGGCTAGGGGCGGGAGGAAGAGCCAGCGCCCCCGGAGTGCTCCCTCGCCTCATTCATGCTGCCTTCGTCCTTCCCTTCGCTTTAAGCGTCATCCCGTCATCCCGGGGCTCCGTGCTTTTGTGTCAGCGGGCCCTAGAGTGATCTGGGGCTGGGAGACGGACAGGAGAGGGCTTACCCGTTGCCACGGGCTCTGCTTACAACAGCCCGACAAACAGCTTCCGCGGGCCGGGTGCACGGGGCTGGCGTGCCTGCGGCCGCCGCAGAAACCGGTTCTCGGGTCTGGCCGCGTGTACTTCCCCTTACATCAGGGGCCGGCCGCTGTCAGGCAGGCCGGCCTGCGATTGGTTGGGAGGAGGGCAGTAATCCGAACTGCCTTTTGTACTTGGCTAATCAGGGCAGCCGTTTGATTGCAGGTTGCGAGCCGAGGTGCCTGGGTGGTGTCTGACACCTGTGTCTTAGCTCTCACTTCCCGGGCTGCCTCCCGGGGATTCTTTCCCGGCCCGGAATCGGAATCGTGCCCCCAGCCACCGCCCCCAAGCCCCTGAGCCCCCTCGATGGGCCGGCTTGGCCCAGTGTCATGCTGGACAGAGATGCCCAACAGATAGCGGAGGACAGTGGAAATGCAGGCTTAGACTTCCTTAAGGTAAGACCATTTCCCACCGGATTGTTTCTCGATGTGATTTCTGCGTTTGTCTCCACAGAAATGCTGGCATCGCAGAAGATAAACTACAGGGAGGCAGGGAAATTGTTTAGTTAGGCCTTCATGATGAATTCCTACGTGATTTGGCTGTCAGATGTGCTGGTAGAATGATTCCAAGGCATAAATAAAGATGTACAACGGGAAGGGTGGACAAAGGCCTGTGGTCCTTGCGGGCAGTCGGCACTTCTCTGCGCGCTCCTTCCTGTGTGAGAGAAGCTGAAGTGATGCCAAGTGACCCTTCACTAGGACCAGCAAATATATATATGTGCTTGTGCAGAAGGTTCCTTCCAGCCATGCAACCCCAGGATTTACCATCTGATTCTAATTACCACTTCTTTTTAAAGCTCCCTTTAATTTTTTATCTTGTGATATGAAAGCAGTTTTTTCCTTTGAGGGTCTGCCCAGCTTAGGGGAGTCAGTGGTGCACAGGCTTTGATGGCCCTGCTTGGCTCACTTCCCTCCACCCTTGCGGTCAAGAGAGAGTCAGATTCTAGGTGGAAGCATCCAGATTTGAGCAGCAGTGAGATGCTTAGGAATATGGGGCCACGATCCTGATTAAGCTTCAGCTCTTCTCTGATTTCATTTTATGTACCTTTAAGTTGATTGAGAAGTAACTTTGGGGACCATCCTGACTTCCCGTGGGGACCTCTCCTTGGACTGCTGTCAGCATGCTTTCATTCCAGGGTCGAGGCACCCAGGGGTGGTGAGAGGACTCGTGGTTTGGACTTACAGCTTTGCTTGTTTGTACTGACAGGGAGGAGACAATTTGTGTGTGTGTGGTTTTTTTAATGAAAATTGTCTGTAAATGGGTAAAGATCCATTTATAAATCCAAAGAGGTTCTGAGACTTTACCCACCATGTTAATTGCAAAGGTAATACAGAGGTGTTCCTCAATTCTAAATGATTCAATTCAAGTAATAAACAGTAAGGGACAGACAGCAGTGGTGAAAACCAGGCAATAAGCCTTCAGAAGCCGTATGCTTGCAATCTGTTAATCCTGAAATGTGTGTTTGTCTTCCAATATTTATAGCCAGTTGGAAATCTCCATCTTTCTCAGCCGTTAGCTAACTCTTCTTGATAAAGACATTTTCCTGTAATAAGAGCAATGTATTGGTAATCCTAACTATAAATATTTAAATGACTGTTTTGATGAATGAAAGTGTCAGAAATGACATTGCCCATGAGAAGAAATGTGGTCATTACACACATCGACAGAAATCCTTTAAATTATAACGTGGGTGCAAATAGTACAGATGATGGTGATCATTGAAAAATTAGATCTCTTGCTAGGTAGATACTAAGTGAATTTATTTTATTTTTATTTTTTATTTTTATTTTTTTGGTCTTTTTGCCTTTTCTGGGGCCGCTCCCGCAGCATATGGAGGTTCCCAGGCTGGGGGTCGAATCGGAGCTGTAGCCACTGGCCTACACCACAGCTCACAGCAACGCTGGATCCTTAACCCACTGAGCAAGGCCAGGGATCGAACCCGCAACCTCATGGTTCCTAGTCAGATTCGTTAACCACTGAGCCACGACGGGAACTCCCCATTAAGTGAATTTATTAATGTCGAGGGAGTTAAAAAGGAGGAATGAATGTTGGAAAACTAAACAAATGTTGACTTATTTAGCACTGATGGAAATTTCACAATTCTACCTTTGCTTACAACCTAGAGTGTATACATCAAAAATGATTTCCTGGGTTAAGGATAAGTTACCATTGTATGGGGGAGGAATAAATACCATTTGAGCCGGAATCACTATCCTAAAAAAAAAAAAAAAAAATCACTATCCATTAAAAAATCTCATTAAACTGAAAAGGTAGAGAGGAAGTGAGGGCTAGTTGAAAAACCTTTATTTCTAGTCAAAAAGGAAATAAAGTCATTTCATATTGAGTGTAGAAAACCCTGTACCTATCTGCAGAGTACAAGGGCCTCCCCCAAAGGTGTAATTTAACACAGTTATTAATGAATAAAATGCTCACACACACACACACAAACACACACCCGCATTCCATCCTAAGAACAATATCATTAGAGATGGACTGGAGCAGGGGATTAAGTATCTTAAATTTGGTGTTCCTATCATGGTTCATCGAAACAAATTTGATTAGTATCTGTGAGGATGTAGGTGCAATCCCTGGCCTCGATCAGTGGGTTAAGAATACGACGGCGTTGCCATGAGCTGTGATGTAGGTCGATGATTCGGCTAAGATCTGGGGTGGCTGTGGCTGTGCATAGGCCCGTGGCTAAAGCTCCGATTCAACCCCTAGCCTGGGAACCTCCATATGCCCTGGGTGTGGCCCTAAAAAGACAAAACAACAAAAGTATGTTAAATACGTTTTTCCCCAGTGACAATTTTCCAGTCTCCTTTCTGGAGCTGTGGAGTACCTGCCCAGCTCCCTTGTCAGCAGCGTGGTGATGGCCCCCTCTGGTGTCGTGGGGAGCTCACGATGGGGCACAGTGGAGGGCACTCAGTCTCACCCTCCCAGACCCACACTGCGGGCCCCTCTGGCTTTGCCTGAAAGGTCCAGCCGTGCAAATGATGCATCCGTGTCAGACCTGGCCCTCCCCTTCCTCCTCCCACCAAACAGCCCCGGATTCCAGCCTTTGCCCCAGACTTTTCTGAGTGTGCGTGGGGGTGGAGCTCTGTGAGCTCTGGAGCTGAACCACTGAGCTGGACCTCCCTTGGCTGGATGTGCCACGTCCGTAGGGACCAGCCAAGCAAACTGGGGTTCTGTAGCCCCAGACAGATGGAAAAAGAAGCTTTCTCATCTCCACCCCTCTTATGGCTTCATCAAATGGCCCTGGTTAGGAGTTCCCGTCGTGGCTCAGTGGTTAACGAATCTGACTAGGAACCATGAGGTTGCGGGTTTGATCCCTGGCCTCGATCAGTGGGTTAAAGATCCAGTGTTGCCATGAGCTGTGGTGTAGGTCACAGACGTGGCTTGGATCCCCGCTGTGGCTCTGGCGTAGGCCGATGGCTACAGCTCCGATTCGGCCCCTAGCCTGGGAACCTCCATATGCCGCAGGTGTGGCCCTAGAAAAAACAAAAAAAGCAAAAACAAAACAAACAAACAAACAAAAAATGGCTCTGCTTAGTAGGAAAAGGCTGGCACTCCTTGTTAGGCCAAACTTCTAAAAGGCATTTAAAAAAAACAAACAAAAACAAAAAAACCTTCCAGCAATCCTAATGCTCACATTTCAGAGACTAGAGGGAAGATTTACGTCAGAACAAATGGGTGCTTTTGGAAGGCGGGATCCTAAGCCGTCTCAGGTTATTGTGCCCGTCATTGGACAGACTAGAGTCAAAACCACGAGCGTCACATGATGGTGGCCGTGCGATATTTGTGCAACATCATCTGATATCATCAGATATCCTTGGGAGAAAAGCTTTTAAGGAAGTCCGTGACCTGAAACTGGTAGGTTTGCTTGGACGGTCCTATCAGGTGATCGAGCGAGTGAGCGCCAGGCATCAGACACTTCAGTAGGACTTTGCTGGTATACTCCAGGCCTGGTTTTGTAGCCAAAGCTCAGGGGATGGAATTTAAATGAGCCCCACCCTGAAAAGCTCCAGTGTAGAGCCACTTGTTTTTTTCCAAGTCCCAAAGCTCCTTAGTGACCAATAAAGCTACCGGTAGGCCTTGCCCACCAAAACCTGTGGTCAGCCTTCCAGACTGGCCCTCCAGGGGCGGTGGTCCCCATCATGAGACCCTCAGGGGTCTGCCTCCAAGCTCCTCCCGGCAGCAGTGGAGGCTGGTCCCCAGGACTTGATATTTAGGCGGCGAGTTCACAGTCGTGTATCAGTCATGGTTCATCAGTTCCTCTATCTGATGCACGTAGGTCAGTGTCATTATCCCGGTTCGGAGGAGCAAGAAAGGTGGGGACATGGAGTGATTCGGCCGGAAAGTTAGTGGGAAAGTGGAACCTGACCAATGCCCTGCTTATTTCCTTTCCTTTCTGTCTTTCTGGCAAAAGAGAAACCAGCAATTCTTAAACCGCTCCCCCAGCAACTCTGGGCACCATAGGAAGCCTCTGTCCATAAATGCGTTGCTCTCTTAACTTCATCACCCTGTGCCTGGGAAGGGGTCAGAAGCTTACAAATGATGAAATGAATCGGCTGTGGAGTGCAGTGTGTGTGCCTGAGTGTGTGCGTGTGTGCACACGCGTTTGCGTGTCTGCATGCACTCATGTGCCCACCTGCTCCACTAAAGGACTCCAAACCCCAGGGTAAAGGCTTAAACTGAGAAAGATGGCAACGTCTGGGCTGTGGCCTTTTCCTAGAGAGGCCTGATCATTCATTTATAACAAATTTCAACCCAAGCCCCTTGACCAGGAGGCCAGCCCGGAGCTGCGGGTGAGCTAGTCTGAAGGCGGCCAGCCCGCATTTGCCTCCAGAAGTATTTCAGGAATGTTAATGGCATGCGTGAGTGGAGGGCTTCAGAGCCCAAGCTGGGGCTGAGAGCTGCTCTGGGGCCATCTGTTGAGGCCGGGGAAGTCTCATAGCAACAGCTTCTCAAGAATGGTGCCTTTTTTTTTTTTTTTTAAATTAAAATTAACCCCAAACCAAAAACTGCTCCACTGCTCAGGAAAAATCAGGACTGGGTTCGGATTCTTTCTGCAGAGTGATGAGCTTTTAAGGAAGAAGAGCCCCCGCATCCTTAATTCCAGTTCTTTAAATGAGCAATTTGTCCTGGGTTTTGAGGTCTTCATTTTTGTTTTTCCCCCTGGGGTGAGGATGATCTTTTGGAAAAGGGGAGAGGTGAGAACAAGTTTCCAAAGCGGTGGAGAAATCATTGGCAAAACTCCAGTTGAGAAAAAAGTGGTCAGAGTTTTGAGACTTTCCTGGTATTTGTTGCTCTTAGCGATCCTGTCAGCAGCTGCATTTTTTTTTTTTCCTCTGTAATAATGTGACCTTTATAAACCTGGATGTGTAGTTAGTGAAATGACAAAGACACTGATTTTACTGTGCCGATTGTGGGCCCTCCAGCATGAATCTCTTGAGTTTGTGCAAGAGCAGATCTTAGAAAAAGAGAGGGGTATTGTTCCCTTGTGGAGCCGCAGGTTAAGGATCTGGCATTGTCACTGTAGCAGCTCAGGTTCGAACCCTGGCCCAGGAACTTCCACATGCTGTGGGAACAACCAAAACCAAAACAAACAAACAGAGAGAGGCAAAGTAATATTTGTAGCACTGAAATTTTCAGTTGATGGGACATTAAGTTCGCCATTTATCAAAACTGACTTCCTTCCTCGGGATAGAAGATCCCGTAAGATGATTAGCACCTGAAACTGAACAGCAGCTGCGTGTACAGGTGGGATTCTAAATGGAGCCAAAAGAATTATATTCTGTTCCAAATTCTCCCCCATACTGGGCTATTTTAGGAAGGCACATAACCTCTTAGAACATACATAGTTCCTCATCTGCAAATTGGATTTCTGCGTTATTAGGAAGGTTAAATACAGTCACATAATAGGAAATCGGGAAATGACCCTTGAATCTGAGTGGCATCTATAAAGGAGTGTTATGGGCTGTCGTTCTTGCTATTGTACAACCCTGGGAAAACATTTTCACTTGTGTGTGTGTGTATATACAAATTTTTATATATTTAAATATTTATATTTTAATTTAAAAAAACCTGAAGAAGTTACAGCAGAAACTGGCACAGCATGTGAATCAACTATACTTTAATGAAAAAAAAAAAAAACACACAAAAATCTAATGTATGGCACATGTGGACCTTTCCACAGAAAAGGAAGTCATGGCCTTGGAGAACAGACTTGTGGTTGTCAAGGGGGAGGGGGAGGGAGTGGGATGGACTGGGAGTCTGGGGTTAAGAGATGCAAACTATTGCCTTTGGAATGGATAAGCAATGAGATCCTGCTGTATAGCATGGGAACTATATCTAGTCACTGCTGATGGAGCATGATGGAGGATAATGTAAGAAAAAGCATGTATGTTTATATAGATGTGTGTGTGACTGGGTCACTTTGCTGTTCAGTAGAAAATTGATAGAACACTGTAAACCAACTATAATGGAAAAAATAAAAATCATTATAAAAAAAATACACACACATCAAAAAAAAGCCCTGAACAGGGGAGTTCCCCAGTGGCCTTGTGGTTAAGGATTTGGTGTTGTCACTGCTGTGGCTCAGGTTTGATCCCTGGCCTAAGAATTTCTGCACACCATGGGCTTAGCCCAGATTTTTTTTTTTTTTTTGTCTTTTTGCCATTTCTAGGGCCGCTCCCTTGGCATATGGAGGTTCCCAGGCTAGGGGTCTAATTGGAACTGTAGCCACCGGCCTACACCAGAGCCACAGCAACACGGGATCCAAGCCGCGTCTGTGACCTACACCACAGCTCACCGAAATGCCAGATCCTTAAACCACTGAGCGAGGCCAGGGATCGAACCTGCAACCTCATGGTTCCTAGTCGGATTTGTTAACCACTGCGCCACAACGGGAACTTCCCAAAATTTTTTTTAAAAAACTGAAGAGGATATAAATATATATCCTCAAATCTTGTCAAATACAATTTTCCTATAGAGTCAAAAACTATTCTGACAAGTAACTGCACCTACACATATATAATTCTTGAATACAGTACACAAGTGGAAGACTTCTTTACATTTTTGGTTGGTAGTATTTTTCAGAAGTCCTATTCATATCTAACATATTGCCCCAATGGTTGAAAGTTATGTCACCAACTCTCAAGAAAAGGATGTGTGCTCTAAGTTTGGTTTTGGAACATGGGCCCCTAATGAAGTCTTTCTATGAAAATCACAACCGCTTACCCTCTCTGTAGCTGTTGCCTCTTGTATAAAGTTTAAGTGATGTGTATATATGGAGTCTACCTGTGCCAGCATGGTTTCTACATGCTGGGTTTAGGGTTGTGAACAAAAGCAGATAAAAACCCTTGCATACATTCTGGTCAAGGGAGACAGATAAATAAGTCGATTGTGTTGTAGGTTATAAAGTGATAATTGCTATGGAAAAACCTGAAGCAAAGGAATATGATGGCAGAGGGGATTACTGCAATTTTCTAAATGGGGGTGGGAGAGGGCATCATGAAGAAGATATTCGAAGGAGGACTAAGACTTGAAGGAGGTGAGAGACTGAGCCTTGGGGTGAGGAGGAGGAGGCTAGAGGCAGAGAGAACAGCAAGTGCAAAGGCCCTGGGGTGGGGGAGTGCGGCGAGGAAGAACCAGATAAGTGTGTGGGGTGTGAGGTGGGGGGGAGTGGGGGGATACAGGTCAGGGCCTCTGGATGCCTGGAAGGTGTTTGACTTTTACTCTGAATGAACCCGCTGAGAACTTCTTTCACAGAGCGACTGCAAGGTTTAAATGAAATAATTTACTTAAAGCCTTTAAGCATCATGCCGACCACATAAAAAATCTACAGTTGGTTGCTATTGTTTGCTCATTTATTACCACTACCTAAGATTTAAAGATAGCATACAGAAGAGAGCTTTGTTCTCATTAAAGCTGATTGTTCTTATGAGAATTAAACTCCCAGCTTTGGCCCCGTATAGATTCAATTCTTATACCTAAGCAGGTCCCAATTCTCTATCTTCATGCTTAAAAAGGAAGAGCTTACTTTAAAAAAACTGGCCTTGTTTAAGCTACCCCATTGTCTCTAGTCCCACAGCACTGAGCCCATACTCTCTAGAGACAGATGTATTTTGATACATTGGGTGTAAGTTTCAGCTGCAAACGCCCTGTTGAAGTCCACTGAATTCACCTGCTCTCACTGGGTACTTGTGTTTGAGTTTTGATGTGGATCCTCTTCTCCAGGGCGCAGGATTCCGGGTGGGGGAAGAACCTACCGCAGAGGTGATGAAAACGAGGTATCCATGTCTTTCCTTCTCTCGAGGGCCCAGAAGCACGATCGGCTTTCCTGGGCACTTGGAGAGCCCTCTCTCAAAATGATCTTCTAGGATGCCCCTCTGTGTCCCCTCCTTTGATCTTGAAGGATTTTGGTCTGAACTCTTGTCAGGTAATGACTTGCTCAGAACCTAGAAGGGGGGGAACCCCTTTCTCCAGGCGTTTCAAGACATCCTTTAGAGTCAGGGCGATCCTTGCTCTAGCACCAGGAAAGGTGGTTTGGGAGCAATAAAAGTACTTGATGATAACCAGAGATGACCAATAAGGGAAAGGCTAACTGAAAATGTGCGCCCTCATCAGCAGAAATGTGCCAGCAGAGGCAGGGTTATCAAACAATTGGGTGATGCTTGGCTCCCAAGATTCTTCCAAATCGGTGGTTCTGCTTCTTTCCAAGTTATGCCTCTGGAAAACAAATTCTGCAGGAAAAGTCACCTTAAATTTTAGCAACACCTTGATTTGGGGATTCTGAGAGAGCAAGAGACAACTGACTGTGGGGGCTCTGTTTTGCTTGGTGTTAGTGGGGGGGTGGCGCGCAGCGGGTCATCTTCCACAGGGGTGACTCTGGGCCCGGCGCCTGGAGCCCCAGTTCTCCCCAACACTGACCATGCTGTGCTCCTGTTTGCAGATTCCAAGATCAGCGTGTTGTCCCATTGCACTACTTGCAGCATAGTTGCTTCCTTATGATCAGTGGGTGGAACATGCTATAGCTCCCTTTCCCTTTTGAACAAATACTTGTACGTGTTTTGTTCTAAAAGACTTATAAAGATGCTCTCACAAAAAGCCTACTGACAAAGCTATGATTTTAATCCCCATTGAACAGGTAATTAAACAATTGAGACGCCAGTTCAGTAACTAAGCCAAGGTCATGCAGCGAGAGAGCTAGGATTTGAGCCCCGGCAGTCAGCCAGCAGGATCTGCGCTCCTCACTCCCATTTGTTTGGTTGTGCCCACAAACTGCTTTGTCTACTCCTATAACCTTTCTCATTTGTGGTAGTTCTCCTGTTGATTTAGAGAGAGAGGGGGAAAGAAAAAAAAAAACCATCTGGCCTATCATTGCACTTTATTGCCCTCTGTGAGGGCAGAGAACAACTATTGATACCCAGCACCTAGCATAGTGCCTGGGGCATGGCAGATACTCAAATATTTGTTGAATGAATGAGGGAGTAAGGGTGTGACATGAATAAACAGTAGTAAGGCCATAGGGATGCCTTCCTGATCCCACAGAGCCACAGGGATACATGTGAATGCAGGATGTCACTTACTGCAAAAACTTTGACTTTGAAAAGTTAAAAACCAGATGAATATAATGGCACAGTGTCAACAGCTTCATCTCTTGTGAAGTGCTCGTTAATATTTTAATTAATGAGTCATCTCACACTAGAGAGGCCGATGAAAAACCCCAAACTAACATTGGCCACGTGACAGTTGGGGAAGGAGCCAAACAAGGAATCACAGATTCCACCAAATTAGAGTTTTAATGTGGGATCTGGACTCAGTGCATTTGACAAACGGACACTGAGACTCACAGATTTATTAAGGGACCCGAGAAAGGAAGCCTGAGTTTGGCCAGTGCCGGAGCCTAAGGGGACATATGGGTGCAGTGAAATTAAACTGGCTCAAACCAGCCGAAATAAAAAGAGGGTTCTTTGAAAAGAAGGGAGGGAAGCTTGAGGAATCCAACTGCGGCCAGCCAGGAGCACGTCCAAGATAACCTAATGACTAAGTCAGAAGGAGTCAGAAGGGTGAGAGAAATCCCCCCCTGGCATTGCTGAGTTTGTGTCCTTGGATAAATTCCTTGATGTTTCTGGACCTTGTTTGCCTATCTGAAAAGCAGGGAATAATGAAAGGATCTACCTTGTTGGGTTGTTGTATTGATGAAATGAGGTAATGAATTTACAGCACGTGGAGCACTGCCTGACACATACAGAGTCAATGGTCAGTAACCACTAGCCTTTATTATGATTTTTTTTTTGGCTTTTTGGCTTTTTTAGGGCTGCACCTGTGGCATATGGAGGTTCCCAGGCTAGGGGTATAATCGGAGCTGTAGCCACCAGCCTACACCAGAGCCACATCAACTTGGGATCTGAGCCACGTCTGCGACCTACACCACAGCTCACGGCAACGCCAGATCCTTAACCCACTGAGCAAGGCCAGGGATTGAACCCGAAACCTCATGGTTCCAAGTCGGATTCGTTAACCACTGAGCCACGACGGGAACTCCTATTATGATTTTTGTAGGCAGCTATTCGCTTTATCCTTGGGCTGAATAGTCCCTCCTTTCAGCTGGCTTTGAACATCAGTTCTGTTATTCTCCCTGCAGACTGGCTTCCTGAAGAACAGGGTCCTGGGGTTAATGGGATGGCATAGTGATGTCATCGGGGTTCCAGGTTGATTTGTTTCCATTCTACCATCCTCAGCGTGATGGTTGAAATCTCCAGATTTGTCCCTCATGATTACAAGATGGCTCAGGCATCAT
This sequence comes from Phacochoerus africanus, assembly GCF_016906955.1. Taxonomy (NCBI): domain Eukaryota; kingdom Metazoa; phylum Chordata; class Mammalia; order Artiodactyla; family Suidae; genus Phacochoerus; species Phacochoerus africanus. The sequence continues at coordinate 72,121,272 of NC_062553.1, forward strand.
ATCTTTTTTTTTTTAAATATAGGTTTAATTTTTTTTTTTTGCCTTTCTCTAAGGCTGCACCCGTGACATATGGAGGGTCCCAGGCTAGAGGTCTAAGGGGAGCTGTAGCCACCAGCCTACGCCAGAGCCCCAGCAAGGCCAGTTCTGAGCCGCATCTGCGACCTACACCACAGCTCACGGCAGTGCCGGGTCCTTAACCCGCTGAGTGAGGCAAGGGATTGAACCTGCAACCTCATGCTTCCTAGGCAGATTCCTTAACCACTGAGCCATGATGGGAACCCCGCAGGCATCATATCTTTGCACAACTCTATCCAGAGGCTGGAAGGAGTCCCAGTTTGATGTATTTTATCAAGAATGAGGGACAAAAACTCTCCTACAAACTTTCCTTTGGATTGGAGCTCGTTAGCCAGGGCTGTCCTGTCCCTGTGCCCAGACTAGTACCCGGCAAGGGAGTCAGAGTGTCTTGACTGGTGTGGATGAAGAATGATTTCTCTCTTGGGGCTGTGGAAGTCTCTGCCTTCCCGAGCACACAGGGCACGGATACTGCAGTGGGATCAGATCTGTTTGTGAGGAAGCCCAAGGACGGGCACCACTGAGTAAACAGGGCTAAGGACCATCATAGATAAGCAGGTATCCAAGCCACACAGACCAGGGTTCTCTTCTGAGGGTCTATATACAGTCCACGAGAAGCCAGAACGTTCTGTCTTTTGAAGTGGCTAATATGGGATGAAATAAACCTGACGTTCTCTGCTCTGTGATTGCTTTCTGCATCCCCACCCCCATGCACACACACACAGAAGAGTCCTGTTTACTGTAGGAAAAAGTATATCTACGATCTGGAAAGAGAGAGAAAATACATAGAAACTGAGACACACGCACGCATCCTCTCACTCACGCACTGAAGGAGAGTCCTGTTTCCTGTAGAAAAAAGTATGTATGTGATATGGAAAGAGAGAGAAAAAGATGTAGAAACTGAGACAGACAGACACGCACACACACACACACGTGCATGCACTCGAGCACACACATCCAAAGAGATGGTGCCTGATAGGAAGGGGGTGAAGGAGAGTCCCTGAGGCCATCCTCATCCTGGGCCGCCCCAAGGAATTCCCATTTTTGCTTAAATGTCTTTGAAGGTTCGATGTCACTTGTGTCATTTGCAGCAACAACAAGATCCTGTCTGCTGAATTCCCCCACCCCCACCCCCCGCCTTCTGGGTTTCCATCCGCCTGGTCCCCCTCGTGAGTGGCCCTGGCCCTGGGGGGCACTGGCCCTCCACGAAGCTGTGGGCTCCCCCATGTGTCCTCCCAGCTCCCCAGCTTTTGTCACCTCATTAACTCATTGTCTCTGGGCCCCAGTACCTCAATCCACAGGCAGCAAGCTGAAGGGTTCTGTTGTCACCTTCAGCGGGGGCTGGGGCAGGGTGGCACGCCTTGGCGTCCTGGTGAGCAGAGAGGCTGTAACATCTCTGACTAAATCCCTGAGGTATTGGCCCAGTCTTTCCTCCAAATGGCTCACACCCAACTGACAAGTACATTTTTCCCAAGTAAAATAGCTCGATTTCAGATACACAGGTGCTTTGAACAGGGACTTAAAAGTCTGGGGGCTCCGCTTCCTTTAGCCTGGCATGAATCGAGAAGAGAATTCTGGATTTGTGTCAGGAGGGAATTGGCAAATCCCAAGAAAGACAGGTGTAGAAGAGCGCCGGCCTGTGCTTCAGGAAGTAGGGCTAACTCTTTATTTTTTAATATTGGAGTTTCCGTTGTGGCTCAGTGGTAATGAACCCCACTAGTATCCATCAGGATGCGGGTTTGATCCCTGGCCTCTCAGTGGGTTAAGGATCTGGTGTGGCTGTGGCTATGGTGGAGGCCAGCAGCTGCAGCTCCTATTTCACCTCTAGCCTGGAAACCTCCATATGCCACGTGTGCAGCTCTAAAAAGCAATACATAAATAAAATGTTTGTTCTTCTTAATCATAGGTTAATGAAATGATTGCTCAATGAAACTTGGCTTCTGGTTATCTGAGTGGGGATTATGTAATTTGAGAAACAGCACCCCCCTCCCAGTGGCCCCATCTCCAAACTGCTGGGGATCTTACATGGTGACCATATAAGCAAGTGGCATCGTTTGTTTGACATTCAGCAACGATGGGTCTGCAGCCTCCCAGGCGCTGTGCTGGGCTCTACAGGCACACAGATCTGAAAGACAGGGTCCTTATGGTCACAGAATGCTACATCTAGTGGGGGAAATGGATGGAAAAATCTGTGACAGGCACACTGTGACAAGGGTTTTCTGGTAGCATAGAGTAGGTGGGTGCCTCTTGGAGGAGAATGATTGCTTTGACGTTTAGAAGGATGAATAGGAGTTAGGTAGGGGGATTTAGTGGGTAAAGGTGTTCTAGACAAGTAGACAAAGAGGTGCTTGATGAGAACCTTAAGTTAGGGCTGCAGGGCTGGTTGAGCACTTGTGACCTTTCAAAAAGGGTGGGCAGAGATGGGGTGAGAGCAGGGCTGAAATCCTGCCTGGGCTTGGCTCCTCGGAGCACCTGTAGTAGGAAGTGCCTTTGTCTAATTTGCACAAGGTGCCACATGGGCTGGAGGTAGCCCTGTCTGAAGGTATTTTTTTTTCTTCTCCCTCTTATTAGGGCCCCATCTGCAGCATATGGAGGTTCCCAGGCTACGGGTTGAATCAGAGCTGCAGCTTCTGGCCTGCGCCACAGCCACAGCAATGCCAGATCCGAGCCTCATCTGTGACCTGCACCACAGCTCATGGCAACGCTGGATCCTTAACCCATTGAATGAGGCCAGGAATTGAACCCACATACTTCTCAATACTGGTCGGGTTCTGAACCCACTGAGCCATGATGGGAACTCGTATTTGGTATTTTTTGATTGGAAAGCGTATGTGAGGATGCTCATAAGATTGAACAGGACCCTGAAGGTGATAGGGAGTTACTGAGGAATTTAAAAGGCAGATCAGGAGTGAATGAAATAATGCCATTTGTCCATCATGGATGGACCTGGAGATTATCATACTAAGCGAAGTATGTCAGAGAAAGACAAATACCATATATCACTTATATGTGGAATCTAAAAAAAAAAAAAAGATACGAATCAACTTATTTACAAAACAGAAATAGACTCGCAGACATATTTAAACAAACTTCTGGTTACCGAAAGGGTAAGGCAGGGGGAGGGATGGATTAGGAGTTTGGGATTAACGTATACACACTACTATATATAAAATAGAAAACCAACAAGGACCTACTGAACAGCACGGGGAGTAATAATATCTTGTGTCATTCCTTGGTGGCCTAGCTATTAAAGATCCAGCATTGGAGTTCCTGTCGTGGCTCAGCAGAAATGAATCTGACTCGCATCCATGAGGACACAGGTTCAGTCCCTGGCCTTACTTAACTGGGTTAAGGATCTGGTGTTGCCATGAGCTGTGGTGTAGGTCGCAGACACGGCTCAGATCTGGCATTGCTGTGGCTGTGGTGTAGGCCAGCAGCTACAGTTCTGCTTTGACTCCTAGCCTGGGAATCTTCATGTGCTGTGGGTGCAGCCCTAAAAGACATATATATATATATATCTCCAGCATTGTTACAGCTGTGGCTCGGGTTCTATCCCTGGCTCGGGAACTTCTGCACGCCATGGGCATGGCCAAAAAAATCTTATGATAACCGATATTGGAAAAGAATCTGAAAAGTTGTGTGTGTGTGTGTGTGTGTCAGTAAAAGGGGAGGACATGTGGGTTTAGTATCTAGAAGGGGAGTAGGTGGATGTGATAGCAGGAGGAGGCTATCAGAATGACTCCCAGATTTTTCACTTTGGCAGCTCAGCAGAAGGTTTGGCTTCCCAGCAAAGGCTGATAAACCTGAGAACTTTGACACAGAGAAAGGCGTTAACTCGTGAATAACAATCAAAAGTTTGTCATGGAAGCCTGCAGTTAAGGATTAAAAGGAAGGCTTTATTAGTTGCTTTTGAGATACAGGGAAACATGGGTCTTAAATTGTGACCCTTCAGAAAACGGCCAACTGATATTAAAGGAAATTGTTACGCCCCCTTTCAAGTACAGTAAAATTTCCTGCGGTGGATAATGGGTCTTTACCAGATAGTGCTGCCCAGCTGCAGACAGCTAGTTCCTCACCCTTCTTCTTTCTTTCAAGAGTAAAAGAGGCTTGGGTCACTGTGGAGGCTTGGGTTCAATCCCCAGCCCAGGAACCTCCATATGCCACAGGTGCGGCCATTAAAAAACAAAAACAAACAAACCACCCCTCCAAAAAAACAATTGAAAACCAACACAGCCTTGGGTCCCAGGTGCACTTTGGCTTTTGTCCGCATAATATACCTATCACTCTGGTTATCTTTCTTACATAAAATTTTTTTTAAAAGAGTAAAATGATATAAACCTAGAGTCTCCCAAACCCTCTCCCCGTTCTTTTGGAGAAAGCATTTTTTTGTATTGTTCATGGTAGTGCACAGCTAGGGTTTTTTCTGTCTTGCTGTGCTTGTCATGATAGGATAATTGTTCAGGCTTTCAAGGTGAATTGTCCCTGGTTTGAACATCGACTTCAATTCCTTCCATCGCTTTGGGCAGGATACTTACTTTTGTGAACCTCATCTGTAAAGTGGGGGAGCTATGACCCAGCTCACAGAGCTGTCACGAGGGTTAAGGGGCAATGAAAGTGAAGTGCTTGACGTGGGGCTGGCAGGTAGCATGCTGGTCACAGTGGTGCTGGTAGCAGGGGCTGTCGTTGCTCTTCTTGTTATCAATGCCGATGTGGAGACGTTAAGAAATGATACAATGTGCTTTTGCCAACTTTGATTATTCCTTGAGCAGGCATCTGCTGGATGGCAAACATTATGCAATGCTGCCTTCTTGATGGATGGGGCCATGGGAAAGAGGTGCATGCCCCATGAATCAGAGAGAAGGTTCCGTACATACTCCACTCTTTCCTGGGCGCCTTGGGAGATGAGGCTGGTTATGCTGGGATAGAGAAGCATACCATTAGACTACAGAAACCGCTGAAAGAAGGCAGAGAACGATGGTCCTTTTTTTTTTTCCTGCCACTCCCACATATGCGGAAGTTCCCCAGGCAGGGATCGAAACTGCGCCACAGCATTGACGCCAGATCCTTAACCACTAGGCCACCAGGGAACTCCCAGAACTATGGTACTCCTGGTTTTCACATGCCTGAGATGTTTTTCTAGGATACAGTCGAGCACTGAAGCTATGTTTGATATTTTATGTTTAATAATTCAATGAAGAAAATTTCTTGATAAATATTAGCGTGTGTGGTTTTATCAGCCAGTTGCACTGAAAGAAAGTGTGATTAACTTTCCTTATCAAGAAACGGTCTCGATAAGATACTCAGTGACTGTAACCCTGGTCATTGCTCTGGAATGTCCCTGATGGTCCTGCCAGTTTTCATTGCCCATAGGTGTGATATTTTTGTAAATGCCTCCATTTAATGCTTTTGCATATTAGAAATATTTTATGGGAGTGCCCGTCATGGCTCAGTGGTAGCAAACCTGACTAGTATCCATGAGGACATGGGTTCAATCCTTGGCCTCGCTCAGTGAGTTAAGGATCCTGCGTTGATGTGGCTCTGGTGTAGGTCTCAGCTGAGGCTTGGATCTGGCATTGCTGGGGCTGTGGTGTAGGCCGGCAGCTGCAGCTCTGATTCGACCCCTGGCCTGGGAACCTCCATATGCCTCGGGTGCGGCCCTTAAAAAAAAAAAAAAATTATGCTGCACTATAACTGAAAGTAAACAACTAGTGTGTTTCTACCTCACTGGTAAAAAGGGGAGTGGTGAGAATTCAGGAGAAAATATTGTTAAAGTGCATGGGATAAGAAATACATATTTAAGCATCAAGAATCATTGTTCCTGATTGTCACTGAATCTTTGTGAAGCAACCCTGACTATCAGAATCAGAGACCAGGAAAAGTGGAAAGCCTGTTTTTTTTTTTAGCACTACTCTGAAATCTATTATGCCTTTGAGGAAGAAAACTTTCAAGATGTTTAAAAAGAACCATCCATAATATGTTTGTTATGACAGAGAAGGCAGAAATGCTGGTGATAGTTAAATATTTAAATTATTGGTTCTCAACTGGAAGTGGGTTTGCCTTTAGCCAAGTCTGGAGATTTTTTTGGTTGTCATGCTGGGGAAGTTGTGCTACTGGTTCTATAGGGCAGAGGGCAGGTCGTCCGGTGCCCAGGACGGCCTCCACAACAAGGCATTATCTGGCCCACGTGGTGCAAGTTTGAGAAATCCTGGGTTACATAATGACTGCTGAGAGCAACAGGTGATTACTTTTCAAAACTGGACTGTCTCTTTCAGCAAGAACGTAGCCTTCCAGTTGCTAAGTGAAATTCTTTTCTTCTGTCTATATAGGGAAACAATTGCTAATCCTTCCTATAGGTTTAGTAGCCTGGGCTGTCTTCTTTCTGTGTAACTCTCAAATTATCCAACACTTCAGTCCAAAAGAATCATCAGGCCATGGAGTTCCCGTCGTGGCGCAGTGGTTAACGAATCCGACTAGGAGCCATGAGGTTGCGGGTTCGATCCCTGGCCTTGCTCGGTGGGTTAAGGATCCGGCGTTGCCATGAGCTATGGCGTAGGTTGCAGATGCGGCTCGGAGCCTGAGTGGCTATGTGTGGTGTAGGCAGGCAGCTACAGCTCCGATTCGACCCCTAGCCCGGGAACTTCCATATGCCGGAGGAGCAGCCCAAGAAATGGCAAAAAGACCAAAAAAAAAAAAAATCATCAGGCCAGTTTCTTGGGAGATTGTGGGTGGGAAAAAAAGAAGCCATGACCAGATTGACTAAGTGTTCACCTTCCAACGAATGAGGTTTAGCCCTCTGCGGACACATGGCTGTCCCGTGGCCATCCATGGAGGGGATGGAGAGAGGTTGGATGAGGAATGCCTTCACATTTCAACACTTTCCTTCAAGGAAAGGGAAAGCCGGCCAAAAGCCGGCCAAGGGTGAGACCATCCTGGAGCAATCACAGAACTTTCTTTTGGTTCGCTGTTCTCTGTTCTCCTTGGTTATCTTTAGTTCACAAATGACTGATTGCGTGTTTTCCAACCCAACTCTGGTGAGAAGGGCTGCTCATGATACAGAAGGACCCCGTGGGTCTAAGAATAGCTAAAAGAAATCACAAAGTCCTCTAGGTAATCACATCATTTCAAAAAGAAAGAATTGGACAATGGGCTTTCTCCCCCAGATTTTATGCATTTCTGTCTTGCAAAGTGTATGGTTAATCCACATTCTGCTATGCATTTGTCTTTATTGAAAACTGTAAAATTGCATAAATTCCTGACAAATGATGGCTGCAGACCTATGTCACGCTGCATTTCCTGCATTTGTTCTGTGCTGAAAGCCTTTGCTTCGTCTTTGAAAGACTACCCACTTGTACCTAGGTTGACTAGTGGAGGTAGATTGGTAAATAGTAGGCAAAAGTAAAATGAGTTACCATAAATAAACTTTAGTCAATGCTACGAAATGGTTTTTAAATTGAATCCCTCTTGGTTGCCCTGCAGGAGAACAAATTACTTTGCACGGTGATAGCTGTGAGTACATCTTCGGATTCTTCCGTGGATCTCACTGTGCAATGTGGTATTTAGAGTTTAGAAAGAGAAGAGCCTCTTGAGCCAGACTGGCTGTGTTCAGATGCTGGCTTGTCACTGACTCTGGGGCCCTGGAACTTTGGATAGATCACTTCTCTCCTCAGCTTCCTTGTCTTCCAAAAGAGGATGGGAGTGGGAGTTCCCATCGTGGCTCAGTGGTTAATGAATCCGACTAGGAACCATGAGGTTTCGGGTTCGATCTCTGGCCTTGCTCAGTGGGTTAAGGATCCAGCGTTGCTGTGAGCTGTGGTGTAGATCGCAGACGCGGTTCGGATCCCGAATTGCTGTGGCTGTGGCTGTGGCCGGTGGCTACAGCTCTGATTAGACCCCTAGCCTGGGAACTTCCACACGCTGTGGGTGCGGCCCTAGAAAAGGCAAAAAAGACCCCCCCCCCAAAAAAAAGAGGATGGGAGTGTTTTCCCCAAAAGGTGATTGTGAGGATTAAATGGGCTAAGGCGTGTAACTAGCATAAAGTAAGTGCTCAATAACTGTTAGTTATTTTTATTGTCCTCATTCGCATTGTTACATTGTATTTTATTATTCTGCATTTATACTAAGAGGTAGAGGGATGGAACACTGATGGGTGGGGCCCCTGCAGCTTGCCTAAATCTAATGTGGTGTAAATGGCCCAGGTCTCTATCACCTCCTGTTTCTTCAGATGGCCATCTTCTAAAAACATATACTTTTAAAAATATGCTCTGGGGAGTTCTTGTTGTGGCTCAGCGGTACTGAACCCCACAGTATCCATGAGGATTCGGGTTCAATCCCTGGTCTTGATCAGTGGGTTAAGGATCTGGTGTTGCCATGAACTGTGGTGTAGGTCGCAGATTGCAGCTCGGATCTGACATTGCTATGGCTGTGGTGTAGACTGGCAATGCTACAGCTCCAGTTCGACCCCTAGCCTGGGACTTCCATATGCTGCAGTTGTGGCCCTAAAAAGACAATAAAATAAAATAAAATAAAAATAAAGAAAAGAAAAGCAACAAACAAAAGCATATACTTTGGAACTGACAAGGCAGAGATGTATTGACTTATGACCACATCCTCTGGCTTTTTATGCAGTATGGCCATATGAAACACTAGGCTAAGGCCAGCATCCTGGATTCCCAAATCTTAAGTGCCTCCTAGTCTTCAGGTAACAGGGGCCACATACTAGAATTTGAGCTGCAGGTTGCCTTGAAAGAGGATGCTCTCAGCCCTTTTAGCCTGGGTAAGACTTGGAGGTTTGGATGATTGTGGTCTAAGGGATGTTGATATCAAATATATTCTGGCTCTATTTTTGCCAAGTTGCCGACATGTTGTATTTATTGTCCCGAAAGGATCAAAATGCTGTGCAGTAACAGGTGGAGATGATTTCATAGCTTTGGTTTTTCCATTTATTTCCTAGAAACAGATCTCATTTGTTCTCCTAAGTAAAGACATACAGTTGCCTTTAAGCTTAACTACATCCTGTAGGTATGTACTTCCTTCTTAGCATGGCATCTAAGTCGCCTGCATGTTATTCCAGTAAATAAAGGCACTTGATCAAAACGATCTCTCGAAAGTCTAAGTTTTTTTCTTAAAATGGTAACACAAGAACCATCCATCTAAGGAATGCCTTGAAAATATTAGAAACCATTGTTTCTCGAGGCTTAATGTTAGTAATTTTCAGATAGTGTCTGAAACTTGAAATCATAACCCCCTCCAGCAGCAGTGAGAAGGGAGAAGAGTAAGGATGTAGAAACACTAAAATTGTACGTTTTATAAGACAAAGGTGATAGTGCATTTCAAATCAGAGATCTGAGAGTTATATTCTATTCATTCTAGATTGAATTTTGAATAAATGACTAACTACTTGAATGTGTAAAGCTAAGGATTTACTCATCTTTATATTTAAAATATGAACTAGAGGAGTTCCCTTCGTGGTGCAGTGGTTAACGAATCTGACTAGGAACCATGAGGTTGCGGGTTCAATCCCTGGCTTTGCTCGGTGGGTTAAGGATCCGGTGTTGCTGTGAGCTGTGGTGTAGGTTGCAGATGCGGCTTGTATCTGGCGTTGCTGTGGCTGTGGCTGTGGCCAGCAGCAACAGCTCTGATTAGACGCCTAGCCGGGGAACCTCTATATTCCGCAGGAGCGGCCCTAGAAAAGGCAAAAAGACCAAAAAAAACAAAAAAACAAAACAACAACTAGATGTCTCAGGTACATTTTGTCTCTAAAATGTCAAAATCAATGTAATGTGGCTTTTGGATTGCACTCCTTCAGGGGTACAGTAGATGCATATTTTTTTAAGGAATTTCTTTTCTGGGGGGGCAAGCCTGTGGCATGTAGAAATTCCCCGCCAGGGATCGAACCCATGCCACATCAGCAATTGGAGCCACTGCAGTGACAATGCCAGATGCTTAACCCCCTGTGCCACCAGGGACCTGCAAGCAGATGCATATTTGATTCAGTGCTAAACAAAGCCTTACTAGTAAACATTAAACTGATGGGGATTTAAATACGCTCTTCAACAGCTGAAACATGGGCTGTAAAAGTGATGTCCCCATGGTGATCAGAGCATCAGTACGAGGGTATGTGTGGAAAGACTGCTATGGAAGGTAAGCTGGCCCTATTTCATGCTGACTGCAGCTGAGTGGGCGCAGCCGCAGAGGTGGTGGCCTGGACAGCATTATCAGAGTAAACTTTAATTAAAAACATGAGTGGAGAGATTGAGAGCCGAGATTTACCCAGGAAACGACGTGTTGGTGACATTCAGCTCAGCAGAGAGGTTTCTGAAGCCCCGTTTTATTGCCTGTTAGTGGGAAAGAATAGGTCTCATTATAGAAATTCTAGGAAGAGTTGGAAAAATAATGAATACCTTAAATTAGATTTGAATTTGACCAGCACCGTAACCTCAAATTCTGCATCCTGTTAGCGATTGTGTATCCCTTTGAGCTCTCACTTGCTGTCAGAGAGCAAGTGAGTGTAATCCATCGCTCTAACTTGGGAAAGCAGAAAGTATAACAATCCAGTCTAAGATATAACTAGCAAAGAGAAGAACTAATATGGAAATGATCAAATGGAACTATGCATGTGTGTGGTTGAGGACTTATGCAACTCAGCTCAGTGACATTAATGGGAAAACCTAATGGCATGGCTGAAGAAAGAAAAACTGTATTTTCAGTGGCCTAAATCCTAGAGCCCAGAAAAAATAAGGAAAAGAAATGGGATTTTAAATAGATGGAAAATCCTTGTTTTCTAAAGTGTGTCTTTACAGACGTTCAGTGGAAATTCTAAGAGCTACAGCTAAATTTTGTTCCAATAATACAATTTTAGATACAGGCTCATAATTTATCATTTCAGATTTCCAAAATTTTGTCAACTTTGGCATGATACTGCATATTTTCAATAAGCTAGTATTTTTAAGTGTCATGCCTACTGCTGGCTTTGGTGCTCACCAGTGTGGTGCAAGATAACTGCTCCGAATCTCAGTTTTCTTATCTGTAAAATGAGGGTTAAAAATCTCTGCCTGCAGAGTTTCCCACATTATTAATTACATACATATACATTAAATTAAATACATCATGGAGTTTCCGTGGTGGCTCAGTGGTTAACGAATCTGACTAGGAAGCATGAGGTTGCGGGTTCAATCCCTGGGCTCACTCAGTGGGTTAAGGATCCGGCATTGCCATGAGCTGTGGTGTAGGCCGGTGGCTACAGCTCTGATTGGACCCCTAGCCTGGGAACCTCCATATGCCACGGGAGTGGCCCTAGAAAAGGCAAAAAGACAAAATAAATTAATTAATTAATTAAATACATCATATTGGACTGGGTAGCTGGCAAGAGTCCAATAAATGCTAGAGGGACACGCTGAGGTGGGTTTTCGTACCTTAAATTCTATCTGGACTCTGACTTGATTTGCACATATTTTTACCAAATCAGTTCATTGCGTCTCAGTTTCAGAATCTGCAAAAACGGAGAGGAAAACTCCATGGTGTGTGTGTGTGTGTGTGTGTGTGTGTGTGTGTGTGTGTATCTGTGTGTGTATGTGAAACATTGGAGTTTTGAAATCTCATGAATATAAAACATCTTGGAAAAAAAAAGATGCCGCTCAGATAGAAAGGATTACTTGTCACGTCCCCCAGTTTTGTTGATTAAAAAACATCAGTTGCAACATCTCATCATAATCTTATCCATTTCTGTCTTACGGAATTTAAAACTTGGATCCAGGCATGTTTTGCGGTCTCTCTGGGTCGAGAAGATGAACAGGCCCAACTGGAAATAAACAGGGCCAGGAATCTTAAGCAAGAGAGTAGAGACCTATTCCCTCCCACTGCCTGAGGAATTTAGGACCAGTAAGTTGTCCTCTAATGAGCACAGGAGGAGAGCATTGCATCTTCTCTTAATTAGTTTGACAGATATTCATTTAAATTTGAAAAGATTCCCAGGCTTGGGATAGCCTAGGAAGGTTCTGAATTCCTTTTGCATCTTAATTCTGTTTTTGTTGTGGTGGCTCTGGGGAATGTCAACATCTGAAGACAAATAAAGGCTGTGTCTTCATCCAGGGACCTCTGTGTTTTCCCTTTAGAAGCGCCTGTGAGGCTCCTCCGCACTTTGGCTTCGCAGCTGTGAAGTCCAGCACAAAGCATCAGGTTCTACTAGGATACCGTGGGGCTCGGGGTCTGGGAGGGGTGGATTTCTTTTTTTTTTTTTATTCTCAGGCTTAATAAGGGTTAGAGTTTGCAGGCTGGTCTTACATAGCCAGCTTTACATCAGAATAGGTCACTGATTTGGGCTGAAGGACTCAAAGTACACACCAAAGCTGATGAATTCCCTAAAGTTTGAATTGTTTTTACTCTCGATACTTAAAACCTTCATGGCTATTAGGTTACCACTGGCCCTTGGTTATCCAAAGAAGTGAGTAATCAGGGGGCCATATCGTCCTCTCTCTCTTTTAACCGGTAGTAACGCTAACCTTTATCTGGGCTGTCTCTCTCTACCTTGTCACACATCATCTCTGGCTGCTCACTGGGCAGTGAGTCATTAAAGAGGATGCAGGGCTGGCCAGGCACTGTGGTGCTGGCTGCACTGCTCTGGGTGGGGGGGAGATGGGCAGGGAGGGGCTTTTCCCCACGCATCCAAAGAAAGGCCCCTATGGGCTAGTTGTGGTCCTGACTGAAGGCTGCTATCAGGAAAATGTCTAAACACAGACAGCTTTGGGGGAAGGCACAACACTCACCTAATCTACCAAAGTCAAACACTTGGCTCTTGAGTGAGTTCATTCATCAGGTCAGTCTGGTCCAGCTGTGCTTGGGCGGTGTGACCCACGCCTGCCTCCCATCACCACCCTTTTCCTCCCTGCCTTAAAGCAGATTCCTTTGGCTTTACCAATGTATCTTTTTTTTTTTTTAAGTTTATTTTATTGAAGTATTGTTGATTTACAATGTTGTGTTAATTTCTGCTATACAGCAAAGTGACTCTGTGATACATATACATATATAGTTAGTCTTTTTCATATTCTTTTCCATTATGGTTTATTATAGGATATTAAATGTAGGGCCTAATTCATCGGAATGATGCCAGAACATAACATCCAAGGAAAGGGGCCCAGAGCTTTAGTCCTGACTGCAGCAAAGAGAGATGGAACTTGCAAAGCATTGCCTGTCCTCAAGTCCACTGCCTTGGTCATTGGAACATATTTTCAGTGCACTTTATTTGATTCAATGTGGCAGAGATGGGGCAGTGTGATGCCAGGTTGAGAGGACTGGGTCACAGTCCCTGCATTACCACTTATTAGTCGAATAACCTTGAATAAGTTTTATCTCTTGGAGTATCCATTTCATCTTCTGTAAAACAAAAATGATCATGAGCAGTTTAGGTGAGATGACATATGTAAAGTCCTTAATACTCTTGCCTTGGAGCAGGTGCTCTCAAAGTGGGGGGCCACGGATTATCAGCATCACCTGGGGACTTAGTAGAAATGCAAATTCTCAGGGCCCTATAGACAATCAGGGAAGCAGGAGAAAATATTTGCAAATCATATATCTGCTAAGGGGTTACTATCCAGAACATATATGTAAAACTCCTAAATAGCAACCACAAAACACACAATCTGATTTTTAAAACACGCAAAGGACGTGAATGGACATTTCTCCAAAGATGATCTACAAGTGGTCAGTAAACACATGAAAAGCTGCTCAACATCACTAATCCTCTGGAAAATGCAAATCAAAATCACAATGAAATACCACCTCACAACCGTTAATAACACAGCTGCTATCAAAAAAAAAAAATAAGAGGATGTGGGATTGGAATGCTTGTACGCTGTTGGTGAGAATGCAGAATTGTACAGCTGCTATGGGAAACAGTACGGTAGTTCCTCAAAAAGTTAAACATAGGATTACTGTACAATCCAGCAATTCAACTTCTTGGTTTATACCCCAAGTAATTGAAAATAGGGCCTTAAAAGAGATGTTTGTCCACCTATGTTCATAGCAGCATTATTCCTAATAGCCAAAAGATGGAAGCAACTGAGATGCTCAACCATGGATAAATGGATAAACAAAAATATGTAGACAGTGGAATATCAGTCAGGCTTTATGTATTGATTTGTTATCTGTTGTCTTTTTATGGCCGCACCCATGGCATATGGAGGTTCCCAGGCTAGGGGTCTCATCAGAGCTATAGCTGCTGGCCTGCACCACAGCCATAGCAAAGCAGGATCCAAGCCTCATCTGCAACCTACACCACAGTTCACGGCAAGGCCAGATCCTTAACCCACTGGGTGAGGCCAGGGATCGAACCCGAAACCTTGTGGTTCCTAGTCGGATTCGTTTCCACTGCGCCACGACAGGAACTCCTAGTCAGCCTTTAAAAGGAAGGAGATTCTGACCCATGCTACAATTGGGGCGGACCTTGAGGACATTATGTTAAGTGAAATAAGCTACTCGCAAAAAGAGAAATACTATGATTCCACATGTATGAGGTACCTAGGTTAGTAGTCTAACTTATAGAGAGACAGGAAATTGATAGGTGATTGCCAGGGGATGAGGGGAGGGACAGATGCAATGCGGAGCTATTGTTTCATGGGTATAGAGTTTCAGTTTTGTAAGACGAAAGTAGTTTTGGAGATGAGTTGCACGACAGTGTAAATGAACTTAACACTGCTGAACAATGCACTTACAAATAGTTAAGATGGTGAAAATTATTTCACCATAATTTTAAAAAGTAACTCAAGGTGGAGCCCGGTGATCTGAGTTTTAATAAGTCCTCCATGTGGTTCTAATGCTTGCTCAAGTTTGGGAACCACTGATATTGAACAAATATTTAATAAATGGTGGCTGCTATAATAATAATAGTAATAGTTATTGTTATCATCATTATTATAATATCATCAGTAGGATATAAATAATGTTCAATGGAGTTCCCATTGTGGCTTAGCAGTTTAAGGACCTGATGTAGTCTCTGTGCAGATGCAGGTTCAATCCCTGGCCTCACTCAGCGGTCTCATGATCCTGCGTTGCCACAAGCTGCAGTATAGGTTGCAGACATGGCTCGGATCTGGCGTCGCTGTGACTGTGGCCTAAGTGGGCAGCTGCAGCTCTGATTCAACTCCTACCCTGGGAGGTGCGGGCCACAGGTGTGGCTGTAAAAAGAAAGACAAAATACAACACCTCCTGATATTTTAATTTTTGAAAATTGTATTTGGAAAAATCTTACTAAGTGCATGACGATGTGCAATTAACAAGAACACGCCCCTCCCCTGAGCATCTTACTTTAGGATGTGCGGATAGTGTCCTGAGAGCTGATGGAGAAGGCAGTCATTTCATTGCTGGAGGACAGGTTCGGCCTTGTGAAGCCAAAGGATCATTTCTCCAGGCTCTCAGGACCTCCCAGTGCATGTACAGCTTTCTAGAGTCTGGTTCTAACCATTATTTTCTTCAGAATCACAATCCTACTTTCTTTTTTTATATATATATATGTGCAAAGCCAAACAGTGTTGTAAACTTTTCCTTTCCTTTCAAATGGCCCCGTCAGGATGGGACGAGAGGGTAGGTAGGGGCTGTGAGGAGAGTCTGCTCAGCTACAACTTCCTAACCCTTGGCTAAAAAGAGTGAGTCTAGAATATTCAAATAGCCACACCATTCAAGGGTCTGACTGACATTAACAATGGAAGAGACAGGGCTAATTTACTTTTTCAGTAGATTCTACCAAGCTGTAAACATCTTACTGGTCTTACGTTTAGATTCTCAGACTTGCTTCTGGCAGCTTTTGCCACCTGCTCCCCGTTTTGCTTCATTTTTATTTATCTGTTGGAGGGCAGAGGGTAAAGGGTTTTGAAGAATGCCCCAGACAGGCAGGGCATTTTTTTGTTTTTTTTTTTTTTTTTGACTTTTTGCTTTTTCTAGGGCTGCACCCGTGGCATATGGAGGTTCCCAGGCTAGGGATCTAATCAGAGCTGTAGCTGCCAAGCCTACGCCAGAGCCACAGCAACACAGCTGCATCTGTGACCTACACCACAGCTCACAGCAACGCCGGATCCTTAACCCACTGAGTGAGGCCAGGGATCGAACCCACAACCTCATGGTTCCTAGTCAGATTCGTTAACCACTGAGCCACAATGGGAACTCCGATGGGGTCTCCAGGCAGGGCATTTTGATGCCGTGTTGTCTTCCTTTACAAAGAGTACTGGGAATGTAATCTCAGTGGTACCCTTAACCATCGTCTGTCAAACCAAAGCAACAAAGCCAGGGTAGTCTTTCACTATTGTAAATCCAGGACGGAAAATGACCCCCATATGGTGGTTGTCTGAGCAAAGAAAACCACCCTTGTTTCAAAAATATTTACATTCTGCTCTCGTTGAGTGACGTGGCATCAAGGTATGAGTTAAGTTACAGCATTTTGTGAAAAGGTTTCATGTGTTGAGCAGTCTCACAGCTTTTGAGTTTTGGTGATTTGGGCTTCCTGAAGAGGTAACAGTAGATTCTGAGGATTTTTCTGCTTCGACAATGAGGAACTTGAAGCACCAAAAGAAAAAAAGAAACGAAAAAACAAGAGTAGAGTGGTTAGTGTTATATGTATGAATGTGAAATTTGGAGATGAAACATCCCCTTTTGCAGAAATCATGGCATCTTCTTGTTTTATGTCAGCCACTTTTGTGTATTTTTTTCAAATAGCTACGTATCTCGACATACTCTTGCAGTGACTCCTGTTCTGTTTGAATGTGTATTTTTCCCAGTGGGATCCGCCCCCACTCGAATCCATCTTTAACTTTCCCATGTTATTCTCTGTAATCTGGGGTTTTATTTTAACATGATTTTGCTGTAGTGTCCCCATAGACGAATTCTGGTGTCTGTCCCTCCTGCCCAAGCCCTCCTTGTTGACTGAGAGATCCAGGTTTTAAGGTGGGCAGGGATGTTTCCAGCAACTTCTTGCACGTGGACGAGCTGCTCCAGATCCAGCTCAGAGGGGGCTAAGATTCTGCTGCTTGGTGATGTGCAGTGTTACTCTCCACCCCTCAACCCCCGGTTGGTAGCCCTTGTTCAGCTGGGCACTATTAAGAGGTTTTACCATCTCTACAACAGAAACTGACACAACATTGTAAATCCACTATAGTTTAATAAAAACATTTTTTTTTAAACTAGGAGAATATTTTAAAAAAAAGAGAGAGAGGTGTCACTTTACCATCTCAACCTGTTTGTCCTCCTCTGTGGATGGAGATGGGAGAAGGATTTGTCTGAGGGTGGTTTTTCCCCTATTTAAAAAAATTGTGGGAGTGCCTGTTGTGGCTCAGCAGTAACAAACTCCACTAGTATCCATGAGGATGAGAGTTCAATCCCTGGCCTTGCTCAGTGGGCTAAGGATCCGGTGTTGTCATGAGATGTGGTGTAGGGTCATAGACGTGGCTTGGATCAGGCATTGCTGTGGCTGTGGCCGGCAGCTGTAGCTTGGATTCGACCCCTAGCCTGGGAACCTCCATATGCCATGGGTGTGGCCCTAAAAAGACCAAGAAAAAAAAAAATCGTGGTGACATATACTGACATAGATTGAATTCCTCTTTTGAAATTTAATTCCCAGTGTGTTGGTGTTAGGAGGTGAGGTCTTTGGGAGGTGATTAGGGCGTGGGGGTGGAGCCCTCTTGAATGGGATTAGTGCCCTTATAGAGGAGACCCTTCTGCTCTGCTCCCTTCTGCTCCCTTCTGCCACGTGAGGGTAAAGGGAGAAGAGGGCAAAGGGAGAAGACAGCCGTCTGGGATCCAGGAAGTGAGTGCTCATGGGACATAGAATCTGCTGGTGCCTTCATCTTGACTTCCCAGCCTCCAGACTATGAGAAATAAATTCTCTTGTTTATATGCCATCCAGCCTATGATATTTTGTTAGACATATATATAAAACGTAAAATTGGCCACTGTAACCATTTTTAAGTGTACAATTCATTGTCATCAAGCACGTTTACATGGCTGTGCAACCACCACTGCTCTCCATCTTCAGAACTCCAAGGGGATTTTTAAAGCCCGCTCTGGCCTCAGCCCCCAAATTCCAGTTAACTTTGCGTATGCTCCTCTCTAAGTCTGTGTTCCTGTCCTGATTATTTTGCTTGGAGCGTGGGGAGGGTTTCTTTTTGAGCACTCCATGATAAATTGGTTTCAGTGGAATTCAGAGGATCTTGTTGTTTGGGTTACTTCTTATCGGGAATGCTGACTTTTTTCTCTAAGAACGATGGCCGGGGTGAAGAGGCAAAAGGGAGGAACCTCTTCTGCGAGTCAGTTTAGCAAAAGAGAGGAAATGGTGAGTTGACGTTAAACCACTCCTGGGGAGTTCCCTTCGTGGCTCAGTGGTTAATGAACCTGACTACCATCCCTGAGGACGTGGGTTCGATCCCTGGCCTTACTCAGTGGGCTAAGGATCCAGCATTGCCATGAGCTGTGGTATAGGCTGCAGACGCAGCTCGGGTCTGCATTGCTGTGGCTGTGGCGTACGCCAGCAGCTACAGCTCTGATTAGCCCCCTGGCCTGGGAACCTCCATATGCGGTGGTGCTGCCCTAAAATCACACAAACGCGCGCGCGCGTGCGCACACACACACACACACACACGCACACACTCTCTCTCTCTCTCACTCTCCTGGAAACAGAGTCTGAGTGCTCTTGGGGCATGCTGGCCTTCTCAAAGAACTGAGACTCCCAGCTTGTACCTAGGAAGCTTTGTGGCTGGATCTTAGGGCAACCTCCTTAGTGTTTTGATATTTGCTGCCCGTTGATAAGCATTCCTCTAAGGTCAGGGTGCCCTTGGGTTCCCATGAAGCCAGTGGAGGGAAGTGCTTTAATGTTTGCTTAGCAGGCACCGCATACCAGGATCTCGGCCACAGACACACAGGACGTGCCAGCCTCCAGCATCGAGCTGACGAGGGAAGACCTCCTTGTAGGCGCGCCTCTGCTGCTCCCGTTTTTCTGAGTCTTGGGGGATCCCTGAAGGAATGATGACTTTCTTCACCCCGTGTCAGGATTATTGGCCGTGGACGTGTGTTTGTACAGCACAGGCTGAATCAGTCGCACGCTGAGTAAGATACACTCTGCTTCCTGGAATATTCTTGGTACAAGTTAATTGCATTTTGCCCAAAGAGAAACTTGCTCAGACACATTGCTTTTTGCTCCAAACACCTTGCCCTCCTCCGCCTCCTTCCTGCCCCTTTGTTGTTCATACGTTTCTGTCTGCTCGAAACCTTCTCCAAGGGAATTCTCCTTTTTGTTTCGCGAGTATTTTTTCTTCCAGATATGGCCGTGTCCAGGAAGATGACATCTCAAGTTGGCAGCAGGATGTAATCCGTGTGTGGCTGCCTCAACATCTTTGTCTCCTGAGGCAGGAGTTGCAAGTTATATCTCTGGCTAATTAAGGTGATAATCTTAGGTATGGAACTAGTTTTCTTAGTCAAACAAGAAAAATACGAGTGGAAGCAGTGCTTGTGTTATAGGAGTATTTAAAGATTTGTGGAGCCAAGCTGAAAACCTAACAGTGTTAGCTAGTGAATTTTAATTTCCTTTATTATTACTTTTTTGCTTTTTTTGGGGGGGGGCGCACCTATGGCATATGAAAATTCCCAGGCTAGGGGTCTAATAGGAGCTGTAGCTGCCAGCTTGCACCACAGCCACAGCAACGCTGGCTCCAAGCCACATCTGCGACCTACAGCACAGCTCACGGCAACCCCGGATCCTTAACCCATTGAGTGAGGCCAGGGATTGAACCCGCAACCTCATGGTTCCTAGTCGGATTCATTTCCACTGTGCCATGACAGGAACTCCTTAATTTCTTTTATAACTGCTAATCAATCCAAGGTTCAGCTTGGGAGCCGCTGAGTCACCTCTAAAGGGGTTATCATCAGGGAGTTCCCATCTTGGCTCAGGGGTAATGAACCTGACTAGTAGCCATTGGGACTCGAGTTCAATCCCTGGCCTCGCTCAGTGGGTTAAGGATCTGGCGTTGCTGTGAGCTGTGGTGTAGATTACAGACACGACTCGGATCCCACATTGCTCTGGCTGTGGTGTAGGCTGGTATCTGTAGCTCTGATTCGACCCCTAGCCTGGAGACTTCCATATGTCATGGGTGCGGCCCTGAAAAGACAAAAAATTAAAAATTAAAAAATTAAAAAATAAAGGTGTTACCATCAGGCTTAAACATGTTTATTTTTTGCCAGAGCTTTAGTGAGCTTCATATTTTACACCAGTTGCCGTTATTAAATTTTCTTTACTGAAAAATAATTCGGTATAGTAATGACATTTATGTCAGGCAAGATTTAGTCACATGTCACAAATACTCTGAAACATACAACGCTGTACATTTAGGTTCTTAAAACAAACACTGCTGAATCACCGACCAAGCTGGAGCCTAATCCACATAATAACAGTCACCCTAGCATCTTGCGAGGTGGGCGAACACTAAATCAGTGGGCTTCTAAGTTATAGAGAAGAAAGAAGAAAAAAAATCCACTGACACAGGAAGACGTCCCAGCATAAGGAGTCAGAGGGATGGGCAGGCCAGTGTTGCCCCTCCCCCAATTCCTACCCCCGTGCCCAACGCAGGCACCTCCTACAGTATCTAGGACAGAGGCTCATCCAGCCTCTCCCTGCACAGTTTCAGAGTCAGAGAAGCCAGTACCTGACAAGCCAGCTCATTCCTCGTTGCATGGCTCTCACTGCTAGAAAGTTGAGCCGACCCCAAGTCCTCACCTCTCTGCACTAATTCACCCCTGACCATACTCCTTGCCTAGGGAAGGTGTTACTTCATGCTGCTCTATATGTCTTATGAACACATGTGCATAACTCACATAGAGCATTTAGCACGGATGTATTATTATTTCAGCTCGTTGTGACGTGGCAGGGAGTCAGACAGCACGGTGACAGAGAAATGTCTGATCCGTTTCACCAATGGCTCTCCTTGGCTTTGCTAAGAAGCCCTCAGGTGCTCCTGGGAACACACTACAGATGGGCAAGTTGGCATGGAAGTTAGAGGCATCAGATTGGACTATGATAGGCGTCACCATTCAAACCTGAACTTCCTCTTCAACATCCATTTGGCTCCTTTTGTTGTTGTTGCATTTTTTTGTTTTTTTTAGGGCTGCACCTGCAGCATATGGAGGTTCCCAGGCTAGGGATCAAATCGGAACAGTAGCTGCTGGCCTACGCCAGAGCCACAGCAATGCAGGATCTGAGCTGTGTCTGTGACCTATACCACGGTTCATGGCAACGCTGGATCCTTAACCCACTGAGAGAGGCCAAGAGTTGAACCATCGTCCTCATGGATGCTAGTCAGATTTGTTTCTGCTGAGCCATGACAGGAACTCCTGTTTGGCTCCTCTTCTTTTGACATTGATGACAAGGAATAGAGGGGCCGTACTGGGTTCGAGTAAAAGCCATATCTGAGAGAAGGGCTGGGGGAGTAGATGGTCCCTCAGTCACAGCTGTCACTGGTCATGCACTTGCTACTGAGAAAATGGGATCAACAACAAACAGCACGATCTCACTTTTGCTCAGCAAGCCACTAAATTCTATAATCTTGGAGTAGAAGGCCACCCCTCCGTATTTTGTATATAGGAAAACAGATCAAATAGTTGTCCGTAGTAGCATCTCTACCAGGCTTGAAAACGCGCATGGCTGTAGGACCAAGGAAGAAACACAAATGAGTGAAGCGGGCAAGGACCACAACGTAAATTGTGCTTTTTCTAACGGCACAGCAGAGCATGGTGAGGAACGGGGCAGTCACGCCCTGTCCAAAGGGAGCAGCAATTTCTCACCCGCAGTGGGGAATTATCATGAAGGCATGCAGACCTGGCATTGCCAGAAATCTGGATTTTTATGTGAAAGATCCCAAATGATTAAATGCTCAACTGGACAGCCCTGTGTGCACTAGCACAGTGCCAGATCACCCGAAACAGGCCCGTGAGCCAAATTCTGTTTGCAGATGCTGGTCGAGGGTTTGGGAAGCTCCTGGGCAGGTCGTGTCCTGAGTGAAGGGCACCCAGGCATGGGGCCATGAGTGGACCCAGATGGTTTTCTGCAGTTGACCTTTGCCAGTCCCCCTCCCCCGACCCCCTTCTCCAGAAAAGATTGAGTCAGCTCTGTGTCACCCCTAGTGAAATGCCTGGTTGCCCCCCTGAGATCAGTTGACCTTATGCGGGCGCAAAGGAAGAAACTGGCTGAGAAGGGGAACAGCGTGGGCAGCGACTGCCCAATAAGGGAGAAAAGAGCAGGAACCCAGGAGGCCAGCGAAAGCTGTCTAAACTTTCCTCTTCCCTAAAAAAGGCCCTTGACTTGGTACAGATTGCAAGTAGCACTTTCAACCACAAGAGCAGTTAATGGATTTGAAACCTGTGTTGTCTAGTCCGGGACACAGTGACAGGCCAGTTACCTGTAATTTGGGTTGACACGAGCTCTTCAGGGGTTCAGTTGAGAAAGGTGCCTGATAGAAAGGCTGGGGGGCGGGGGGAGTTCAGCCCTGATTTGAAATGAATGATTTATGCCAACTGATGCTGAGATGCAGGATGTTTCCATTTAAGAGGACCCGCTAGAGGAATGCAGCTTTGGGGCCTCATTTATCATGGTGTTTACAAATCCTGTTTGAGGTTGAAAGTAAATCATCATCCTGCTGCTTTGCGGCTGTTTTACGGCTAAGAATTTTAGAGGTGATGGAGCATGAATGCATTGGTGGCATCACGTGGAGGAGGGGGGAAAGGGGGCCATGGAGAGGTATGTAGGACCCTTAACCAAGGAAAGATGCTGACGGCCAAGTCCTGAAAGCGAGGAAGCCTTCTTCTTCTTCCAGGAATTACGGAGCCGATGGGATGGCATCGGCTACATAAAATGAATTGAGTTGAATCTATAAAATGCAGGATTAGCTGGGATTTGGATCAGGTGATAGAATCCAAGTGCAATCTTGACCTCAGGTTCACCTGTAAATATAGTGTGAGTGATACATCAAGGGAAGAAGGTAAAGCCTTCACATTATGAACCTCGTGCTCGCTTAACTCTGCGGCTGCATAGTTGTCACAGCTGGGTGTATTTTATCTGAGTGAACACTCGGGTCTCCCTCACAGTATGTCAAAGATCATGATGCAAAAGCTGGATTAGACTCGGAGTTCCCGTCGTGGCTCAGTGGTCAACGAATCCAACTAGGAACCATGAGGTTGCGGGTTCGATCCCTGGCCTTGCTCAGTGGGTTGGGGATCCGGTGTTGCCATGAGCTGTGGTGTAGGTCACCGATGCAGCTGGGATCCCGTGTTGCTGTTGGCGGCTACAGCTCCAATTCGATCCCTAGCCTGGGAACCTCCATATGCTGCGGGAGCGACCCAAGAAATAGCAAAAAGACAAAAAAAAAAGCAAAAAAATAAAAAAAGCTGGATTAGGTTCTAGAGGACAGAATCATTGCCAATGGGTGGAGGTGAAAGGGAGGCAGACATCAGATTTTTTTCAAACAAAACAGAAGAAGCCTTGAGCCAGGGCCAAACCATGGCTTGGTGGCTGTTCCCAAGGAGATTTAGGTATCTAACAGGGGCCAGGTAAGATGAGGTCTCTGTTCTTATCTAACCTTGAGAGTCTGTGATTCTAATTATCTGGCTTGGAATCCTGAAAGGATCGACATTCTTGCGTTTCCTGCTTCCTGGGTCATAAATCATGTTTTAAAAACAACAATTCAGGGAGTTCCTGTTGAGGCGCAGCAGAAATGAATCTGACGAGTGTGCATGAGGATGCGGGTTTGATCCCTGGCCTCCCTCAGTGGGTTGGGGATCTGGCATTGCTGTGAGCTGTGGTATAGGTCACAAACTGGGCTCAGATCTGGCGTTGCTGTGACTGTGGCGTAGGCCAGCAGCGACAGCTCCGATTGGACCCCTAGCCTGGGAACCTCCATATGCTGTGGGTGTGGCCCTAAGAAGCAAAAATAAAAATAAAAATAATAATTCACTTTCTTTGCCTATCAACCGGGTTTCCCTAATGCATAAATTAGCATACAATGGAGAGTGAAGTTAATGAAATAGGTCATATAAGCAGTATGAACTGGGAGAGGAGCTCAGAAAGTCAAAGCCAGGTGAATGCATAAAAAATCAACTTCACGGTGAAAAGCGGCATCGGGACGGGTTTATCAAATAGATGCAAGTAGCAATTAAGAGCACACTCTGGAGCCAGATGGGCAATATTCAAGACCTACCTCTACTTTAGATCTTGAGCAAATCACCTAACCCCTCAGTGAATGCCTCTGTTTCATCATCTGTGCAGTGGTATTAATGATAGTACCTAATCTCATAGAATCTGCAGGAAAACTAAGAGGGTTGAGGGCATATAAATGTTGAGAACTGAGCATGAACATTGAGAACCAAGCGTGGCACGTAGCGTGAGATCCAAAGCCATCTGTGCCACTGTCACCCAGCTGTTTATAGAGCTGACTTGATGGACTAAATTTTACTTTTTTCCCTAAAGAATGTATTTGCTTCAAATAATAGCCCATGTTGGCATTTGAATGATATGTAATTTATTTTTAATTTTTTAGCCGAGCCCTTGGCATGCAGAAATTCCCAAGCCAGGGATTCAACCCAAGCCACAGCAGTGACCGAGCTGCTGTAGTGACACCACCAGATCCTTAGCCTACTGCACCACAAGAGACCTCCTTAAATATTTTGACTGAATGCTTTCCCAGTCGAGCTGGTGATATTATGAGGGCTCTTTGTCAGAGTAATGATGCATCGATAAAAGGATTAAAGAAAGTTTTTGTTATCTAGAGAAATTTCCCTTTGACTACAGTCAGATATTTTTCAGACTGCAACCTTATAGACCTGTAGGAATATGTTTGACACCCTCACTGCATTCCAGAAATAGAAATGAACACATTTGGGGCCTTTTGTTTGTTAATCATCAAAGAATTTAGTTCTCTAAGATGCAGTCCCAGCCTAATGATGCTTTCTGAGTTACAGAAATTGGCCCATGTTTATTCTGTCTAACCAGCAATTACCACATAAAATCTTTAAATTGATAGCTAAGTGGACAATACCAGGACCAATTCTAGTCCTGTGGAATGCTGATTTTTTTTCACACTAAAATAATGAAATGTTGGAGTTCCCATCGTGGCTCAGTAGTTAATGAATCCGACTAGGAACCATGAGGTTGCGGGTTCGATCCCTGGCCTTGCTCAGTGGGGTTAAGGATCCAGCATTGCCCTGAGCTGTGGTGTGGGTCGCAGACGCAACTCGGATCCCGCATTGCTGTGGCTCTGGTGTAGGCTGGCGGCTACAGCTCTGATTGGACCCCTAGCCTGGGGAACCTCCATATGCTGCGGGAGCGGCCCAAGAAATGGCAAAAAGACAAAAAAATAAGTAAATAAATAAAATATGAAATGTTAGAATGACAATTTGACGGAAACACATACATGTTTGTATACATATGTTGTATTTTGTGTACTATTTGTATACATATATGTTGTATTATGGAATCCTCAAATTTATCTTCACATGTGTGTAATTTGAGCTGAATTTAGAATAAGATGTTGGGAAGTCTGGAAAGGTGAATTCCATGAACATGAATGTTACCCAAGTAGGTGCTAATTCAAGAAGGTTTGGAGATTCCCTGGTGGTCTGTGGTTAGGACTCAACGCTTTCACCGTTGTGGCCCGGGTTCAAACCTTTGTCTGAGAACTAAAATCCCACATCAAGCTGCTGCAACCTTCCCCAACAACACAATATTAGACTTGAATATGGGCTCAGTTACTCACCCACTGTGTGCCTTGAGCAAATGCTTTAACCCCTGTGGGCCTCCGTTTCCTAATATATAAAGTAGAAATGAAAAATCACCCATTTTTCGGAGTTCCCATCGTGGCTCAGTGGTTAACGAATCCGACTAGGAACTGTGAGGTTGCGGGTTCGATCCCTGACCTTGCTCAGTGGGTTAAGGACCCGGCGTTGCCCTGAGCTGTGGTGTAGGTCGCAGACTCGGCTCGGATCCCATGTTGCTGTGGCTCTGGCGTAAGCCGGTGGCTACAGCTCCCACTAGACCCCTGGCCTGGGAATCTCCATATGCCACGGGAGCAGCCCTAGAAAAGGCAAAAAGACCAAAAAAAAAAAAAAATTTATCCATTTTACAGGGACATTAGAAGGAGCCAACAGTAAAGTTTCAGTTAGCCGAAATAAGTTCTGGAGATACGCTACACAGCCTTGTGCCTGGAGAGAGCACTGAGGCATTGCACCCCTCAAAATGTGTTAAAGAAGCAGACCTGATATTAAGTGTCCTTTACCATGATACAACAAAAAGAATTTTTTAAAAAGGCGTATTCATTGGATATTCATTCCTCATATATTGTTTGATTTTATGCAACTTGCAGAGCTTCCCTGCTTATCAATAATATAGATATGAGGACTTAATTCTTTAAAGTCCTTTAACTTTTTATTTGCAACTAATTTCAAAATTATAGAGAAGTTGCAAGAACAAGAATAGCTCACAAAACACTCATGTATCCTTCACCCAGATTCACATATTACTTGCTTTATCATGTGGGCCATCTAAGTGTGATTTTTTTTTTGTTTTCTTTTTAGGGCAGCTCCTGCAGCATATGGAAGTTCCCAGGTCGAATCAGAGCTGCAGCTGCCGGCCTACACCACAGCCACAGCAACGCAGGATCCGAGCTGCATTTATGACCTACACCACAGCTCATGGCAACACTGGATCCTTAACCCACTGAGTGAGGCCAGGGATCGAACCTGCATCCTCATGGATACTAGTCAGGTTTGTTACTGCTGGGCCACGACGGGAACTCCTAACTCTGACATTTTTTGAACCACTTGAGGGTAAATTATAGAGGACCCTTTTACTGCTAAATACTTCAGTGTATTCCTAAAAAATAGGAATATTCTCTTTCATCACTACAGTTCGATTATCAACATTAGTCGTTGGAAGACGGATACAGCACTTTACTGTTTGTACTTCAGTTTTAGCAAGAGGCCCAGTAATGACCTTGCCAGCATTTTTTTCCTTCCAGTGCTAGATCCAGTCCTGGGCCAGGTACAGCAGTTAGTTAGCTTGTCTTTTTATCTGGATCACGTGCACAGCCTCTCTTTGTCTTCAATGAAATTGTCATTTTTGAAGAATATACTCTTCCTTTTTTCCAGTAAAACATGGCAGACCCTTCATTTGACCTTGGGACCGGCCTTGTGTTTGAACTCAACTTACTCTGTTGAGTTCTCAGGCTGAGCCCTGCGATCCCAGGGTGAATCCCCGTGTCTGGTGCTTGGACCTATTTGATGACGGGTATGGACCAACCCAGTCTTGGGAGAGCAGCCTGCCCCAGGAGAGGTTTAATGAAGCCACTAACCAAATGGCCTCACATCTTAGTGAAATTTGTAAACATGACAAGCGTTGGTCTATTTTAACATCTCCTTTGTTTTTGGTCTCTTGTTCATTTATTTTCTTTCATAGACGTGTGGAGCAGGTGCTGAAAGACCCAACGTGTGGGAAGAAGCTTGTTGGAAACGTGGAGATGGGTGCGGCTGAGGAATGGCAGTGAGAGGGCGAGCTGGTCCTTTTATCTGATGAGAAAGACACATAGTTTGGGGAGAAGGTCACGAAGACCTGAGTGGTGGTGACACGAGGAAGGAAAGGCACGGGATGGTCAGAGTGGGCCTGGATTTGATCTTAACTGGAAGAGATGTTTGAAAACATTGCCTTGTGGAGTTGGGAGGTGATTAGTAAAAATGGGCCACTCAGGATGGTGATCTGGGACTTTTTTGTTTGGAAAAAGATGATGAATTGGGGGGATTATCTACACAAAGGTGAGACTGTTAAGGATGAGGATGATGAGAGCCTGAGGAAGACAGCAGAGGCAGCCGAGAGAGGCGGGCCCTGTGCCTTGGTGCTTAGAGGAAAGAAACAGTAAAGCAAAAGTGAGTGCCAAGGGGAGGAGTGATGAGAAGACGCTGTTCTGGAAGGCAGGGAGAAAGACTGAAGGGGAGGGAGGATTAGCGATGCCAGCATTGAAGCGGGGAGGGGGCTGCTGCTAAGGAGAGGTGGCCGGGTTTGGCCATCGAGGGGGAGCAGTTTGGTGCCCTGGGCTATGGTGGGGGTAGGGATCAGGGTTAGGTTTTTACAGGTTGCCGGATTACCTACCTCGCGAGTGGGAGGATTATGCTATTTTGGAGAAAGGGTGGAAATTTTGAGGAATTGGGCCACCGCCTACATTCTGGCCTCTTAGGGAACTGTCATGGGTGTATCATTTAGCTACTGTACTACGGTGGGCGGATAAGGAGGCTTGAGGTCTCCTGGGAGTGGAGTCTTCCGCCATCTTGGGCCTAGTTGGTTCTAACTAGTTTTTGTTGTATCCTCAATGGCTGTGTCTTTCTTTTCATGCTTGTGCCCTGCCCCCTTCCTTTCCATTTCAGTTTGAGTGAAGCTTTATTTCCTCCCTACTCACCCCCTCATTCCAATTCCTTCTTTTTCCTTCCATCTTGAGTGGGATGCAGGTCCCAGTTGCCTAAAGAGTAGAGTTCCGGTGTTTTGTTTAAGTCTGATATTATTTAGACCATCTTACATTCTTTGTATCCGGTTTAGTCTTGGAAGATGGATGAGCAGACTGTTGAGTTTTCTCAGGGCACCCCCTGCACTTGATGTCAAAATGATCCTTTGTTTTTCCTAGACGTTTTCTTCTTTGTGAGTGTGTTGTTTATAGGGCAGCTGCGGAGTTCTCGTGGCTCAGCGGTTAGTGAACCTGACTAGCATCCATGAGGACAGGGGTTCAATCCCTGGCCTCACTCTGTGGGCAGTGGTGTAGGTCACAGATGTGGCTTGGATCCTGCGTTGCTGTGGCTGTAGCATAAACCGGCAGCTATAGCTCAGATTGGACCCCCAGCCTGGGAACCTCCATATGCCACAGGAGTGGCCCTAGAAAAGACAAAGACAAAATAAAATAAAATGAAATGATAAAATGAAATAAAATGAAATGAAATGAATAGAGTAGAGTAGAGTAGAATAGAATAGAATAGAATAGAATAGAATAGAATAGAATAGAATAGAATAGAATAGAATAAAAAAGACAGCTGCATCTCAATGAACTCATCTATTACCATACCGGTTTGCAGTACTGGTTTGCCAAACTGTAGTTCCCATGCTCACTCCTACCCTCTTTTCCTGGAGTCAGTTCTTACTTGAATGTCAGTAAAATGGCAGGCTCTCAGCAAGGGAACATTCTTGATTCCTGAGGCAGGGAATGAAGCCAGGCACTTGTCCATTTGCTTTCAAATGAGCTGGTTCTTAGGTAGTAGGTAGTAAATATTTAACTATTCACTGGAGGATTCCTACCAAAGTTTCCATTAGGTTTTCAGCTAATTCCACTTCCTACAGGCCGATAAAGTGTCTCTAGCTTTCCAGAACCTTCTTCAAGCAAAGAGAGATTATATTATATTCCAAGGGAGTTTGGTTTGAGAAGGAACCAAAAAAAAAAAAGGGGGGGGGGATGTGGAAGGCATATTTTCCCTTGATGGAGGCAAGAACTACGTCTGCCAGCAGAGCATGGCTCTACTGGTGAATCTCATTGATGGCTCTGAATGCTTTGTCATTCCCAATGCTGTCTTTGCTTCAGTTGCAGGTAGTACTGGCTAAAAGCAAAGGGGTTTTTCCTTCTCAGTTATGACTTTGAGACTCAGAATCAGATGGAGGGCCATTAGCTATTAAAGCTACTGAAGAGGCCCGGGTGATCTTATCTCTGTAATGAAAGTGTCTAGGGAAGCCTGCCCTAACCTCTGTGTCGTCATCTGGTTCCTGAACACCAATTTCTCAGTGGCACTTGCTCTCCGGAAGAACCTCCAGGAATGCATTAGGCAGAGGATTTTGATTTACAGTTCACCTTGTTTATTCTCTGGGCACACTCTTTGTTTATTTGAGGGGGAAAGAGCTCCCCATAAGATCTATTTTTATGCTTTTGACTCCTTTTCTGACTCAAGTTTGCGATAGTTTTGCCTTCAAGAAATATATCGTGGTTGTTTTCTTTCTTCCCCTTTCCTCTTCCGTCCTTCTTTTTCTACCACACACATGTCACTCGCTGTCCCAAGGCTGCAGACAGCAAGGGAAGAAGCCAGCTCGAGTCTGAATGACGAAGCTTTTCCCTCGCTGCGCCACCCACCCTTCAGAATGTCGATGGCTCTTGGACCACAATGACTGCTAAGGTCAAAGACCATATGCTTGAGTCAAATTGGAAACATTACCTTGCAGAGCCGGTCTGTCTGTCTGGTCACTTAGCAGTTATAAACCTTGACTCCTAGCTGGAAAGCTACCTGCCAGGGGTAGGAGAGGGAGGAAAAGCACTGGGCTCCTGCTCAGGACACTTCAGGTCCATTGTGGCCCAAACACTGACCTTTCCAAGCACTTAGCAAGAACATTCTACATTTTCTCATCCAACTGACACAAATTTCTTTTCAGAAAGGTGATGCTTAAAAAATTCTTATTTGCCAGCTATTGCATTTGGAGGGGATCAGCAATGAAATCCTGCTGTCTAGCATGGGGAACTGTTATCTGATCACTTGTGATGGAACATGATGGAGGATAATGGGAGAAAAAGAATGTCTATGGAAGTATGACTGGATCACTTTGCTGTGCAGCAGAAATTGACAGGACATTGTCAATCAACTGGAATAAGAAGAAAATTTTAAAAAGAAGCCCTCAATAAGGGCTACAGGGAGTAACATCCCCACAGGCCTTGTTTACTCTAGGGAGTGTACCTACGCCCAGATGGACATGAATCCCTAACCCCCTGTGACTCAGTTTACAGGAGAAAAAGGTCAAAGAGACTATGAGACTTATGGGACATTTCCACCGCTAAGACCCCGTTGGACAAGGACTGATATAGGTAACTAAGCAAGGCCAATGGGAGAAGACCACATCTCTCTGGACCCCACGTTGGTACCACCCCCAACTTTAAGGAATAAAAACCCCTATAAGGACAATAGAGAAAGGGGCTCTTCTCCCCCCTCCCGTAGCCCTGGGAGCTATCTGCTTTCCTTTAATAAAAACTTCGCTTGCAAAAAAAAAAAGAAAAAAAAAAAGAAGCCCTCAAATTCTTTAAAAAAAAGTATTATTCAGTTGGACATTTCTTAAATAAAGGTCTTTTTTCCAGATAACTGACAAACGGATACAGAATCATGTTCTTTCAAGATTATTATGCTTCAAAACCTTTACTGCCTCTTTCCTGTTTAGCTTTGGATTTGCATGGGACACCAAAGTATTTTTCGGCAGCGAGTGTGAAACTGAAAGAACTATCTTGGAATCTGAAATAAGAGACCTTAGGGGGAACAGGGGAGCAAATAAACTCCCTGCACCCTCCAATGTCCCGATAACTGAGGAGTCTGCATTTTCTTTCTAGATCATTCCATGGAGGAAGTTCAGGTCCAGTTCTGAGAGAAACTCTTGTTTAGTTTAGTTTTGTTTCTAATTCCCAGCATGTCGATATTTGTAGTTCATATACATGGGTTTTTAAATTTAGGTTATTTCCAATGTCCTCATCAAATATTTTTTAAATCTCTATTTTTTTTTTAAATCTCTATTGATGTAGAAGAGAAACGACCCTCTAAAAAAGAGTTACCTGGTAGTTTTAACATAGAAATGTAATTCTTATAAAAACCTTCATATCTCCCTGTTTATTTCTCATGAAATGCCAGAGTGACAAACATTTGCGGGCGATGCTCTCTATTGAGACGGCTCAGCAGGCTCTGCTTCTGCCCTCTCGTCCGGGCCACCTGTCTGTGACCAGTTTTGTGTGTCCTGATAGAGGCTTTCTTCTGGATGCCGTGCCAGAAGGATTTCTGCTCGCCTGTGGTCTTGTGGCTTTGACACTGAAGCGCTGTTGTCTGCAAAAGACTGTATGTTACAGCTCCTGGGTTCACCCAGCTGCCTGCTTTGCCACGTAACTTCATTCTTGGGAAGTTTCTGGGTTTCCCGGGAGACAAAGTGTGAGCGGTGTTGGCTCCAGCCTGAGTAACTTTGGGAGCCTGGCGTCTGTTTTGTTATTCAGGTTTCCAAGAGTGGATGTGGGGCATGAGAATTCCCAGCCAGGGCCATTAACACTACATGTTAAAATTTGGTGCCTGGCACCCCCTCCTCTATCACCTTTTTGTAAAAAGTGGTTATTGTGGTGTTTCATGCTTGAAGAACCCAGACAGAAATGAAAACAAGCTGTCTGACATGAATCAGTGTGTTAAAAGCACATCTAAACCATTGTAGAGTAAGCCTGTACATTGCATCTTTCAGAGCCACTTCAAATCCTTTCTGGATGTAATAATAGCATTGAACATTAGAACGACTGTTTGAATTCAAGCCAGGTGAGAGTTGGCATATTTGCAAAAAAAAAAAAAAAAAAAAGTTGAGGTCATCTGTAATGGATTTTAATCATTTTCTGAGTTAAAAGGAATAATAGCATATGATTTATATTTTTTGCCTTTATGACCTGTTGTCCCTTCATTAACCTCAGTGTAATGATCTTACATAAAACATTATCGTTGGAGGCGAAAAGGTCCCTGTGTGCAAAGCTGATATGTAAGCCTTGCCCAGTAATTCAGGCACCCTTGAATTGTATAAAAGAACAGAAATAGTTTCAGGTCATACTCCTAGCTTATTCAGTGCCTTTGGGATGTGATTCCTATATTAAATGAGATGATCAGCTAAATTCCGCCTTCCCAGGAGGCCAAAGTAATTCCCAAACTGCAATGGCACTGTGGCTCCAGTTTCAGCCTCATTCCCCCCCCCCCAGAGTAAATTCTAATAGGGGCTATCAAACATATGGTTTAAAATTTCCTGATAAAAAACTATAGGCCTGACATTTTTCTGTCTTTAAAAAAAAAGCAAAACCCAAGTAACCCCAGAGAGCTAGCTACTTGGTGATGCAGCTATGCCAAAATGAAATATAAGAGAACATTCTTCTTGGGGACCTGAGACAAATCTTTCCATTTTCCACAAGGATAACCTCCCTCTCCCCTCTCCCTCCTTCTCCCCCCTCCCTCCCTTCTCCCCTCCTCCTTTTCCTTCTGTCTGTCCTCTCTCTCTCTCTCTCTTTTTTTTTTTTTGTCTTTTCTAGGTCCGCACCCATGGCATGTGGAGGTTCCCAGGCTAGGGGTCTAATCGGAGCTCTAGCCATTGGCCTACACCACAGCCACAGCAATACCAGATCTGATCTGCATCTGTGACCTACACCACAGCTCACGGCAACGCCAGATCCTTAACCCACTGAGTGAGGCCAGGGATCAAACCCGCGACCTCATAGTTCCTAGTCAGATTCGTTAACCACTGAGCCATGACAGGAACTCATGTCTGTCCTCTCTTGAATGACTTAAAGCCCTCATTGCTCCACATTGCCTGCAGGATAAGAGTCCAGATTTATACACAGTGAGCAGGGTTTCCTTCTCTAACCTCACACCTGACCAGGGAGGACCCGCTTCTTTTCCAGTTTCACCCTCCGTGCACTTCCAGTGGCTGAGCAGAGCATGCTCTCTCTGTCCCCCACCTTGGCACAGGGTACTGCTCAAGAATGTCCGTCCTCCCCTCCCTAAAGCTGGTGGCTATTCTGGTAACATCATATCTTTGTTTACCCCATAGCTAACTGCATGGTTATTGTTAACTTATTCATCTTCTGTGGCCATTAAAAAGAAAAAGAAAAGAAACTGCTGGAACTTAGACATATAATCTTAGTATAACCTGGGGTAAAATTACCTAAAGTAGCTTCCATTTATGCAGAGTTGATGTCAGGCGTCTTATCTGCATCATCTCTGATCATCTCAACAATGACAGATGGTACTTCCCTCTTTACAGATAAAGAAGCTGAAGCTCAGAGAGGTGAATCTTGATTCCAAGATTACATAGAATGTGACGTATCTGGGCTTTGAAATTCTGTTGGTCTGCCCCTAAACCCCTATCTCTGCTATATATTTTTCCTTTATAATAAGGGTGCTCTTGTTTTCCCAGACATTAGGTGCCTTCTGCAAAGATATGGGCAAACACCTACACACTGCCCTTTGTATGTACCATGATGACACAGTGGCTGATGGTGGCCACCTCAGCAGTATTGTCTCATCATTCTCGAATTTGTAATCACAGACAGTGTTTGCAGAGCTTTGGGATTCTAATTCAAACTGTTGGGAGTCTGTCCAAAAAGCTCAAGTGACTAGTCATTGCCTGGCTAACGAGTTTTTGATTATGTTTCCCGGAATTACATAGACATGTCACAGTATGTAGGCTTGTCCGTGTTACGTTATTGGTTATTATTTGTTAAACCCACATAACTTTTGGGGATGCTAGCATGGGGTTTTTCTCTAATGTTTTTCTCAGACGTTCTCCCAACTTCTTGGCCAGTCCCAGGAGGTAAATCAAGGAGTTTCTGGAGAGCAATCTGCAGAGGGGGAGATCCTGGGGTTGTATAAAGCTTAAGAATAGTCTAAAACCTGGGCTGTGAGTCAGACCCTCTGGAATAAGATACAATCCAGGAGCCCTGTCTTCAGGGACTTAATGAATGAACTAGTTCTAATGTGTTAAAACCCCCAAGTTTCAGATTTCACAGTTATGCCAGAGAAGTTTACACTGGGTTGAGATTCTGTCCAGGGTAGCGTTCTCTATTGTTTATATTCTGTGTGTGATGATGGTGGCAACAGGATTTAGGGAGACTACTTGTTTCAAGCTCTGTGAAAGTCAACTGCTGGGAAAGTCAGCAATCTTTCCTAAATTCTCATAGCCCTGTGATTATCATACCTTTAAGGGCATATACATTCCAGTGTTTTGCAAAAGTCTTACTATTGCTTTTCCTTCACAAAGGAAATTCAGAAGATGGGGTATTGACTGCAACCTATTGAAGCTGTAAATATCAGAACAAATGAATAACTCTAATTTAACACTGGCAACTCGCCTTTGATGGGAATGTCCTTTCAATCAATTCCACCTCCTTTCTCGTTGGATGAACAGACAGGCCTTTTGGAATTACAAATCCTGCTTTATGATAGTTGGGAAGACTGACAGGTCTATTCTATACAAAAAGGCATTGGAAATATAGCTATTATTTACCCAAAGAAATGTAAACATGGCTTTAAATATTTTAAGATGGTAAGATATAAAAAAATTGTAGGAGTTCCTGTTGTGGCTCAGCGAGTTAAGAGCCCAACATAGTATCTATGAGGATGTGGGTTTGATCCTTGGCCTTGCTCAATGCGTTAAGGATCTGGCATTGCCACAAGCTGTGGTGTAGGTTGTAGATGCGGCTCAGACCCGGTGTTTCTGTGGCTGTGGTGTAGGCTGGCAGCTGCAGCTCTGAATTGATCCCTAACCTGGGAACCTCCATATGCTGCAGGTGTGGCCCTAAAAAGAAAAAAATAATTGTAGAGTTATAATTGATGTTAGACAGAGAGGAGAAAGTGGGGCTGGGAATTCTCCTTGTGGCTCAGCAGGCTAAGAACCAAACATGTATCCATGAGGATGTGGGTTCAATCCCTGGCCTCGCTCAGTGGGTTAAAGATCTGGTATTGGGAGTTTCCATTGTGGCACAGTGGAAACAATCCGAACAGTAACCATGAGGTTGCAGGTTGGATCCCTGGCCTCGCTCAATGAGTTAAGGATCTGGCGTTGCCATGAGCTGTGGTGTAGTTCACTGACACGGCTTGAATCTGGCGTTTGCTGTGGCTGTGGCATAGGCTGGCAGCTGTAGCTCAGATTTGACCCCTAACCTGGGAGCTTCCATATGCTTTGAGTGTGGCCCTGAAAAGCAAAAAAGGCAAAAAAAAAAAAGGAGGCTGAATCTTACATTAGCATGGTATTTGGGGACTTTTTTCACTATTAGCAAATTAATCAATTATGGATCACTGAATTTTTCCCTATTTCTGAAATCCATGGTTCAGTGGAGGAAATAGCCTTAAAATTAAAGAAAGCAGACTTGCATTATGTGCCATTGTGATTCAGTGAACAGGTTGGATCCATGAGATTCTTGATAATAGGATGGGATCAACCAAGAGGACAGCACAAAGTAAACCTTAACAAGCTTTTTGAGGAAGTGGGTGCAGTAAGGGCACAGGCATTGGGACACTCCTAACCCGTGATTCTTGTTCATTTCCTCAACATATATTTTACTGAGTGTCTGTTTGTTCCAGGCACAAAACATACCAGGATCCTTGCCTTTATTGAGATTATCCTTAGGGCATGAGTATAGGCAATAAACATTAAACAGAATACTTAATTACATTATAAACAATATTGAATGATTAGTGCATGGGGAGAAAATGGATTAGAATTTCTAGGGTAGGGAGGAGGGGAGCAGGTGGTAATTCCAAAGGGGGTGATAGAGTGAGCCTCAATTCAAAAGTGACATTTGAGGGAGTGAGGAGGAAGTCATGGGAACCCTGAGCAGAGGGAATTTCCTGCGCTCACTTAGTGTGTTCAGAATAGCAGGGTGGCCACTGTGGCTGGAGCAGAATGGGAGGGGAGAGCAGTGTGGACCAGGTGAAGATATGATGGGTGGGTCAGGGGCAGTAGAGCATATGCAGACCATGGACCATCGTCAGGACCTCTGCTTTTGTCTGAGTGACATGGAGAAATCCTACAGGGTCTTGAGCAGAAGACTGACATGATTTGAATCATGTTTCAAAAGAATCACCAAAAAGACTGGGATGGGAGGCAAGGACAAAAGAAATTCCAGTGAGGAGGCTCAATAATAATCCAGGAACAAGATGATCATGGGGCCTAGATGATAGTAGTGGAAATGGTGAAATGCTATTGGATTCTGGATTTATTTTGCAGGTCAAAGTAACACGATCTTCTTGTTAGATGTGGAGTGAGAGAAAGAAAGGAGTAAAGGTTTAGGCTTGAGCAGCAGGTGGATGGTATTGCTATCCACTGAGACGGAGAAGATGACAAGTTGAATAGGCTCTGGAGAGAGATTTTAAACATTTTAAATCAAATACACCTATTGACATCAGATGAAGGTGTTGACTAGGTAGTTGGGTATATGCATCTGGTGTTTAGAATGGGGAAGTGGGCTGAAGATGGAAATTTGGGGGTTTTTGGAATATATATGGGTCTTAAAGCTATAAAGCGTCCCAAGGGAAGTTACTCATTCCTGGAAATCCCATCTCTAGAAGCTGTAGTCATTCCGATCCTCTGGGCCAAGATGACCCCGCCTTCTGTTGTCTTTTGACCCCAATCCTATCCAGGATGACCCCCAATCCTATCCAGGGACATCGATTCGTTTAATTGTTTTGTGTATTTCCTGGATGCGAAACATTCCCACCCCAGGCACAGTTAGGGCTGGAGGTCATCTACTCAAGTTTCTCATTTTACAGATAAAGAAGAGATGCTCAGAGGAGGTAAATGATTTGCCCAACATTATAGTCAGTGGTTACAGCAGAGTCAGCAGTAGGCCTGCCCTCGAGCTCAGTACGACTCTCCAGTTCCCTCTGATGAAACAGGCAAGGTGATGAGAGAGAGGTAAAGATCGTTCTGCCACCAGCTGTTTGCTTTAGGGCAGAATCGGGGGGTGGAGCTCTCCTGTGCTCGAGCTCCAGCAGCACCTACATCCCTGACTGTAAAAGCCACAGAGCCTGTGAGAGACCTGACGCCTCTCAGAGGGAGAGTTGGAAAGCACCCTCGGAGGAGGAGCTCAGGCCAGGTTTCAAATAAAACAGGGCATTATTTTTGGACTATAGGGAGCTGGGGTGCAGAAAGAATAATTTCTTTCATCTGATTGGTCCGAATAAATTATTCTTCTCCTGTTAGACTTGGAAACTAGAGGGGGAAGAAGGAAAGCGAATGTGGGGAGCTGCCGTCAGCTTGGCATCCAAAGCTGATGATGAATTGGAGGAAAACCTGGAAAGGACCAAAAGAACAGCATTGAACATAATTTTTATATGACTAGGGACTGTGATTAGATATATACTCCAATTCAATCTGCCCCTGGTCCCAGCCCTTTCTCAGCTATTGGTGAATTAGTTAGATTGGCTGTTGAATTCTAATGGGTCATTAAATATAATGTGCAAACTGCAATTACACTTAGGGATCATTCATTCATTCAACAGACATTTACCGAGTACCCACCAAATGGCAGTCCTTTCCCTCGATATGGAAAAAGCAGTGGTAAGTAAGACAGGCGAGCTATTTGTTTTCATGGAATGGTTTTTTTTTTGTTTTTTTTTTTTTGGTCTTTTTGCCTTTTCTAGGGCCGCACCCATGGCATATGGAGGTTCCCAGGCTAGGGGTCTAATTGGAACTGTAGCCGCTGGCCTACTCCACAGCCACAGCAATGCCGGATCCGAGCTGCGTCTGAGACCTACACCAGAGCTCACAGTAACACCGGATCTTTAACCCACTGAGCGAGGCCAGGGATCGAACCTGCAACCTCATGGTTCCTAGTTGGATTCGTTAACCACTGAGCCGCGACAGGAACTCCATGTTTTCATGGACTTTATATTTTTGTAGGGTCACACAGATAAAAAAATGAACACATAAGTGAAGGAAATTCCAGATAGTAATAAGTGCTATGAGGAAAACAGAACAGGTAGGAGGGTCTGAGAGCATCAGGTGATTTTTGAACCTCAATTATAAGGATTCTGCCACATAGGGGCGTGGAGCATTCCAGGCAGAGGGAAAATTCCAGAGCAAAGGATCAATCTTGGGATGATGAAGGAAATAGAAGGAAGCCAGTATGGCTGAAGCATAAGGAACAAGGTAGCTGAGGCCACATCGTGTGGGCCTCCCAGGCCAGAGTCAGGGGACTGGATTCCAGTCAAAGTGTAGCATGAGGCCATTGGAGGATTTTTAAGCGAGGGAACAATGTCATCAAATTCATTTCTTTGAAAGAGGAAGAGCGTCTGTAAGGGCAAGAGTGGGAGTAGGGAGACCAGGGAGGAAGCTCTTATGCCAACCTGAGGATGTGATAGCTTGTTCTAGGATGGGAGCCGTGGAGATGGTGAGCTGATGGGGTTTGAGACAGATTTCTGAGACGGCGTCAACTGACTCACTGATAGATTGAAGAGAAGATTAAGAGAAAGAATAATGGAGGTGACTGTTGGGTTGGGAGCTGTGCAGTTGGGGTGATGGAAGCATTAGTTAGGCTGGGGGAAAACAGGGCAGTGAGTTTGGGATGTGGGGGTGGAGGGAGCTTGGGCTGTGGGGGAGTAACAGAGGCCAGAGTTCTATTTCAGACACATCACCTGGAGTTCCCGTCGTGGTTCAGCAGTTAATGGACCCGGCTAGGATCCATGAGGATGCGGGTTTGATCCCTGGCCTCGCTCAGTGGGGTAAGGATCTAGCATGGCTACGAGCTGTGGTGTAGGTCACAGACGAGGCTCAGATCCGGTGTGGCTGTGGCTGTGGTGTAGGCCAGCAGCTGTAGCTCCGATTCGACTCCTAACCTGGGAACCTCCATATGGCACGGGTGCAGCCCTAAAAAGAAAAAGAAAAAAAATCGCAAACACATCATGTTTGATAAGCCAATCAGGTATCTGAGTAGGTAGCTGTACATCAAAGTTTGGACTCCAGGGAGAGATGAGACCTAGGGAGAGAAAGTTGAGAGTCATCAACATATAAACAGTATTTAAGGTCACAGGACCTGATTTACTCACCAGAGAGAGCGTAACTAGAGAAAAGACATGAAGACCAAGCCCTGGGGCACATGAGCCTTGAGAGGAGGAAGGAGGACCCAGCAAAGGCAGCTGAGAAGCATCTGTCAGGGAGTTGGGGGGTGGGTGTGCTATCATCGTGGAAGTCAGGAAAAGAAAGTGTTTCTTAGGGAACAGTAACCTGGGGTGAATGCTGCTGCTGACGGATCCCGGGAGACGATCGCAAACCACTGCCCTTGGCACAGAGAGAACTTTGACGGGAGCAGCTGCCAAGGAGTGTTGGGGATGGAAGCTGGACTGCAGTGGGTTGAAGAGAGAACGGGTCATGATACAATGGAGACAAGTGCAGATAATTTAGCAACACGTATGGTTTCTATCACCCTCGTAACTAGGGACGTGGTGATGAGGCAGGACCATAACCAGAGGTGCTAGGAAGTCTCTCCTAATCTTAGGTTTTAGAATGATGAATTTGAACTAATATACATTCCTAGGAAATTTGATCTGCTGTGTCTGCTTGGGGGGGATTAAGCTTCCCCAGAGTCACCCTGATGTTTATCCCTGCTGCTTCTAATCATTCTTTGACACCAGTTCCTTGCGTCTGTTTCCCATAGCAAAACCCAAGTAGAACATAAAGCAATAATAATTTAAAATCAGCTTTTACGGAGCCCTTAGTGTGCTGTTTAGAGCTGTCATCACTCACTGATTCCTGACCTTGTGTGGCAGGGACTGTCAGAGTCCTTTTCGGTAAGGTCTCACTGTGCTCTCTAAAATCCAGGTGATTAACTTGTAATTGACAGCTTGCAACACGGCTTGCCCTTAAGTTGGGAAATGCTTATAGTTCAGCACAATTTTAAATTGTATCGCTCTCCTTCTCACCCAGATACCAAAACTCATGCTTACATGGCAGTTTGGGACTGGAATTCAGTCAGTCTGGGAACTCCAGGATCCTGCTCCTCAACCATCACCCTTTATCTCAAGGCATGGGGAAAGAGATTCCAGAAAGGAAAAGCAGATGACATCTGATAAAAACAGTGTTGGTACAACACTGCATAAAAGTAATAAAGCATAAGTATGGGGCTAGAAAGGAAAGAGGATGCTATTTCTAGAATTAATGGATAGTCCAGGGTGTGGAATTGTCACAGAAAGACTCTTAAAGGAAACCTGCGCTGTCAGCTCTACTTTTGTTTTGGCGCGCGTGTGTGTGTGTGTGTGTGTGTGTGTGTGTGTGTGTACATAATCTCTATCACAGTCACAGAGACTTTTTTTCTGATTATATAATAATACACAGTTGTTTTTATTTTAAAAAATTTGGAAAATAACAAAGCCTTTGAAGAACAAGTGAGCACACACATGAGGTGTGGTTGGAAATGGTCTTTAATCACTTTGGAATTTGGGGATGCTTTCTCTTTTAGCATCACTGCAGATGCAGAGCTTAGAATTTGATAAATTCGAAAGCTAATGAGGCTTCTAACTCCTCTAGCCAGTCATTAGCTGCCAGGAAATGATCATTGTTACTTAATTATACGATGAAACTAAACATTGAGAAACGTCGAAAGTGATCTGATTGGCTGGTGCTCCCAGGACTAATTCCACAGGCATGCCTTCTACATACCAATTTAAAGCTGCATCACCCATAATAAAATGCCATTGGCTGTGTTCTATGTTGTCATTTTCAGATGAGAACAACAAAAACAATTCCAGTCTAGGGCACTTCCAGTGACTGCTAGGCTTTTCTAATTGAAAGGATAAGAACTCCTCCTAAGGGCTGGTTACTCCTCAGGAAATGCCTATATTCTCACTTTGAACCGCACCCCAAAGAAGATTCTGTCTTACTGAAGATAAAAGCAGTCAATCATCTAATGTACTAGATGTCTGGGAGACAAATATCAAAAAGGAAAGTGTAGATGTATGACATGATTTTTTTCTTGGTCTTTTTTTGTTATTTCTTGGGCCGCTCCCACAGCATATGGAGGTTCCCAGGCTAGGAGTTGAATCGGAGCTGCAGCCACCAGCCTACGCCAGAGCCACAGCAACGCTGGATCCGAGCCGCGTCTGTGACCTACACCACAGCTCATGGCAACGCCGGATCGTTAACCCACTGAGCAAGGCCAGGGACCGAACCCGCAACCTCATGGTTCCTAGTCGGATTCGTTAACCACTGAGCCACGGCGGGAACTCCGACATGTGATTTTGATTTTGATTTTAATTTTGAATGGTCTTCCTGTTTAAAAAGTGTCCCAACCATTTAAGAACCTGAGGGAAAACATGTTGGCAATGGTTTAATGGACATCCTGTGTAACTATGTTCACATAAAGTACAGATAGGGACTCAGAAGCAGGCTTTGACTTCATCTTCGATATTACTATTAATTTAAAGTCGCTTTTCCTGATGTGTCTAGCAATCCCATTTGCCTATAATTTCCAGAGAATTATTGTTATTGAATTCACTCCTAGTTGGGAGAAAAGACAGTGCTATGTAATATACAATTTTACCTAAGTAACCTGTAGTTTTCAAAAGAAAGAAAATATTGCAGGGCTTTTCTGAATGGGCATCTGATGTCATGGAAAATAGGCTTGGAGAGCTTGCACCCAAACCCTTGCACATGCACCAGACAGAGAAAGCCTCTCTGTTTTGCGCTGTTTTTCTAGGTCTAATGAAAACATAAGGATTGAGTGCTTGGCCTCACCCTGGTAATATAATCAGGATCGGAACTTCGGTGGCCAAAAACTAGGACAACAGAAGAATCGTTATATTTAGGGGAAGGAAAGGTCTCAAAAAACAGAGAATACTCTGAATAACTCAGGCTCCTTCTCTCTTTTTCTTCTTTAAAATTCCACGTTATGTTTCTCCTGGCAGCCTCTGCAGAGGGTGATGCTCTTTGGAGAAGAAGGGTTTGGTCAAAAGCTGACAGTAACCTGACTGTTGCTGGCTCCCCTGGCCAACGAGAGACTTGCTAAAGGGGAAACAAACTATGAAGGTGGAAAATTCTGCCCCGAATGACAAATCTATGTATTCTTTTTTTTTTTTTTTGCTTTTTAGGGCCATACCTGCAGCATATGAAAGTTCCCAGTGTATGGTCAAATTGGAGCTGCCCCAGGATCCAAGCCACATCTACGACCTATGCTGTATCTGGAGGCAACGCCAGATCCTTAAGCCACTGAGTGAGGCCAGGGATGGAACCCACATCCTCAGGGAGACTAGTCAGGTTCGTAACCTGCTGAGCCACAATGGGAACTCCGAATCTATGTATTCTAAGGATGATTCCAGGCGTTAGAGGTTGTGGGAATGTCCTTGGTCAGAAGTGAAACAAAACTCTTTCAATTGTTTGCATTAGGGAAACACCCTCCTTATGAGACCTAGGGATCATGAGCCAAAGCCAAGGGCTGGAAACTTTGCTAAGTCTGTGTGTGCTCTTGAGCCTTGGAAGGAGTAAGCCAGGTTCTGGGTTCAGCCCTTGTCTCTAATGCCTTTCCCCTCCCAGGTCTCCAGGTCAGGTCTGGCAGGATTTAATGACTCCAAATCTCTGCAATGAGTGGCATCTGAATAGCCCAGGGGAACTAAGCAACACTACTCAAGCCGCCCTGAGTTTGGAGGGTGGGTGGAGTGGCTGGGAGCTGGATACCTAAGACGTTGTCTTCTTGGGAACGTCAAAGAAAAAGCTTTCGCCAAGCCTGTTAGGCAAGTCAACAAGAGACTTCAAGCTCTGCTTTTGTCTATCTGAATTTTTTTCAGAGCACGGAATGTATAGAAATGTCAGAAATGAATTCTCTGATATTGCCTGGTTGGTTGATTGATTACTCATTATTTTCAGTCCTTGAGTTGCCCTTATACTCTGGCCAGAAGTGTTAAAGAAATCAAAACTATTTTTAGT
Source organism: Phacochoerus africanus (assembly GCF_016906955.1). Lineage (NCBI taxonomy): Eukaryota > Metazoa > Chordata > Mammalia > Artiodactyla > Suidae > Phacochoerus > Phacochoerus africanus. The sequence continues at coordinate 72,164,830 of NC_062553.1, forward strand.
CAAAATCTGCTTTCAAAGGTCCTAAAGATTACGTGTCTAGCATTCAGTGGGACCAGGAGCAGGAGGCTCAACACTTTAAATACCGTGAGTCGTCCATGGAGGCCATGCCTTCTCATTTTCTTTTTTTTTTTCTTTTAAATTTTATTTTATTGGAGTGTAACTTTGACTTACGATGTTGTGTTAGTTTTGGGCACAGCAAAGCGATTCAATTATACATATACATATATTCTTTCTCTTTCAGATTCTTTTCCCATGTAGGCTATTACGCAGTATTGAGTGGAGTTCCTCGTGCTCTATAGCGGGTCCTTGGTACCCATCTATTTCTAATAGCAGTGTGTATATGTTAATCCCAAACTCTTTTTTTTTTTTTTTTTGTCTTTCTGCCTTTTCTAAGACCGCTCCCGAGGCACATGGAGGTTCCCAGGTTAGGGGTCCAATTGGAACTGTATTCTCCGGCCTACACCACAGCCACAGCAAACACAGGATCCGAGCCGTGTCTGTGACCTACACCACAGCTCACGGCAATGCCGGATCCTTAACCCACTGAGCAAGGCCAGGGATCGGACCCGCAACCTCATGGTTCTTAGTTGGGTTCATTAACCACTGAGCCACGACGGGAACTCCTAAACTCCTAATTTATCCCTCCCCCTACCCCATGTTTTCTCTTTGGTCACCATAAATTGGTTTTCTATGTCTGTGGGTCAGTTTCTGTTTTGTAAATAAGTTCATTTGTGTCATTTTTTTTTCTTCTCATTTTCTTGAGTCTTCATCTGCAAAGCTTTAAAATTATCTCGAGAAATAAGGTGATATAGCTGATTTTTTTTTTAAAACAAATTTAAAAAGATAGACATCTTGGAGTTCCTGTTTCAGCTCAAAAGGTTAAGAACCTGACATTATGTCCGTGAGGATGTGGGTTCAATCCCTGGCCTCGCTCAGTGGGCTAAGGATCTGGCATTGCAGCAAGCTACAGTGTAGGTTGCAGATGTGGCTGGGATCCAGCAGCCACAACTGTGAGTCAACCCCTAGCTCGGGGAACTTCCATATGCCACGGGTGTGGCCTTGAAAAGAAAAAGAAAAGAAAAGAAAGATCTGTGCTACCCTGTAGTCTGACCCTAGGAATGAGCCTCCATGGATCAGATCAAGAGAGGTGGTGTGTTTTCTACTCTGAGGACTCTACAGTGTTTGCCAACCCCCAGAAGTGACCTAACCTCTTGGGGAGGGATGGGCTTTAGGTCATGAGTAACAGACCAACCCACAAATCTAGGAGCCCTTGCATCTGTGGAAACTGGAGTGGGCTTTGGGGGAAGAGAGGCAAAGCCTGGAGAATTACCATCCCTCTGCCTCCACCCCCCAGACACACACATTTCTAAGACGGTACCCTTGTGGCCGCCAGAAGCCAGATCTTTGCCAGGGTCTCAGAAACTGCCTTAACTTGAATCTCAGAGAACTGCTCACACCTTTGGCAGGAGGTTCTGCTTATTGGGAGGTGTTCCAAACAGGAGCCCAAAGCCATTTGCTGAGTCCCTAATAAATCCACGTGTAACTCCGTGGTCCCTGCGCTCGAAGGATGTGCCTTTTGTTGCTGATCCCCAGAAGCACCAAGCCCCCACTGAAATGAACGTTTCTCTGAGCAGCAGAGTCTTGGGGTATCTGGTCTGTGTCCCCTCCTCCAGCTCTCTCTGCTCACATGCCTGCAGCACAGCCTATGACCGCAGGTTGGTGACAGGCAGGGTGGCGGGAGGTGCTCCTGCGTGGGGGAGTTCTGCTGTTTTTACAACCGGAGCCAGCTCTGAGTGGATGGTGAGTAAGAGTAAGCCAGCTCTTCCTCTTCCCCCTGGGCTGCCTGTCCTCCCCGCCCTCCTGCCCGCCTGTCCGCCTGCACCAACCTTGTCGCTGGCCTGTTTCGGATATGGTGCTAAGCAAGGGCGGCTGCTTGGCTCGGATGTTCCCCAGGCTTGGGACCCAAACTCAAGAAGGCAGCAAAATCCGTAAGTGTGGGCGACACTGGCCTGTGTTTCCTTGTAGCCCACCTTCCTGCGTGAGGGCCTTTTGGGAGAGGTGGCAAATGTAAAGGCAGGGGTCCAGCCCTTGGTACTTTTACTTCCTGCATCAGGTAAATGGAAAGCGGTGTGTGGCACGCGAGCACAGCACGGATGTTGCCTGCATCTTCCAGCAACCGAGGGCGGGGGGCGGGGGTGGTGGTGGTGCTGGTTTTAGATGAAAAGGCCTTTTCTCTAAGAGAATCCTATTTCTGGCCAATTTCTTTTTTTTCAAGTAGAAAGAGCAGCTGCTTGCTTATTCTTATGTTTGAACATTATAATATAAGAACAATTGGGATTATCCACCCTTTAGTGGACATTGATTTTGCCATTTTTATGTTCAGCTTATGAGAGTGGTGTTTGTTTTGGATTTAAGCTGCTCTTTTGTGTGCATCGCTAACATATTTGTCAGCTGCCAGATGATTACAAGCAGCTATAAAGGAGAGTTTTCTTCTAGAGGGACTTCCACAGTCCATGCTCAAAGAATTGGTTGTGTATCGTCCGTAGGGGGAAAAAAAAATAATTCATTGGTGTCTTTGTGTGTGTCTGTGTGTGGTTTCTTTCTTTCTCGGTAGCTGTAGTCTGCAAGTTGGGCATCTTTAAGCGTAAGAATTGATTTCTCATTTTGTAACATGAGTTCGTCTCAAACTTCCAGTTCAGTGGAATCCAGCTTTACATGAAACTTTAGAAAAATGCTCTCGTGCATCAGAAGTGCCTCTCCAAGCCAGGTGCACTTCGTGCTCACCTGCTGGCAGTGTGTGATTAGCAGCCAGCTACCCTCTGGTGTTCTGATTTGTGCCAAATGCATTCTGCGTGTGGGAGTCTGTGCTTGGGAAGACAGTCATGCTCATTATGCGACCTCTTCCTTAGAAGTAATGTGCCAAAATCGCAGAGGCAGAAAAGCCAGAAACAGTGTGAGGCTTGGTATTGATGAACCATAAAAATCAGAATTTCACCTCATAACGTTGCTTTGTTCTTGGATACATCATGCCTTCCAGCTATGAGCTCACCAACCCTTGCTCTATCTCTGGGCCAGTTGGCATCACTGCCCATCCGCAGACGGAGAATGGGAGATGCGGCTGGACCAGCCAAATTGCCCCCAAGCCAGGTGATCTATCGAGAACTGGGAGCCAACTCCCTTGATGCCTCTCCAGCCCCTCGCTGTCTGAGACAACGGGGCTTAGAAGAGAGAGCTAGAGACAAGTTGAAACTGCCAGGGAAGCCTGAAAGCAATCTGTCCTTGAATTATCATCTAGAAGCCAGGAGACACCAAATAGCGGGTCAAACAGTGGAATCCTAAGTGGAGATTGGGAGAAGACAGCAGGGAGAAGGTTAAACATGAAGCATTTGGAGATCTAAGTTCAAGACTGGAAGGAATATGCTGGCAGATCCTTTTAGTGCTGGCTGAAATGCCTCTCTTCCTGTGGGCTGAAATGTGCTAGATAATATCTGTCATCCAGAAAGTACAGAATGTTCTCCAGTAGGAAATGATAATCAAAGGAAAGCTAATGCATACACTTTAATTGCTAATTCTGTAAATATTTATCAAGTATCTTGCATGAACCAGATCCTATGACATTCATCTTTGCAGCCTCACTGCCCATCCCATGGTAGATAGATAAGGGATGAACTGATCAATGCGCGGACATGTGCTGTCCATGAAAGTTTATTATAAGGACTTCCTGTCTCCTCCCTGAGCTTCTTCCCTGGGAACTGCCCATATAATCCAACAGAGTCTCCTGCCTCACCCCTCCCAGAACCACCCACTCGCAGGAAGGAGAATCTCCTTAATGAAGGCAATACCGGTCTGTGTGCTCATAGGGAGGAAGGCTCTTTGCACTTTTACCCAGATTGAATCTGGGAAAACCGTGTCAGGAAGGTCACACCCTCACCAACTCAGTGCAGTAACATTTGCATGTCATCGACTTCACTACAGCAAGCCCGCCAGGTGCATAATCTCTGGGTGGGGGCAATCAGAGCAGATTTGCCTTCGTGGTCTCCAGAGCCCTCACCTTTCATCCACTGACTCTTTCCTCGTAGGATCCCAGCCTCGTCTCAGACCTGGGCAGCTGGGATCTAGGAAAGGCACATCAGGTGCCATTATTGATTGAACGCCCTCCATGCATTGGCCTCAGACCATATGCAGAATTCGACTACTGCACCTGACCAGTTGGTTCACATTTTAAACAAATAAATAGGCAGCTAGAGTTGAACTAAGTGGCAGGGAAAGTGGAAATATACTCCGGAGAGAGGCTGGTGTGCCAGAGAGGGGAAACCGGTTAGAGCCTGTCATTTGGGGATCTTGAGTAGGACAGGATCTTGAAATATCTCAGCTCCAGCTCCATGTTTGTGACCAGCCAGAGGAAAGGCAAATTTGCTTGGTAGAAAGTTGAGCCACATACTTCAAGCCCTTAATCTAGATTCATTCTTTTGTCATTGTTTCTGTCTTTGGATCACCACCATACCTTGTCTGCGCTTCTGACAAGGCATGTGGCCAGCTGTGGCCAAGGAATCGTTTGTTTACTTTCTTCTCTAGTAGGACGTGGGATCCATAAGAATAGCGACTTTGTGTTGTTCATCTCTGAATTCCCAAAGCCTGATCAATAAATGTTTGTTGAATGAGCTTATCTATGAAACAGAAACAGACTCATAGACACAGGGAACAGACTGGTTGTTGCCAAGGGAGGATTGGGGAGGGATGGACTGGGGATTTGGGATTAGCAGGTGCAAACTATTATATAGAGAATGGATAAACAATAAGGTCCTCTGTATAGCATAAGAGACTATATTTAATAACCTGTGATATGGAGTTCCCGTCATGGCTCAGTGGTTAACGAATCCGACTAGGAACCATGAGGTTGAGGGTTCGATCCCTGGCCTCGATCAGTGGGTTAAAGATCCGGTGTTGCTGTGGGTGTAAGTCACAGACATGGCTCAGATCCTGCATTGCTACGTCTACGGCGTAGGCTGGCAGCTGTAGCTCCAATTCGACCCCTAGCCTGGGAACCTCCATATGCCACAGGAGCGGCCCAAGAAATGGCAAAAAGACAAAAAACAAAACAAAACAAAAACAAACAAACAAAACTGTGATAAATTATAATGGAAAAGAGTATGAAAAAGAATGTATACCACTTAGGTGCACAGCAGCAATTAACCCAACATTGTAAATCAACTATACTTCAGTAAAATAAATTTTTAAAAAATTATTGAGTTTACACATGATACCTGCCTCAGGGACAATAACTGAGTCTCAAGTGAGAGGTTGGCCTGGGATATCAGATGCTCTAGGATTTCAAAGTGGATGCTCACAGGATTTCACTGTGGACCTGAGTGGTCAGACAGCTTTCTTGAATATGGTGTTACTGACTGAGATCTTGAGCTGAGGGGATTAAGAGGTGAGAGTGGTGAGTTCCCATCATGGCTCAGCGGAAACAAATCTGACGAGCATTCTTGAGAAGGCAAGTTTGATCCCTGGCCTTGCTCAGTGGGTTAAGGCTCTGGCGTTGCTGTTGCTGTGACCTGTGATGTAGGTCGCAGACACTGCTCGGATCTGGAGTGGCTGTGGTGTAGGCCAGCACCTACAGCTCCTATTTGACCCCTAGCCTGGGAACCTCCATATGCCATGGGTTCGGCCCTAAAAAGACAAAAAAAAAAAAAAGAAAAGAAAAAGAGTTGTGGGGGTGGGCAACGGCCGGAGGCAGAGGCTCAGAATTAAGGATGCTCTAGTGGCTCTCAGGAAACAGTGAGGCTGAGGCAGAGGGTTTGTGTTTGAAATCCCGTGTCACATATAAGAAAGGTAGGATGAAGCCAGTGTTGTGAAGGGACAGGCAAAGATGTTTGACGTGGAGACTTTCAATAGGAGAAACCACTGAGGCCATTTAAGCCAAACTCTAAAGGATAAAAGGAAAGCCCCAAAGAGCTGGACCCAGCAGTTCCTGGCAAGGTGGGTTGGAGCAAGCTGCCTGCTCAGGAAGGTACAGCAACCATCTATGAGTTATGTAATCAAATCCTGGTCTTAGAGAGGCAGCAGTGGGAGTGAATTCCAAGATTTGGAGGAGGTGGTTGTTTCATTTTGAGATCAAGGTATCATTTGGATCCAGTTTTCTCTAAATGCGGATGAAAATAGTGCTTACTGGACTCTTTATTAAGTGCTTACTATATGGCAGTCATTGTTCTAAGCATTTTACATATAGTATCTCAATTCATCCTCACATCCTCTTTGAGGTCAGTTAACTGAAGCAAAGAAACTTGCGATCAAGAAACTTGACCAAGGTCGTATGGTTAGGAAGAGCCAGGATTCAGACCAGGACGTCAGGCAGCACAGCTCAGAATGTTAACCACAAATGCCTACTTCTGCAGGCTCATGGGAGGGTTTATGGTTTGATGAGAGGTTCTAGAATGCAATGTGTTCTCATTTGAAAGGAGAACTGAGAAGCATTTTCTGCATCTGCTTAGCACTCATCATTATTCATTGCCTGCTCCCAGGTAAGGTGATCCATATACAATGCGATGTAAAAATCTATAATTGCATAATATGCTTTTTCTTTTTACACATTTCTTTTCTTTTTTTTTGTTGTTTGTTTGTTTGTTTGTTTGTTTAGGGCTGCACCCACAGCATGCAGATGTTCTCAGAGTAAGGGTTGAATCAGAGCTGCAGCCGCTGGCCTATACCACAGGCACAGCTACACCAGATCTGAGCTGAGTCTGTGACCTACACTGCAGCTTACAGCAATGCCAGATCCTTAACCCACTGGGCAAGGCCAGGGATCGAACCTACATCCTCGTGGATACTAGTTGGGCTGGTTACCGCTGAGCCACAATAAGAACTCCTGATTTTCCTAATTTTAAAATGAGTAATAGGAGTTCCCTGGTGGCTCATCAGGTTAAGGATCATGTATTTTCACTGCTGTGGCTCTGGTTACAGCTTTGGTGTGGGTTCAATTCCTGGCCTTGGGAACTTCCACCTGCCTTGGATGAGGCCCCCCAAAAAGAGAATCATATTCTTTTTTTTTTTTGTCTTTTCTATGGCTGCACCCGTGGCATATGGAGGTTCCTAGGCTAGGGGTCTAAACGGAGCTGTAGCCGCCGGCCTACACCACAGCCACGGCAACACCGGATCCTTAATCCACTGAGTGAGGCCAGGGATCAAACCCACAACCTCATGGTTCCTAGTCGGATTCGTTAACCACTGAGCCACGACAAGATCTCCAAGAATCATATTCTTTATAAACATCCAAATATTATAGAAATAACAGCTATAGAGTGACTGTCCCATGCAATCCTAATTGCCCCCTAAATCATTGTCCATTATTGGGTGGAAATTCCTCCAGCTCTTCTCTTTTATGTATGCTGACATATTATCATCATGGATGTCGATAGTAATCTTTTTTCCCCCGTAGGCAATCATAGTTTTTCATTTAATGTATTTCGGACATCTCTCCATGTCAGAAAATACAGTTTCATTTTATTTCCTTTAAAAGTTGTGTAGGGCTCATGTTCACGTTCAGCATTCCCCAGTGTGGGTTCAGGTTCTTTTCCAATCAGCAGAGCCACAGGTGTGACGTGACCTAAATTCTTACCTCAATGCCCCGCTTGTTCCTTTTGGGTCTTGGACCCGACTCAAGGAGAAGCAAGCTCAGGAGGGACTCAGCTTTTGGTTTCTGTGACCATAAGAGACCCTCGCATTTCTCTCGTCCTCACCATGAGCCAGGTACGGTTCCCAGCCCCATTTTCTGGGTGAGGCGACGGAGACTTAGAGAGGTGACGTTAACTTGCTTGCTCAAGTCCATATGGTTAGAAATTAGAAAGGTGGAATTCAAACCCTGGCTCCATGATTCCAAAGCCTGTGTATTTAGCACCACACTCTCTCCTTATCTCTTTCGAGAGTCTTTTTACCTAAAGATGAGGTGGTCTCCGCAGCGTGTCATGTTGGGGTCGATTGTGGAGGAAGAGTTAGTGCGTAAGAGGGGCTCTGCCCCTTCTCCTTCTGGAGCACATCACAAACACCAGCATGTAAAGGAGGACTTGTCCCAAGAAGCACCTTCCTGGAGTTCCACTGTGGCTCAGCGGTGATGAACCTGACTAGTATCGTGAGGATGAAGGTTCGATCCCTGGCCTCATTCAGTGGGTCAGCTTCAGCTCCAGTTCAACCCCTAGCCTGGGAATTTCTATATACCACAGGAGCAGCCTTAAAAAAAAAAAAAAAGAGAGATGAAGCACCTTCCTTTCTGCTGTTACTCTCTTCATCCCCTCCCTGTAGGTCTCTTGTTAGTCTGGAGTTTGACCCACTGCCTCTCAACAGTCCCAGACGATGCCTCGAACCTCGTTTAGTCTCCTCCCTGCTGGCGGAGGCTAAGGGAAAAGCCGCTGAAGTTCCTGGGGAGAGTGGGGGGAACCCCTCCACATCCCAGCTAGGTGACATGACAGCTGCAGAAAATCCACATCCAGCCACCCAGCCCAGCCCAGCCCAGCCCACTCGGGAATTTCAAAAGAGCCAGTTTACGTAGATGAGTGTAGATACACAATCTCGGTGGAGGACTTAGTGGTTTTGTTTTGTTATCTAAGTGAACTAGACTGGTTTGCTATACAGCCTCTTTTTTATTTTATTTATTTATTTATTTATTTATTTATTTATTCCTTTGTACAGCATGGGGACCAAGTTACACATACACGTGCACATAATTTTTCCTCCCATTGTTGTGTTGAGATGTCAGTATCTAGACATGGTTCTCAATGCTACACCCCGGGATCTCATTGTAAATCCATTCCAAGAGCAATAGTTTGCATCCGTTGATCCTAAGCTCCCGATCCCTCCCACTCCCTCCCTCTACCTCTGGGCAGCCACAAGTCTATTTTCCAAGTCCATGATTTTCTTTTCTGTGGAAATATTCATTTGTGCTGTATATTAGATTCCAATTATAAATGATATCATATGGTATTTGTCTTTCTCTTTCTGACTTATTTCACTCAGTATGAGTCTTTAGTTCCATCCATGTTGCTGCAAATGGCACTATGTTGTTCTTTTTTATGGCTGAGTAGTATTCCATTGTGTATATATACCACATCTTCTTAATCCAATCGTCTGTCAATGGACATTTGGGTTGTTTCCATGTCTGGGCTATTGTGAATAGTGCTGCAGTGAACATGCAGGTGCATGTGTCTTTTTTAAGGAAAGTTTTGTCAGGATATATGCCCAAGAGTGGGATTGTGTACAGCCTCTTTTAATGGAATAAATTAACCCCTTAGCTTTGTGTTAGGAAAGGCTACCAAAGACCATACAAGATAAATTCTATGTCCTAGATCCTGGAAACCATTAATTTTTGAATTATTTTTGTTTTACCTAATTTTGTGGCATTGAATAATTTCACCCCAAACTGGGCATTTTTATAGAACTCCAGGGTTAGAAGGGGAACTGAAAATCCAAGTGGTTCAGTTTCTTGTCTCTTATGTTTTATAACAGCTCCCTAGAGTGATCCCCCAGCCTCCATTTGAACACTGTTATAGAGAGTAAACTCCCTGGAGTTCCTGTTGTGGCTCAGTGAGTTAAAAATCTAACTAGTATCCATAAGGATGTGGGTTCGATCCTTGACCTCGCTCAGTAGATTAAGGATCCAGCGTTACAATGAGCTTTGGTGTTGATGGGATCTGGCGTTGCTGTGGCGCAGGCTGGCAGGTGCAGCTCTGATTTGATCCCTAGCCTGGGAACTTCCATATGCCACAGGTGTGGCCCTAAAAAGAAAAAGAAAAAAGAAAAAAGAAAAGAAAGAAAATGAATTCCCTAAAGCAGACAACCTCATTTGCAGAGCATTTCAAATTACAGTGTTCTTCTTTATACTAATTCTATCCTAACTTCAGTCCTTTCATCCTTCTCGGACCAAGCAGAAGATACTGAATGGTTTTTTTCACTTTACCACCTTCCGATTTTTGAGAACAGTTACCATATTTCTGCTAAATCTTCCCTTTTCCAAGTTAGTTGTTTAATTCCTTCACCTGTTATTTGCATGTTGTGATCCAAAATCCTGGGCTGTTAAGTCCCTCTACCTTGATTGGGTTCTGATTTGTCCCTGTCCCTCTCACGTGAGTGACATCTAACTTAGAACACAGCGCTTCCGGGAAGATGAGATGAGGACCTCATCCTCGATGCTCTACTTCTATTACGTGCATAAACTTAGACTTTCATCCCATTCATCAAAAGAAGGGGAAACTAAGGAACTCCATCCTGGGAGGTTTGTACAACAAACCACAAAACCACTTCATCAATTTCTTTTTCTTCAGGCAATAGTTTCGGAAAAATCTGTGGACCTAGACTTTTTTTATTTTGAGTATCGTAGCATCTTTCTGATATGCCATTTTTTCATAATATTTATCCATGGTCCATCCATAAGATAGGAATTGTGTGGAAATAACAATGTTTAACTTTTCATTAGTGTCTGAGTAACACCTCCTAAGGTACCAAATACTGAGGCTTCCTAAAGGTGTCTTTAAACAGATGAAATATTGAAGACTGAGACTTTATGTCAGTGATTCTTTGGAGTGGATGGCTAACCCCTTAAAGACTAGATGTTTTTTGTTTTGTTTTGTTTTGGCTGCTCTCCCCACCCCCTTTACTGCTGCCCTGATGGCGTCAAGTTTCTGTGAATTCTTTCAGATCCTTGAAAGGTTTACTGCTTCCCTCCTCTGCTGCAGGATTTAGGTACCCACTCCAGATCCCGATTAGTTTTTGTAACACTAGAAGAAAGTGAAGTAATAGAGTAGCTTTCCCTCAAAAAGCTTTCTTTGATTATAAACTGTGTCCATGTCTATATAAGATCTGATTACACTTTAGACTTCCTTAGAGACATCAATGCTAGAATATACAAGACAGCATGTGGTCGGGGAGGTGGGAGAAGACGTTAGATGCCCTCGTATCATTTTCTAAAAAGCATCTGATTGGGGCATCTGTACAGGAGAGTGTCACCAAAGGTCATTACATATAAGGCAACCACCATCCAAATTATACTGCCTCTCAGCCATTGGCTAAATTTAAAACAGAAGACAAAGTCTTAAAGCCAAATGATTTTTTTTTTTTTTGGTCTTTTTTTAGGGCTGCACCCACGATGTACGGAAGTTCCCAGGCTAGGGGTCCAATTGGAGCTGTAGCCACCACCCTACACCACAGCCACAGCAACATGGGATCTGAGGCTCATCTGTGGCCTATACCACAGCTCACGTCAATGCCAGATCCTTAACCCACCAATCAAGGCCAGGGATCGAACCCGCATCCTCATGGATGCTAGTCAGTTTTGTTAACCACTGAGCCGCAATGGAACTCCAAAGCCAAATGAATTTTATTTTATTTTATTTTATTTTTTGCCTTTTCTAGGGCCGAATCCATGGCATGTGGAGGTTCCCAGGCTAGGGGTCTAATCGGAGCTGTAGCCGCTGGCCTATGCCAGAGTCACAGCAACACAGGATCCGAGCCGCATCTGCAACCTACACCACAGCTCCTGGCAACGCCAGATCCTTAACCCACTGAGTGAGGCTAAGAATCAAACCCGCGACCTCATGGTTCCTAGTCGGGTTCATTAACCACTGCACCACGGCAGGAACTCCCCAAATGAATTTTAAATAAAGGCCAATTACCTATACCTGGGCATGTGTTGGCTAAGAGTGGGTATATGTAGTTACATGGAAGATTATGTTGGAAATGTTTAGGAGGGAGTTCCAAATCCAACTAGAATCCGTGAGGATGCAGGTTAGATCCCTGGCCTCAAACAGTGGGTTAAGGATCCGGTGTTGCAGTGAGCTGTGGTGTAGGCCAGCAGCCGTAGCTCTGATTCCACCCCTAACCTGGGAACCTCCATACGCCGCAAGTGCAGCCCTAAAAAGACAAAAAAGAAAAGGGAAAAAAGAAATGTCTAGGAGAGTCAGCACATGCCACCCAAGCGTTGCTGGGATGAGTCCACCGCCTGCCACCATCCCTTTCTGATCTCAAAGGCCCACACTGACTCTGTAAAATGTTCAGTATGATTTCCTCTTCTTAAAACGGTGACCTTTTCCAGGCCAATTAAAAGGTGCTGCTTTGAGGACATTGGAACCCAGGCTCAAGGGGATAAAAGGAAATCGAAACTTCTATTAAAAAGAGCTAATGATGCCTGGAGCAGTTGGGATTAAAAAAGAACAAAGTCAATTTTAAAAAGATCCCCAAATCAAAGAGCTGCTTTTCTCACCAAATACGGAGGGAAAGCAAAATGATTTTCAGTGAAAAATGGGGCAGTGGAATCAGCCTTTTGCCTCTAGATCCTGGGGCTTGAATCAAAACCAGTGAGCGGTTTTGAGCAAACTCCTTTGAACTTCTTGGGGAAAATGTGCTGCATAAATTTAAGATCGTATGATAAACTAAACTAGCTTTTCTCCCAAATTAGATAAAATGATCCAGGAAGATGTTAAAAAGTCATGTATATGTAGGATTCGTTTATAATTGATTCTCCGTCTGACATAAAACAAATCCTGGTTTAAAACGATTGCCTTTGGAGTAGATAAGCAATGAGATCCTGCTGTGGGGCACTGGGAACTATATCTAGTCACTTATGATGGAGCATGATGGAGGAAAATGTGAGAAAAAGAATGTATATATGTACAAATATACATTTATATATGTATAAATGTCTCTTTAGTGTACGGTAGAAAATTGACAAAACACTGTATACCAGCTATAATGGAAAAAATAAAAATCTTTTAAAAATAAAATAAAAAAATAAAATTTGGCATTTAAAACAATTGAGATATAATAGACAAATAATATTATATTAGTTTTAGGTGTACAACCATGATTTGATATGCATATATGTTGTGAAATGATTACCACAGTAAGTTTAGTTGACATTCATCACCACACATTGTTAAAATTTTTTTATGATGAGAACTTTTAAGATTCTCTTAGCGACTTTTATTTATTTCCTTTTCTTAGGGCTGCGCATGTGGCATATGGAGGTTCCCAGGCTAGGGGTCGAATCAGAGCTGCAGCTGCCAGCCTACACCACAGCCACAGCAACGCCAGATCCTTAACCCACTGAGAGAGTCCAGGGATTGAATCCACATCCTCTAGATACTAGTTGGGTTCGTTACCTCTGAGCCACAGGGGGAATTCCTCTTAGCAACTTTTAAAAATATGATACAGTAAAAAAAAAAAAAAAGGGATTAGGCCCCTAGCCTGGGAACCTCCATATGTCACAGGAATCGGCCCTAGAAAAGACAATATATATATATGTGATAAGTCTTATTATCTATCTATCTATCTATCTATCTATTTTTTTTTGGACTTTTTGCCTTTTCTTGGGTCACTCCCACGGCATATAGAGGTTCCCAGGCTAGGGGTCCAATCAGAGCTGCAGCCACCAGCCTACGCCAGAGCCATAGCAACGCAGGATCCCAGCCGCGTCTGCAACCTACACCACAGCTCACGGCAACACCAGATCCATAACCCACTGAGCAAGGCCAGGGACCGAACCTGCAACCTCATGGCTTCTAGTCGGATTCATTAACCACTGTGCCATGACAGGAACTCCTCTTGTTATCTATAGTCCCATCTCCAGCACTCATGTCTCATATCTGGAAGTTCGTACCTTTTGTCCACCTTCACCCATTTTGCCTGCTCCCCATCTCCCATTCCCTGCATATAGTAATCACCAGTGTGTTCTCTGTATCTATGAAGTTGGTTTTTTTCTTTTTTTCCAGATTACACATGTAAATGAGATTATGCAGAATTTGTCTTTGGCTAATTTCACTTGGCATATAATTCCCTCAAGGTCCCTCCATGTTGTCGCAAATGGCAGGTTTTCCTTCTTTTTATGGCTGAATCATATTCCAGTGTGTATATGTACCACAGCGTCTTTATCCACTCATCCACCAGTGGACACGTAGGTTGTTTTCGTCTTTTGGCTATTGTAAATAATGCTACAGTGAACATGGAAATGCAGATATCTTTTCAAGTTAGTGTCTTCATTTCCTTCTGATAAATACCCAGAAGTGGAATTGCTGGATTATATGGTAATTCTATTTAAAAAATGTAAAGGAACCTCCATGATCTTTTCCTTAGTGGCTGCATCAATTTATATTCCTACCAGCACTTCATGAGGGTTCCCTTTTCTCCAGTCCTTGCCAATATTTAATATTTCTTGTTTTTTGCTAATAGCTCTTCTACCAGTTGTGAAGTGATATCTCACTGTGGTTCTGATTCACATTTTCCTGACAATTAGTGACACTTAGTACTTTTTCATATACTTATTGGCCATCTGACTGTCTTCTTTAGAAAAATGTCTATTCAGTTCCTCTGCCCATTTTTGAGCTGTTTGGGCCTTCTGCTATTGAGTTGTATGAGTTCTTTATATATTTTGCATATTAACTTATTGGATATAAGATTTGCAAATATTTTTTCCCATTCTATAGGTTGCCATTGATTTTATTGATGGTTTCCTTTGCTATACAGAAGATTTTTAGTTTGATGTAGTTCCACTTGTTTATGTCTGCTTTTGGTGTTAAATTTAAAAATTGTTGCCAGGGAGTTCCCTTGTGGCACAGTGGGTTAAGGATCCAGCATTGTCACTGCAGCGGCTCAGGGGACTGCTGTGGTGCAAGTTCGATCCCTGGCTGGGGAACTTCCACATGCCACAGGCACAGCCCACCCAAAAAATTCATTGCCAAGATGGATGTAAAGGAGCTTACCTTCTATGTTTTCTTCTAGGAGTTTTATGGTTTCAGGTCTGGGTTCAAGTTTAATCCATTTCAAGTTGATTTTTGTGTATGGTGTTAAGATACTGGTCCAGTTTTATTCCTTTGCATAAACCTGGCCCATTTTCTCAATACCATTTATTAAAGAGACTGTCCTTTCCTCATTGTATATTCATGACTCTTTTTTTGCAAATTAATTGTCCATATATGCATGGATTTATTTCTGGGCCTTCTGTTCTGTTCCTTTGATTTTTGTGTCTGTTTTTATGCCAATACCATACTGTTTTGACTAGAGTATATTATGTGCTATAGTAATAGCTTTGTAATATAGTTTGAAATCAGAAAGTGTGAAGTCTCCAGCTTTGTTTTTCTCAAGATTGCTTTGGCTATCTAGGGTCTCCTGTGGTTCAACACAAATTTTAGGATTGTTTGTTCCATTTGTAAAAAATGCCAATCGAATTTCAATAGGGACTGCATTGAATCTATAGATTGCTTTAGGTGATGGGGGCATTTTAACAATATTCATCCTTGCCATCCATGAGTATAGAATATCTTACCATTTATTTGTGTTTTCTACAATTTCTTTCATCAGTGTCTATAATTTTTCAGTGTACAAGTCTTCCACCTCCTTGGTTAAATTTATTGCTGGATATTTTATTCTTTTGAATGCAGTTGCAAATGGAATTATTTTCTTAATTTCTAAAATCTTGCATTTTGATGACTTGTAATGTACACAGGAACAGATGTTAGGTGATTGCTGTGGATGATAATTGTTATAACCATGGTAGATTTTTCACTTCTTAATACAGTTTATAATAACCATCTGCATTAGTCTGCTCAATCTGCCATGACAGAATACAATGGCCTGCATGGCTTAAACAATAGAAATGTGTTTTCTCACAGTTCTGGAGGCTGGAAAGTCCACAATCAAGATCAGGTTTCCAGCAGGCCTTGACTTCTGGTGAGAGCGCTGTTCCTGGCTTGCAGATGGCCACCTTCTCATTGCATGCTCTCATGGCCTTTCCTGGGTGCCTGCAAAAGTATAGCAGAAAGAAAGGGGGAAAATGAGCTCTTTGGTGTCTCTTATAAGAACATTAATCTTCTTAAAGCAGAGCCTCACCCTTCTGATGTCATTTAACCTTACTTTTTTAGAGGCCCTTATCTCCAAATATAGCCATATTGGGGGTTAGCATATGAACATGTGAATTTGGTGGAGGAACACAAACATTCAGTCTCTAACACCATGTAACAATAACTAAGAGGTCAGGGAACTCCTGGGTTTGGAAAGGGGCTAGGGCCTTGCACATCAGTAGGTAATACCTTCGCCACTTAGAGGATATTTGGGTGGGTAGCTGGAAAGCCATTGGGTAACCTAAGAGCAGGCTTGTATTGCATTTTCTTTTCTTGTTTTGTTTTTGTTTTTGGTCTTTTTAGGGCCACACCCACAGCATACGGAAGCTCCCAGGCTAGGGGTCGAATTGGAGCTGTAGCTGCTGACCTATGCCACAGCCACACCAATGCCAGATCTGAACCACATTTGTGACCTATACCACAGCTAATGGCATAGTGTTGTATTTTCTGTTCATTTACATTTAAATGAACTAATTGCCCAAGCCAAGGAGCACCACAACTGTACCACAACCAGCAGGAGCCTCTTCACTACACATTTAGTGGAACTCCCTTAAAGTATATTTAATGGCACTGTAGCCAATGGGAAATTCTCTATCAGAACCCATCATTTTGGGATATTGGTTATCCATCCGGCAAATCAGGACCTTGGCAAAGGAAGCTTTGCAGAGTCCAACTTCATTACTCTGAACTTCTACCTGGGTGTGGTTTCAATGATGGGTAAAACCATTGTTGTTGGGAGTTCCTGTCGTGGCGCAGTGGTTAAGGAATCCGACTAGGAACCATGAAGTTGCGGGTTCGATCCCCAGCCTTGCTCAGTGGGTTAAGGATCCGGCATTGCCGTGAGCTGTGGTGTAGGTCGCAGATGCGGCTCGGATCCTGCGTTGCTCTGGCTCTGGCATAGGCCGGCGGCTACAGTTCTGATTAGACCTCTAGCCTGGGAACCTCCATATGCTGTGAGAGTGGCCCAAGAAATGGCAAAAAGACACACACACACACAAAACCATTGTTGTTGAATTAAAAAGGTTTTCTAAAGTAAAGAAAATCACTCCTACTTATACTAGGACTCAAAGCTACTTTATTGGCCTTTAGGGTTTCAACATAACGGGGTTGGGGGGGGGGACTGCGTCATCTCAGCTTAGAAGTTCTAGGATGAATTAAGTGTAAAATTTAATTGCAAAAAGAAGTACACAGGCACTTGTGTGCCAGTGTGTATTAAGCCAAGGCCAACATGTGCAGTGCTGGCCATCAGTTTTAGCAGTTTAATAATTCGAGTTAGATAAGGAGAAAGGGGAGTTGCTGAGACAGGGAAGATGGCTCTTCTCAAAAGCAAAAAGACATCTGGCCTGATAAGAGGACAGCTGAAAGAGGAGCTGAAGATAACCAGGAGAAACTGATCATAAATTTACCACAGGGTTCAGACAGGGTCAGGCTGCTGAATTACAGACCGGGGTCCCTTTGTTGAATTTAGAACTTCCATCCTGGTTTCGGTACCTCTAGGCAGCCTTCTTCTCCAGACAGTAGGTGGTGGGATGTGCACGGATGAGAAGAATCACCCGGATGAATAGCTTTTCTGGATTACGCATAGTTGATGGAACCGCACGTTCCCTGCAAAGTGGATCAGCCCATGTTCCATTCCACAGGCCACTGCCTGAGCTGTGCTATGTCAAGTGGGTAATAAAAAACTCACCTGACAGCTTAAAAGTTTTAATTATTACATTTCTCTTATGATCCCTGAGAGGCCAGGCCTTCCTGGAGAGGGTGTTTGAGTTATGAGTTTTCATAAGGTATGAAATACATTTGAGTGTGTAGTATGGTGTGTGTGTGTGTGTTTGTATATATATGTGTGTGTGAGTGTGTGTGTGTGAGTGTGTGTGTGTGTGTGTGTGTGTGTGTCTGTGTTCCAGCAACACCATAGCTGGTGAGCTAAGCGACTTACCCGTGTGGTCTGGGCATTCTAGCGGGTCGTTCAGGGATGCAGACCGGAGCAGGTGGATTGGGTGTGGGAGGAGAGCAGTGGGAGGAGTGGGCCACACGTCATACTCCACCCATCCTCCTTTCTGCTTCATGGAAAGCTTGACTGTGAAAGTAGAACTGAACACCCTCAGGTCTGCTGCTGTGAAATGAGCGAATGTCTTACGGAACTGCTTGATGCACTGAAAACAGTGTCCTGTACAATTACATGATGTGTCTCAAGCATGATTGTCATTTCTGCCACTAGTGCCACTAGGCTGCCAGCAATAGGAATCCCTTCTTGAGGTCTTCCATGTACCAGACCCTGTTCTAAATCAGGATTTTTCTTTTTCTTTTTTTCTTTTTAGGGCTATCCCTGCGACATATGGGAGTTCCCGGGCTAGGGGTTGAATGGAAGCTGTAGCTGCCACCTACTCTGTAGCTGGTGTCAACACTGGATCCTTAAGCCACTGAGTGAGGCCAGGGAAGGGATTGAACCTGCATCTTCACAGACATTATGTTAGGTTCTTAACACGCTGAGCTACAACAGGAACTCTTAGATCAGGAGTTTTCAGTCTTGGCTCTTTTTAACCTCTGGGGCTATGCAATTCTTTGAGCTGGGGCTGTCCTGGGGCTGTCTTGTAGGCAGTGTCCCTGGGCCCTTCCACCAGGTGTTAGAAGCACACTCCCTTTCCCCCTCATTGTGACAACCTGAAGGTTACCAGACATTGTGAAATGTCCTCTGGGAGCAAAATTGCCCCTGGTTGAGAACCAGTGTTCCAGACACACAACCTGTTTGCGATGGGGTGTGGTGTCTGCAAAGAGCATGAGCTTGGTGTCACACCACTGTCTCCGTTCCTGCATTCACTTTAGTTCCTGAGCTCTGTCCGTGTGCCAGCAACCGTGCCAGCTGATGGGGAGAAAAGGGTGAAAATTCTAGGGTTTTCTCTTTAAGGAGAAGCATCTGCTAAGCTGGAAATACTCATAAATAAATAAATTGCCGGGAGTTCCCGTTGTGACTCAGTGGTTAACGAACCCTACTAGGAACCATGAGGTTACGGGTTCGTTCCCTGGCCTTGCTCAGTGGATTGAGGATCTGGCATTGTCGAGAGCTGTGATGTAGGTTGCAGATGCGGCTTGGATCCCGCGTTGCTGTGGCTCTGACGTAGGCCGGTGGCTACAGCTCTGATTCGACCCCTAGCCTGGGAACCTCCATATGCTGCGGGAACAGCCCTAGAAAAGGCAAAAAGTCATAAATAAATAAATAAATAAATAAATTGCCAACAATGGGGCAAATGCTGTGAACTCCATGTGCTCAGGAACTGGGAGCACATGGTAGCGGTCTGGGAGGGAGCATTCTCAGCAGCTTGGGAAGCAGCCCAAGAAGACTGGCAGCATCAGGGAAGGCTTCCCTCCATTGTCTAGTCTGGACTGAGTCTTCAAAGACAAGTCAAATGCAGGAGATGAGAATCCTGAACAGAGGCATAGTTCAGTGTTGCAACATGGATGCCTAAGACAAGATGTGGAGATGACAAAAGCCTACAGTGTGTGTATGTGCTGGGCAGGAAAATGCAAAAGTCTGAAGGGGTCCACAGATGACCCTGTGTGCTGTTCTAAGAGCTTGTGCTTGATTGTAGGAGGTGAGGAGCCATTGACGGGCCTTAAGTCGGGAGCGGAATGGGTTTTTTAACACCAATTGCTTTGGTCGGTATGCATAGAATGGATTTAAGGGACGCAAGAGTCAAAGCAGGGAGTCTGATTTAGGCTGCTAGGAGATAATAACGGCCTGAACGAGGGCCAAGGAAGGAGGGGAGGGATTTGAGAATGCTCTCAAAGATAAGAAGGCGTGACTTAGTGACTCTTTGGATGTGAGAGATGAGGAAGAAGGAGCACTCTGGGATGACAGCCTGTCACACTTGTTCTAAGGCATCGCTCTCCATGTCTAGCATGCAGGAAATCCTCAGAGAGGGTAAGCAATGTATTATGCTATCCGACCAGCTTCTTCTTATCATCATTTTGCAGATGAGAAAATTGAAGCTCAGAGGAAATTGAAGCTTTGGGTTAGCCCTAAGTCACACAGCTAGTGACCCGAGCCCTTTTTTTTTTTTCCTTTTTTTTTGGCCATCGCGTGGCATATGGAGTTCCCCAGCCAGGAATCAGGTCTGAGCCACAGTTGTGACCTATACCACAGCTGTGGCAAGACCAGATCCTTAACCCACTGCGCCGGGCCAGAGATCAAACCTGTGTCCCAGTGCTCCAGAGACACCGCTGATCCCTTTGCGCCACAGCAGGAGCTCCTGACTGTCCGACTTCTTCTCTCTTCTACTGTGTGACTCTGGCTAAGTGTAGATTAAACTGGTGCAAATGGCATCACTCCAAAAGAAGCAGACTCAGTTACCACTGGCTTTTTTTTTTTTTTTTGCCTTTTTGCCTTTTTGCCATTTCTAGGGCCACTCCTGCAGCATATAGAGGTTCCCAGGCTAGGGGTCCAATCGGAGCTGCAGCCGCCGGCCTACACCAGAGCCACAGCAACGCAGGATCCGAGCCACATCTGCAACCTACACCACAGCTCACAGCAACGCCGGATCCTTAACCCACTGAGCAAGGCCAGGGATCAAACCCGAAACCTCATAGTTCCTCATCGGATTCGTTAACCACTGAGCCACGACGGGAACTCCAGTTACCACTGGCTTTTTTGTTAAGTTTTATTGAAGTATCGTTGATTTGCAAGGTTGTGAGAATTTCCACTGTACACCATTGGCTTTTATCCTTGGTACGTGCTATTTACTGAATGGAGGAATGATTAATGTTAATGAAAATTAAGCCAATATCACCATATCATTTTCATGCATTCCAAACTGTTGAGTGGCTCACCAAATATTACATGCAAAGAGCAGCCACCTGGGTGGCTTTAGTCCCTTCTCAGGTTCCTGGCACCAACTGGTGAAGTCTTTGGTCCCGTAGTGCATTGTTCTGCCTCTTCAGACACATAGTCGGGGACATGAGGATAGCTAAAATTATTTGGTAATTGATATTATTTTTTTTCTCGGCCTCACCATTAAATTCTGGGTCAATTAGAGGATCTCTAGTCCTATTGTTGTTTCTGTCCAAAAATGTTAAATGTGACCAAGACCAAGAATGGATGTTGGGCAGGAAGGGGGATGATGGTCACTGTGCTACATGATGGATCTTATGGGTGTCGTTAAGATAAACACAAAGGAATTCCTGTGGGTCTTCTCTCTAGGATTGCTCCCTTAACTCTTCCATCTCCAAAGCTAGACTTCAAAGCTCCAAGAGGACCCAAGACACAGACATGTAGGATTAGTTGCCCAATTTACTTATATTTTAAGAAAGTGTCCAAAAAAGCCAGTTAAGCCTGCTTGACAGCAGTGACAACTCTTGACGTCAGAAAATCCAAGAATGATTGTAGCCTGTGACCTATGACAGCTCTAAAGGACTGTCACTGAGATTTCTTTCTTGGGCCGTTGGAAAGCGCAGGGGCTTTGCAGGACAGGGGACGTGGGTTTGCATCCGTGTTGTCCCTTAGCAGCTACAAACTGGAACCATCACTTACTCTGGCTCGCCCCCAACTTCTTCATATGAAAAGTGGGAATAATACTTACAGAGTTGTGAAAAGTCTAACACAGTTCCTGGCACAGAATGAGTGCTTAATAAATGTACTGATTCCTTTGACCGTTATACAGACTGACGATTAGAAGTTCTTTCCAAAACGTTTATGCCAGGCCATTGATACAGTGAGAGGTCTGACTCCAAGTATTAGCATATGTATTTTTAAAATAATTTTGCAAATCGGAGTTCCTGTCGTGGTTCATTGGAAACAAATGTGACTAGCATCTGTGAGGACGCAAGTTTGATCCTTGGCCTCGCCCAATGGGTTAAGGATCTGGTGTTGCCGTGAGTTGTGGTGTAGGTCGCAGACATGGCTCGGATCCAGAGTTGCGGTGGCTGTGGTGTAAGCTGGCAGCTGTAGCTCCGATTTGACCCCTGGCCTGGGAATCTCTGTATGCTGTGTGTGGCCCTAAAAGACAAATAAATAAATAAATAAATAAATAAATAAATAAATAAATAAATAAATAAATAAAATAAACAGAATTAAATAAAAATAAAATAAATTTGCACATTGTCTGTGAAAGATAGTCATGTATAGTGGGAGAAACGCAATATTTGAAGTCAAAGGACTTGGCTTGATTAATTTTCTCAGCTTTTCCCCTGATAGGTGACAGACAGAGGTCACTATGGCTCTCCACACTGTCCAAAGCTATTTGTCTTAACCTGAGTGATTCACCTTCACTTAACCTGAATGTACTTGCTCTAAAAATTAAAAATGGGAGTTCCCATCATGGCTCAGTGATTAACGAATCTGACTAGGTACCATGAGGTTGCAGGTTCAATCCCTGGCCTTGCTCAGTGGGTTAAGGATCCAGCGTTGCCATGAGCTTGTGGTGTAGGTTACAGACGCAGCCAGATCTGGTGTTGCTATGGCTGTGGTGTAGGCTGGCAGCAACAGCTCCGATTAGACCCCTAGCCTGGGAATCTCCATATGCCGCAGGTGCAGACCTCGAAAGGACAAAAGACAAATAAATAAATAAATAAATAAAAATTTTAAATGGAGGAATTCTCTTGCAGCACAGTGGGTTAAGGATCTGGGATTGTCACTGCTGTGACTTGGGTTGCTGCTGTGGCGCAGGTTTGATCCTTGGCCCAGGAACTTGCACATGCCGCGGGCACACCCAGAAAAAAAAAATTAAAAATGGAATGAATATTAATTACCATCTCTTTTGGCATTCTGACCCCAATTTCAATGCATTTGGGCCACTCAATCCCCAGCAGGGTGTCTGAGAATTCAACTCCACTCTGACACTATCTACCCAAAGATAGCATCGGATTCCACAGGTTAAGAGTTCACTCGTACAAGACTGAACACACACACTTCAGAACTAGACACAGCCCAGGTAGTTACCTGTGCTTCTGACCTGCAGACTACAAACTGGGTGTTCTGATGACACTCCCCACCCCGCTCCCTACCGCCCAGCTCAGGATGCCCATCACGAGTGTAACTTGTTACCTGGACTTCTGGCCAACTGGCTGTAAATCAGAGGTACCCAAGCCTCTTCCTTGGGCTCAGTTCATTTGCTAGAGTGCTCCCAGAACTCAGGACAACATTTTAGTTGTTAGATCACCAGTTTATTTTGAAGTCAGGAACGACCCAATGGAAAAGAGGCACAGGGCAAAGGGCATGGCGCTTCTATGCCCGCCCAGGCGCTCCACCTTCCCTAGTCTCCTGTGTTCACCAGCCCGGAAGCCCTCTGAACTCTGTCCTTATGGGGTTTTATGGAGGCTTTATTGCATAGGCACAATTGCATGGCTCTTGGTAATTGAAGTCAACCTCTTCCCTTGGGTTTGCAGGCAAAACTGAAAGTTCCAACCCTCTAATCACAAGGTTGGCTCCACTGGCAACCAGCCCCCACCCATAGGTGCTTTCTCCAAGTCACCTCACTGAGAGTTAACTGACCTAACAAAAGACATCTCATAGGAAATTCGAAGGGTTTGGGAGCTGTGAACCTGGAGCTGTGGATGGAAGATCTGAATGACCAAATGTAGATAAATCACAGTATCATACCATCCCACGTAAAATAGTTTCCCATTGATTCAAGGTGCACTCTGCTCTGTTAAAGCAATCTAGCAGTGAGTGCGTTGCTGTTCAAAGTCCCCTTGGGGTTGAGATTCTGCTTCTATGGTGCAACAGTGACATCCATTGGTCTGTTGCACTAATTAGAGAGGAAACCTGCTTCTCAGCTCTGCGAGCACTGGGTTTCCTGATAGAGACAGACAAGAAAACAGACTGTCTCTGGGCCCACCAAGTTAGTCAAGCTTGTGGTCAGTGCCTGGTCCCCTGCAGAGTGGGCTGGTTTCAGGACCCTTGCCAAGGACACGTGTGCTCAGATGGGTGCCACCTGGGTCCTCCATGGCCATGCGGGGCAGTCCTGCAATTGGTCCTGTCTTTGCAGAGTTTGGCACATTCATGGGGCATGTGGGGAAACCATTGGTTTGGGATCCAGATGGGTTACTGCATGCATCACCCGGGCAGCTCCCATTACCTCTGGTCCTTCCCCCCATAGATGAAGTGAAGCTGATAACCAGACCTGTTTCGCAGTACCAAGGCTTCTTCCACACATGTCATAATAAATCCCCACAATCCCACCCCAGCTGTGAAAATTAGAAAAGCATAGTCACGTCTGCTTAGCACCCACCAGACTGTGAGGATGGGGAGCTGCCCACCAAATGACAGGTGTTAAACCCCGGCCTCGGTGACTTGTGTTCCCTGCCCTAGTTGGAATTCACCAGGTTATTCAGAAACTCTTGCTTCATTTCTGAAAGAACCCTGGGGAGACGTTCTAAAGATAACAAAGCAAAGGAAAGGTTATATAGTTGGATCCTCTGAAACTGAGCCGTGAGTGTGTATCTCCAGGTAGAAAAGAAAAAAAAAACAGGGCTGGCTTTCTATCTACCCAGGGAATGGAACAGGAAATTGCAAGATTAAAAATACTTATTTCCATCGACTGTGTGTCGGATACTTGTTGGGCATTCAGGCAAATAAGACAAACCAGTGCGTGCCCCTAAAGACCTCGTGTTCAGATGAGGGACAAACCAGGAACAGTGACTTCCGATAGTGTGGTGAGAGAGGCATTAAGCGCTCCTTCAGGATGCTATGGGAACCCCTTCCAGACTCTCATCCCGATGTGTGGATTCGATGGGTAGGATCCAAGGAGTATCTAACATGGGCACCTGTGGCTGGAAAACAGGTCAAGTCTCAGTTCCACACAAAGCCAAACTAGCAAACACTTCTCAGTATCAGAGTCAAGCAGATTGCAAAACTGACAAGTCAGATACACAAAACTTACAAAAAAAGAGCAAAACCTATGGATTCAATGGCACTTGCATCATTTCCAAGTAAAACTTTTTTAGAAATAATTAGGGGAGTTCCCATTATGGCTCAGCCGTAACGAGCCCGACTAGTATCCATGAGGATGTGGGTGTGATCCCTGGCCTTGCTCAGTGGGTTAAGGATCATTGCTGTAAGCTGTGGTGTAGGTTGCAGATGTGGCTCAAATCCTGAGTTGCTATGGCTGTGGTATAGGTGGCAGCTGCAGCTCTGATTTGACCCCTAGCCTGGGAACCTCCACATGCCGTGGGTGCAGCCCTAAAAAAATTTTTTTTTAAAAAGAAGAAGAAAGAAAAAAAAAGAAAAAATTAGGAAATTTGTAACTAATTTATGGTGTATGTAGCCAAACCCATTCCTGACTCACTGGTAAACCTTTTTCAAACCACTGTTCTTATTAAACAAACCAAAAAAATTAGTCAAGACTCACATAAGAAAGAATTTCATTGAGATTCTATTCTTTCTTCTCCAGTTGGCTACCTAACAGGAGAGTTGATTCCAGTGTCCCCCTCCTTTTTTTTTGGCCACACCCGTGGCATGCAGAAATTCCTGGGCCAGGGATCAAACCTGTACCACAGCAGTGACGATGCTGGATCCTTAGCCACTGGGCAACAAGGAAACTCCCTAAATTGTCTCATTTTAACTCTCATTGTAAATCCTCAAGGCCCACCCTTTCCCACCTCTCCTGGCCCTATAGCCACAGCTTCCCGGATGTGGATATGACCTGACTTTTCACCTCCCGAGAGGGCCAAGTACCTGTCACTTTCCATTTACTGGCGGAACTTTCTAAGGACAGAGGCCAACAGACCCAAGACTCCTTGCCAAACAGGTGGCGTCTCTACATTAGATCCTCCACCCTCACCACTGTCTAACCATTACAGCTCCTTAGAAAAAAGTGCAGCCCGCATTTTACTTTTATTTTTTATTTTAGTTTATTCATATTTTTGGCCACTCCCGAGGCATGTGGAAGTTTCCAGGTTAGATATGGAACCTGCACCACAGCAGTGGCCTGAGTTGCTACAGTGATCATGTGCAGATCTGGAACCTGCTAAGCCACACGGGAACTCCAAAAAATGCAGCCCACATTTTAAAGCGCCACCTTTCCTATCCATCGTTTTGGTTTAGAACCACAACAGTCAGGAGTTCCCGTCGTGGTGCAGTGGTTAACGAATCCGACTAGGAACCATGAGGTTGCAGGTTTGATCCCTGGCCTTGCTCAGTGGGTTAAGGATCCGGCATTGCCATGAGCTGTGGTGTAGGTCGCAGATGCAGCTTGGATGCCGAGTTGCTGTGGCTCTGGCGTAGGCTGGTGGCTCCAGCTCCGATTCGACCCCTAGCCTGGGAACTTTCATATGCCGAGGGAGCGGCCCTAGAAGAGGCAAAAAGACAAAAAAAAAAAAAAAAGAACCATGTCGGTAAAACTGAGAAAAATTTTAGCCTTCAATTGTTGGCTCTGTTTAGGGTCCCTTCACAAGCACCAAAGTATAAGCCTGTGGAATCCAGTGAAATCTCTACGGGCTTTGAGAAGCCTCTTTCGCCAAGTAAAAAAGCTGAGTTTACAAAGATGTAGAGAACAATGCTGTGCTCACCAGTGGGAAGGATGAGATGGGGGTGGAGGATTAAGAGGTACAAACTGTTGTGTTTAAAAGAAGCCACATGGATATCTTGTACAACACAGGGAATATAGCCAACAGTTTATATTAACTACAGATGCAGTATAACCTTTAAAACCTGTGACTCACTAAGTCAGACACCTGTAACTTACATGGTCCATCAGCTATGCTTCAGTACAAAGAGTTTAACTGAAACACCCCATCCCTAGTGTGTATGTGTTCCCCAGTTGTTAACGCTAAAGAAACCAGGGATGTGGCTGCACAGCAGTATCTCCAGAGGCCATCAAGGCTCAGCATGCTGGGTGTCACCTAGAGGCCACACCTGTGGGTTGCCGTCCCTGGGCCATCTGACCTGAGAGCTTGCAGCTCCTACGCCTTCTTCCTCCTGCAGGAGTCTCAGGGCACTGCCGCTTGCCCCTGGGCCCCGGGCCCCCAGCCCCCGGCCCCCTTCAGAGCCCTTCTTACTTGGTGGCTGCAGCCTCTTCAGCAACTTCACCAGTCACCTTTTAGCATGTTGGACCTGAGCATAAATTAAACTTAGGGCAGTTTTTGGCAGGATGACTCGAGTAAGTATGAGAGTGAATTGAGGTCCTCTGGACAGTCCACAGTGCCCAACAGTTTTTCATGTGGCTGCTCAGGGGCCCACATGCCCTCAGCCCTGGGTTAACTATTGCCCTGTCTTCTTTTCAGTGGACACTCCTAAGAGAGTCATGCACGTCTTAGTCATAGCTAGTCTGCAGGACACAGGCTTGAATTATTATTTTTTTTTATTTTTTATTTTTTGTCTTTTTGCCTTTTCTTGGGCCGCTCCTATGGCATATGGAGGTCCCCAGGTGAGGGGTCGAATCGGAGCTGTAGCTGCCGGCCTACGCCAGAGCCACAGCAATGCAGGATCTGAGCCACATCTGCGACCCACACCACAGCTTACGGCAATGCCAGATCCTTAACCCACTGAGCAAGGCCAGGGATCGAACCCGCAACCTCATGGTTCCTAGTCGGATTCGTTAACCACCGTGCCACTACGGGAACTCCTTAAATTACTTCTTTAATTCATTTTTCAATATATTTTTATTGAGATCATTTACAAACTGACATATAAGCTTAAATATCACAGTTCCACAAGTCCTGATAAATGTATACACCTGTGTGACCTACCCTTTATCAAGACATGCATCCCTTTCCTCATTCCCAAAAGATCCATGACCCTTCTCAGTCCACCCCCAACCCTGAGCCATCCAGCATTCTGATTTATTTCACCATCAATTAGTTTTGCCGATTCTAGAACTTCTTATAAATGAAATAACACAGTATGTACTTTTTTCTTTTCTTTTCTTTTCTTTTTTTTTTTTTGTGGTCTTTTTGCCTTTTCTGAGGCCGCTCCCGCGGCACATGTTGGTTCCCGGGCTAGGGGTCTAATCAGAGCTGTTGCTGCTGGCCTACACCACAGCCACAGCAACGTGGGATTCGAGCCGTGTCCGAAACCTACACCACAGCTCACGGCGATGCCAGATCCTTAACCCACTGAGAGAGGCCAGGGATCGAACCCACAACCTCATGGTTCCTAGTCGGATTCCTTAACCACTGTGCCAAGACAGGAACTCCCATAGTATGTACTCTTCTGTATGATTTTTTTTACTCAACATAATGGTTTTCACTTCATCCATGTTGGTGCGTATGCTCTTTGCTGATTCGTCCTCCTGTTGATGGGCATTTGTGCTGTGTCTGGTATGGAGCTGTTATGAATAAAGCTACTACGGGTATTAGTGCGCACAAGTCTTTTTGTAGACATGTATTTTCATTCTCTTGGGTGAATATTTAGGAGTGAGATGCTGGATCATACGGTAGATGTGCATTTGTCTAATAAGAAATGTCCATGCATTTTCCAGGGCGGTTGTACCACCTTACTACTCAGTTCCAGTTGCTTCACAACCTTCAGTGTTTGTTGCTGGCAGTTGTGTTAGTTTTCTATGGCTGTGTAAGAAATTACTGCAAACCTAGCATCTGAAAGCAGCACGCATGTATTAGCTCACAGTTCTCCAGGTCAGAAGTCTTGTATGACTCAGCTGAGTTCCACGTTTAAGGTCACAGGCTGAAACGGAGTGGCACCTGGGCTGGGTTCTTATCTAGAGGCTGTTGGGAAGAATCCACCTTCTGACTCACACAGATTGTTGGTTCAGGTCAGTTCCTGTGGTTTCCTTACTGGCTGTCACTTGGAGCAGCTCTCTGCTCTGGAGGCAGCGGGCATCTTTTCCTCAATGCAGCCCCCTCTGTTTTTAAGCCTGCAAAACACCTTGACCCCTCCCCCAACCCCCTGCTCTGAGGTTCAAATTTGTCTTCCTTACTGCTTTTAAAAAGATTCACCTGGAGTTCCCATCGTGGCACAGTGGAAATGAATCCAACTAGGAACCATGAGGTTGCGGGTTCAATCCCTGGCCTCACTCAGTGCGTTAACGATCCGGCTTTGTCATGAGCTGTGGTGTGGGTCGCAGACGCAACTCGGATCCCGCATTGCTGTGGCTCTGGTGTAGGCCAGCAGCTACAGCTCCGACTGGACCTCTAGCCTGGGAACCTCCATATGCCGTGGGTGCGGCCCTAAAAATGACACACACACACACACACACACACACAAAAAAAAAAAAAGACTCACCTGGTTGGGTCATGCTTACCTGGATAATCTCTTATCTTAAGGTCAATCGACTTGGAACTATAATTGCACCTGCAGACTCCCTTCTCAGTAGTACATAAATTAATGTTTGTAACCAGGGGACAGGAATCTCAAGGCTATCTTTAGAATTCTGCCAACCACAGCAGTCCATGGTGAAGCTTGAAAACCAGCATCCCTTTTCATTATCCAGTTGTTTTCAAAGCTTGATATTTCTTTTCTTTTTTGTCGGTCTTTTTGTCTTTTAGGTCCGTACCCGCAGCATATGGAGGTTCCCAGACTAGGGGTCCATTTGGGGCTATACTCGCCGGCCTATACCAGAGCCACAGCAATGCGGGATCTGAGTAATGTCTGTGACCTATACCACAGCTATTCATGTATGAAACTCCCTGCATTTGAAAGCAGCTAAGTGCTTCCCCAGCATTGAGTTTGACAGTCCATCTAACACGACCAAGCTCACTAGCCAGCAGTATTAAGACTAGGAAACTTAGACATAGGAGTGACTTGACCAAGTTGATGGCGTCTCTTATAACTGGTTGCAGAATTGAGAAGTGATATTTTAATTTTGGTAGCTAGAATAATAGAATAGAGGGTTGAAAAGTCCTGAGGTCTTCAGAGTCCAACTGAAGACTGGAGAAAGGATTCACGGGGTTGGCCACTCAGAGATGAGCTCAGAGCCATGTCCCTAGATTCCTGGGCAGAGCGCGCTTCACTGCCTTCCAGTGACTCTTTGCTTCTTGAGAGGTGTCTGGTCCTGAGAGAGGACTTTGAGGTTTGTTGATTTAAGCCACGATAGAAATCTCTGGCCATCTAGAGAACATTTAGTGAAAACCAGGCATAGATGACATTATCTTTCTTAGTTCCAAATCAACATTTTTAGATTAGCCAGATCTATTCCAGAAAACTTAACTTCTGAGTTCCCTCGTGGCTCGGCAGGTTAAGGATCCGGCATTGCCGCTGCTGCGGCTCTGGTTACAGCCATGGTGTGGGTTTGATCCCTAGCCTGGGAACTGTGCCGTGGCCGTGGTCCCAAAAAACTCCAAACAAACAAACAAAAAGTTATCTTCTATCAGCTTGAAACTAGCTGAAGGAGGCAAAGAGCTGGTGGAATTGACCTGCTCCTGTTTAGATGCTGGGGTCTTAGGAGTCCTTGAGTCTGTGCTGGAAATCTCACTGGACCTGGGGACTCTGCATTTCCTCCAATAGAAAATAACAGAATTGTGTCCCTGACTTTCACTTTCGCTAAACTCACCCAAAGCCCCCTTACTTTTCTTTTCTTTCTTTATTCCCTTTTTTTTTTTTTTTTTTGGCTTTTTAGGGCTGCACTCACAGCACATGGGCATTCCCAGGCTAGGGGTAGAATCGGAGCTACAGTTGCCCGCCTACACCACAGCCACAGCAAAGCGGGATCCCAGCCGTGCCTGTGACCTACAACCCAGCTCACAGCCACACCAGATCCTTAACCCACTGAGTGAGACCAGGGTTCGAACCTGTGTCCTCACAGATACGAGTCGGGTTCGTTACTGCTGAGCCACAACGGGAGCTCCCGCCTTACTTTTCAAGATGAATTCCAGACAGGCTAGCGTAGTGACAAAGTCCAACAACTTGCCAAATTCAGATTCAAACCCAGGTGACCCCTTGGCTTTACACCAGAGGCAATGACCAGCGGCAGACCAGCCCAGCCACTCCTGGAAAAGTGTTTTATTTGGCCCGCAGGATGGTGACTTTTTTATTTGAATTAATTTCCAACACTTAAAAATGGGAAATTTTTGCATGAAAATCCAGATGTCGAGCGCTTTTTTTTGGAAGTTGGGAGCTCAGGTAAGAGTTGACTCACTTTGTGTAAGGCCCTTGAACCAGGGCACGAGTATTCCAGGCGTGAACAGGCCCTTGAATCACAGCATGAGTCTGCCTGGTTCGCTTCATCCCTTTACCTTCTCAGTTTCTGTAGGAATCTGAGTCATGACGCCTGCCTCACCCCAGGCTGCAGTTTTGAGACACCTTGCCTGACTATTCAATTTATTTTCTGGGCGATACCTACCAAATACACTTGGCTCTCATTTCCTAGCTATTGAAGATAATGAGCCAGATTTTTAAAATAGGTGAGCTACTTCCTGGCCTTAATTCTGGCCATTTAAAAGAGCATTTTCTCTGCTCAGCATTCACATCGTTTCAAAAAAGTACTCTTTTCCTAATGGGCTTGCTTAGTCATTGGGAAATTATTACTTTAAGGAAATGAAACATTTGCTGTTTGTGAAATCAGAGAATTTATCCAAGAAAGCCACCCTGTCATCTAAAGGACTTTTTCTATGTATGAGTTCCCGCTGTGGTGCAGTGGGTTAAGAAACGGGTGTTGCCACAGCTGTGGTGGAGGTTGAAGGTGCGGCTTGGATTCAAACCCTGGCCTGGGAACTTCAATATGCCACGGGTGTGGCTGAAAAAGAGAAACATAAGTGAACATCTTATGTATGGGAGTTCCCATTGTGGCTCAGCGGTAACCTGACTGGTATCCATGAGGACATGGATTCAATCCCTGGTCTCACTCAGTGGGTTAAGGATCCAGCATCGCCAGGAGCTGTGGTATAGGCTGTGAACGCAGCTCGGATCCTGCATTGCTAAGGCTGTGGTATAGGCTGGCAGCTGCAGCTATGATTCGACCCCTAGCCTGGGAACTTCCATATACTGAGGGTTCAGCACCATAAGCTCCCCCCACCCCCAACAAGAAGATGTTATGTATGGACTGAATTGTGTCCCACCCCAACCTCCAAATTCATGTTGAAGCTTTAACCCCCAATATCTCAGAATGTGACTGTATTTGGAGATAGGGCCTTTAAATTGATGCTTAAATTAAAAACGAGACCCTTAGGGTGACCCACAAAGAGGGATTAGGGATGTGCACAGAGGAGAGGCCACATGAGGACACAGTGACAAGACGGCCACCTGCAAGCTGGGGAGAGACCTTAGGAGAAAACAAACCTGTTGACATCTCGATTTTGAATTTCCAGCCCCCAGAACTGTGAGAAAATTCATCTCTGTTGTTTAAGCCAGGTGTTTTTTATGGTAGCCCAGGCTAACTCATACCACGTCCTAAGGTGTGTTTCTCTGGAGGAACTTCTGTGTCACCTTTTGAAATGTATGCAGTAAGTTAGTTGATAATGCTTAAGTTTATGCGCTAGAATCCTAGTGACTGACAGCTGTGATTATTTAGCTGCACCTGAGAATCATCTGTGGAGCTTTTAAAATTAGCAAGAGGTTCATCCCCCAAAATTCTGATTCGGTTAGTTTAGGGTGCGTCCTGGGCCTCTGGCTTTGTTTTATTTTATTTTATTTTATTTCTTGGCCGCACCCATGGCATGCAAAACTTACTGGGCCAGGGATCAAACCCAAGCCACAGCAATGACAGTGCCTGATCCTTAACTTGTTAGGCCACCTGGGAACTCCCCTGGGCCTCTGGTTTTATAAGCCTCCCAAGTGGTTTGCAGGTGCAGCCGAGAGTGAGAATTACTGACTAGAGGCAAAGACCCCCTTCTCTAAAAGGGGGCCAAGGCTTCTGCAGTTCTTACCTCGGGTTCCATAGCTGCTGGTGCCATCCAGCCATAGGTGGGAGGGGTTTACTGCCTATATAACAGGATCTTTTCCAGCCTTGAGTCAAAATGAGCCTCTGCCCTTGGGCCTCATATTGATAGAAGCCCTTCAAGTCTGCAAGTGGCTATGGCCTGGCCTATGAGACATGTACTATGGTCGGGCTGGGATCCTTTTTTTTTTCCTCCCAGGCTAGGAGTCAAATTGGACCTGCAGCTACCAGCCTACACCACAGCCACAGCCACACCAGATCTGAGACCATCTGTGACCTACACTACAGCTCATGGCAACACCGGATCCTTAACCCCATGAGTGGGGCCAGGGATCGAATCCATGTCCTCATGGATACGAGTCCGGTTTGTTGCCACTGAGCCACAACAGGAACTCCATTTTATCTCTTTCTCCCTGCCATTGCTATGCTGTGTTTAATTTCTTGTCCCGCCTTCCATACCAGTTGAGGGTGGGCCATCTGGGAGGGTGTTCCAGGAAGCTGGATCCTTCCCTCTGCACCCTGGGCACAGAGCCTGGAGTCTGACAGAAGAAACGGCCGTTCAGAGGAGCAGGGCCTACTCCCAGACCCGTGTGTCTTTCCTTTCCAGCAGTGGCCAGTCCAGGGCTTTCCCCGGTGCTGGACCCATCTGTGGATTTGGCTACTCTTTCCTACGTTGCTTACAATTACAATGGTGCTTGCTGACGTTTATGGCTATTTAACCTGGCTGATTATATTCATTTACCTTCTGGCACTTCTCAGAGGCCTCTCATGAGCCTGGTAAAATGAAAACATTGCCCCGTCCTGGTATTTTCTGTGAACTGCCTGCTCTCTTCGTGTGTGGAGAGTGTTAGTGTTTCCAAACCTCTCCCTGCTGTTTGCTGGTGTGTGTCTAATTTTTCTCTCTTCCATCAAGTATGACATCCTGGCCCCATGTCATAACTTCATTCCCCAATAAGTGCTGTCCTGGGACATTTAATTATGTCAGCACAGACCTGCCTGACCTGATGCACCACAGAACGTGACATAAGTGCATTACGAGGCTTCTACTTTCATCACAGAAACAAACAGAACTGGGTCACTTTCAGGACCCCAGAGATCATCCAGAAAATAAAGGATCTTTTTTTTAACCTTTTAGGGCTACACCCTTGGCATATGGAGGTTCCCAGGCTAGGGGTCGAATCGGAGCTACGGCTGCCGGCCTATATCACAGGCGCAAAAACGCAGGATCCGAGCTGCATCTGCGACCTACACCACAGCTCACGGCAACGCGGGATCCTTAACCCACTGAGCAAGGCCAGGGATCAAACCTGCAACCTCGTGGTTCCTAGTCGTATTCGTTTCTGCTGCACCACAACGGGAACTCCAAGATAAAGAATTTTATAAAGGCTTGGGTCTCAAGTTTTGGTTGATTTAAGGTGGTATCACCAAAATCCTAAAAAATGGGGGGAAAGAATAATTTGTTGCCTTGTAGATCTAAAGTGTCAGAAAAGCCCAGTGACACCCAGTGTCTCTGTAAGCTGGGGAGAGTTCTGGCCTCATTCGGTGCACGTGGGTAATTGTAATTACGATTTTAAACTGATCATGGGGAGTTCCCATCGTGGCTCAGTGGTTAACGAATCCGACTAGGAACCATGAGGTTGCAGGTTTGATCCCTGGCCTTGCTCAGTGGGTTAAGGATCCAGTGCTGCTGTGAGTTGTGGTGTAGGTCGCAGACGCGGCTCGGATCCCGCGTTGCTGTGGCTCTGGTGTAGGCCGATGGGTACAGCTCCAATTCGACCCCTCACCTGGGAACCTCCATGTGCCGCGGGTGCAGCCCTAAAAGGCAAAATTAAAAAGAAAGAAAGAAAAGATGAAAGAGTTTTGGAGATGGGTGGTGGTGATAGCAGGACAATAATGTGAATGTACTTAATGCCACCAAGCTATACACTTAAAAATGGTGACGATAGTAAAGTGTGTGTTTTACCAACATTTAAAAAAAATACTGAACAGATAGAAGGTATTATTATAATGATTATGCAGACCGAAATGAGTATTTGATGTGATGTCTTCTGAATTTCTTCTTTGGTCGAGTTAGTAGAAAGATGAGTCGCGGTTACAGAGAATTGCTTTTATTATGCCTGAAAAATAAATCTTAAACATGAAACAGGCTGCTCAGATTAAATGGGCCTTTCGTGGACAGTTTGAAGAAGCTAACCCTCCAGATCCTCCTGTCACCTGCCTCCTGGGCCTTCCCATCTTGGGCTCCCAGGCACTTGACCAAAATGGAGGTCACCTTGCCATCAAAGCTGCTTCTCATCTGCTCTTCCCCATTTCAGTGAATTGTATCACCATCCACCCAGTTGCCCAAGCTTGAAATCTGTGCCTCTTCCTTGAGCCCTCCAGTTGTCTCAGCACCTCCTATATTTAATGCTCATTAGCAGGGCCTCTGTCTGGCCACTCAAAAGACTTGCGCACAGATGTTCATAGCAGAACCCCAGGAACATGCTAAGTGAAAGAAACCAGGCCTAAAAGATTACATCGTATATGAGTCCATGTATTTGAAATATCTAGAAAAGGCAAAGCTGTAGAGATAAACAGCAGATCAGGAGTTGCCTGAAGTTGGGGGCGAGAGCAGGGCCTAGGCATAAGGGGACATTCTGAGGTGATGAAAATGTCCTAAAACTGGATTATGGCTATGGCTGCACAACTCTGTGAATTTACCAAAAATCATTGATTTATACAAAGTTAGCATCTTATTTTAGAAAGTAACTTAGATATTTTATATTGAATCAAATGGATTTATTTTGGAAAGGATGCAAAGAGGCCTGACTATTTATATCAAGAAAGAGATTTTAAAGGTTTTGCAGGAGTTCCCTGGGGTGCAGTGTGTTTAGGATTGGGCTTTGTCATGGCTGTGGTGCTGGTTCAATCCCTGGCCTAGGGGCATGACTGAAAAAACTAACAACAAATTTCACAAAGATTAGCAAGGCTACTCTGCTTCCTAATTTTTCTCCCCATCTACCCTTCTCTTAAATCCTCTCTGGCATTACTCTATTTCAGACTATTTATTTGTTCAACAAATATTATGTGGCACCCACTCTTCTAGGTGCTGGTTACATAGTGAGTAAACTGAACAAAAAGCCCTGCCCTCATGGAGCTTGCTTTCTAGGGTGAAAGGACGACCCTTAGGCTGCATTCCTGTGGTCACATCCTAACTGGTCCACTGGCCTTGCTCCTCTCCCATCCGTGGCCACTGCAGGCAAAGTGATCTTTCTGAAGTGCAAATCTGACCCCATTGGTTTGCTTAAAAACTTGCAACGCCTTCCCATAGCTTTGTATATAAACTTCAAACTCCTGAAATTCCCTTCGTGGCTCAGAGGTTAACAAACCTGACTAGTATCCATGAAGTTGCAGGTTCGATCCCTGGCCTCCCTCAGTAGGTTAAGGATCTGGTGTTGCTATGAGCTGTGGTGTAGGTCACAGACACAGCTCGGATCCTGCTTTGCTCTGGCTGTGGTGTAGGCTGGCAGCTGTAGCTCCAATTTGACCCCTAGCCTCGGAATTTCCACGTGCCGCAGGTGTGGCCCTAAAAAACAAAACAAAAACAAAAAAACTTCCAACTCCTGACCAGGACGTGACCAGACCTTCATGTCCAGTGTCTGCCCAAGCCTTTGTGTCCAGCCCTCTTTGCCACTTCTTTTTTATGCTCTACTCCAGCCATACCGATCTCTTTCCATGCCTAGGTTTTGCTGGGTTCTCTTCCCTCCATTCTCTTTGCCCAGCTAACGCCCATTCATTTCCCGGCCCACAGCTTAGAATCCTTTCCTAATCCCTCAGTTCTGGTTCAGGATGCTTTCCCGTGGTTCTCCAGCTTGACAGACAGATTCCATCACACAGTGCCCATGGCATAGTAGTTGCTCAATAAAACATGCATTTTAGACGAATGAACACCCAGAAAGGAACATCATGGGGAGACAGGTTTAGCTGGTATTGACTTCTCTTATTTATGTGATGCCATGGTCTCCACACTTAAGGGAAAGAGTGTTTTTCAGAGTTCTGATCTAGGACATAGAAGCTGTATGTACTATTTCCATTAATGATGCTGTGAGAAAGTCAAGATGGTTTGTCCCTCTTAAAAAAATAAAACATAGCAAAATTTTCTAGTCTCATTGTATACATGGGACTAATATTAATGAAGTGGTATTTGCACAAAGTTCTGAGCTCATTAAGTAATACATTTTCAGAGAGTTCTCTTGTGCCTCAGTGGGTTAAGGATTTGGTATTGTCACTGCAGCGGCTAAGATCACTGCTGTGGCATGGGTTCAGTCCCTGGCTTGGAAACTTGCACATACCATGGGCATGGCTTAAAAATGAAATATATTTACATATATTTATATTTTTTTCAGAGAAATAAAAAAGAAAAAAATTCTGTTCCTGCTATTGGCATTTAAGATTATTGCTTTAGCAAGCATATGTCTTAAATGTTTTGATCAGATTCTTCTTGCTGTAAATTATTGCTACTTCAAGTTTGGGAAAAAAAAAAGAAAGAAAGAAAGGAAAGAAAAGAAAGAAAATATCCTCGTATCCCCTTCCCAAGCCTGTATTGATAGGAACAGCAAGCTCAAACTGTGTGGGAAGTTTCTTACTTTAAAATTTATTTGCTTCCCGAAGAAAAGCTACTTTTATTTCATTATTTTTTAAAAAGCATACATGGGTTTTAATTTGGTGAGAAAATATCCTTGCCATTAAGAGGATTCTGCCTCATTACCTCTTATAAAAAAGTCCTCCTCCCCAAATTTGCAGAACTAAAGGAAGCATAAATTAAAACAACACTGTTGTTTGTCGCTTTGATCAACAAACACCCATCTCCAAAAGAGAAAAACTGCAAACCAGGCCAGATTCAAAAACAGTCCCTTCCCTAAATTAAATCAGTCAATATAAACAGCTCAGCCTCCCAACTGGATGAGAATGAAAACAACGGGATGGGCCGAGGGAGAGGAAGAAGAATTAGGAAGGCGATTGCATCAGTCCTGATTTTGCCTGTTGGCATGACTGTCCACGGTTGTTAACTTTCCAAATCTCTATGAGACTTTTGATTGGGAATTGAGTAGCAAGGACTTAATGTAGCCTATTCTTTGGACTTCAGACACTTCTTTGCTGTTTGTTACCCAGTATACACATGCAATTTCAAAAACATCATATTGGTCAGTGGTTCAAAGAGAACCACAGAAAGAGGAAGATCCACAATTGCCCTCTCTGCTTCTGCAGATACTGAGGTATTTCTCTTTTTCCCCCTTTTGTCCACATAAAGAGAAAGAATATTTATGTATAACACGAGATGACTCACTAAGGGAATAAGGGTTGGGGGGGGCAAAAGAAGAGTAATGCATTTTCATCTTTGGAATAGAATTGGTTATTTTTCTTTTTTGTTCTTTCATTTTTTTTAAGTTTTCAAAAAAATTTAATTGTGGTTTAAAAAAAAAAAAAAACCCAAATAACACGAACTTTACCATCTTAGCCATTATAAAGCGCCAAGTAGATGCACATGGTTGTGCGACAGATCTCGGAATGTCATTTTGCAAAACTGAAACTCTCTGCCCATGAAACGACACCTCCCCTTTTTCCCCCCTTTACTGTCGTTTTACAAATTGCAATTAATCAGACGAAGTCTTTGGATGTCCTCATTACCTCATCTGTCAGGAAGTCAAATTTGAAGTGTTTCTCATGTCATGGAAAAGCTATCTGTTTTCCGTGCACAGTGATCTCCTGTTTGCATTTCTCTCGATTACTCATCTTTTCCTCTCTCCTACACATTCTAAGATAGGTGAAGGAGGAAACAGATCCTGCCCTTGAACCCTTGGTAGACTGGCCTCCCTGACTCCCCCCTTATGCAGGGATCAGGGGTGAGTTGTCCTCTAACCACATAGAACCATCCTTCTTACCGGGAGCACAGGTACATTTACAGAAGCCATTTCCTCCCTCCAACCTCCCCAGCCTCCTCGTCACCCCCCCGACCCCCAACTCTTAGCCACTGTGACTTTCTGGTCTCTGGTCTCACGCTTCACACCAGCTGCCAGGATCCCCACTTGGGTTGGCTCCAGTTTTCCGAAACCTGGCAGTTAGTTAATAAGAAAACTAGGATGTAAATCACGGGCTTAGACAGTTTCCTGTGGGGGAGCTTTTAAGTTCCCATCAGATCTTTTCATTCCAGCTCATGAAGAGGAGACCAGTGCTCTCTTTAGACACAAATAGGAGTACAGACCAGAGATAAACAAGGCGGGGTGCGGGCAGGGAGCAGGAGGGAAGCTTGCAGTCAAGATTCTTAGCACAGCCTTTCATGCTTTTGCCTAAAACTCATCCATTTAATGGAGAGTGGGGATCTCAGGATTTTTTTTTTTTTTTAATAGTAGAATTCTTAATCTGGCAGTTCCCATACTGATAGGGGACCAGTTCTCACTCGATAATTATGAAATGTCCACTGGTATTTCTTTGTTTGGTCTTTTTTATGGCCGCAGCCACGGCCTATGAAAGTTCCCAGGCTAGGGGTCAAACCGGAGCCGTGTCTGCGACCCACACCACAGCTCATGGCAACGCCAGATC
The DNA here is from genome assembly GCF_016906955.1 of Phacochoerus africanus. Classification (NCBI taxonomy): domain Eukaryota; kingdom Metazoa; phylum Chordata; class Mammalia; order Artiodactyla; family Suidae; genus Phacochoerus; species Phacochoerus africanus. The sequence goes on from NC_062553.1 coordinate 72,204,047, forward strand.
CTTAACCCCCTGCTCAGGGTTAGGGATTGAACCCGCATCCTCATGGACGCTAGTCAGCTTTGTTAACCACTGAGCCACGACGGGAACTCCCCCTCTGCTGGTATTTCTAAAAACAGGTTTTAAAGCACTCTTTGTTTTGTGAACTCAGTATAACTCCAGCACTCCGATGGAACGTGTTTTGGGGATTTGTTCTCTGCCAGGCACTGCAATAGACATGAGTAAGAAAGATGCCGTCTCTACCTCCTAGTGTCTTACCGTCTGTCTGGTTGTCAGAACCTGGAGTGCATTCCACTAGAGAAGGCTGCAGGCTGATACAGGCCAAGGAACAAAGTCAGGGCCCCTGAAGTTCTGTAAGGAACAGGATAAGGTAAATGAAGCATTCAGCAGAGCCTGAGACACAGTGTTTGTTAAATGAAAATCATTCATAGCAGGAATAATAGCATCACCCAGACAGACACAAGCCCCAGAAATACATATCATAAGGAAATACAGGGCACATGAAGCATGAACATAATAAAACAAATCGTGCTTCAACGCAGTATAGAAGCACTAAGAATTTAGTTCATAAATTCCCCGGGTTGGGTAGGGGAAGGCTACAGTGAATGGGGAAAGGTCTTATAAGAATAGGACCGACATTAGGAGTTCCCATCATGGCTCAGTGGTTAACGAATCCGACTAGGAACCAAGAGGTTGCAGGTTCGATACCTGGCCTCACTCAGTGGGTTAGGGATCCGGCGTTGCCGTGAGCTGTGGTGTAGGTCACAGATGCAGCTCAGATCTGGCGTTGCTGTGGCTGTGGTGTAGGCCAGTGGCTACAGCTCCAATTAGACTCCTAGCCTGGGAACCTCCGTATGCCACAGGATCGGCCCTAGAAAAGACAAAAAAAAAAAAAAAAAAGGAAAGAAAAGAATAGGACTGACATAAACAAAGGGGGACAAAAACCACCTGGACTCATTAAAATGAGATGCTGGGCATGGGTGTAATGGCCTGCAAACATTAATTCACCACGTACTGTCATGTGTTGTGCACCTTGGACGTCAGAGACGAAGGAAGCATCATCTCCGCTCTTAAACATCTAGTCTGGGAAGGGAGAGTTTTGTCTTAATGGCATCAGGTGGTCTCTTCCAGGTGAAATGTGATACGGGCTATAGACGATGGCTGAGTGATGTGCTTTGGAACATTCCGAGGAGGAGAACTTGCTTTTGGTGAAGGATCAGAGAACTTTCCTTGAGGAAGGAATACATCTTGCAGGTCCTTGGAAGTTGGCTAGAATACCCTTAGCAGAGATCAGGGTCGAGGAAGGAATCTCCACCCAAAGGAAGATGCTGGTAAGGCACCAAGGAGGGAAACCCAGGCCTGCTCGCCAAACGCTAGTTACTGGGCTCGTTAGAGGCAACTAGGAAAACTCTGTCCCTTACAGCCACGTCGATATGAATGGAATCAGGCCAAGTGAAGTGCCCTTCACTGGGAAAAGGCACAATTTTGGAGGGAAAGATGTAGTCACTTTCTATTTAAGGAAAAAGAGCATTCTGGAGAGATCTGGGGCTTTGCACCCCCTTCATTAGACGTATAGACAAAAAAGGGTTTTTAAGAGGCTGTTTTTTGGAGTTCCCTTCATGGCTCAGTGGTTAATGAATCCGACTAGAAACCATGAGGTTGCAGGTTCGATCCCTGGCCCTGCTCAGTGGGTTAAGGATCCGGCGTTGCCATGAGCTGTGGTGTAGGTCACAGACACAGCTCAGATCCCACATTGCTGTGGCTGTGGTGTAGGCCAGTGGCTCCAGCTCCGATTTGTCCCCTAGCTTGGGAACCTCCATATACCGAGAAAGTGGCCCAAGAAATGGCCAAAAAATAAATAAATAAATAAAAGAGGCTGTTTTTTTTTCCTGGGTGCTCGGAATGACAATGAAGTCTGCTGACAGAGAATAGATATACCCACTTTCCTTCACCTTCTGGGAGCCAGCAAAACCTCGCCCCTGATGAAAGTGGTGTAACCTGAGTGTCCTCTTGGTCATGCAGGATAGTGTGAGAGCGAGGCCTGGGCTGTGGAGTCTGGTTCTTCATTCTGCCCCTTCTACGGTTGGCTTTGGCAAGTTCTGTAAAATCTGAGCTTCCTTTTCTCTTCTATGAAATGAGACTAGAAATAGCTACCTCGGGGCATTACTGTCATTGGAAATAAGGTATGTAAATCCTCAGGCATCTGCTACACTAACACTGAGCACAAAATAAATGTTACGATTCCTGTTACTATTACTGATAGGCTATGCTCGGTTCTTTGAGTCTCCCACGGAGAAATGGCAGCCAACAGCCTACGAGAGTCTGCCTGGGACTCTGCACCTAATTGCCTTTGGCCAATATAAGCACACTTTGGACACCTCCCAAAGGTGCTGATTACAAGAACTTTAAAAATAAATTGTCTCTCCCATCTTATCTTCTGGTTCCTAGGCGAGAGCCCTAAAGTATGTGGAATAACACTGACATCTGGCTTGGGCTGGGACTCTTTCCTGAACACCTCCTGGGAGAAAGTTGTGCTCAGAAGCAAATAAGCTGGAAAGGCAAGGAAAATTTTCCCCTTGCTGGAATCTGCATGTGAAAGTAGAAAACAAAACTGTGTCATGTGAGGCAAATGAAAAAGATCCTAGAAAATGAATTATTATTGGTGCTTGGTGGCTGGAATCTTTTTTTTATTTTTTTAAAGCACATTGTTTGTGAGTTTTTAAAAAAATAAGGAGAGACTAATAGGCTTCTTTAAGCCAATAGAGTGAGACTGCCAAAAAAGTAAACAGCAGCTACCTTTAATTTTTTTTTTTTTTTTTGGTCTTTTCTAGGGCCACACCCATGACATATGGAGGTTCCCAGGCTAGGGGTCTAATAGGAGCTGTAGCTGCTGGCCTACGCCATAGCCACAGCAATGCCAGATCCAAGCCGTGTCTGCGACCTCTACAACAGCTCACAGCAATGCCAGATCCTTAACCCACTGAGCAAGGCTGGGGATCAAACCTGCAACCTCATGGTTCTTAGATTCATTAACCACTGAGCCACGATGGGAACTCCTTTAATTTTTGTTTTTATTTCAAGAGCCAGAGATGTTAATACTTCAAGACCAGTGAAACTGACAACTAGCTAGTGGAATATTGGATTTTCAAAATTAAGTTTACAAATGAAGATAAGGTGATTTTTTTTTTTAAACCTAAAGCACTAAAGAGGATGCAACTCCTTTTGAAAAACATGTAGACGGTAAATACCACGTTGTCTAAACCTCAGTGGCAGTAAATTATCAAAGCAAGTCCTCTACATTTCAGAAATCCCAGTTGTTTTTATTTGAGCAACTTTCTTGTTATTATCTCTTGAAGATACACTTCTGTACCATTTGGGTTGTTTGTAAAGCATTATATGCCATATTGATGTCATTTACATACTTATGTGTATTCAAGACTTCATATAACTCAATCTTAGGATGAAAACCCAGTTGGGAGAATAGATGTCAGTGCCATGAATAAGATTAATAAGACGTCCTTTTTGGAAGGTCTAAAATTCTGATATAATGGAAAGACCAGAAGTACCAAATCAATGAGCTATTTTATTTTATTTTGCCTCTTCTAGAGCTGTACCTGCGGCATATGGAGGTTCCCAGGCTAGGGTCAAATCAGAGCTGTAGCCACCGGCCTACACCACAGCCACAGCAACGCCAGAGCCAAGCTTTGTCTGCGACCTACACCACAGCTCGTGGCAATGCATGGATCCTTGACCATCTGAGTGAGGCCAGGGATTGAACCCGAAACCTCATGGTTCCTAGTTGGAATTGTTTCCACTGAGCCACGACAGGAACTCCTGAATGAGCAATTTTGAAAAATCGTTTTGATTTTGTCGATGCTTTGGGTCATTGTGAACAAATCGTTGATGGTGTCTTTGATGAATTCTCTTGGTCAGGGAAGCAGTTCTTTATAAGTAATAAGAGGTTTGCAAGAAGTGGAATAACATGATACTTGTAGACTTTAAGACAGACTTCTGTAGGAGTTCCTGCTATGGTGCAGTGGGTTAAGTGTCTGGTGTGGTCTTTGGGCAGCGCAGGTTTGATCCCTGGCCCGGTGCAATGGGTTAAGGATCTGGCATTGCTGCAGCTCTGGTGTAGGTTGCAGCTGCGCTCAGATTCAACCCCTAGCCCAGGAATTTCCATATGCCAAGGGTCTGGCAAAAAAAAAAAAAAAAAAAAAAAAGGCAGATTTCTGTAAACCATTTGTTCAGTTTGTATGCCAGTTTATAACAGTATCACCCATCTGCATTTCCAATTCTGCTTTCTCCTTATGTATTACATAGGATTAGATTCAGATACCTCCATTTGGCTTTAAACCCTCCACCTACAGCCCTCCAGGAGTGCAGCTCTTTTCATCGCAAGTCAGCTCTGCCTAATTTTTCTCCCTTTTGATCTCCCATCTCCCGCCCAGTCTCAGTGGCTCTTTTCCCTCACCCGGCACCAGGCGGGTTCTCAGACAAGGAAGCAGTTCTTATTAAAAATACAAGCTGCAAACCAGTGACAGAAATCGCACTGAATTCCATCCCTAAATTGGTTATGTTTCCCTTCCTTACCTCCCCCCGCCCCGCCTCCAGTCCTTATTTATCTCCATCTATATTTTCAGAAACTTACGAATATTTTTCTGGAAAGGAAGAAAAAAAAAAAAAAACAGGGTTTACAGCTTGCATCAAAACATTTTGGATGATGTCCCAGAAAATTACGGTCCTCTGTTCTTAGGCTTCTTGGCCACCGTCAGCTCAGACATGCACTTGCCTTGACGGCAATTCACATTCATGCTTCTGCGCAGGCGCAGGTTAGATTGTTGCTGGCTGGCTTAGCCCTGAACGCCCTTGTCCAGCCGCCCCACTTCCCTGGCGACAAGGACATTCCAGTATTTGAATGTACTCCAGGTGAACCCACGCTCTGAAGGACCTGTCACTTCTGGGGTTTTACCTTTCAGGATTCTGGGCGGTCAGCACTCATTGTCACCTAGGTCACATGTCTTTTCCAGGAGTCATATGCCCTTCACATACCAAGCACACAGTCACCTTCTTCTGGAAGGTGGTTGCTGCTGATGGGAGGTTGGCAGCTATAGTTCACATCAACCCTGCTCAGAGCTTCAGGGTTGAAAAGGAAAAACCCTTTCTCCAACACAAACAGGTACAGTCACTTTTAAGCTGATGAGATTTCATTGTTTGAACTGTGCTTGACCTGGACTCTTTACAAGTGAATTTAGAAAGTGGATTTTTCTGGGAGTTCTTGTCTTGGCTCAGTGGTAACAAACCCGTCTAGCATCCATGAGGTTGTGGGTTCGATCCCTGGCCTTGCTCAGTGGGTTAAGGGTCTGACATTGCTGGGAGCTGTGGTATAGGTCACAGACTGAGCTTGGATATGGCATTGCTGTGGCTGTGGTGTAGTCTGGCAGCTATAGCTCCAATTAGACCCCCTAGCCTGGGAATTTCTGTAGGCTGCAGGTGTGGCCCTAAAAAAGAGAAAGAAAGAAAGAGAGAGAGAGAGAGAGAAAGAAAGAAAGAAAGATTGACTATAGTTTCTCTTTTGAGTCCTCATTCAGCAGGGAGACAGAAACTCAGTTCAGAGTCTCCTCCAGCTCCTGGGGTTTCAGCTGAGTTGTGAGGGGCTTAGTCAGAGTCCACGTGTGTGTGTGTGTGTGTGTGTGTGTGTGTGTGTGTGTGTGTTGCAGGAAAATCGGGTAAAGTTGCACCTTTGGCTTCCACGTCACCATCTCCCCGTGCTGGTGTCTGACACGTCTGGTCACCACACAAACTGGGATGGTGGTATCTGCAGGCTCCCCAGATCCATCAGGCATCTGTGCCCTCTGGGCTTTACCAGAAACACTGCCTCTCCTGGACCACGCTGGGCTGGGCACTGGTGAATGTGTGAGCCACTCTACTACCAAGGTGTGCCATGCAGACGTTTCTTTGACTCCTGCTCTGTGCTGAGTTCCCAGCCACTCTGGGGCTAAGCCAGTTCTCCAAACTCTTGCTTGGAGGCAGGACCCATAGACTTGCTGCTCTCAGATCCCCAAGCCTATCTGGAGCTTTGGTCTTATGTTGTATAGGACTCAGAGGTTGTTCCAGCTTCTGTCTCCCCTTCCCTTCTGACTCTCCTTGCCCTGTTTGGTCAGTCCTGGAACGCTGTAATGTCTGTTGAAGAAATCCTGGCTCTAATAGAGTATTCGCTCAAATCTTAAGCCTGGATTCTTTCGTTATAAAAATGCTGCTGAGTCATCCCTGCCTTGATCAATGAGTGACACCACCTGGGAGGAAAGACGGGACTCTGAGGAAATTCAATGGGGCGAATAAGAACCATTAATATCTCACTATTAGCCCTGCCCTCCAGATACACACCCTTGTGATTCGTTCATATAGATCTTCGCAAAAACCTATGGGAGGTCTAATTATTCTTATTTTAAACTGAGGCTTGGTGAGATCAGTAGAGGCACACCCCCAGCCAGCTCTTGAATCCAATCCTTGCTCTTGCCCAATAGCCGAAACTATTCTTATCACACGGTACTGAAATCAATTTTTTCTTTTTTGTCTTTTGTCATTTTAGGGCCTCACCCATGGCACATGGAAGTTCCCAGGCTAGGGGTCCAATCAGGGCTGTAGCCACTGGGCTACACCACAGCCACAGCAATGTGGGATCCGAGCAGTGTCTGCAACCCACACCACAGCTCATGGCAATGCTGGATCCTTAACCCACTGAGTGAGGCCAGGGATCAAACCCTCATCCTCATGGAGGCTAGTTGGTTCGTTAACCACTGAGCCACGACTGAAACTCCGAAATAATTTCTTTAGATATGTTTTCCACTGAACTGAGCTCCTTGAAGTCAGAGCTCAAGCCTCATCCATCCTGATATCTTCAGTGCTCTGCACTTAGCAGGTGCTCAGTAGGTGGTATTTGAATTGAAATGGGTCAAGGAAAAAGAAGGAAATACAGAAGGAAGAGGAGGGACAGGCGAGTGGGAAAGTTCCTGTACCTAAGCTCTTCTGAAACTTTCTGAATGATATTCTGCCAACTAAAATATAAGTGCAATTGAAAGTTTAATGGTATCACCTAAATCATGTCCAGAACTAGACTCTCCCTGCATTATAGTCGGATTATTGTAGGTATAGAAATTAATTCCTGGTTCCAGAAAAGGGTGTAATGGCATCAGTGACACAGCAATAATAAGTGGAGACTGCGTGCATATGTGAGCAGTGACCAGAACTGCTGACAGTTATCAGCCAGTGAAGTCCTGGTTGATTTTTATTTAATTTCTTGACATGGCCATCCAAGATGCTGGTGGGATAGAAATCTGGTCACTTCTAGAATTGCATACCTTTCTATTCAGTTTTTCTCTGACAGCTCTTATTATTTCACATTAGATAAACTCCTCTGATAACAAATATCATATTTGTTAGACGATTCATCTAGGTGGAGGGTAAAGGTTTGAGGCTGTGACATGCCCAAGTTGCAGTCAAAGGTGGGTTTGCTAAAGTTTTTTTCTTCTTCATAGTTGTCCGTTTCTTTATTTTTTTCATTTTATTATTTGATCTTGTAACAAATCCTACAACACAATGAAAGTAAAATGAAAAAGTTAGTATTTCCCCTTCCCACCTCTCCCAGGTAACTTTGGTTAACAACCTCGTGAACGTGCTCCCTTGTGTCTCACACATGTGTTCAAGCACATCTTCATGTTTGGGAAGTTGGTTTAAAAAAAATTTTTTTTTTAATCAGAGTTGATTGGGAGTGGATTTAGTTTTTGGCCACGCCCATGGCGTGTGGAATTTCCTGGGCCAAGAATCAAACCCAAGCTACAGCTGCAACCAGAGCTGCTGCAGTGACCATGCTGGATCCTTAACCTGCTGCGCCAAAAGCAAACCCCAGATGTTTCCATTTATTTCTCTCCTGCCCTCCCCTTGTTTCGCTTTCTAGTAGCTACCGTCTCTCGTTCTTTCACCCTTTTCTCTTCCCAACTCTTTTTTCTCTCTTTCTTCCGCTTCTCTATTTTTTTCTTTTGTCTTTTTAGGGTCGCACCCATGGCATGTGGAAGTTCCCAGGCTCAGAGCCGAATTGGAGCTACAGCTGCCAGCCTACACCACAGCCACAGCCACAGCCACGCCAGATCCAAGCCATGTCTGCGACCTACACTACAGCTCACAGATCCTGAACCTACTGAGCAAGACCAGGGATTGAACCCTCATCATAATGGATACTAGTTGAGTTCGTTATTGCTGAGCCACAATGGGAACGCCTCTCTGTCTCTATTTTTCATTTTCCACCTTCTCTTCTGTCTTTCCACATTAGCCTTGGAGCACCCAGGCTCTCAGGAAATTGGATTCAGCTGAAGCTTCATGTTCAAACTGTGTTTCCTGGGTTGCCTCGCTGTCTTACAAAGCCTCAGCCTAAGAACGCACAGAGGAAAGGAGGGAGCAGAAAGTCATATTCCGTTAATCAAAAATAACTTACATGGTCGAAAGATTTCAGAACACAAGGTGCTTTTTAAATTAGTCAAATCTTTATTGCATACGTTTAATTCAAAGGGTCAATCATGCTTCTGGTTTTCTAAAAAATGCCCAGACGCTATAGAAGTGTTTGAAAGCAGAAGGTAAATTTGTGTTTTTCCCCACAGGTCCTCACCCTGCAGTCCCACACCCCAGGAATAGCTCTGCCTTTCCTTCCAGAAGTTTTTCTGGCCTTTCATAAAACATGTACTAAATATTGTGTTTAATATGTATGTACACAGACAATGGGAAGCTTTTGTACTTAATGTTCTGGCCCTTGCTCCATGTCACTACATGTAGGTCCATCTCTTTCCTATTAAATGCTGCACAATTAATTTTAGTGTTTTTTTTTGTTTGTTTGTTTTGTTTTGTCTTGTCTTTTTGCCTTTTCTAGGGCCACTCATGGGCCATTCCCATGGCATATAGAGGTTCCCAGGCTAGGGGTCCAATCGGAGCTGTAGCCACCGGCCTACACCAGAGCCACAGCAACACATGATCCAAGCCACGTCTGCAACCTACACCACAGCTCACGGCAATGCTGGATCTTTTAACCCACTGAGCAAGGCCAGGGATCGAACCTGCAACCTCACGGTTCCTAGTCGGATTCGTTAACCACCGTGCCACGACGGGAACTCCAATTTAAGCATTTTCTATATGAACATTTAGGTTGTTTCCAATCTTCAGGATGCATTTCTAGTCTTTCAAGCAAGACTTTCCAAAGAGAAGGCTGTCAGTCCTTGTCTCCTGAATGACTTGAGGCTGCTGACCTGAGTGATGGTTCTTAGTGACCTCTCCCCTCTATAGCATTGAAAATGACCTTTGTCTCCTGCATGTCAGGAGGACAAAAACTTGCTATACCTTCACCATCGAAGGCTGTTCCTTCAAGTCTGACTCTGCTAGGTCTGTTGTTGTTCTGTCCTTCCTTTTTGCTTCTGTTTAGACCTACACAGGTTTCATGCAGGGTCCCAAATCTGACCCACAAAGCCATGCGTGCTGCCATTGAGTGCTGTACCAACATGCATTTGTAGTGACACACACGGCAAGTGAACTTCTGCCTACCTAGTCCTCCCCTCTCTTTTCCTTGGGTTCTAACCTCTGCAAGATTCTAAGTAGCTTTCTGGATAATAACGAGGTTGCATAGAGGCCCTTTACTTGGGGCCCTGGTCCTGAGGCTACAAAGAACAGCAGAAAACAAAGGTGCCCTGGTCAATGTGAATCAGCCGCTAGAGGCAGCAGATGCCTTCAGTAGGGAGAGAGAGTGAAGGAGGTGTCGCTCAGAGGACTTGGGGGCTTGCTGAGTATTTATGGGAAGAGCCTGTGGTAGAGGGGTAACTAGTGCTGAAAAGCTCAAGAAATGATAGAGTTTTCCCCTTTCATGTTCCAATCACCACTTTATGAAATCAATTCCTCCCCAGGTTTGGAGCTGTCTTTGGTGTGTTTCCTTACTTTCAATTTCCATTTTAATATTTTATTTGGTAGGGTGGCTGTTTATTTATTTTTCACATTTCGCTGTGAGTCGTTCAAAAAATCAAAATATTTATTGAAGGGAATATGACATTAGAAGTTATAAACTAGAGTTCCAGCTGTGGCTCAGTGGTTAACGAACCCGACTAGCATCCATGACTTGGGTTTGATCCCTGGCCTCACTCAGTGGGTTAAAGATCCGGTGTTGCCGTGAGCTGCGATATAGGTTGTAGATGTGGCTTGGATCCCCAGCTGCTGTGGCTGTAGTGTAGGCCAGCAGCTGCAGCTCCAATTCAGCCCCTAGCCTGGGAGCGTCCATATGCCATGGGTGTGGCCCTAAAAGACCAAAAAAAAAAAAAAAAGTTATATACCCAAATACCCTTTTGAGAAGGAAGCACGTCATATGTTCTTTCCTAATATTTTCTCTCTGAAGCAAACAATTTGTTTCCAGTATATTCTTTCTTGGTTGTGCTTATACTGACCATTAAACAGTCCATAGAATTTTTCAATATTTAATGGATATTGACATTGTTTTTCTAAGGTGTCCACATCCAAAATAAGAGGACAGATGAACCAGGGAACCAGGGAATTTATTGCATAGCTATGGCAAAGGCAGTCTATTTAGCAAAGACTCATGTTTCAAGTAGTTATATTTTTCACATAACAGCTAAATTTATGTTTCTTTGGAAAAATAGAAAGGTGCAAAACTGAATTGGTAAGAAGTAATGTTGATTATTTCTAGGTGAAGTTTAGTTTCATATTCTAAAGTATAAAAGTAATGGTAGACTATTTATAAGTGAAATTTAACCAAGTACAACATATAAAACTTACTATCATAATACAGAAAAGAAGTTAATTTGTTAAAGAAAATTCAGGAGTTCCTGTCATGGCTCAGTGGTTAACGAATCTGACTAGGAACCATGAGGTTGCAGGTTCGATCCCTGGCCTTGCTCAGTGGATTAAGGATCTGGCGTTGCCGTGAGCTGTGGTGTAGGTCGCAGACGTGGCTCGGATCCCGCGTTGCTGTGGCTCTGGCATAGGCCGGCGGCTACAGCTCCGATTGGACCCCTAGCCTGGGAACCTCCATATGCCATGGGTGCAATCCTAGAAAAGACAAAAAGACACACACACACAAATTCAGAACCTGAATGATGTATATGATTTCTATATGCAGTTTCTTTAAAGATATAATTAATTAAATGTATTAGAACGATTAAAATTAAATAATCAAAGAATCATTGCTGAGGCAGAAATTTAGAGATATATGGAAATAATCTGAAATCTCTTAAGCTTTTTGTTTGAAAAAGATTATTTTGTTCTCAGGTTTCTCCTTAGTAACAAGACCTGACAATTGTAGTAGAAAAAACACGTCTAAATGTATATATAGTATAAACCAGACGATTCTGAATTATGCTAGATCCTCAGGCTAATACGATTTAAATTTTTAGGTTGTCATATTTAACTCACACTGAAATTTGGGTCTGTAGGTTGAACTATTTAAGCGAGATGGGAGGAAAATGATTGGACCCATAAGCGCATACAGAGCTTGTGCCGGCTGCCTCAGCGCCACTAGCTCCTGTCACCACCCCTGCTTTGGACTCATGACCCCCCCACCCCCACCCCCACCTGGCTGCACCTTCCACACCCTGGCTGATGTTTCTCTGTGTAGGTGGGCGCTGTGGTTCCCCAGGCTGTCAGAGACCCAATCTGGCCCCTGGTCTTTTCCTCCCACTACCAACTCCAGAATCAGAGAAGGCCGTTTGGGGGGGTGCCAGGGGGGCAGGCTCTTTCCAAGTGGTACAAGAATTATTTCTCAATAAAGGTGTTTTACAAAACAATCATGACTTAGAAAAAGCATTCAAAGAGCAGTTTGCTGCATGTGTACTTTCCTATTTGTTACCTCCTCATAAATGATTTTTTCTTTTTTTTTAAGCTTTATTTCTTGAAAGATAGCTGTTTTCATGTGAAAAAATAAAATGCTTTGTTTTCTAGTGGGATGCACCATTTCTAAGAGTAGTCCTGGTACAGGAACGAAAGGGCAGCATGACTTGACAAAAAACATCTTGGCATTTATCCATATGTCCACTTGACACATGTGGCTGTTTCACAGTCATTTATCATGTATGCTTTGTGAGGAAGGGATGGACCATTTTGCAGAAGAACTGAGGCACCAGGTGAGGGAACTTGTCCCTAGCTCATGCAGAGAGAATTTTGAATGACTCTGTATTGCAGTGGAGAATTTCTCATTTCCAGTTCACCTTTGATCCCATGAGACAGTTTGTTTTCCTTTCATCTACAAGCCTCTAAATTACAGATACAAGTAAAAAGTATTTTTCCAGAGTCGGTGATACAGTGGAAGCTCAGGGAGCTCCAATCATAGTGATGGATTTCACTGGTATAATACAGGTTTTGTGAGAGGTAAAATTTGGATCCCAAGTATTTTTTTTTTTAACTTTTAAAATTGAATTATAGTTGTGTTAGTTTCTGATGGACAACACAGTGATTCAGTTACACATATGTGTGTGTGTGCATGTATAAACATTATGCACATGTATACATATATATTCTTTTTCAGTTTTTTCCCTTATAGGTTATTACAAGATACTAAATATAGTTCCCTGTGCTATATAGTGTAGCACCTTATTGTTTATCTGTTTTATTTATAGTAATTTGTATCTGCTAACTTCAAACTCCTAATTGATTCCTTCCCTACCCCCTTTCCTCTTTGGTAATCATAAATTTGTTTTCAGTATCCAAAGTGTATTTTTAATCACCAATTCAAAGTGATGTTTCACACAGGAATAGAGGGATCTGGTCCACCCTTAGGAGATTTCACCTGACCCTGAGCACTTAGAAAACAAGATAAAGCAGCAGCAGGAGAGGAGGTCTCATCTCTTCTGCCTACAGAGCTCCTGGCTGTGTCCTTAGCTAATTCTTATTTCATCAGCATTGTGGCAGAGGCAATGTCCTTTCTAAGCTATAAGGACATGACCATTTCTTTCAGTTCTGAGCATCCACTACTTCCCCTAAAACTAGATTCCCACAGGACATTAGTGCACAAGACAGGCAACATCGGCCTCCTTGCTTCCAACAGCTAGCAACAACGTGTGTGGGTACTTCACTGACCGTGTGTGTGTGTGTGTGTGTGTGTGTGTGTGTGTGTGTGTGTGTGTGTGTGTATTACCATAGTAATAACAAAATGCAATTTTAAGGGGGGTAATACCTTGGGGAAATGGGGGAGCCTGCCCATGAAGATATCAGTAAAGAGGTTTATTTAGTTTTTGCTGTAGCCCCTGATACTTCTGCATTCTGCCAGAATATTACATAGAGCACAGCCACATAAAGGCAAATAGTGTTAATGCTATGGGAACTGAGACTTCTAATTCCTACCTCTTTAGGCATTCTTTTTTCTGTGTTTCTATGGGTATTTACTGCCTTAAATACAGAACCTGAAATTTTAACAGAAATTCTGCTTGAGTGAGAAAAAATAAAGCCAATTTCAAACCTTACTGTTATTTTCATCTCTGGAGATGACATGTGAAAGCAATTAAGAAAGGTATTCTCTAGGGAAAAAAAATCTTACCTCAGTTGAAAGAGGCTGGAAGAGCTTTTGAAGAACGATGAAATGGAAAATAGCACCATACCTTCTTTAAGCAAATTAAGTGGGCACCTCTATCATATCATAATGCAAGACTGATGCAAATATGTGCATTGCCTGAGATGCCAAAGTTTGCAACGCTGAATCCAAAATCTCCTGAAAGATCACGCTCATAACCACTGAAATAACCACCTGTCCCTCATCTAGAGATGATGCTCGTGGAAACAAAAGAACTTGGAAGGGAGGTTTCAACAGCATTAGAGATCAGCAATAACCTGAATCTCTCTGGTTGATTTATACTGAAAAAGGACACCTGGAGAAAAAGGATGGTTATTTTCCTTGTAACGTGAGCTTTTTTTTTTTTTTTAAGCTGTGAACTTTTTACCTTGCTTCATTCATGCTTCATTTGATCAATTACAAACTGTATAGCCCCTAAAAAGCCAGCGCGGGCTTCTTGAAGTTGATATTGTGCTTTGCGATTCATCTTCATTTCAAAACGGGCGGGGAGGTGGAGTTAAGACACCTATCGGACTGTGAACCGGTAAAGCAGAGGCTGGGAGTGTGTGCGTCGGTCCCCTTAACACCACGAGGACCCGAGGACCTTAACTGCGGAGGGACGAGCGGAGCCCGGCTCTCGCAGCCCAGAATCCGCTTTCAAACCTTAGGGAGCCAGCGCTGCCATTGAAATGCAAATCCGGTCCTGAGCAGCCGGGCCAATCCGGGAGGCTTCCTGTGGGATTACCTGGTGGCGAGCGCCGAGCCCGCGCGGACCCTCCGGCGCGGCCCCCGCGGCCGGGGAGGCGTGGTGGTCGGGCGCCCCCGCACCCTCCGAGCCCGGAGCCCGGCTTCACCCGCCGCAGCCGCGCACCCCGGGCCCGCCGCGCCGCAGCCTCTGTAGCCCCGGCGCAGGGCGCGGCCGAGCGGCCCATTGTTGAGCGCGGCCGAGCTCCGCCGGCGATGCCCCTCGCCGCCTCCTCCGAGCCGTGGTGAGGTTTGAACTTGGCGTCGGCCGGGATCCCTACGCGGCCCCGCGAGCGCGATGGTGAGTGCGGGGCTGGGGTCCTCTTTCCCTGGCCCGTGGCCGGGGCGGCGGGGTGCATTGCCGCCTTTGGGGAGGGAGGGCGGGTGACCTGCCGTCTGCTTTCTAAAGGGTGTCTATGTGGGTCCCTGCGGCGACTCTGGATCCGTGAGGATGGGCCCCCGGGCGGGCTTCCTTTGCCAGCAGCTGCCTGCTGGGAGGAGGGGGAGGGTGGCGCGCCCCGAGGGTCTCCTCACACTCTGGGCCTTCGCTTTTTTTTTTTTTTTTATTTTAATTTATTAGGAAGGCAGAAACTGCCACTCCAAGAGCGAAAGAATTGCGGATTATTGACAGCCTGAAAACTTTTCAGAAGAAATGATCTGTGAAATATTTTAATTTTGATAAATTGCTTCCCCCAAGGGCTCCTACTGCGTTCAGAACGACTTGCCTTTCTTAATTTTACAGGATTTGTTTCTGTAGGAAAGAGCCCAAGTGTGCTTTTGAGGGGCATGCCTGCCCCTCCCCCCTTCCACTTGTTCCAGATCTTAAGGCAGGTTTTTTTTTTTTAAGGTGTGTTCCACTGTCATGGAGCAAACGTTAAATCATGAAAATGAAACTATACCTGACACGTGCTTGACTGAGTTGCGGGAGAGATAAAAATGCTTTGCTGAAGGGTGGGGGCGAGGTTATAAAATTTCAATACATCCAGCTTCCGGTGGGGGTGGGGTGTGACCGTCTCTTGCTAATGTGTTTTGGCATTTTTTTTTTTTTAAATCATAGCGTGATGCGCTTCTGTGGTCGGAAGCTTTTGAGAGGACAGGACTGGGCGCCCACATACGTATAATTTCTATGGAGGGAGTACTATGAGAAGTCCCGGTGCAACAGGACCTCTTCTGTTTTTAATCAGTTAATATTTAAAGACTGGTTAAATGATCGTTTCTGATTAAATAAAAGTACCTTGGTCAGACATATGGTGAAATCTTCCTTCCAATAATCTCGCCACAAGTTGGTTTACATTTTAATTAATTTTGATGGTTCTTTTTGTCTTTTAAAAGTCTTTTCCGTGTGACTCTAAAAATATTACATGATCATTGTAGAAAAGGTGGACTATATACAACTAAGAAAGAAGAAAACTGTTTCTATCCCTAACATTTACATTCTGTTTGCTAAGGCCTTGTTTTTCTTGGAAGCTTAGGCAGTTGAAAACTTTGCAGCTATGGACGTTTAAAGATTGCTTACAAACCTGGTTTAGGAGCTAAAACTAGCAATTGAAAGGGAAATGAATTTGTGCTTTAGAAAACCATTATAACCAATGATAACTTATTCACATGGTTTATGGGACAGAATTTACTGTGGCAGTTTCTCTTGAGTCCCTTCCCACATCTGCTCCTGACAAATGGTTTCTGTTTGTAGAGCCTGTTTTGTAAATACGTCTCTACCATGAAGGCAAAGTGCCCGAACACATGTCCCTTTCCGGTGCTTGTAACTAAGCTCATAGAGTTAATATTTTTATTGGTTTCTGCATCAGAACTTCCTCTCCGTACGCTTGATAAAACCCTGGAGAAGGTTACCAGGGGAGGCTGGAGAGCATTTACTTCCCTGGAGATTTTCAGAATAGGATAAACATCCATCTGCCTAGGATGGCTTCAGTGCTGAACAGTCTGGAAAAAGGAAGGCTGGGTCATCTCTCAGGTCCCCCCAATGGAGGAATTCTAAACAAGTTTCAGTTCTCAATAACCTGGGACCAAAGGAAATAAAGATTGCCTTGAATGTACCTGAGCCCAGGATGAGGTGAAGCCAGCCCTATTTTGATTTAGGTAAAAGATTCTCCTTTGGTAAGAAAGATTTTAAAATATCCCCAGGACTTGCCGATCCTTTTCTATTGGTGGTTTTTTTTGCTAAGAAGTTCTCAAATTGGAAGTTCTGGGAGTTCCCATCGTGGCGCAGCGGAAACGAATCTGACTAGGAACCACGAGGTTGCAGGTTTGATCCCTGGCCTCACTCAGTGGGTTAAGGATCCGGCATTGCCATGAGCTGTGGTGTAGGTTGCAGACAAAGGTCGGATCTGGCATTGCTGTGTCTGTGGTGTAGGCCAGCAGCTGTAGCTCCGATTAGACCCCTAGCCTGGGAACCTCCGTATGCCGCAGGTGCTGCCCTAAAAAGGACAAAAATAAATGAAGTTCTGTTACTTAAGTAAATGAATGTATGGATTCATGGAAATTAAAAGTTCTGCCTCCTAAAACAGGAAGGGGTGTGTATGTGTGTGTGTGCGCGCTTTTCAGTCTCTCACTTTGGGTATTCAGTCTGGTTTCTTTACATTAGCATTCTACTTTGTCCTCAAAACTTATTTCTTGGCTTGGAGTTCCTGTGGTGGCTCAGTAGTTAACAAATCCGACTAGGAACCATGAGGTTTTGAGTTCGATCCCTGGCCTTGCTCAGTGGGTTAAGGATCTGGCGTTGCCGTGACCTGTGGTGTAGGTCGCAGATGCAGCTCAGATCCCGCATTGCTGTGGCTCTGATGTAGGCCGACGGCTACAGCTCCGACTAGACCCCCTAGCCTGGGAACCTCCATATGCCTTGGGAAGTGGGCCTAGAAAAGGCAAAAAGACAAAAAAAAAAAATGAACAAACTTATTCTTGGCTTTCCATTTCCAATGTAGAAACCATGGTAGTACTTTGACCAAAACCAAGTATTCCTGTCTCTTCTGTGGAAGGCTATTCCGTGCTGCTGTTTTGCTGGGGACCAAAGAGGTTGGGGTTTCATGGTTTGCTGCTTCCTCCGCCCTCCTGCGTGATGGAAGTATCCTGTAATTCTAACCATTGCGTGACCTCCGTTGCAGCAACACCTTCCTCCCTGTCCATAGTGTCACTCGATCAGGAGCAACACCCCTCCCTCTCCCTCCAGGGTCACTGGGAGGGGTTCACTTTCTAGGAAAGGTCCTGTCAAAAAGAAAATGGGGAAGCCAGAGTCTCCTGGCTGCGCAGTTTTTTTTTTTTATCCCCACCTCACACCCTTCAGCTCACCGTATTTCTCCATGCATGCCAAGCGTGTTTTCTTAGGCTATGGTAACACCCAAAGAAGGAACAGGAGTGTGAACAATGGTCGTTCATTTGTTCAGCAAACATTTGTTATGTGGGAGGTAGCCCAGCGACTGGAAATGGGTCCTCTGCCCTCAAGGAACTTGTCCTATAAGAGGAGAAGTCAAACATGTTAATAAGCTAGTGCCATTCTGAGGGAGTAGAGTACAGGGGTTAAGAACTTGTGTTTGTTGTAAAGTTAAACATACATCAACCCTATGACTCAACATATCCACGCCTAGCTGTTTATCCAAGTTGATGAAAACAAATGTAATGTTCACAAAGAGACTGGTACGGAGTGGCCACCCCAACCTTACATATAATTGCCAACAACTGGGAACAACCCTATGCCCATCGACAAGAAAACGGGTGGGTCAACTGTACAGATGTACGAATGGAATTCAGAAGTTAGTGGTTGCTTTGACAGGGGGCAGGGTGGGGAGATGGACAGGAAAGAGGTCAGGAGAGACTAGGAGATCTAGGAGCCCTGGAGAGCCTGGAGATCTAGGTCTTGATTTGGGTGATGCTTATCAGACTCTACCAAACAGCACTTGAGACATATGTGTTATTACATGCAAAGCATTAACTCAGTTAGAACTTAGCTTCTATGGTAGACAAGGGTATATACATCCCATCTCTGCCTCTAGTTGTAAGTTTCTGAGAGCAAGTTATTCAATGTCTCTGATCTCAGAAACATCGGACAGTAATAAAACATCTCCTTCCTAGGGTGGTGGCAAGGATTGAGTTAGATAATGAAAGTATTTAGCTTGGTAAGAACGTATTAAGTAATTCCATGGACCGTGATAAATATGTGGGTTTGGTGTTGATGCTGGAGTTACTTGCCCTTTTTCGTGAACGCCGTCTCATTTAGATGATCAAGGATCTTGTCACATATTGAACCGGTATCCATAGGATTCTATGTGTCTTCATTGTAAGGGGCTCTTTTTCCAGACTGCGGGGAATTTGAAGTTCTTATCTACCTGATCAAAATACCATTGGGGCTTAGCTTTGCCAACTGAGGTAGACCTCAAAGAGAGGAAATATCTGCTAAGCAACTCCTCTTTTTTTTTTTGAGGACTGATTTAATGATAGTTGAAGCTGAACTCCCAGACTGGGTTCACAGAATTCACAGAATTCAGGTGAAAGGCTTACAGGTTATCTCCTCTTTCCAAAGATGTAGGTGGAAAAGGAAAACTCTTGATGTCTGTATCAAATTACTATCGTGCTTTTTCTTAAAGGGACATAGTAACTTGAATTTTCAGTAAAATATCTTGCACAGAGTGATAAATGTAATGATAGTCCATCTATTAAGCTTCAGTTTACTTAGGTTCAAAAAAGTGTTTGGAAAAGATACACTTTGCCAACTTTGCCAACTCCAGTGGAGGCATTTTAGTGTTGGATTGGTTTAATTCATTCACAAAACAATTATCAAACATTTACTGAGAACATATTAGCCTCTGGGAATTCAGTGATGAATAATAATATGTTTTATAAGGAAGGGCTCGTAGCTGCCCTGACTGTGAGTGGGAATGTGTCATTTCTCTTGGAATTTTTTTCAGAGCAGGGGGCTCTGTCTTAGACTAGTCTTGCTGGCTTTTTAAAAAGCTTATTGCGGAGTTCCTGTCATGATGCGGTGGTTAACGAATCTGACTAGGAACCATGAGGTTGCAGGTTCGAGCCCTGGCCTTGCTCAGTGGGTTAAGGATCTGGCGTTGCCACGAGCTGTGATGTAGGTTGCAGACACAGCTCAGATCCCGCATTGCTATGGCTCTGGCGTAGGCTGGTGACTGCAGCTCCGATTAGACCCCCGGTCTGGGAACCTCCATGTGTCGTGGGAGCAGCCCTAGAAAAGGCAAAAAAAAAAAAAAAAAAAAAAAAAAGCTTATTGCTTAAGGCAGAGGTTTAAAATCCTGGTCCTCCCTGCCCCATTGGTGCTATTTTTTTAAACAGCAGAATTTCTTCTTCTTATCCTTACTAGAAAGAACAACTAAATAGCATTTTGTAAAGACAATGAGGTGTCATGGAAAAGTCTTAGACTCTGGAGACAGAACAAGCTGCAGTTGAATCTGCTCCCTACTAGTAATTGAGAGGAAGTTCTTAAATTTTTTTTTATTACTCAGTGAATTTATTACATTTGTAGTTGTACAGTGATCATCACAATCCAATTTTATAGGATTTCCATCCCACAACCCTGAGGAAGTTCTTAAATTCTTTAAGCCTGAGTTCCCTCATCTGCAAAATGGGTGTAATAATACCTTGAAAGACATATTAATATGTATTAGATTAGTCTGTGATAAGGATTAAATGAAAATGACAAAATACATGTAACAATAGGCTGGCACCTGGTGGGTATATTCATTTCTTTCTTTTTTTTTTCTTTTTTTTGTCTTTGATCTTTTTAGGGCTGCACCTGCAGCATATGGAGGTTCCCAGGCTAGGGGTCTAATCGGAGCTGTTGCTGCCAGCCTACACCAGAGCCACAGCAGCGCCAGATCCGAGCTGCATCTGTGACCTACACCACAGCTCATGGCAATGCTGGATCCTTAACCCACTGAGCAAGGCCAGGGATTGAACCCGCAACCTCATGGTTCCTTAGTTGGATTCGTGTCCACTGAACAATGATGGGAACTCCAGGTATTCCTTTCTGATATTTAGCCAGTGCTTGCTAAGAGTCCAGCACTGTTTGAAACTCTTCTTGTATCTTCCTCACACTCCTATGAGGGAGGCATTGTTATTGTCTCTTTTCAAAGGTGAGGAGCCCAAAACACAGAAGAGATGGACTAGCTTGCCCAGGGCATGGACATGGAACAGGATCTTGCCTACAACTAAGGAGGTTCATAAAAGCTGTCACTTTTAGGTAAATTTTTTTTTTTTTTTTTGCCATTTCTTGGGCCGCTCCTGCAGCATATGGAGGTTCCCAGGCTAGGGGTTTAATTGGAGCTATAGCCACCAGCCTACGCCACAGCCACAGCAATGCAGGATCCAAGCCACATCTTCAACCTACACCACAGCTCACGGCAACGCTGGATCCTTAAGCCACTGAGCAAGGCTAGGGATCGAACCCGCAACCTCATGGTTCCTAGTTGGATTCGTTAACCACTGAGCCATGACAGGAACTCCTTAGGTAAATTATTTTTAAGATTGAATGACTGCAGGAGAAAGTAACACCAATACATGGCGCCAGGGCCACCATTACGGGCTTCATACACCTGAACGCTGGGGCTGGAGTTGGTGTGCTCCTAAGCTGTTAGAAGGTCTCCTTTCTGCTTTGTGGGGGGGCCCTGAGGACAGGCACTTGTGAGCATGTCAGGTCTCTCCCCAGTTCCTCAAAAGTCTTCCTGTCAGTGGCCCTCTCTGACTGATGAACAGAAAATGTGGATTTGGCCTTGACTTTGCTGAGTCCACGTAGGGATTGACATAGAGGTGATGTTATCTTGGTCTCTACCAGGAAGGCAGGGGGAGAAGTGTATTCCAGAGCCTAGGAAATAAGAGAAACAGTTAGGTCTTTGCTGTTTATATGTTTTGTGTATAGTGGTGTGTATCTGTTTTATATATGTGTGTGTGTGTATGTAAACACACACATACGCATACACACATAACTGAATTTATATATATAACTGAATTTATATGTATATATCTGAATCACTTTGCTGTACTATACTAAAAAAGAGACAGAGAGGAGTTCCCATTGTGGCTCAGCAGACATGAACCCGACCTGTAGGGTTCAATCCCTGGCCTCACTCAGTGGGTTAAGGATCCGGCATTGCTGTGAGCTGTAGTGTAGGTCCCAGATGGTGGCTCGGATTGGATCTGGCGTGGCTGTGGCTGTGGTGTAGGCTGGCAGCTGCGGCTCCAACTTGACTCCTAGCCTGAGAGCCTCCATATGCCGCGGGTGCGGCCATAAAAAGCAGAGGAAAAAAAAGGGGGGAGGGATGGGGACCGGGACAGTAAACTATTACCCTGGGATATTTTGTATCCCCCATTTCCTGGACATTTCCTCAACTGCTAGATTCTGGAGTTAGAACTTTAAATAAGAATAAAGATCCCAGTGGTGGTTTGAGAACCCTACTGATTTGATGAAGACGTTAGGAGTCACCTTGGCCAGTTTATTAAAGTAATGTGTGGATGCCTCGGGGGGCAATTGTACACACCCGATTTTCTGTTTAGGCATGAGCCTTGCCGCCTGATACCCACCCCGTTCCACCAAAGTGCAGGTTTTTTTGCAAGATGCTCTGTGTTACCTTTCTCGACATCCACGCCTCTCCTTTGCGATGTAGCTTAACAGCTGAAATTTCAGGACCATTTCCTCCACCACCCAGTGAGCCAGGTCTGTTTAAGACCCACCAAGAGAAGCCTCCCAGCAGGCAGAGTGGGTGCCGCTGGAGGCAGTGGGCTGAAGCTGGGGTGGGGGTGGTGGCGTAGGGAGGAGCCCCTTTGCAAAGTGCTTTTTAAATTTATTTATGTATTTGCTTTCTAGGGCCATATTTGCGCCATATAGACGTTCCCAGGCTAGGGATTGAATTGGAGCTACAGCTCTGGCCTACACCATAGCAACATGGGATCCCAGCCGCACCTGCGACCTACACCATAGCTCATGGCCATGCCGGATCCTTATCCCACTGAGAAAGGCCAGGGATTGAACTCTAGTCTTCATGGATGCTAGTTGGATTCGTTACCCCTGAGCCACAATGGGAACTCCTGCTGCTTGTACTTAGAGGAATGTCATCGGGTATTGGTTTTGTCTCCCCAAGTGAGCCATGTTATCTCAGGGCAAATTTCCTGGCAGATGAAACTTTTGGGGGCTCCGCTCTCTGAAGGGGAGAAAAGAAATCTGGGGAAAGGACCCCCAGGGATCTTGGCTCCCTGGTTGTCCCCGACCCCTCAAGGCTGCTTGGCTGTGTGCAGGCTCCACTTGTCTTTAAGTCTGATCCCCAGTAGCCATTCGCGGCTAAAGTTAGGAGAATGGCAGGACTGTCACTTGAAGTCCCCTCTGCCTCTTCACCATCGCCTCCAGCCTCTTGTCCTCAACTTTAAGCCCTTTGTGTCTGTTCCCATGGTTACCTCTTCACCACCAGCAGCTGGAATTCTGCAGTGAGAGGAGGCTGTCTCCCACTGAGCCAGGTCTGGCTGGGCCGGAGGCCATTGATCCGCCGCTGGATTGTGACATAGGGTCGCAGTCCAGTACCTTCGCTTTGTCATGGATGCTGTACCTTTCCCAGGCTTGGCATGCTGGCGTTTTAGTGGGAGGAGAGACCAGGGCTGATGTATGGCTCACGGGATTTCCTGCCCTGGGCTGGCCCGGCCGTCCCGTGACCTGCTATGCTCCTGCCTGCTGCCACCTCCTCCTGTGTGTTGGTGCCCAGAGAAAGCCAGGGGACCTGCCCTGCCCAGTCAGATAAAGATGACCCCTCCTTCCCTACCTGCTTTCCCTTCAGCTTTGGTGCCAGGACCATCTGTGTTGGTACTAGACAGGGCCAGGCTCTGGTCTGGAAGGAATTGACATCTAGCCTGGAGGACCAGGTTGGCTCAGGGAACCGGGGGATGGTGTGAGGACCTGAGGGTCGAGATGAGGGAGTTCCCATCGTGGCGCAGCGGAAATGAATCTGACTAGGAACCATGAGGTTGCAGGTTTGATCCCTGGCCTCGCTCAATGGGTTAAGGATCCGGCGTTGCCGTGAGCTGTGGTGTAGGTCACAGACATGGCTCTGATCTGGCATTGCTGTGGCTGTGGTGTAGGCTGGCAGCTACAGCTCCAATTGAACCCCTAACCTGGGAACCTCCCTATGCTGCATGTGCAGCCCTGGAAAAGGCAAAAAGACAAAAAAAAAAAAAGATGAGAACACAGGAGTTCCTGTTGTGGTTCAGCGGTAATGAACCTGACTAGTATCCATGAGGATGCGGGTTCAATCCCTGACCTCACTCAGTGGGTTAAGGATCTGGCGTTGCCATGAGCTGTGGTGTAGGTCACAGTTGAGGCTTGGATACCAGGTTGCTGTGGCTGTGGTGTAGCCTGGCAGGTGCAGCTCCTATTGAACCCCTCACCTGAGAACTGCCCTGAAAACAAAACAAAACAAAACAAAACAAAAATATGAGAACACAACTAGCTCAGAGTTTGCCCTGGAGCTCTTGTCTCAGATACTGTTTGAGGCCCAAGTGCCTTCTCCCTGGGAGTCCCATTGGCCCCAGAGCTAAATCATGAATTGCAACTACAGGTGGAAATTAAGTGGCCTGGGTGCCAAGAGCGAGAAGCAGTTTCCAATAGAAGGCAGCGCAGACCACGATGCTGAGGATGCAGTTCTGGAAGAATTGCCATGCTCTTCCTGTGATCAGGCAGCTCGTTTTCTAGAGCTCGTTCAGCCAGCAGGTACCCGAGCCCTTAGGTGACAGAGCCGTTGTAGAACCTGGCTGAGGCCGTGCTTTGGAGCCTTATAATGTGCTGGGTCCTGGCTTTACCACTTTGTGACCTCAAGCAACTTACTGAAATTACCCGTGCCTCGGTTTCCTTTCCTGTAAAAGAGGAAGAACACTTCATAAGGTTATTACAAACACTGAATTTGTTATGTGAAATACTTTGTACATGGTAAAGCCCAATAAGGGTGCCCATTTATAATATTTTTGTTATTTTTTTGTCTTTTTGCCTTTTCTAGGGCTGCTCCCCCAGCTTATGGAGGTTCCCAGGCTGGGGGTCTAATCGGAGCTGTAGCCACCGGCCTACGCCACAGCCACAGTCACACGGGATCCAAGCCGCGTCTGCAACCTACGCCACAGCCACAGCAACGCGGGATCCGAGCCGCGTCTGCGACCTACACCACAGCTCACTGCAACGCTGGATCCTTAACCCACCGAGCAAGGCCAGGGATCGAACCCGCCACCTCGTGGTTACTAGTTGGACTCGTTAACCACTGAGCTATGATGGGAACTCCTGTCATATTTTTAAAGGATGTTTTGAGAGCGCCATGTAAGCTACAGATTTTTGTTAGTCCACTTTTGTGTTACATATGTCAGTGGGTCCAGAATTCCCTGGACAAGAGAGGGTTGTGCTGTAATAAGTAGGAACATCAGGATTGGAAAAACAAGAAAAAAAAAAGGAAAGGAAAAGAGCTCGGGACGGTATTATAACCCTATAGTAACCAAGGGAAGGGAAAAATGAGGGGGCTAAGTAGAAACTGAGCCAGTGGAACCACAGTTACAGTCACCTTGACAAGGTATATTGTTAACCACAATTACTTTTCCACAAATCGGCTGTAGTTTGGTACCTTGGCTTCCACTGAAAACCCTGCTTCCCAAGAATATGAAGCAATAGCCAGGAGACAGTTTAGGAGAGCCAGAGTCCCACTTGGGGTGATAGGGAAGGTTGGAAACATTTAGGTTTGAGATTTGGAGGCATTTAAATAGCATGGAATGTCTATTATCCACCCTAAAAAGTAGAACGAATCTTGGATATTGTGGACACAAATGCATTTGGCACAAGCTTTAAAAAAAAAAGTGCATATGAGCTTCTTTCTAAGACCCAATAATCCTCTTGGGCAAAGTAAGGATTAAGCCTCCCTCACAAACAAGGAGGGGGGAGTTCATTTTTGCTAAGATTCCTCAGCCGATGCCAAATTTAGCAAGGGACCTATTTTCTCCCAATGAATGACCATCGCCATTTACATTTTTAATGTCCATCCCTCTTCTCCAGGCAGGTCTAGGACTGGAGCAGCTTATTTTGCATGTAGATGGGAGAGAGAAAATCCCGGCTCCCATAGACTACACTAGGATCCTAGGAACCTTCCAGAGCCAGAGTCCCCACACACACTGACACCTGCAGGAGGGCAGGGGTCCTCTCCCCAGAGCCTGAGGTGGGAGGACTCCAGGGGCTCAAAAAACTTGTGCATTAAAAACACATTATGTTTTTATGTATCATTATTTTATTAAAGTATAGTTGATATACAATGTTGTACCAATTTCCACTGTAAACATTATGTTTTTATTTAAAAATTTTTTTTTTGCTTTTTTTAGGGTTGCACCTGCAGCATATGGAAGTTCCAAAGCTAGGGGTCCAGTCAGGGCTGTAGCCGCCAGCCTACATCACAGCCACAGCAACACAGGATCTGAGCCCCATCTGTGACCTACACCACAGCTCATGGCAACGCCGGATCCTTAACCTGTTGAGCGAGACCAGGAATCAAACTCACATCCTCATGGATACTAGTCGGGTTCTTTGTTACCACTGAGCCACAACAGGAATTCCAGCATTATGTTTTTAATGCAGATACTGAGTGCCATTCCTGCCCAGTGCCTGGGGCTCCTCTGGTGAGAGGAGGCCTCTGGAAGAATTCCTCAGGCTAATTATCAGCCCTTGATGCTCCAGGAGCATTTCTTTTATTTTTATGGCCACACCCACGGCACATGGAAGTTCCCCGGCCAGAGATTGAATCCGAGCCAGCAGCTATAGCAATGCCAGATGGTTTACCTGCTGCCCCAGGCCTGGGAAGGAACCTGTGCCTCTGCAGTGACCTAAGCCACTGCAGTCAGATTCTTAACACTGGGCCACAGCAGAAACTCCTCCAGGAGCATTTCTTTCACCCAGATGGTGGGGTCCCCTGTGCCAATCTCTTCCTTGGGGCGCAGATAATGGCCCATATTTCCTGTTCACACACACAACAGTTAAATATTTATATCCCTTGCCAAATGCTTTGGTCATTTGCAGTTTACCTTTTTAAGGAATTAAAGAGCCCGTCCTTACTCCAGTATCTGTCACACCCCTTGGGCAATTCCTTATGTTCTTCCTCTCCTAGGCCACTTGGATTAAATGATAATCGCTCCCGTCTAGTAGTGGTTTTCACCTGCCAGGTCATCTCGGCCAGCTCACCAGACACATAGTACTTCGTTCCCTTTTTATAGATGAGGTCCTGAGGGTCAGACTAGTGGCCAGGGACTGGCAGACCCCAGCTTGATCAGGCTGGACCCCAGCTTGATCCGGCACCAAATTCTGGGTGTCTCTCTCCAGCAAGACTAGAGATCAGCAATTGTCTTTTCTTCCATAACGTTTCCTACTTGGATCCTGCACATAGAAAGTGCTCGTCGCAGTTCCCACTGTGGCCCAACAGAAACGAACCCAGCTAGTATCCATGAGGACGTGAGTTCGATCCCTGGCCTCGCTCAGTGGGTTAAGAATCCCGTGTTGCCATGAGCTGTGGTGTAGGTCGCAGATGTGGCTTGGATCTCACATTGCTGTGGCTGTGGTGTAGGCCGGCAGTTGCAGTTCCGATTTGACCTCTAGTCTGGGAACTTCCATATGTCGCAGGTGTAGCCCTAAACACACACACACACACACGAAAGAAAGAGAGTGCTTGTCACTTGTGGATGGAGGTAGCTCAAGAAATTGTTTTCTCACTTGGAAAGGATTTGTCATTTATGTCCTTTTTCCACCTTAGCTCATAGACTGGTAAAAGGAAAAGGAACCTGAAAACCTCAAAAACTCATGAAAACCCACCTAGTTCGAGTCTTCTGGCTGCTCATCCAGTACTGGTTCCCTCTATAATGGTGCATATGCAGGTACGGCCATTTTTGGTGTCTACTTAGCCATCTAAATACCTTTTTCCTTATGTTTTGTGGAAATAAGGAAAGAAAGTATTATCAGATCTATTTTCCTGTGTTCTACCATATCCCTTTTTTTTTTCTTCATAATTGAGATTTTATTGGTTGTTTTGAGGACCAGGTACAGACATTTCAACTTGTACACAATTCTTTATGTATCAAAAATATAAAAAAATCATGCTGTGGTGATTCTCTTCTGTATAGTTATTCCAATGACTTTCCAGCTTAACACTTGGAGGCAAAGTTTCCTTCACAAGATAACATCAAATACCAATATATTTAAATGTTGATATGCTGTTAGATCGTTAACAGATATGATTTACCATCATATCCACTACATATTCAAATTTTCAGTGGTTCACAGCAATATTAGCAAAGTTAATAGGAAAATTGGATTAGCATGACCAAAACTGTTACGGGGTGCACAGAATTCTGACCAAGAGAGCCAAGATCACAGTGGTTTGCTTTAGGAGCCAATTCTACCAAAAATAACATCAGAAGTCATTTAACGTGTGTGTTCAAGGGATTTCCTGTCGTGGCTCAGCGGAAATGAATCTGACTAGCATCTGACTAGCAGGTTCGATCCTTGGCCTTGCTCAGCGGGTTAAGGATCTGGCATTGTTGTGGTGTGGGTCGCAGACGTGGCTCTGTGGTATGGCTGTGGCTGGCAGCTGCAGCTCTGATTCTACCCCTAGCCTGGGCACTTCCATAAGCCAGAGGTGTGGCCCTAAAAAGACCAAAAAAAAAAAAAAATGAACCACCAGCAACTGATTTCACCTCTTTAAATGCTTTAAAAAGCATTTACACTTAAAAAGTGGGATGAGGTGGGATTCCCTCCTTAAAAATGTTTCTAGAGCTACTATAAAACCTGCATTTACAAAACAGTGGATAAAAGTGTTCCTCTGGGTTGTAGGAGAAGGGAGACAGGGACCAGTGACAGGACTGGGCGTAGGGTACTCTTCAGACTTGGCTTCTTTCTCTGCTGCTTCATCAGAGGCCGGGCTGCCCTCATTTGTGGCCTCTCTGTTTTCTGCAGGTGAATCTTCTTTCGTCTCTGAGGTAGACGCTTTGACCTGTTTCCCCTTTGCTTCCTTTTCCCCTGTTGTTTGCACTTCTTTGTTTGAAGATCTATCCTTTCCTGCCACCTTTTTGGCTTCGTTTCCACTTTCGCAGGCACAGATCTCCTCTTGGGCATTGTGGCAGTAGGATGGATGTGTGCTGGCATGCCAAGAGCCTGTGCTAAGCTGGATTGCCTGACCTCTGCCACCTGCCCATCACCGCCTGAGCTGCTGGGACCCCTGCCGTGTTGCTTCCTGTCCTCTGTCTCTCGTGCTCTTCCCACCTCTAGCAAATCCTCTCGGGAGTTCCCGTTGTGGCTCAGTGGGTGAGGAACCCAACATGGTATTCATGAGGTTGTGGGTTCTATCCCTGGCCTCGCTCAGTGGGTTAAGGATCGGACATTGCCTCAAGCTGTGGCGTAGATCTGCAGCTGCTGCTCTTATGTGACCCTTAGTGCAGTGTGCTCTGGGAGAGGCAGGTCTGTGAGGCTGTCTCACCTTCTGTTAAATGGGGATAAATAATACCTGCTCTGCTTGCCCTCTGGGATTAGTATTAGGGCCAGGTGGACTAATGCACAGGAGGTACGTTCAGGCTATAATGGATGACATTAAAGTGAGGAATTATGATTTTTTAGGGAACTAGGGAGAGCAGGGAGAGGGAAGGATGGAGGCCTCACTTGCTCGAGACCAATTCACACCCATCTGCTGATCCTGCTTCCTGAGCCCTCCTCTGAGTATTTTCAATGGTCGCTGGAGATCCCAAAGGAAAACCGCCACCAGCGTGAAGTCTTCCCGCTGCCCAAACTTGCTCCTGGGATAGATACATCCACTGCCATTTCCCAGCATAGAATTTCCTTTTAAAATATGGGGAAACTAGACTGAGACTCACTCAAATAAGAAAAAAAAAGTAAGACGTGGGAGTTCCCGTCGTGGCTCAGTGGTTAGCGAATCCGACTAGGAACCATGAGGTTGCGGGTTTGATCCCTGGCCTTGCTCAGCGGCTTAAGGATCCGGCTTAAGGATCCAACTAGGAATCATGAGGTTGCGGGTTTGATCCCTGGCCTTGCTCAGTGGCTTAAGGATCCAGTGAGCTGTGGTGTAGGTCGCAGACGCGGCTCGGATCCTGGGTTGCTGTGGCTGTGGTGTAGGCCAGCGGGTACAACTCCGATTCGACCCCTAGCCTGGGAACCTCCATATGCCGCGAGAGCGGCCCTACAAAAGGCAAAAAGACAAAAAGAAAGAAAAAAGAAAGACTAATTTCACCTTTTCTAATAATTAAAATAATAATCATCAATTGGAAACAATCTGCATGATATAGAAAAAGAGAAGAAAAATATCACCCATACTCCTGTCACTAAGTAGTAACATTTTGGTACATTTGCTCGTCTTTTGTCTTCATTCATATCTTTTTGTCTCATGTGAATGGGAAGCATGCATAGCTTGGGATGTGGCTGATGGTTAAGCAAAAATGGAAAGCCCAGGGATCCTCAGTGGCATTTAATGAGGGGTGGCGTGGTCTCTAGCCAGACATCTTTCTGCTTGTTTTATTTCATTTTGTATTTTCTCTCTGTAAAATGAGGATCATCACTGTCTCAAATGATGAGAAGATAAGTGAATGACTTTTTCAAGGACAGTATCTGGTACTTACCATGTGCCCAATAAATGTAAGTTTCCATTCTCTTGGTAAGAAATGAACTCTGATTGGGAGTTCCCGTCGTGGCTTAGTGGAAACGAATCCGACTGGTATCCATGAGGATGTGGGTTTGATCCCTGGCCTTGCTCAGCGGGTTAGAACTGGCGTCGCCATGAGCTGTGGTATAGTTCGCAGACATGGCTTAGATCTGGCATTACTGTGGCTGTGGTGTAGACCAGCAGCTACAGCTCCCATTCGACCCCTAGCCTGGGAACCTCCATGTGCCGTGAGTACAGCTCTAAAAAGCAAAAAAAAAAAAAAAAAAAAGAAAAAGAAAAAAGAAATGAACCCTGATTGCCAGGTACCAACCGTTCTGAGTGCTTTACACATATTAATTTATTCAAGCCTCACAACCCCCCTTTGATGAAGGAGCGGCAATTATCCTTATTTTATAGACAAAGAACCTGAGGCATGAGTGGTTGAGTGACCTGCCCAAAGTCAAACACCTGCGAGGTGATTGGCTGGACCAGGAGCCCAAGCAGCTGGCTGTGGAATCGACATTGGTTATTCAGGTTATGCAGCCTGCCACGTGCTAGAGTTGATTTAAGCTCAGGCTCTGAGTGTGTAGTTGGGCCACACAGTCCACCGGGGACAATGTCACCAGTTTAAGCCTGTGCGTGAGGGCACTTGGCTTTCTTCTGCACGTGCTCCACGCTGGCTAAGTCCTCGGCCCCGTGGGTGGGGGGTTTTGAGTCAAAAGTAAATTTGGAGCAGATTAAATATTTATTTATTTATTTTTCTTTTTGTCTTTTCTAGGGCCGCATCCACGGCATATGGAGGTTCCCAGGCTTGGGGTCCAATCAGAACTGTAGCCACCAGCCTACACCAGAGCCATAGCAACTTGGGATTTGAGCCGTGTCTGCAACCTACACCACAGCTCATGACAATGCTGGATCCTTAACCCACTGAGCGAGGCCAGGGATTGAACCCACAACCTCATGGTTCCTAGTTGGATTCATTAATCACTGAGCCACGACAAGAACTCCAGATTACATATTTAATAGTTAGGTTAAAAGTTCTGGCTAGTCATTTGGCTCTTTCCCCTATCCACCCTTTGCCAGTCTTTCTGCAGGGTTGACAGAGAGGTCACTGGCTGAGATCTGCAGATAGTTAGGCTTCTGGTTTCAGAAAGAATCAGAAACATGCTGAATGTCAGTGGTATAAGTTGCACACGTGGTCCATTTGGGAGGGCGAGGACAAGCGTCAGCCAGAGGAGCAGGAAGTACAAACACACTGGGCCGAGCCGTACAGAGCGCACCTGTGCGTGGCTAAAGGGTTAGGTAGGGACCCTTTGTCATAACGAAGCTGCCTCACAAGGTGGGTGAGCAGGAAGAGAAGGGTTTTAAGGACAAGTAGATGGCATGCCTGTGATGGAACATGCCAGATACAATACGGGACTGAGGGAATGCAG
The DNA here is from genome assembly GCF_016906955.1 of Phacochoerus africanus. Taxonomy (NCBI): domain Eukaryota; kingdom Metazoa; phylum Chordata; class Mammalia; order Artiodactyla; family Suidae; genus Phacochoerus; species Phacochoerus africanus. The sequence continues at coordinate 72,235,468 of NC_062553.1, forward strand.
AGTGAGCTTCCTAGATGGTAAATAATGAGTGAAAAAGCAAAAAAAAAGGAAAATGATGAAAGGATAGTGACTCGAAAGATTAGATCTAAGTATGTGGGTACCAAGAGGTCAGCAGTAGGGACAAGGGGTTTTCAAGAAAGGGCGCTTCCCTGAGAATGTCCGCGAAACCTTCCAGAAACGTCCAGTCATCGGAAAATGAAGAAGAGCTTGTTAGACCAAGAACAGAAATCTGAACCTAAGGACATCAGTTCTTAAAATCTTCCTCCACAAGCCAAGGAAGCCGAGAATGCAGGCCCTCTCCACCTCCAGGTGACAAAGGGGCAAGTGCTGGGAGCCGCTGGCAGTGACAGCAGAGGCCCTCTCACAGGATGGGAAGAGCCGTGCGTGACAGACATGAGTAGGGACAAGAAGAAAACAGAAACAGAAAACCATGGACATGACTTTCCACGAAGCCAGTTATGAAAATGAATACACACGAGCACCCAGCCTCAATCCAAGGAGTTTCTCCAAAGGGTTCTGAGGACAGCTTTGCCCTGTATCAGTGCACTTCTGTCTGCTTAATCTCAAAATGCTGCTCCTTCGAAACATAAGGCAGCAAAGCTGCCCTGAGCTATGCCAACTGTTTGTTGAAAGGCTTGGCCAAGAGTCCCCCAACATGGGTCCTCTCTACTCCATGAAAGCAGCTGCTGATGACAGGGAACAAGAGTTAGGGCTGAATTCTCCTTTCCAAACTGTCTCCCAACCTTATATAGAAAGTGACTAAAAGAAGGCGTTCCCGTTGTGTCTCAGCAGGTTAAGAAACTGACTGGTATCCATGAGGATGTGGGTTTGATCCCTGGTCTTGCTCAGTGGGTTAAGGATCTGGCGTTGCCGTGAGCTGTGGTGTAGGTCGCAGATGTGGCTAGGATGCCAAGTTGCTGTGTCTTTGGCGTAGGCCGGTGGCTACAGCTAGGATTCGACCCCTAGCCTGGGAACCTCCATATGCCGCAGGAGCCGCCCTAGAAAAGGCAAAAAGACCAAAAAAAAAAATCAGTAAAGATTAGCTTTGGATTCATAAATTATAGATAAAACTATTTTATTATCCAATGTTACTGAAAAATAAAAAGAGTTTAAAGTTGGGAGTTCCCAACGTGGCTTGGTGGTAACCTGACTAGGATCCATGAAGATGTGGGTTTGACCCCTGGCCTCACTCAGTGGGTTAAGGATCTGGCATTGCCATGAGCTGTGGTGTAGGTTGCAGACACAGCTTGGATCCTCTGTTGCTGTGGCTGTGGTGTAGGCCGGCAGCTATAGCTCCGATTCAACCTGTAGCGTGTGAACCTCCATATGCTGCAGGAGCAGCCCTAGAAAAGGCAAAAAGACCAAAAAAAAAAAATCAGTAAAGATTAGCTTTGGATTCATAAATTATAGATAAAACTATTTTATTATCCAATGTTACTGAAAAATAAAAAGAGTTTAAAGTTGGGAGTTCCCAACGTGGCTCGGTGGTAACCTGACTAGGATCCATGAAGATGTGGGTTTGACCCCTGGCCTCACTCAGTGGGTTAAGGATCTGGCATTGCCATGAGCTGTGGTGTAGGTCACAGATGTGGCTCTGATCCCAGGTTGCTGTGGCTGTGACGTAGGCCAGCAGCGGTAGCTCCGATTCGACCCCTAGCCTGGGAGCTTCCATATGCTGCAAGTGCGGCCCTAAAAAGAAAAAAAAAGAGCTTAAGGTCATCGAGCTCCATTTTAGGTGCATCGCACAACTTTCCCCTTTATAATCAACGGTGATTTGACAAATCTGTACGGTGTGCCTACCATGAGCCACTCACTGTCTGAGGACCTGAGGATATAGTGCTTTAAAAGCACAAAACTGAAGAAGAGCTGGCCGTGGGCCTTGACCTTGCTGAGCTCACTGTCCCTTAAAGGGAGCCGACCATGCACGTGAACATTTGCTGGTGGTCCTGAGTGCCCTGAAGGGAAGGCCCAGGTGCAGGAAGAACCTGTGTGTGGTAGATGAGGCCGTCTCGGAGGAGGTAAGGTTCTACTTGGGACCAGAAGGTGGAGGAAGAGCCAGCCAAGCGCAGAAGCATCAGGAGTGCATTCCAGGTGGAGAGAACTGCATGGGCGAGAGCGGAGAGCTTGGCGGGCTCCAGGTGCCCAGGGCAGGCTAGTGGGGACGTGGGGAGCAAAGGGAGAGATGCTGAAGGGTGGGTGTGCAGGCGCCAGGTCCCTTGAGGCTTTGCAGCCAAGCTATTAGCAACTTGGATTTTCTCCAGAGTGCATGGTTTTATTAGATGACATAATTCATTTTCTTTTCTTTTTTTTTTTTTTTTTGCTTTTTTAGGGCCACACCCAAGGCATATGGAAGTTCCCAGGCTAGGGGTGGAATCAGAGCTGCAGCTGCTGGCCTACACCACAGCCATAACAACGCAGGATCCCAGTCACGTCTGCAACCTATACCATAGCTCATGGCAATGCCGGATCCTTAAGCCACTGAGCAAGGCCAGGGCTCGAACCAGCATCCTCATGGATACTAGTCGGTTCGTTACCGCTGAGCCACAACAGGAACTCGTTTACTTTTTTAAAAAGGTGATGCTGGCTCCTGGGTTGCAGGGGACAGGAGTGGCTGTGGCCAGAGAGGAAGCTGTTCCCTCCTGGACAAAACACAACAAAAAAGGGCGAAACAGTTGATTCTCAGAACTAGGTTCTTCCTGAGGTTGTAACCTGCTGAGGAGATGGGAGCTCCCTCTCCTCATCCGCATTTAAACTCAGTAGGAACCACAATCTAAAAGGATCTGGGGAGACAGGATTATCAGGCCCGGCCCAGCTCTCTGCATCTTTTGCTCCAGCTTCCCATCCTTCCCCAGCTTTCGTGGTGTTCAGGGGAGCTACCGGAACAGGACGATCTGGAACTTTTTCTCCAGTATTGGTTGAAACTCACTTCAGAAAGCAGTTAAAGACTCTATTGAAATACCAAACAGTAAAGCAGTCAGTATATATTCATGAGTTGTTAATATGAGGGGTGGAATATGAATGTAGGTATCGTAGGAAGTAGAAATACGTAGGTGGTTGGCCTGGATTTCTTAACTATTTGGCAAAGAAAGATGATACTGGGGTAGTGGGTCCCCCCCTCCTTTTTTTTTTTTTTCAGTTGTTTGCTATGGGGTTTTTTTTTTTCTTTCATTTTTTAACTTCTTTTAAAAGTATAGTTGGTTTACAATGTTGTACCAATTTCTGCTGTACAGCAACCACGGTCATTTTTTTTAGCCGCTGCTAAATCTTCTCAAGTCAGCTTCACTTTGTTTCCTCATTCAGTTTGTGATACCATGACTGGAGAACAGCAAGAAATAGTCTTAAAAAAACAGCCGTCAAAAATGGCTCATTAGTTTTGCCAGCAAGCGTCACTGTGGAATTTCTTTTCATTAGGACATGTGAATTTTAAAATGTTTATTAGCTGTCCAGGTTCTTCCAGAAAGAGAATTACGGCAGAAAAAGTGTGCTCTGGTGGTTGGTGATTTTTCCTGCATTCCTTCCAGCCTGCTTCCTCCTTGGTGTCGGGCATCCGGAAAAACCCACTCAGGAGGAGTTCCTGTCGTGGCTCAGTGGTTAACTAGGAACCATGAGGTTGCAGGTTCGATCCCTGGCCTCACTCAGTTAAGGATCCGGCGTTGCCGTGAGCTGTGGTGTAGGTCGCAGACACAACTTGGATCTGGCGCTGCTATGGCTGTGGTGTAGGCCGAACGGCTACAGCTCCGACTAGACCCCCTAGCCTGGGAACCTCCATATGCTGTGGGAGCAGCCCTAGAAATGGCAAAAAAGACAAACAAATGAAAAAACAAACCCACTCACGAGTCCCGGGAACCAGCCCACCCAGGGTGGGGGGAGGCGAGGGTGAGTGGGGAGGCTGTGCTATGACTTAGCCTGGGGGCCACATCAGCAACTGGCTACAAGCAACAAGTTTTACAAACCCTCACCCCCAGTTGTTACCCTCAGCTGGTCTCCTGGAGAGCACGGCTGAGCTGCTGATCTCCGCTGGGATTGAGAACCATGCTTTGCAGATCCTTAAAAAGATGAGCTTGTCTCATATTCGCCATGCTTCCATCTCTATCCCGTTTGCCTGCTCTTCCTACCAGCCCTTCACTCCAGCAGCCCGCACCCTGGACCATCTGTTTGTGGTACCTCCTGGGGGGGGGCACGCAGAACGAGAAAGGGGCTCAGCCACTGTGCCAAAGAGACAGAGCCAGCGGTTGTGGTTTAGGCAAAACAGTGAGGAAGTTATTAAGTGCCACAAAGGTTTTGTGAAAGCTCGGACCTGGTCTTTATTGTTTTCCCCCCAACAGACAGCATCAGGATCTAGAGGAGACAGGGAAAGGCAAGCTTGCTGTCAGAATGGATTCTCCCAGGGGGTAGTCTTGGATGTGCTGTATACATTTGTGTTCTCTTTATGTTCGTGGGTTTGATGATGAGATAGCTTTGAGTATACTTTCCACCTGAGCTTAAGCCAGATGGCCATTGGGGTTGGTGCTGCTGAGAATTGTAGGAGAAATTGGAGACTGCATGATGAATTCTGCAAAAGGCTTTGATATGCTAACTCTGGGCAAGGCTCTTGCTATTACTTCCTGCGTAAATTACTTGTGTCTGTTTTACGTGAAAAAAAGAGAGCTCAGAGAAGCTCTAAAATGAAGGTACCGTTGAAGACAAACATGAAAATGATTTGTTCATTAAGCACTTACCCCGTGTGCAGGCAGCATGCTTGAGTCACTAGACATTATCTAGAAATTTGATAGCAACCCTAAAGGCTACGTATAAATAGCAGCAGTTTGCTGAGTGCTGAATATATGCCAGATTCTATTCTGAGTACTTTACCTGAATTAGCTTATTTATGCTTCTCGACAACCCAATGAAAGCCATTGGTCCTTTGCACCCATTTCAGAGATGGGAGAATGGAGGTGCAGAGAGGACCAGGTCACAGAGCTGGTTCACCGGCAGGGGCAGGACTCCAACTCAGAGCAGCAGACCCTAGAGCCAGGCTCCTGACATGGTGTGTCCTGCCTCTTATTCTCATGTTTCCATGGAGGAACCTAAAGCTTTTGGCATCTACCTGCCCAGCATCATTCAGCTCACAAGTGACAGCTCCGCAGCCAGGTCTTCAGATGTCAAGTCTAGAGGAATATTGAATATCTTCAAAGCCAGGAATCCCAAATTTGGTGAGAAAAGTAATGTAACAAAGGCGGTGATGGTGCTTAGGTAAAACTAAGGCAAAGATGAAAACTTGACCTTAGACGTGGATACTCCCAGCTGACTCCCTGGTCTCCTCCCTCCTTGTCCTGAAATACAAAGACATCAACACCATTCATAATCCCACCGCTTCTCAGCTCAGGCCTTTGCAGATGAGAAACAGAAGGCATTTGCACCTTCTCCTGCTCAAAGGACACGGTGCAGGGGCTACCCATCAACTCTCAGAGGCTTAGAAAGATCCTCAGAGACAGACATTGAAAACACACCACTGTCACCCAGCGCGACAAACCCACTTCAAAGTCTTCAGTCCCATTAAGAGGAGGCCTCGAAGGTACAGTCAGGGGGTTTGGAAATTCAGGAGCCAAGGCTCTCCCAGGGAGAAGAAATGCATCTGTTTCTGCGGCAGAACACATGGACCACTCAGAGCTTAACATTTTTCTGTGCCTCCCTGGGTGTGTAGAGGAAAAGAGTTTATGGGAATGATGTTGGGGACTGGGGGTGAGGGTGGAGGGTGGATTTCAACGAACACACAAAAGGCTTGCCTCCAGCGCAGTGGAATCTAAACAATCTGAAATAGCTTGGGCTCAAAGTTGGCCTGTGCCCCTCTGAGCTCCCACCCACTGGACAGAGCCAGGGCTGCCGCCCTCGGAGATGGCGCTCTTTACAGCGACACTGGGAAACGGAGACGAGAGACAGTGCAATCAGTGGGGGCTTGTCTCGGGGGCCACCTCCTTTGACAGTGGCTTTAGAGACCCTGGTTTTCACTTACTCACCGATGGATACTGACTTCTAGGAGGGTTCAGCTTCATGATAGGCAGTATACCTTTCGTTCCCTTTGGTGGGGAAAATCTGGTCCCCTCAGATTGAGAAGTGCACGTTATTGCTTCACAGAAACACAGCATCCACCTTGCAGAGTAGCGCATCCACCTTGCTCTGGGCAAAGCACCTGGTTGAGGGGCTGGCTTTGCCCTCTGCGCGCCGCTGCGCTGCCTGCTCTCGCTGTGGGGTTGAGTCTCACGCATCCCCATGTGGACGTATTTGTGCACCTGCCCGGGAACAGCATCACGCTTGACTTCCTGTGTTCTTGTTTTTGCCAGAGATGTGTATGCAGACCCGGGCCCTGCGGATACTGGCGCCTCTGACTCCTTTGGCCCGGAGCACCTCACCTCTGATCCACAGCACCGGAAAGCAGCATGGTCAGGAGCCGCTAAACTTCGGCTGAAGCACAGGTAAGAGGCACAGAGGGCTGTGCCGAGCGGTTCAGCAGAGGGACTTGGAGCGAGGCTGGACAAGGTTCAGGCTGATGAGTGAGGTGAGGAGGGGCTGAATGGCGAGGTCAGATGGGAGCTTAGAGTTCAGAAGAAAACACTTTAAGGACAGCTTTCTTTTCTTTTTAATTTTGCCTTTTAGGGCCACACCTGTGGCATATGAAGGTTCCCAGGCTAGGGGTCGAATCGGAGCTATAGCCGCCGGCCTACACCACAGCTCACAGCAACACTGGACCCTTAAGCCACTGAGCAAGGCCAGGGATTGAACCCACGACCTCATGGTTCCTAGTCAGATTCGTTTCCATTGCGCCATGACGGGAACTTCTAAGGGCAGCTTTCAAACTAGGTTCTGAAGAAGCATAAAGTTCCTTGAAGGTAATCGGCGGGGGGTGGGGGGGGAAGGGGTCCCTCAAATCATTTGATGCAAATATCTTTTAAAAAAAGCATACACCTTCAGAGAGGAGTTCCCGCTGTGGCGCAACGGGATTGTCAATGTCTCTGGAGCACTGGGATGCAGGTTCGATCCCCAGCCTGGCACAGTGGGTTAAAGGACCTTGCATTGCCACAGCTGTGGCGTAATTTACAACTGGGGCTCAGATCTGAACCCTGGCCCAGGAACCCTATGTGCTGTGGGGTGGCCAAAAAAGAAAAAAAAAACTATGTTCAGGGAGTTTCCGCTGTGGTTCAGCGGGTTAAGAATCCAGCTGCAGCAGCTCAGGTCCCTGCAGAGGCACAGGCTTGATCCCTGGTGGCACAGTGGGTTAAACGATCTGGTATTGCCAAAGCTGCTTGGTAGGTCCCAACTGTGGCTTGGATTCAGTCCCTGGCCCAGGAACTTCCATATGGCTCAGTATGCCATAAAAAAGAGCTAAATAAAAATAAAAAAACACTCAGAAGTGTTTTTAAAACTGTAATTAAAAACAGTTGAGTTTCAGTCCTTGCTTAGCAGTTAACGAACCCGACTGGCCTGGCCTTGCTCAGTGGGTTAAGGATCTGGTGTTGCTGTGGCTGTGATGTAGGCCAGCAGCTATAGCTCCGACTAGACCCCTAGCCTGGGAACCTCCATATGCTTAGGGTGTGGCCCTAAAAAGCAAAAAAAAAAAAAAAAAGGCTGCAGCTGGAGTTCCCGTCATGGCTCAGCGGTTAACGAACCCGACTAGGATCCATGAGGATGTGGGTTCGATCTCTTGCCTTGTTCAGTGGGTTAAGGATCCAGCGTTGCCGTGAGTTGCTACGTAGGTTGCAGATGAGGCTTGGATCCTGCATCAGCTCCAATTTGACCTCTAGCCTGGGAACCTCCATATGCCGCAGGTGTGCCCTAAAAAGCAAAACAAACAAACAAAACCAAACCCAGCTGGTGCTGGCGTTCTCAGCATGGTCGAGGCCCCTGGTGCTGTCTGCGTGAAGGAGACTGGAAGGGGCAGACAGGCAAGCTGTGTCCTTTTGAAAAAGTCAGGCACTGGATGTTGCAAACATCACACCTGCTCACATCCTACTGGCTGGAATTTCTACTCTACTTACACTCTAAGAACTTTACAGGTGTCTCGTCTCCAGAACTGTATTGTGAGCCCCTGCAATAGTCCCCCTCTTTCCTCTCCTCTGGGGTCTCTGCAACCCGGGTTTCACTGATGTGGGGCTGCACTTGGAAATTGGCGTGGTTCTCATCCAATTATGTTCAGATCCTGAATCCTGCCTGTTCTGTTTTTTACTTTTTATTTGGAAATACTTTCAAAGTCGCAAAAATAGTATCGAAATTTCTCATACATCCATCATGTCACTTTCCCTAATGTTAAGATCTCTTACAGCTATGGTATAAATATTAAAACTAAGAGGAGTTCCTGCTGTGGCACAGGGGGTTAGGAATCCAACTGTAGCAGCTTGGGTGCTCTGCAGAGGCACGGGTTCCATCCCTGGCCCGGTGCAGTGTGTTAAAGGATCTGGTGTTGGCCGGGACTGCTGTGTAGGTTGCAGCTGCAGCTCATTTGTAATCTCTGGCCTGGGAAATTCCATATGCTGCAGATGCAGCTATAAAAGATAATAATAGTAAAATAAAACTAAGAAATTAGCATTAGTTAACAACAAGTTCCTACTGTATAGCACAGGGAGCTATAGTCAATGTCCTGTGATAAACCATAATGGAATAGAATTTGAAAAAGGATGTGTGTATATGTGTAACTGAATCACTTTGCTGTACAGCAGAAATTGACACATTGTAAAATCAACTATACTCCAGTAAAATAAATAAACAAAAAAAGAAACTAGCGTTGGTGTAATCCTTTTTTTTTGACTACACCCCCAGCATGTGGAAGTTCCCAGGCTAGGGATCGAAACTGTGCCACAGCCGCAACCTGCACCACAGCTGCAGCAACGCCAGAGCCTTAACCTGCTGTGCCACATGGGAGCTTCCAGTGTAACACTATTCACTACAGCCTGTAAGACTTTTATAGACTTTATTCAGATTTCATCTTTTTTTTTAACCTGCTAATGTCCCTTTTCCATTCCTATGTTGTGTTTAATCATCACATTTCCTTAGTCTCCTCGAATCTGTGCTGCTTCTTCCATCTTTCCTTGTCCTCTATGACCTTGATGCTTTTGAAGAGTATGGACCAGCTATCTGGTAGAATGCCTTCTATCTTGGTTTGTCTGATATTGTCTCACGATCGGATTGAGGTTATGCATTTTTGGCAAACATACCACAAAAGTGACGTGACCGTCTTGGTGTGTCCTCTCTGGGGTCACATGGTGTCAATATGTGTTATTACTGGTGATGTTAACCTTTGATTGCCTGGTTAAGGTGAGGTCAGCCAGGTTTCTTCACTCTCAAGTTGTTACGTGTATCTTGTAATAGGTATGTATTTTGGTGGGCGATAGCTTTGAGGCTATGCAAACATTCTTCCTCCTCAGGCTTTCTCCTGCTGATTTCAGCAGCCATGGAAAGATATTTGCCTGCGGTAGTTATTACTGAAACGTTCTGAATATGAGTCTGTATTTCTTTTATTCCTTCCTCGTTTATTCATTGGAAGTCTTCCATCAGGAAGAGCTGTCTCTTTCCCCCACTTATTTGTCCAGCTATTTATATCAGTAAGGAGTCCTTCGTATTATTTTATTCTGCAGGTTATAATCCAAGACTGTTATTTACACTATTGCTCACTTTGTTCCAGCTTTGGCCGTCTTTGTCCTTTAAGCTGGCTGTGGTCTAAATCCTGTTTTGCAGTGTGGGAGGGGGTGAAGTGCGGATGTCTTTAGGGAGAGCAGGCACGATGTGCTTAGTGTCTTGGGAGTCTTACAGGTATGGATGTGGGAGGCTAGTAGTGGGCAGTGAGCAAGTCTAATTCATGACAGGTCATGACCCCTATACTGATTTTGGAATTGCAAAGGGCTTGGATCACCTTGTAAGCCAATTCCAAGTCCAATGGGGCATGGGTGTATGTAGCTCCTTTTTCATGGAGTAACTAACCAGAAAGGAGTTTTTCACTTATACATAAGGAAAAGGAAAGAGCAGAAGGAAGAAACTCCATCCTTGCCTCCCCCCACCCCAAGGTCTATACAGGGACCAGCCAAACCACCAAGCTACAGAGAGAAACTCTTAGTGGTCCAGGGCTTAATATTCTCATACCTCCAACCCTTCCTTTCCTGCTCAGATCCCTGAATTCTCTCTCGTCTAACTTGTCAGTAGGAATCCTATGATCTAGGACTCATATGATCTAGGACTCCTATGAAGTTGTCTTGGCAGAACTTCTCCCTAAAATCTGTCAAGCCTCAGGCTAGGGTAGTTCAATGAGTTAAATAGACCGAAATGTTTCACCTAAAAAACAAACAAACAAACAAAAAACAACAACACCTCAGGGAGTTCCCATCGTGACTCAGTGGTTAACGAATCTGACTAGGAACCATGACGTTGCAGGTTTGATCCCTGGCCTTGCTCAGTGGGTTTAGGAGCCAGCGTTGCCATGGGCTGTGGTGTGGGTTGCAGATGCGGCTCGGATCTCTGAGTTGCTGTGGCTGTGGTGTAGGCCTGCGGCTACAGCTCCTATTTGACCCCTAGCCTGGGAATCTCCATATGCCGCAGGAACAGCCCTAGAAAACACCAAAAAAAACACCAAAAAACAAAAAAACAAAAAACAAAAAAAAACTCAGAGATTTTCCCCAGCCAGTGCTTCCTCCGTGAAGTTCTCATCCCTTCCTCACCCGCCACTGAGGGTCACCATCATTATAAGGACTTTCCCATCTCATCAGGAAGCACTTACCCATACGTGGCCATGTGGGCTCTAGAAAGGGAATTGAGGTGAATGGGTAATAGACGCTCAGGCTTTGACTTCATTCATTCTCACGTGGGCAGCAAGGTGAGCTCAGCTGGCACTTGCATTTCTATTGGCAGTGAGTTCTGTCCCTGTACTGCCGCCCCGGTGTGTCAGGGAGCCTCAGTGGATGTTGGTGTAGGACCGCCTTCAGTCGCCTCGCCCACTGTGGGAAGCTTCAAGCCATTAACAGACATTTTTGCAGACAGCGGCATTTTTGCCTGTGGAGGAGGACGTGGGTTTAGCAGAGGAGATCAATTAAAAAGAAAACTTCCTGATTGCAGTTTGATGCATTTTTTCCACAGATGATTTTCCTTCCTTGCCTCCTCCTCCTCCTGCCCACAGCCTAGAATTCTGGCCTTTCCAAGCTGTGTGTTGTTGTCTGATGATGCTGGCTCTTCTCAGAGAGTTACCAAGTGTCTCTTTCTCTCCTTTCCTCTTAGAGAGCAGGAGTTGACTTTTACTGGGCGATTTACAGAAGTGGCTGGCAATGAGCCCCTCCCACGTACGTGAAGCTTAGTGTGTTCCAGTCAGTTCAGGCCCCCTGAGGGGAGGCGCATGGAACCGCCTGGAATCGTTGAGAATCGAGGAGCAGATAGAGCAGTCACAGGGTGAAATGGCTTTTTATCCCACTCCTGAGTATGACTTGCAGTTGGCCAGAGGGTTGTTATCTAGGATGTTCCTCTTTGCCACCAGGTAAGCCCGCTCTTCTGTTAGAATGAATCTTGAGTGGCAGGATTCTCCCCTGCCAAGCCTTTTACATGTGTCTTTTTGATGGGGTGCCGTATCTATTTATTAAGCCAAATTAATAACCAACCGCTTGTTAAGTTCAAGCCCATTTCTCTTCAGTGTCACGGAAGGTCACATGATTTGAGCACCTTGGGAAATTCTTTGTGCTGTTAATATGTGGGAATTGTCAGTCATTCTCTCTGATACATAGAGTTGCCGTATTTCTTATGATGTACTATTTAGAGTGGCTTTTGATCTCATTCATGTTAGCAGTTGCTTTTTGTGTCGTGTGCCTTGTGGTTTTGCTTCCCTATTTCCCCAGGGAATTTCAGGGTAGCAGTTTCTCTTTCTCTGGAGGAACTGGTACTTATCTGTGTCCTAGGAGCCAAGTTCTCTATTCTTATTGCCAATGTTTGTGTAAAAAAAAGGAACCTGCAACTGTCTTCTCAATTTTGAAGACAAGGTGTGGTCTTCTCGTTTAACTTTGAGTTTACCTGAAAAGAAGTGTTTGTACCTTATTTAACTCCATCACCATGGAAGGCTTAAATACTTGATTATCCTTGCTTTGCAGGAGTTTGAATGCAGCTCTTATCCTTATCATCGCTGATATGAAATTTTTGTTCAGAGCTATGCTTAATGCCACTCTTTATGTCTAGGGATGCTTTTACTTAAAACATGATATGGCAGAGAACAGGTGGCCGTGCCGTTGAAGTCAGGCACTAGAATTCAAGGTGACTTGAGTATTTATTCTGACAGGCATTCATCTTATTGGTATACCATGTGCCAGGTAAAAAAGAAAATATGAACTGCTTAAATTATAAAACACACATACATAGAGATCCTGGGCTGGTTTTTCAAGTTTGCTTTGGCCATCTTTCATGTGAAGGTGAATAAGAGAGAGCATTCTTCTGAGTTGTGTTATTTTTTCCCCAACAGTGTCACGTTGGGTGTGAATGGTGGTGGCTGGTAAACTCCTCCTTGTTGTAAAATTCATTCTGGAGATATTGGTACATAGGAACTGTGGGACTGGGGTTCTCTACCTTAAAACCCTCACTATTCTTTTCATTCCGGTTTTGGTAATATTTGAAAACTTTATTTCAGTGAATAATTCTTTTTCCAGTATGATTTTAAAATGTAGATTCTTCTTTTGCCCATCGATTAAGGTTCTTATCTAAAATTAATGCTTTCTGTCCTCTCCCTTGTTTTCTTGCTGCCTTTAATTTCTCATTTGCCGCCTCTTCCTTTGAATGAGGAGAAAGTGAAATAGAGAAAAGAAAAACACAATCAGATGCATCAGACTCGCTCCAAAAGAGAACTTAGTGTCTTTGGCGTTGGACGTTTGGGGAGCATGTATTTGTTTTTGTTGAATGGGATGGTGTTTAGAAAAAAATCACGACCAAGAGGTAAGGCTTCTACCACACACACACACACACACACACACACACACACACACACACACAAAAAACCTTTCTATACTTGTCTTGGCAAATGAAATGCAGTCTGTGCACTGGCATTGTATAAAAATTAATTAGCTTGATTTTGAAATATCCTGGCTGGTATTTGTTTTAAAGGGCATCCTTTAAACCCTCAAGGATGTTCTTCTGTGGATTTACACCTTGGGAAGGGGGTGTATCCCCTGTTGTGGTGGGGCCCTGCCCTTCCTGCCCTCAGCTGGCAGCCCCTGCCCTGGGTGGAGGGGGAGAGCCCGCCCACCTTCCCCTGTGCTGCTGAGCTGCTCCTGATCTGGGCGAGCCTCGGGTGATGCCGGGGCACACACTGCGTTTCTAGTTCTCTGCAACTATTTGATCCCCTCTGAGATCCATGAGAGTGTGTTTATGAGTGTCTGTGTGTGGAAGGTCAAAACAAATAGCAGGGAGGTGATTTCTCTCCCCAAATCCAGCAACAGATTCTGTGGCACAGAGAAATAGTAAAGAAGAAAATTTTATTTACTTTTGGCGGTACCCGTGACATGCTGAAGTGCCCAGGCCAGGCATCAAACCCGTGCCACAGCATTGACAACACCAGTCCTTAACCCACTGAGCCACCAGTCCTTAACACGTGGGAACTCCCAAGAGTTTTAAAGTTGTAATATCTGATATCTGAAGACATCAGTACAGCCAGTCTCTCCTTCCTTCTTCCAGCAAATAAAACGTCCAGTTCAAAACTGATAGTTGAGGAGTTCCTATCATGGCGCAGTGGTTAACGAATCCGACTAGGAACCATGAGATTGTGGGTTTGATCCCTGGCCTTGCTCAGTGGGTTAAGGATCCGGTGTTGCCGAGTTGCTGTGGCTGTGGTGTAGACCGGCGGCTACAGCTCCGATTCAACCCCTAGCCTGAGAACCTCCATATGCTGCAGGAAGCGGCCCAAGAAAAGGCAAAAAGACCAAAAAAAAAATTGATAGTTGAGAAGAAATTGTTGATAATCAGAGCATATGGTAGTCTATGTATGCTTTGCTAGCCTATTGTAATTGAATTTGCAAGTCAAAGAAAGATGAAGGTGGATGTTGTTACAGAGCAAAGATGTTAAGAGTGTCGCCATCACTTCTGCCATGACTCCCAGGCAGACATCGAAGTGTCGGGAGGAGAGTTGACTATTCTGATTCCTCAGTAGCCATCAGAGTTGAGGGGAGGAGTGTAGAAAGAGGGGAATATTGAGAAAAAGATATTTCAGCATCATCCCCCCATTGGTGACTAAGTGAAAAACGCCTATCCCCATGGCTGGTCCCCTCTTTTTTATGGTTATCAATAAAACTTAATCCTTAAGAAATGTTTCAAAACAGAGGACTAGGATGAGATAAACTTCCAGTGAAAGCTGTTGAAACAGGTGTGGAAGAATGGGGTAAACTGTCTTACAAGGAAAGGGATGTGTGTGGTTTTCTTAACTCTTTATGCAAATTTTAGGTGGCAGAGTCTTATTTTGTCTGGTAGCTGATTTCACTCTTACTTGTAATTCAGTTGCCAAAGCCAGAAGTCCCTGGGGCATATTATCAGGATGTGACATTTAAAAAGAACTTCTCTTTCCAGAAAGGACTGTGTGTTGCTATGGGGTTATATTACCTAATGCACATACCTTTCTATCCACTGAACCACTTTTTAAAGACACAGATGTTATTAGTGAGGGCAATTATAAAAGCCTTGGAAATGTTAGCTTGTTAGATTTTTCTGTGGATCCAAAAAAGTCTGGGGAGTCCCTGTCGTGGCTCAGTGGTAACAAACCTGACTAGTATCCATGAGGATGTGGGTTTGAGACCCCTGGGCTCTCTCAATGGGTTAAGGATCTGGTGTTGCCATGAGATGTTAGTGTAGGTCGCAGATGCAGCTTGGATCCTGCGTTGCTGTGACTGCGGCGTAGGCTGGCGGCTACAACTCTGATTGGACCCCTAGACTGGGAACTTCCATATGCCACAGGTGCAGCCCTAAAATGACCCCCCCCCCCCCCAAAATCTGAAGTATAGCCTCGAGGAGCCCAGTAGTCATAGAAACTAGAGGTTAGATGTGCTGAAAATGGCTAAGAGGGTGAACACACACAATCAGAAGTATGTTAAAGAACAATCACTACCTTTTTCTACATTTTGGAGGATGATTTTTTTTTCAACTCTAAAAATTCTCGAGAGCTTCTCTGTCTCCTGTGAACATGTAGAAAACATATCTCAATAAAGGGTGTTTTGGGTTTTTTTTTGTCTTTTTGCCATTTCTTGGGCCACTTCCTCGGCATATGGAGGTTCCCAGGCTAGGGGTTGAATCGGAGCTGCAGCTGCCGGCCTACACCACAGCTCATGGCAATGCCAGATCCTTAACCCACTGAGCGAGGCCAGGGATCAAACCCAAAACCTCATCGTTCCTAGTCGGATTTGTTAACCACTGAGCCACCACGGGAACTCCTAGGGTGATTTTTTTTTTTTATTCCAGAGAGAATTCCATCTGGATCTATAAATAAAACAGTGTTATGAGTGCAGCCCAGTGCAGCTTGACTTAGTCATAATTTTTTTCCTTCCTTCCTTCCTTCCTTCCTTCCTTTCTTACTTTTTCTCCTTTATTTTCTTTTTCATTTCTTTTTAGGGCCACACCTGCAGCCCATGGAGGTTCCCGGGCTAAGGGCCGCACTAGATCTGAGCCCATCTATGACCTACCCTTCAGCTTTCGGCAGTGCCGAATCTTTAACCCACTGAGTAAGGCCAGAGATTGATCTTGCATCCTCACAGACACTAGCTGGGTTCTTAACTGCTGAGCCACAGCAGGAACCCCGGTTGTAGTTTTCATGGTCTGTGTATTTCTGTCATCAGGGTTTGGGGGTGCGTCGTTTTCCTATAAACAGGAAATGTCTAAAAAGTCATTGTTGTCCACGTCCGAATCAGTTCTTCTGTACTAAAGGTAGAGTTGTAATGCCCCCTAATTACTTGCACAGTGACGTTTAACATCCATGTTAAGTTTGTTTCTCCTTTAAAGCATGAAAGGGGCAATTTAGCCATAAGTACCAGAATTGCACGTACATTTTATTTTGAGCCAGCAATCCCCCTTATTTTGAGCCGGCAGATATGTCGGCATAAATAGAAAACAGTGTATGGACATGGTTCTTCATTGAAGTATTATTTGTAATAACAAAAAATGTCTACAGAAAGGGTTTGGTTAAATAAATACGGTATACGCCCCCAGCGGAATACCAGGAGGCTAAAAGGAAAAGCCAGACTGTGAGGAAGCTCTGTAAATACCGATCGAGAATGATCTCCAGTATGTGTTGTTAAGTTCAAAAATGCAAGGGGTTGACCACCACACAGCTTTCCTTTTGTGAAGGGGTGAAACGAGATCTGTTCATATTTGCTTATATTTGCATAACAAAGCACTGGGGAAAATATATAAGAAAATAACCACAAACGTTCCCTGTAGGGAGAAGAGAAATGGTTCGTGGAAGGGGCTGGGAAGCAGGGAAAGTAAGATTTCTCAATGACTTCTTTTTTTAACTCAATGAATTTATCACATCTGTAGTTGTATAATGATCATCACAATCCAATTTCACAGGATTTCCATCCCACAACCCAATTTCTCAATGATTTTGATCTTTTAAAAAAAACTGTATGAATGAATTACCTATTCAAAACAATACCAGCAATAAAATAGGGAAAATACTAAGATTTGGTCCATTTTGGTAATAAGTACATGAGTGTTTTTAATCTTCATTTGCATGCATTTATGGATGTTCGAAGTATTTCATAATGTTTTTAAAAGCGGAAGAGAAATAGGGACAAAAATAATAGCAAGGTGCAAAAAGAACCTTAAGGAAGATGCTTTATCCTCTGCTAATAAGCACGTGGTGTTCAGTAAGTATATCATGAAGACCCTCAACCCAAATCCAGGACATGTTAATTCTAATATATTGGTATTATTGTATTTTCTTTCTTTTTTGGGGGGGAGGTTAGACTAGAACCTTGTTATGATGGACTTAGCTGCGTTGTGCACTAAACAAATGATGGCAAGGAGTGGTTTGTAAATGGATGAAGAATTTGATGTTTTATTTGGTCATGCTGGTAGTCGGCATATATTTGATATTCTCACCCATTCAGCTCACATCCAGTTCATAACTGGCATGGTTTACAATGTTACTGCGCCCAGAAGAGCCCAAGCAAAGTCTCCGTTGTAACAGCTCATCAAGGAATAGCATCAACCAACGAATTAACTCCCACTGCTTAGAACTGCTTATGTTCCAAGTTGTGTTGTCTCCTTCTCCATTCATCCCAAGCATACCAATCCTGCCAGGTCATTGAAAGTCGCAGTCTTGTTACCAGGCCTTTTGACCAGCTGCAGACCCCATTCTTGATCACTGGCAGCTCGTGTGCTTTGGGGTACCAACACCAAAATTCTCAGAGCCTACCTGGCCCAAGGTGATCTCCTGACTTTCCTCCCTTCTGTCCCTCATGCACAAGGCTCTGGCTCTGCTCTCTTCTGCTCCTTGGAAACCTCCAATTCATTACTGCAAAACCTCCCTTTCCTCTCCCCTACCCCCCGGGCTCTTTGCATGGTTAATTCTTTCCCATCATTTAGATCTGGTTTGCATGTCACCCTCTCGAAGAGGCCATCCCTCACCCAAAGCAGGACCCTCATCACATTCTCACATGCCCCAGTTTTATTTCCTCCAGAGACCTTCTGACTCCAGGAAAGCACCCTGTTTATTTGCTTTCTTGCTAATTGTCTGTCTCTCTGCTCTGCCCACCTCACCTCATTTATGCTGCTCATTGCTCGGAAGTTAAGAACACTGGCTCTGGGGACAGATGCGTGAGTCGAAATAGCAGCTCTGCTCCTCACAACCCTCGAGACGGGGGACAGGTTGCCCACTCGCTCCTGATGACCTCATTTTCTCATTAATGGCCCTACATCGATCGTAAGGATAGAGTATGAAATTTAAGTGCAAGAACACGTGTCAATTTTCTAGAATGATGCTTGGCACTCAGTAGGACTTCAAAGAGTTTTCGAGTGAATGAGTTAATACCTTGAGGCTGTTGAATACTTTTTCTTGCATCTGAGGGTCCCCGGTAAGATTATAAACTCCTTGAGGCCATCTGTAACCCTCCCCCTTACCCCCACTCCCATCCCAGAGCTCCATTGGTATTTGAACAAGGCAGAAGACACATGGCAGATGATGGGTGAATACTGCTCGAAGGACCTGAGCTGCTTTATTGTAGGTTTCTCCAAAAGTTGCTTTGCATTCCGGAATCTCTGTGTTCAGGCAAAATCATCTGAGGACATCGTGTCACTTGCTAATTCCAGTTTCATCAGCCTGCCCATCCCACGCAGTCAGGCTTCCTTGTTTGCGGTTAGGAAGACAACAAAAGGGCTGTGTTTGAATTACACCCACACACCAAACTTTGTTTGCTCAGTTTTAAAATTAAGTCGTCTTCTGACTCTTATCGATAGGCTCATGACGAAATGTGCTTTGGGAACATATCTCCCTTATCTTCTTTTAGATCAAAGCGATCCTAAAAGCTAAAAGCATGCTGTACTCTTGAGGAATGCTTATGAAATTACTGGCATCCTTGCAAAAGTCGGTAAACAGCTGCTTGACTTTTTTGGTTATCTCAAGGTACAGGGAACTATATTTTTTAAAATGGGATGCTATTTTAAAAATAATTTGCTTTTTTATAGGTAACACATGTACACGGCACACAAATCAAAAGTTAAAGAAAGGAAATAGAGTGAAAAAGAAGTTTTCCTCCCCAGAGGCAGTCACTGGTTCTGGTTCCTCAAGTATTCTCCTAAAATATTCTTTACATGAATAAATGTAAGTGATTATCATGCCTCCCCCCACACACACACACATATACACGGCAGGATAATGTAGGCACCATTCTGCATCGTAGTGTTGTCCTTTTTTTTTTTTTCTTTTTAGGGCTGCACTCACGGCATATGGAAGTTCCCCGGGCTAGGAGCTGCAAATCGGAGCTACAGCTGCTGGCCTACACCACAGCCATAACAACACCGGATCCTTAACCCACTGACTGAGGCCAGGGACCAGACTCGCATCCTCATGCATACTAGTTGGGTTCTTAACCCGCCGAGCCACAACAGGAACTCCCTTACTGTTGTCCTCTAACTGTACACTTGGAGATATTTTCATATCATTATGTATAGAACTACTCAGTGTTTTTTTGTTTGTTGTTTGTTTGCTTTTTAGGGCTGCACCTGCAGTGTATGGAAGTTCCCAGGCTAGGGGTCAAAGCAGAGCTGCAGCTGCCAGCCTACACCACAGCCCTAACAATGCCAGATCTGAGCTGTGCTTGCGACCTACACCACAGCTGACAGCAACGCTGGATCCTAAACTCACTGAGCTAGGCCAGGGATTGAACCTGTGTCCTCATGGATCCTAGTTGGGTTTGTTAACCACTGAGCCACAGAGGGAACTCCTACTCAGTTCTTTCAGTGGCCACACAAGTATCCCATCCTGTGGAGGTACCACACTGGCTCAACTGGTCTGCTGTTGCTGAGCATTGGGTTTTTGTCTTTTGATGGATATGTCATTTAAAAGTTATTCTACTGAATGTTGCCAAACTGCTCTTTATTGAGGTTGTACTCATTTATAAGAGTTGGGCTATATTTTGGTCATCATTTGCATTATTCTTTTCCTCATTTCATCACTTAACTGTACATATCAGAAGAATCTTATAAAAGAAAGATTTATCTCTGAAACCTTCTCCCAACAGCTGTTCTGCATCCAAGAGAAAAGGCGGATGTTTTTCAGAACCTGTGATGAAGTCTGCCCCCACCTCCTACCCCAGGGCAAATAGTTCCCTCTGCAGTCTGCTCCGCAAGCAGCTCCCCACGTGGGGTGTCCCCGCTTGGCATTGCCAGTCTTGGGCACTTACCTCATCTTTTCTGTAGGAATTACTTCTTTATGATTTTCTATTTACTAGAGAATTACTACTCCATTTGGTCTTCCCACCAGAATATAAGCCCCTTAAGGGGGGAGACCATGTCTTCGTTATTTAAAATCTTTTTTTTTTTTTTGATAGGCAAGAAATAGATTTATTAGGCTAGGACGCTTGTGAGATGCAAGTGGGTAGGCACGGAAGCTCTGCTAAAATCTTTTAAATATCTCTCTGGTCAGTTTCAGCTCCTCAGTCCTCATCTATCATGTCCCTTGAGCCCCACCCTCCACATCAAGTCCTCTCACTCTTCCTTTTGGGGCTTTATAATGAAAATAGGGGTCAACGGGGATGAAGTCCCTACACTGTCCCCGACTTGCTCCCTTTCATACTGGGGAGCATCAACCTCTCACCTCCTGATTTCTTCTCGTCTCAGCAGAACTGGCCTCCTTCCCGTAGATGGCCATGCCTGCCACGTGCCCTAGAATGCCATCTTTTGCCGTTTCCTCATGAGTCCTAAGGACTGTTAGCCTCTCTCCATTCCATGTCTTCAGCGCGTGCTTGCCCTCCCTGTCTCCGACAGATTTGCTCCTACTTCTCATTATTTAAAACAACACAGCAAGCATGAACCCTTCACACTGCCTAGCTCCCTCTCGTCTTCTAGTTCAAGTTCCCTTTCTCTCCTTTAGAGCCAAGTTCTTGAAAGACTCACCTGCCCTTGGAGTTCCCATTGTGGCGCAGTGGTTGGCAAATCTGACTAGGAACCATGAGGTGGCGGGTTCGATCCCTGGCCCTGCTAAGTGGGCTAAAGATCCGGTGTTGCTCTGAGCTGTGGTATGGGTCGCAGATGCGGCTCGGATCCCCTGTTGCTGTGGCTGTGGTGTAGGCCGGCAGCTACAGCTCCAATTAGACCCCTGGCCTGGGAACCTCCATATGCCACAGGAGCGGCCCTAGAAAAGGCAAAAAGCCAAAAAAAAAAAAAAAAAAGAAGCACCTGCTCTTGCTCTTCCCATCTTCTCTTTCATTCCCCTCTCACCCCATCCTAATCTGGCCTCTGCCCATCATTCCATGGCCATGACTTACCAGTCATCAGATCTGGTGGACGTGCCTCCGCCCGCATCAGACTGATCTCTCTGTAGTGGCCGGGATGGATGTTGACAGTTCTCCTTGTTCTGTGAAGCTCCCACATTCTCCTCCTTTTCCTCCTTCTCTGGAAGCTTCTTGGACTCCCTGCAGCCCCACTCCACCTAGTACCCCCCAAATTGTGATAGTTCTCAGAGACCCCTCCTTAAAGTACTTCCTTTCTGTCTCCCTGCGCAAGGAAAGCAACTTGATTTTCCTCAAAGGCCGTGTGTTTTGTGACTCCAGAATTTCTTTTTTTTTTTTTTTTCTTTTTTGTCTTTTCTGGGCCACTCCCGCGGCACATGGAGGTTCCCAGGCTAGGGGTCTAATCGGAGCTGTAGCCACTAGCCTATGCCAGAGCCACCAGCAATGCGGGATCCGAGCCGCGTCTACAACCTACACCACAGCTCACGGCAACGCCGGATCCTCACCCCACTGAGCAAGGCCAGGGATTGAACCCGCAACCTCATGGTTCCTAGTCGGATTCGTTAACCACTGAGCCACGATGGGAACACCCAATTAAATGTATTGTATTGATGGATAGTTGATTTACAGTGTTGGGTTAATTTCTGCTGTGTAGCAAAGTGATGCACTTTTATTTACATACACATGGGTATGTGTGTGTACGATATACATTCTTTTTCACATTCTTTTCCATTATGGTTTATTACAGGATAGTGAATATAGTTCCCTGCGCTGTCCAGTAGGACCTTGTTTTTATGCATTCTATGTATAATGGTTTGCCTCTGCTAACCCCAAACTCCCAA
Source organism: Phacochoerus africanus (assembly GCF_016906955.1). Taxonomy (NCBI): domain Eukaryota; kingdom Metazoa; phylum Chordata; class Mammalia; order Artiodactyla; family Suidae; genus Phacochoerus; species Phacochoerus africanus. Next base: position 72,257,228 of record NC_062553.1, read on the forward strand.
TCCACCCCTCCCCCCTGGCAGCCACAAGTCAGTTCTCTGTGTCTGAGTGACTCGTTCTCAGTTCGGTGAGCACCTTGTACAGGTCTCTGTACCATCTCGCTGGATGACCATTGACTTGGCTGTCTCTTCTACTGGACTGTGAATTGTTTGGGCCTGATGACACTTGGTTCTCCTTTGCATCCGCAGTGCCAGCAGAGTGGCTGGCATGCAGGGAGCCTGGATGGACACCCTTGAACAAGCGGGAAGGAATGAGTGGATAGGGTAGATGTAAAAGCAAGCCTTGCTGTTGTCTTTGAGCCCAAAGAGAAGTTTTCTTCACTTAATTTTGGTGAAACAGCTCCATGTGTCTTCACTGTTCTCTGCACAGCCTTCTTTTATATGTTAGAGTCTGATTCAGAATGTTCAGCAAGGGGTCTGATCGTGAAGGGGCTGGACCATCAAACAGAAGCCCGGGCGGCTCTATTCTACTTCAGGGTACCTCCTCTCCTCTCTCCATTGAGGTTTCAGACAAGAGGGCTTCTCAGGAATCCCTGAAGTTACTCGTAAACATCATCTCATACCTAGTCTCCTTGATGGGAAGAGGGATCTTCTTTCTGTATCGTTGTAGGGTTTTTCAGGCCCTGTCCGTTTGCCTTGGATGGGGAAAGTTTCGCAGCACTGGTGTTTTTAGCTGGGGGTGAGCAGATACTGCTGGGCTATAAAGCTGCTGAAGAGCCATCCTCGGCATTAGCATCCTCAGGGGTGTGGCTGAGTTCACTCTTTGCCTTGCTCCATCGGCTTCTCAAGGCCAATGCCTGTCCAGGGCTAGCATCCTACTACTGAGAGGGGTCCTGCCAACTCCTCTTACCAGGTGGCCAGACCAGGGGGCAGGAAGATGACGAGTGGTTTTTTCTCCTTATGTATTCTGGACCCTTTGTGTCCAAAATGGTACGCATATGAACGGTCTTCAGGTGCCTTAGGCTAAAGAGACTTTATATTTTTTTAAGTTCTGGGCTTTTGCCGTATGTAAGCCACAGCATTTATTGAGCCTAAAGTCATTGGCCTGGGTGTCAACACTGACTCTGGGATTTACAGGCTGCGGGATTCGGGCCAATCCTTGAGGGGCTTGGAGTATCAGGAAGGATTTCTCATCACTAGATGGAACTGGCTGATAAAGTGGGACTCTTAAGTCAGTGAGGAGCTGGAGGTCAGGGAAGCAGCCTGGCTTCGAGGAACTGGTTGAAGAGTCATCACCCTATTTTTGAAGGAGCAGGGTGCAAAGGTCAAAGTGGGGCTAATAGCAAGAACACCGGACTGCTACGAAACGGAGGCTTTAACCTAGGGCTCCCTGAATGCCCCCTCTGCGAAATGGCTCATCGAACTTGGGGGCAGTGCTGAACCCCGAGGAACGGGTTAGCTGGGACCTGCTATGAGGCTTAGAGACGTATGGGGCAAGGAGCCAAGCAGGTTGTCATTTATTGGCTTCTGTGGTTGGTTTCTTGTTTTGCATCCTGCTTCATTGCTTGAACCCAAAGCTGGGTTCCTATTCCTCAACCAAACTTGAGTTCTCTTGCCTGTGCCCGGGTAAAGCCAGTCTCCTGGCACCAGTGGTGGTGAAGGAGAGCACAGCGTTTCCTGCAGGCACCAAGCAAGGAGCCCAGGCAGCTAGCACTCAAAATACCAGAATGCCGGACTTCCTGTCATGGCTCAACGGGTTAAGAACCCAACTAGTATCCATGAAGATGTGGGTTTGAGCGCTGGGCTCGCTCAGTGGGTTGGGGATCTGGCATTGCTGTGAGCTGTGGTGTAGGTCACAGATGCAGCTCAGATCCCGTTTTGCTGTGGCTGTGGCATAGGCCGGCAGCTGTAACTCCAGTTTGACCCCTAGCCTGGGAACATCCATATGTCTCATGCGTGGCCCTAAAAACAAACAAACAAAAAAACCCAATAGATTTCAGCAAAGCAATTTTTTTAATTTGAATTTTTATTCTTCTTGCTTATTAGGGCTGCACATGCAGTATATGGAGGTTCCCAGGCTAGGGATCAACCTGGAGCTGTAGCTGTCAGCCTACACCACAGCCACAGCAACTCGGGATCCTCAAGGATACTAGTCGGACTCATTTCTGCTGTGCCACAACAGGAATTCCCAGCAACGCATTTTTAAAGGCAAAGTGAGGTAGGGCTGTCCCACCATATATGATGAGCTGGTGCCTAGTGCTCCTATTAGCTGATGGAGAGATAACAGCGTGGAGTCACAGGAGTTAACATTATCAGTCCTTAGGCACCAGTGGGTCTGGGGGCTACAGGCTTGAGGTCATCCAGTAGATCGTTTCTTCCACTTGCTGGGGGCTTAGCATCTGTAAAACAACTCAGGACGTGTGCATCAGAGGCCCTTACCTGGACACCCAGACAGGAGCTGCAGCAGAGGATGTGGGGGTGGGGCCTGTCTCAGGAAGGTGCCACGGGTTCTGCTCCATTACACTGCCACTTCCTTGAGTTCTTTCCCAGGTTCCAGGTAGGCAAGATCTATCCTTCCTGGCCTGCGTTTACCTCCCTGACTAGAGGTCACAGTCACTGTCCTGGCAGTACGGTGGCCAAGGTCCTTCAGGCTGTGATCACAGTAAGCCTCAGTGCCGTTTCTGCCCCAGTTACCAACCCAGTACCGTAGTGGGAAGGTCCGAGCTGGGCCACCAACCACCCCGGTTCCTGTCCCTTCCCCTCGCCTCCTCATTCCCTCAGCCCCTTTCTCTCCTTTTCTGTCCTTCCTCTCAAATCTCTCTGATGGGCTTGTCTCTACTCTTTGTCAATTCATTAATAATGAACGACTGATGATAATTATATTTAACATGTATTGAGCTCTTACTGTGCGCCGGGTACATCATCTCATTGTTAATCTCACGTAAAACCCTATCTAGGAATAGGTTCGGTTATAATCTGCCTTTTACGATGAGGAAACTCAGAGCAGTTTAAGAAATGTAACTAAAATCTAAAGGCTAAACACCGGTGGTATGAGGATTAGAACTCAGGTCTATCAGACCTCAGAGCTGAGACTTTTAGCCACATTGCAGCCTTTCTCCATCCCCAGAAAAAAAATTTTTTTTTGTCTTTTTGCCTTTTTCTTGAGCCGCTCTCGCGGCATATGGAGGTTCCCAGGCTAGGGGTCTAATCGGAGCTATAGCCACTGGCCTACGCCAGAGCCACAGCAACACAGGATCCAAGCTGCATCTGCGACCTACACCACAGCTCACAGCAACACCGGATCCTTAACCCACTGAGCAAGGCCAGGGATCGAACCCACAACCTCATGGTTCCTAGTTGGATTCGTTAACCACTGAGCCACGATGGGAACTCCCAACCCCAGAATTTTATCAAAAGAGATTTCAACTGTTTTCACTTTGCCTGGCCTATGTCACAGCCCAGAAGTTGGTCCACCTGACTAGCGGGTCCCTCCACCCAGTATTTTTTGACTCATTGCTAAAACCTTGCTTGCTCCAGATCCTTGGCTTCACACAAGACCATTTTCCTATCACCATATCCTCTCTTCAGAGAGTTGAAATGTATGTATTTTTGGGAAATCGTTATCTCTTAAGTCCTTCAGGGTCTCTTACACATTCTAAAAGTTGCTTCAGATGAAAATGAGATTAATCCAGGCTCTTTGATTAATGTCTTTAGTTTTTAGGCAAACAAAAGTCCTTGAGTGGAAAAGCAACTTCTACTTACTTGCCTAAACAGCAAGTTAATAACAAAGCAGGGGTGAGAACCCACATCTCCTGACACCTGGGCTATTATTATTCTGATGTACGTAACACTCTTGAAATGGTACTGGCAGACTAGCAAAGGAATAGGTACTAGTAGCTTTACTTTCTGCACATCAAAGTGGATTCTTGGATCTCAAAAAAGTGTTTCTAAGCCGCAGAAAGATTCCCCTACAGTCTTACTGTTCAAAAGTTCTCAGCGTAAAATACATGATAACTCACCTCCCTTTTTTGCCAAAAATGAAGCACAACTACTCCCCTGACTCTGCCCTTCTAGAGCAGTGTAATCCTTGTTACCAAGTTCATTCTTTAGTTTCACAGCCTGAAGGACACCCACGGTTTCCCTTTGGCTTTGTCAGTTCTTTGTGTTATAAGGGCAGGATAGTAAGAAGTAAAGGCACTGACTTGCAAAGTGAAAAACTGTTTTGGAGAGCATCTCGTTTATATCCTGCAGCTTAGGGCAGTGTTAACACCAAGGTAGCTGCTAATTTTTATGTATTTATTACGAAGATATTAAAAGAATAGCATTTATTCAGCATCAGGATATGACAGAGGACTTCAGAATCCCCAGAAAGCTTTAAGCCATAGAGCCACACAAAGTCCCTTGGGAGGTGGGCAGGGATTATTGCTCCCTGTTATATTATATCGTATCATATAATAAGTAGTACAAAGAAAGACCAAGACAACTTCATGTGCTTTAAATCAATAAACCAAAAAAATATTAACATGTTACAAGAGCTAGGTGAAGATTATGTGGGATTTTTTTTTCCAGCCTTATTGAAATACAATTGATATACAATATTGTATAAGTTTAAAATGTAGAGCATCTTTATTTGATACATTTATAAATTGCAAAGTGATTATCACCATTGTATTAATTAGCACCTCTATTCAGTCACAGAGTTACTGTTTCTTTTTTTGTGGTGAGAACACTTAAAGTCTATTCCCATTCGAGAATGTATATGAGGAGTTCCTGTTGTGGTGCAATAGAAACGAATCTGACTAGCATCCATGAGGACATAGCTTCGATCCCTGGCCTCTCTCAGTGGGTTAAGGATCCAGCGTTGCCGTGAGCTGTGGTGTAGGTTGAAGATGTGGCTCGGATCTGGCGTTGCTGTGGCTGGGGTGTAGGCCGGAGGCTACAGCTCCGATGGGACCCCTAGCGTGGGAACCTCCCTATGCCGTGGGTGTAGCCCCAAAAAGCCAAAACATAAAAATAAAAAGAATGCATGTGATATAGTATTATTAGCTCTAATCACCCTGTTGTACTTTAGTTCCCCAGAACTTGTTAATCTTATAACTTAATGTTTGCACCCTTTGACCCAAATCCCCGCCTCCTCCCTTACACACAACCCATGGTAACCACCACTCTACTCCATTTTTCTGAGTTTGTCCTTTTTAGATTTTACATATACATGAGATCACGCAATATGTGTCTTTCTTTATCTGGCCTGTTTCACTTGGCATAATGCATCCAAGTTGTGGCACATGGCAAGATTTCCTTCTTTCCCATGCAATGTACATATTCCATTGTATGTACATTGCATGTGTTCTTTATCCGTTCCGTGTCTTGGCTGTTGTGAGTGATGCTGCAGTGAACGTGGGAGTGCAGATACCTCTTCAAGATCCTGATTTTGTTTCCTTTGGCTAGATACCCAGGAATGAGATCACTGGATCATATTAATAGCTCTGTTTTTAATTTTTTAGAGGAAATTCCACACTATTTTCCATAGTAGCCATACCGATTAGCATTCTCACCAACAGTGCCCTAAGATTTATGAGGGAATTCTGTAAACTAAGTTTGCAATATTTTTCTGTCAGAATAAAAATAAAAATAAAGCAGAGAATAACAATGGCTACTAAGAGTATTTCCTTGATTGTTTTCAATCTCTGAGGATACAGCAGGCTCTGCTTCAAAGTCCATAAATCTCATTGATGAAGCGATCAGCTGAGATTGTTCCTCATGCTGGGGGTCCCTTTCCCGTGTCTCCCCAGGCGCAGTGAACCTGCAGGCCGACCTCACTCTTGGCATTCAACCAAATTTGGCGAAAACCAACCCGATGCCAGCATGATGCAGATATCTCAGGGCTCGATCGGCACTCCTTGGCCCCAAAGCTACCACTCCAGGTAAGTGGCCATGACTGAGACCCAGGGCTTCCTACTCTAAGATGTCCTGTTCCCAGAAAAGACTATTTTCTTTTTTTCTTCCTTTTTTTTTTCTTTTTTCTTTTCCATGTGCACCTTCGGCATATGGAAGTTCCTGGGCTAGAGTTTGAATCTGAGCTGCAGCTGCCAGAGTACACTGCAGCTTGTGGCAGTGCCAGATCCTTAACTCACTGAACAAAGCCAGGGATCGAACCTGCATCCTCACAGCCGCTATGTTGGGTCCTTAACCCTCTGAGCCACAACAGGAACTCCTAGACTATCTGCTTATACTTCTGCTGAGTATTATATCTCTCTACCCACTAGCCTCATCCTCTCAAAACCCCTAACATGTCTGAGTCATCTTCACATCCTGGGCTAGAGTGGCGTGAAGGGAGGCCAGGATTATTTTGGGCGCTGACTGGCCATTTGAGATCCTTGTGGGGTCTGTCGATTCTCCGTCAGACAGACATTTCTCAATTACACGTTATAACCTGTGCTGGAAGCAGCGACATCCCCTTCCCTTCATGCCTCACGTCCTTCTTTCTGTAGTCACATATGTCTGTTTTTTTATCGGAATGATCAAATTCTGTATTTGAACTTCACACTTGGTTTTTCTCCCTCTCTTAAGGCGAGTTAACAACTTAGCTCCCACAGAAGCAGTGTGCACCCCGATCACTGCTGTGTGCACTTCATCTTGGGTGATCCTTACCTACTCCCTCAAAACAGATACAGTGTCCTTAACCCCCTTTCACAGGACAGGACAGTGAGGCTGGAGAGACAGACTTGGCCAAGGTCAAACATCTGACCAGCCCCCAAGTCAAGACTCACATCCAGCCCCCAAGTCAGGTTTCAGAGCTGTGGCATGTAACCAGTAGCTAACATTCCTCTACAGTAGTTATTTTATTTATTTATTTATTTATTTTTTGTCTTTTTGCCTTTTCTGGGGCTGCTCCCGCAGCATATGGAGGTTCCCAGGCTGGGGGTCCAATTGGAGCTGTAGCCGCCAGCCTATGCCAGAGCCACAGCAACACGGGATCCCAGCCGCATCTGCCACCTACACCACAGCTCATGGCAACGCCGGATCCTTAACCCACTGAGCGAGGCCAGGAATCGGACCCACATCCTCATTGTTCCTAGTCGGGTTCGTTAACCACTGAGCCACGTCGGGAACTCCAGACCTCAGTTAAATCTCAAGTTCCCCTCCTGTTACTTAAGCTTGAGTAAATCACTTTACCTCTTTGATCTCAGTTTCCTTGTCTGCAAAATAAAATTAATAATACATACTTAATTGGATCGTAGTGAGGACTAAGCAGGATAACATATGTAAAACATTTAGTTTAGTTCCTGGAACGTAGGAGGCACTCAATAATTATGAAAACCAATTATGATAATTAGGCTGAAGACTTATCCGAAGCACCGTGAAACCTAGCTTTGAGTTGGGTTGATGCCATAAACTTACACAGTGCAGGTGTGTATCACTGAGTACCCCTCAGCAATGGGGCCCTTTGGAGCCTCCTAACCCCCTAGCCTTAGGAGACCCTAAATCTGATGTCATACTGTGCCCTAAAAAACACACTGGCCCAAAGAGAAAAATGAGGCAGCTGCAATCTGTGTTAGAGTAACTGCTCGCAGTAACTATGGGGAGCTCCCCAGGGCCCCAGGAGAAGGCGGCGCTGGCTTCAGAAATACGTAATACCGTATTTAAAAAAAAAAAACAATTTATTTGAAAAGTAGGAAATAAACAGTGTGATTTTAACATATATTTAGAATATGTACAAAGCTAGAAAAAGTTAAACTACAGAAAAGAAGGCAGAGAGAGAAGTACGATATTTTGAAGGCTGTGCCATTCCTCCTCCGCGTCCCAGCCTCCAGAGGGGTGTGGATCTTGACCCTCTAATTCAGGCTTCAGAACAGCCTCCCCCGACAGAGTGACTGGCAGGGCAAGAGCTCTGTGTGGGGTGCAGAGGGAGATAGGAAGCTCAGGTCACCCCGGATGACACAGCACAGAGATTCTTTTCTGCCCCCGCATGCACGTAGCGTCCTATGGTCTGTTCAGCCGCCCGCTGGCAGCTCTGGCAGAAGCTCTGCATCACGTTTCCGAGGAGCACAGTGGCATCTAGTGGCCTGGTGCTCCACACCCCTGGGACAGCCTTCCTTTAGCTCCAGAAACCCAGTCCCTGTCCTAAATGTGTGGCTCTGTTTCTCATTCTTCTTAAAGCAGGAGGAGGGAGCTTGGGCCTGGGCAGAAGCCAGAGAGAGGGAGAGAGTGGTTCAAAGAGGCTGAAGACACGTCATTGGCACTGTCTGCTGGCTCCCATCGGGAATTTCACTGCAATCGTACTTCAGCTGCTTTTGTCAGACCCTCATCACTGTCTTTTTGCTGTCCCCTGGAAGTCCCACAGTGGCCCTAAAGTATCAGAACTTCTAAAGGCCTGGGACTTTAGAAGAAGCCTTGAAAAGTCATGTGATCTGGTTCCCTCCCGAGAGGCTGAAAGAACAGTCTTAAAATATTGAAGAAGCCGTACGTGTTCATCAATTCATTCTTTCAGCAAATATGCCTGGAATACTCTCTATGTCATGGATGATTTCCAGTTACTGAGGGCAGAGGGCTGAAGAAGACATAAAACCCCCTACCCCAGAATATTTATTGTTTCCCCAGATGCAGTCCTTGGAATAATCATCCATTAGGTGCTCCTTAGAGAAAAGTTTCTGGGATCATTTAAGTTGAGAAAACACTGCTTAGTGGAGTTCCCGTCGTGGCTCAGTGGTTAACAAATCTGACTGGGAACCATGAGGTTGCAGGTTTGATCCCTGGCCTCACTCAGTGGGTTAAGGATCCGGTGTTGCCATGAGCTGTGGTGTAGGTTGCAGACTCGGCTCAGATCCTGCATTGCTGTGGCTGTGGTGTAGGCCGGCAGCTACAGCTCCGATTCGACCCCTATCCTGGGAACCTCCATATGCCACGGGAGCGGCCCAAGAAATGGCAGAAAAGACAAAAAAAAAGAAGAAGAAAAGAAAGAAAACACTGCTTTGTATATTTTCCTTTAAGCATATCACATAAGCAACAGTGTATGACGGACTCTGACATCTTAAAGTAACTACCAAGTATTGGGGAAATAACTATTAAAAAATAATAAAATTGGGGAAATAACTATTAAAAACAATAAAAATAAAAGTATTGGGGAAATAACTACTAAAAAATAAGAATAATAAAAAATAAAAATAAAGAATTAAAGTAACTACAGTTATTCAACTTGTTTAGCTCAGTATTATCCAAACATATCTGATCGTCTAAGGAATTCAGGTTCCGGATGTACCTTTAGGCAATGTTGTCATACACATGTTTTGTGCTCTTTGCTGTGTTTTAAGTATTTAGAAAGTACTTTTAAGCAGATAGGATGTCATGTCAAATGGTACATGTCCATGAAGAAAAAAATAAAGCAGAGGCACAGGGAGGAAGGAGGGGAGAGGTACGTTTTCGAGAGTGAGGTCCAGGAAGTCCTCGCTGATGCAGAGACTTAAATAAAGGAAGGGAGTGAGCTGGCGTAGAGCGTTTCTTGTGGTGGGAACCATGAGGATGAACTCCCAAGACCCTGACGTTTGAGGCTGTAAGTTGCCCACTAACCTGGAGTGCAGCGAGCAAGAAGGAGGGTGAAAATGAGGTTGAAGTCGCCAGACCACAGTAAGAAGTCTGACACACTCGGTGTGCTCCTCTTGAGCATGAGGCTATCTCTGCGTGGGCTGAAACTATTCAGGGGTCGCAGACCTTCATGCCAAGTTCTTCTCGACCATCACTAAGCGTGCCATCTTGGAAGCAGGAATGGCAAGGGTAATCAGAAGGACGGCCTCCAGAACATGGTAGGAGAACTTGTTCCTAGAAGGCCATGTCAGGGCACTCAGTGGCACAGCATAGGTCTATTTGTCATAGTCCCCAGTCTGCTTGGGAATGGGAATTCCAAGGGACAGAGCCCTCTCTGAGTGGCAGGGAGAAGCATGCGTGTGTCACATTCCATCGGAGGCTGGTGGGTTGCATTTCCTTTGGCTCTGAGATGGACCCCACTCTACCCTTTCTGCCTGGAGCAGTGTATACCAGTGATTTCATATTTCTAAATATCATCTGTATTTTGAGATCTGAGGAGATGGCATTTCCTCCGACTTGGTAGTTGTTTCAGTTAACCCACTGGTTTATGCACTTTGAGGTTTTTTTGTTTTGTTTTTTGTTTTGTTTTTTTTTTGTTTTGTTTTGTTTTGTTTTTTTGCATGTTCCTCAGTTAGATTTGAGTTATCCTTTTAGCAAAAGACTGCTAACATTCTTAGCAGTTGGGAGGAGAATTAAGCAGTGTCTGCCACCTGCATAGTGAGCAAAACAGCTCTTGTGGGATCTACTGCTTCCTTGTCCCCTCAGAGTGGCAGCTCTGAATCTTCTGTTGGAGGAGCTAAAGGGAAGCACGAGTGGATCATGTGGGATCAAGCTCACCTGAGCCATGTCAGGTGCATTTTCAACACAGCCTCTTCATGCAAAGGGGAACATGGTGGCAAAAGCTGGCAGTGACATATGGCCATGGCCCTGAGTGCCAGATCTGATTTCCCTAATCTGCCTCAGGAGCTCTTCTCTTCGTTTCTCTCTTGAATTTACACCTGTCTGCCCCAAAGCGGGCTGCTCCCTTCAGTGAGTTCACTTGCCCTGATAGAGAAAGATTACCTTCTGGAGGGGAGTGGCCGAAAATGTGGCCTTCCTTTCCTTGAATTCCAGCACCAGTTTTGACTCCGATTATGTTCCTTCTGGTCACTTCCCATGTGCTCTGAAGACAGTCCAGCCGTAAAGCATTATCACACACGCGGCCAGTAAGACACCGTATTTACTTAGATGGAATCTAGAAAAACAGTAATAAGTCCATGACTTTTCATAGCACTTAGGTGCCTATTCATTTAACAATGAAAAACCTGGAGTTCCCGTTGTGGCTCAGTGATTAACGAATCCAACTGGGAACCATGAGGTTGCGGGTCCGATCCCTGGCCTTGCTCAGTGGCTTAAGGATCTGGCTTTGCCATGAGCTGTGGTGTAGGTTGCAGATGCAGCTCAGATCCTGCATTGCTGTGGCTGTGGTGTAGGCTGGCAGCTGTAGCTCTGATTAGACCCCTAGCCTGGGAACCTCCATATGCTGCGGGAGTGGCCCTAGAAAAGGCAAAAAGACAAAAAACAAAAAAAAAAAAAGGAAAACTTTAGGCAAGAACTCTTGGTTCTTCTTTAAAAAGCAGTGAGTCTCAAGTGTTTGAACTATGGAGACTGCGCTTTGGTTATTGAACTGCTTATTCCTTCCTATGTCTATATCCTCCCTCCCCCAGGATGCTGGGGAAGTGTATTTTGAGTTTATAATTAAGGCTAATTATAAGGAGCTCTGTGTCATGGCACTTTCTGGGATGTACCCTGCCAGGAGTGAGGTCCCTCCCCTGCCCCAGCAGGCTCTGAGGGTCACTGGAGGAGCTTGTGAAGGAGAAGGTGTCACCCTCCAGTGTACGACGCCGGGAGGTCATCTGTGGGTGATGGGCTCCGGTGTTGGAGACTTCTTACCGAGCCTCTCTGTATTCCTTTCATCCAGTTTTGTGTTGGGCTTTCTCACCACAAACAAGATTGTCTGTTGTACAGTTGAGATTCCAGGAAGATTGCCAGGGAGTAGCCCTTTAATTCCATAAAAAGGAAAGATGTCAACTAAAGCCATGGACATGTACAGAGTGTCCCTCAGCCAGTTGCATGCCTGGTCTCTTACTAAGCGGTGCCCTTCTTCCCACAGGAGACACAAAATGTCAGTCTCCATCACTCCCCTCCCCCCCTTTGCTTGCCCACCTCTCTCATTTCTTGGCATGTGCAGAATGTCGTAGCAGATCACATCAGTGTGCTGCGTGGCCTCTGCGTGCCCCCTGCTTCTCCCCTGGCGAGCCTGGGTGATTAATTAGAGGCACGTTGGTGACAGTCTTGGGCAGTCACTCCTAGTGACGACATGTGGGGAGGCCGAGCAAGGCCCAAATATGGCCCTTTCACCCACCCTTCCAGAAACCAAACATCTTGCACAAGAGTACATTTATAAGCTGGGTGCTGTGCCTGGACACCGCCCGATTGATGAGGGCTCGGTGCTGACTGCTTTGCCTGCCTTTCTTGCAGCTCCTCCACCAGTGACCTCTCCAGCTACGACCATGCTTATCTGAGGCGGAGCCCTGACCAGTGCAGCTCCCAGGGGAGCATGGAAAGCCTGGAGCCCAGCGGGGGATACCCAGCCTGCCACCTTCTCTCCCCGGCCAAGTCCACCAGCAGCATCGACCAGCTCGGCCACCTCCATAACAAGAGAGACTCGGCGTACAGCTCCTTCTCCACCAGTTCTAGCATCCTCGAGTATCCACCTCCTGGCATGTCTGGCCGGGAGCGTTCAGGCTCCACGGATGCCACTTCTGCTCGAGGTGGCCTCCTGGAAGGAATGAGGCAGGCAGACATCCGCTACGTCAAGACAGTCTATGATCCCCGGAGGGGGGTCTCAGCAGAGTATGAGGTGAACTCGGCAGCACTGCTGCTGCCCGGGAGGGAGGCCCGAGCCTCAACAGATGGTCAGAGCTATGAGAAATGGCATAATGTTCCCCGGAGCAAGGGCACAATACCCTCCTCTTGGAGCCAGCAGTGCCCCAGTTCCCTGGAGACTGCCACTGACAACTTGCCTCCTAAAGTGGCCGCACCCTTGCCCCCAGCTCGGAGTGACAGTTATGCAGCCTTTCGGCAGCGAGAGCGGCCCAGCTCTTGGTCTAGCCTGGATCAGAAACGGTTCTGCCGGCCTCTGGCAAATTCAGCAGGTGCCCTGAAATCCGCCTTCCCAGAGGAACAGCTGCATACCGTGCTAGAGAAGAGTCCAGAAAACAGCCCCCCCATGAAACCCAAGCATAATTACACCCAGAAAGCCCAGCCTGGCCAACCTCTGCTGCCAACTGGCATCTACCCGGTACCTTCCCTGGAGCCGCACTTTGCCCAGGTGCCCCGGGCTTCCGTGAGCAGTAACGGCACCCTCTACCCTGCGCTGGCCAAGGAGGGTGGGTACACAGCTCCCCAGGGGGCTGGCAACAAGGTGGCTGCCCTTGATGAGAACGGGAACCAGAACGGATCCAGCAGGCCTGGCTTTGCCTTCTGCCAGCCCCTAGACTATGACTCAGTGTCCCCAGTAGAGAGGAAACCTGAGACGTCAGCCAAATGTGTCCCCTACAAAGTTCATTTCCCCTCGGTGCCTGAAAACGAAGAGGATCCCTCCCTGAAGAGGCATCTCATGCCTCTCCACGGCAACAGCCCCCATCCCGGTGAGAGAAAAAGCACCCATGGCAACAAATATTCTCATTACCCCGGTCCCCACTCCCCCGAGGCTCAGGCCTGGGAGGTGGGTGATGACAGATCTTTCCTGCCCCCAGAGCCTTGGGACGGAGATTTCCATGAAGACCACAACGCCAACCTCCGGGGTAGGCCCGACAGAGGCAGCCTAGGCCAGAGCATGCCAGGCAACTTTGGCAAGACCAAATCTGCCTTCTCCTCCCTCCAGAACATTCCCGAGGATCTAAGGGGGCAGAGCGGCCTGGATCTAGGCCGGGGAGCCCAGCAGATGTACCTGGAGGGCCCAGCCCCCTGTGTAGTCAACAGCAAGGCAGAAGACTGTGGAAGGAAAGTTGCTCCCAATCACAGGAGCCAACTGGACAGGTCAGGTTCCTATCTAAGGCCCGAGGGGAGAACTGGTGCCTTGGCTTCTTTCCACAGTTCAGACCCAAGATGTGAAGAGCCGCCCTCCCCACCCCCCCAGGAGACAGCCAGTCTAGGCCGTAGGAGGCTCAGTTCCAGCAGCGCCTCGGCTCTGCAGGGCTTTCAGTACGAGAAGCCCCACTGCTCGGTGCTCGAGAAGGTTTTCAAGATCGAGCAACGAGAGCAAGGGAGCCAGAGACCCCCGAGTGCGGGCAGCTCTAGTTACGGCCATAACTACAGGCCCAGTAGGACACTCCCGACGTCCAGTACTGTGGGGAATGACTTGGAGGAGACAAAAGCCCACATCCGTTTTTCCGAAGGCGCAGAAGCGCTAGGCAATGGGGAACTGCACGTCAAAAACGGGGATCCCAAGTCGGAAGAGATGTCCTGGCAGCCGTGTGGTCAGCAGCCAAGACGTGGTGCCGAGGTTGGCTGGGGCCCCTCGCTGCGGGCCGGTGAGCCCCTGAGGCGGGACGCTCGCCTGCTCCGCAGCCAGAGCACCTTCCAGCTCTTTAGCGAGGCCGAGGAGGCCGCTTGGCGGGACGACAGGCCTGGGTCGCCCGAGTCACCCGTGCTGGACGCCCCCTTCAGCCGCGCCTACCGGAACAGCATCAAGGATGCGCAGTCCCGCGTCCTGGGGGCCACCTCCTTTCGGCGCCGGGACCTCGAGCTGGGGACGTCCTCGACTTCCAGACCGAGGGGGCCACGACCCGCCTCAGCCCACGTGGGGCTGCGCAGCCCGGAGGCGCCGGCTGCCGCCTCCCCGCACACCCCGCGCGAGCGGCACAGCGTGACCCCTGCGGAGAGCGACCCGGCCCGGCCCGCACTGCCCACCGCCCGGAGGGGCCCGCGCCGGCGCCTGACCCCCGAGCAGAAGAAGCGATCATATTCAGAGCCCGAGAAGATGCACGAGGTGGGGGTCTCAGAGGAGGCCGACCCGGAGCCGCCGGGCCCGCCTAGGAAGGGGCCACCTGGCCTGGAGAACTCGATGGCCGACCGCCGCCTCATCTTCGAGCGCGATGGCAGGGCCTGCTCGACCCTCAGCCTGTCGGGGCCCGAGCTGAAGCAGTTCCAGCAGAGCGCCCTGGCCGACTACATTCAGCGCAAGACCGGCAAGCGGCCCGCCACCGCCACCGCCACCGCCACCACCGCCTGCAGCCTCCAGGAGCCCGGGCCGCTGCGGGAGCGCGCCCAGAGTGTTTACTTCCAGCCCGCGCTGGAGGGCCCGGGCCTGGCTGCGGCCTCCAGCCTCTCCTCGCTGCGGGAGCCCAGCCTGCCCCCACGCCGGGAGGCCACCCTCCTGCCGGCCACTGCGGCGGGGGGTGGCGGGGAGCCCCCGCGGGCCTCCCGAGATCGCAGCAGCTCCTTCGCCGGCAGCCGCCTCCTCGTCGGGGAACGGCGCCGCGGGGACCAAGCCCCGAGAGAGCTGCCTGGTGGCGCCAACAGTGGGCCAAAAGGCCCCCAAAGGCTGGACAGGACCCCTGGAGAGCCCTCCCCCTGGGGGGCTGCGGCCGGGAGGGCCGCGAAGTCCATGTCCGCCGAGGACCTGCTAGAGCGCCTGGACGTCCGCGCTGTCCCAGTCCACGTGAGGTCACGGTCATCTCCCACTGCAGACAAACGCCAGGTACGTGCGGGCCGCAGGGCCTAGGACTGCCCCGTCCATCCTGGAAGCTTTAGTGCTCCTCCAAGCCCACCTCCTCCCTTCTTTTTCCTTTTACGTGCAAGAGACTAGTATTTGTTTTCGTAAAGTGATGTCTTTCTCAATGTCCCTCTGGGATGAGATCCTTAGGAGATACAGCTCCACCGCGAAATCTATACAGCTGTATAGATAGCTTATGTAGATACATATGTATACATGTAGCTATCTGTATACGTGTATCTATGCCTATAGACATACCACACACAATAAGCCCCATATCCCTGGTTAGGCACAGGAATGGAAAATATTTGGAAAAATCCCAGAAAGTTTCATAAAGCAAAACTTGAATTTGCCAGCACACTGGCAACTCTTTACATGGTGTTTACATTATAGGTGATCTAAAGATGATTTAAAGTATACAGGAAGATGTATGTAGGTTATATGCAATACTATGACACTTTGTATAGCATCAGGCAGATTTTGGTATCCATCCCTAGGTCCTAGCGTGTACATGTTATATAGTGTGTGGTGTGTGTGTATACATACATGTATATATATGTGATGACTTCATTTTAATGTCACCCAGTTCTCAGTGTAAGAATTAGGTTAGGAAAAGTTAGGGATTAATTTTTCTAATCTGAGTTTTTGGCTTTTTTTCTGCGTTTTGCTTTTTTGGTCTTTTTTAAACAATCATGTAATGGAGGCTGTGTTTCATTTTAAAGATTTTAGCTTCACACTCACTTTGTTTCTATTAGACTTTTGCGTTTACAAAATAGGTACAGTTACTGGCTTTGATAATTGCTGGTTATTGAGTTTCAGGCCCTCAACTAAGTATGCCTTTACATCTCATCAATCCTCATAAGTATCCTGTGCAATAGAATATATTATCCATATCAAACCCATGTCTCTCTGACTTTTATCTGAGCTCTTTCTGTGCACTACCTTGGCAAGATGGAAGAATGTCAGACTTTTAAATTCTGACATAAAGGAACTTTCTAACAGAGGCTCCAACCATGCCAAGATCATGAGGCGCTTTCCACTGGAAATTTTAGGCAGAGCTAGAAATAAAACCCAAGCCCTGTGACTCCCAGGAGTCCATTAATTTCAGTTCTTAGACCGTCCTTAAGCTTCACTTGCACTGCAGATCAGCATCCTGCCTTGTGGTTCCCTACCCAGGTAAGAAGGATAGGAGGAGTCCATGTATATGGAACCACAGGTTACAACACCCCTCAGATTCTCTTTTCCCTGGCAGAGAATTCAATCACTCAGCAAGCATTTGTAGAATGTCTGTTCTATGAAAAGGACTATAGCTTTGAAAGAGATGTGAAGGAGAATAAGCCTCATGCCTTGCCGGGGTTCACAACTAAGCACAGAATATGAATTTTTCTAGAATGAACACACAATAAGAATTTTTCTAGAACTAAGATGAAAGCTTTAGTGGTGGTCAAAAGTAACATGCTATGGGAGGGAAAGTGATTCATTCTGACTGATGGGATCTGAGAGCGCCTCTCTTGCAGGAGATGGGATTTGAGCCAGGCTGTCAAGGATGGGAAGGACGTTGACAGAGGTTTGGGGGTTGTGTGTGGGAGGCAGAGGAAGCAGCTTCAGACAAAGAGAGATTAGCCATTACTGCCTAAGAAATGCACTTGCTGCACTGCTTCTGAAACACATACACAGCCTTCTGAGAGATGACCCGGCTCCCTTCCAGCTATATTCAGTTCAGAAATATTTTCTCCCTGGTATGCACACACGCATACAAAAATCTATAGAAGCAATCCTCCGAGAGCTGTTTTCCTCCCCTTAGAATGAAGAACAGGGCTAATTTCCTCTTTACCCTGCCCCTAAAACGCTTTTAAATCCATATTTGTAACATGCCATTCTGGCTAGTTTGGTGGGCTTTAGAAGCTTACTGCCTAGCAAAGCAAAACATTTCCTTCATTTCTCTCCCCATGTTCTAAAGAAGATAGAAATGTTTAGGTGAAAACCAAGCCACCTTCTGTTGTTTATTCCCCACTAGATGTCATTATTCTCTTTGGGGGAATTGGTTGGATGGTTATGAATGTTATTTTGCCTTCCCTTCCAAATATTTCTCAAGCCTGGTAAGCTGGGAAATAGAGCTCAACCGTAAGTGGTAGAGAGCACTGGTCCCAGTTACATCCCAATTCTTTGTTTTTATTAAAAAGCACTTTGTAGGGAGTTCCCACCGTGGAACAGCGGAAATGAATCTGACGAGGAACCATGAGGTTGCGGGTTTGATCCCTGGCCTTGCTCAGTGGGTTAAGGATCCGGTGTTGCCGTGAGCTGTGGTGTAGGTTGCAGATGCAGCTCAGATCCTGCATTGCTGTGGCTCTGGCATAGGCCAGCGGCTACAGCTCCAATTAGACCCCTAGCCTGGGAACCTCCATATGCCATGGGAGCAGCCCTAGGAAAAAAAAAAAAAAAGGGCAAAAAATAAATAAATAAACAAATAAATAACCCCCTAGCCTGGTGCGGCATGTGATTACACGTCCATATGCCTCGGGTGTGGCCATAAAAAGCAAAAACAAAACAAAACAAAAAAAACGTTTTGTAGACAGGCACTAAATACAGAACATTTTTTAATGTTCTCTTCAATAGAGTACCACATTTAGAAATTATTTAACTTGGGGAATATCTTGCCAGAGGGAGGAACATCTTTCAATGTGAAATACTTTGCTGCTTTGCTCGGACAAATTCTGAAAATAGGTTATCATCTCTCAGATTGCCATTGCACCAAGGCTGTGTTCTTGGGCTTCCTCTTCCATTCCCTCACACAGCAGCCACACTGCACCTACCCTGAGACCTGGTCCACGGCAAGGTCAGCCCCTCGATCTTCTTCATACATCCGTTATCTACCTTGGTTGTAGAACTAGTTAAAAACAAGATAAAACCAGTCTCCACACAATTCTTGTGGTTATTATTTCAACATACTTTTTTTTTTTAATTTGAATAAATTCTGGGAACTTTACCATTACCCAGTCAAGCTTTGGGGAAGGTGTTAAATATGAATTTTTCGCATCTCAGCTTTAGAGAACTCCAAGAAATGAAGTGTCTCTGAGGAGACTAGCCTGCCCCCTGAATTAAACCTAAAATACAGAGTCTATTTCCAGTGCTGGCTCAGCCCAGGGCATCCTCAACAGATGCTGCTTGCTCCTGCCAGCTGGATGCTAACAGAGCAGGATTTTACAAGCTTTTGACAAAGATTCGGCTCCTTTTTAAAAGTCCATTAGTGAGGAGAGTTTCTGCTTCCAAAACAAGGTCAGCATGGAAATCAATTTCTCTTTATAAAAATTGATCATTCTTGGGCCTGATGATGACTGCAGAAAGCTGCCACTGTTCAGAGCCTGAGAGCAGCTCAGACACTCCCAGGCCTGCCCCTCTCCAGAGCCAGCTGTGGTCTGTCTCTGAGCAGGCAGCCTCCCGTTGCCTCTTCTTTAATCCCTCTTCATTGGAAAGGGGAAATTGCAGAACAAATGGATAATAGTGATGGAGCAGAAGGGCACATCAAATTCTTGGCTATCTCCTCCTTTCTATGAGATTTTGGAAAACTTAACTTCTTGAAAGTAGGTAGGCCCTGCCTGCAAAGCTACAAAAACAAATCCAAACATTTTTCTACCTTGGATATTGGAAATTCACACCTCTTCATTGCATAGTTCTAAAATATAGCAGAGGCTATAAAAAGAAACCTTTTGAAGAAAGGTTTCCTGATCGGGTCTTGTTTTTTTCCAGATGCTGAGTTAGGGTCCTCTGTGGTTCCCCCTGTGTCTTCAGAGATCTTCAGTTCTGACATGTAACACATTCATCGTATGATGATGTGACATACACTTAACTGCTGAGGAAATTGCTGTGTGCAAGGAGCCCCACAGGGTTCGATGTAGGCTGGAGTCTGTAAGAGGCAGCTTGTAAATCATCTTTAGCACCTCTCCACAGGCCCTTTGGCACTTGGGGATAAGTAACAGAATCAGCTTTCCACAAAGTGTGAAGTTACAAATAGCTACTAATAATCAAATGTGTATTATGTGCCAGTCATTGTACTGTGTTTTATAGGCATAAACTTAATCCTACCTGTGTGCCAAGAAGGAGATACTGTTGTTACCTCTATATTACAGAGGAGGGAAATGAGGCACAGAAGGGGTGAGAAATATGCCCAAGGTAATGGATCAAGCTTTTGACCCCATATTGTCCAACTCCAGAAGTCTGAAGTCACTATACCATACTGCTTCTTAGGATCAGAAAAGACTGGGGCTGGGTGGGTGGGAGGGACATGAAGTTAAACATCTTACATCTGAAAACTCCAGCCAGTGAATTGATTGCACTTTAACAGTAATCAATTACTGTCATTTACATGTAAATAACATTTTTAAATTTTTCAAATAAATTTCTAGGGAGTTCCCATTGTGGCTCAGTGGGTTGAGAACCCGACTAGTATCCATGAGGATGTGGGTTTGATCCTAGGCCTTGCTCAGTGGGTTAAGAATCTGGCATTGCTGTGAGCTGTGGTGTAGGTCACAGATGTGGCTTGGCTCCAGTGCAGCTGTGGCTGTGATGTAGGCCGGCAGCTGCAGCTCCAGTTCCATCCCTAGCCTGGGAACTTCTATATGCCACAGGTTCGGCCCTTAAAAGCAGATAGATAGATAGATAGATAGATAGATAGATAGATAGATAGATAGACAGACAGACAGACAGACAGACAGACAGACAGATAGATAAAATGAATTTCTAATTCCTTTTAGCAGATACTTGAAGCTGATATTCCAAAGTAGATGAATATTGTCTTCATATTTCACTGGTTACAGAGCTATTAGGATACCTAACTCAGAACTCAAAAGTAAGAGTGAGAATTCAGATTTGAAAGGATGGATGATTTTAAATGTGCTGCGACTCATGAAGAATAAGAACAAGTGTGTTTTTAAGTCAATGACAATTAGCAAAAACAGACACTTAACAACAGCCTCTGTTGGTCTAAGCCTATACCTAGGTTTTCTCACACAGCCGCTGCTTTTTCATAAACTGCCAAAATAATTTGTACTTCCTACCACTTTATAGAAAATGAAGTCTTCAGCCGTGCATATATGTCCAAACAAAGCAAATAAATGCAACAAGAGGCTTTCTACTAGAAGGGGAAGGCATTATCCTTCTGCCCAGATGGTGCTTCCATTGATAGGAGATTTGGAAGCGTCTCTCAATGGCCTATTACTGGGTCTAACTCCCATTATTTTATTGACGCCCACATAAATATCAAGCTCACGCTGTAATTCAAAGGAAATAATAGAATGGAAAGATATATATTTGAACATTTCTAGATTAGGAGCTTTAAAGGGACCTAGAGACTTTTCCAGTTAATTGCTGGCAAAGCTGAACATTCAGGTCCACAGAGGGGGTGGGGTGGAGAAAGACTTTAAAGGGACCCTAAAGTGTCATGGAGACGAGGAATTCCCATTCCCTCTGGTGATAACTGAGCAAGTCCGCGGCACAGGGAATTCCTTTCTCTCAAAGCACGGCCATCTGATTGCGTCCAGCTCAGCC
Organism: Phacochoerus africanus; assembly: GCF_016906955.1. Taxonomy (NCBI): domain Eukaryota; kingdom Metazoa; phylum Chordata; class Mammalia; order Artiodactyla; family Suidae; genus Phacochoerus; species Phacochoerus africanus. Next base: position 72,278,052 of record NC_062553.1, read on the forward strand.
ACCACTCCCCTTGCCATCCCAGGGGTAAACCTTAGGCTCTGAGGAGATCAGCATTTGAATCCTAGCTCCTCCTCCATTTACTTAACTAGGTAAGATACTTATCTTCTCTGGGCACAGTTACCGCCCTGTCCCCATTGTCACAGATTAAATTACAGGAGAAATATCACAAATTATCCAGGCACATAATTTGAGGTTTGTAAAGAACTTGGCCGAGTGTCTGGCACACAGTAAATGCCCACTAAGAGGTGGCTGCAGTTACTAGCAATATTCAGGGTTGTTTGTTCTTTGGCCCTATGCCCACCTTTGCCTTTTCATTGCTTTTTAGTACCTTTACTGCTGATTGGGCGGGGTGGGGCTGGGGGGCGAGAGAGAAAGCGGGTGAAAAGCAATTAGTCCTTGTTCAAGTGAACTGAATTTTATACTGTCAAAAACTGACCTACAGCCCTTTCAGGAAACCTATATATACCCTTATTAAAAATAAAAACAGGGAGTTCCTGCTGTGGCTCAGTGGTAACAAACTTGACTAGTATCCATGAGGATGTGGGTTTTGATCCCTGGCCTTGCTCAGTGGGTTAAGGATCTGGCGTTGCTGTGCACTGTGGTGTAGGTAGGTGGCAGACATGGCTCAGATCCTGTGTTGCTGTGGCTGTGGTGTAGGCTGGCAGCTGCAGCTCTGATTCGACTCCTAGCCTGGGAATTTCCATGTGCTGCAGGTGCAGCCCTAAAAAGACAAAATTAATTAATCAAATCAGTGTCTGCCCGATTATAAACCAGATTCATATCTAATTCTTGACATTTTTGCTGAATTCAGTAACCTATCCTTTTCCTGTCATCTCCCATATTTCCCTATTGCTGTTTCAAAACTTGGCCCTTTGAAATAATTTGCATCATATTTCAGGTATAGCAGTTGTTTTTTGAAACCTAGAGATAATTGTTGTCAAACTTCTCTTGCTTAGCAAATATCTTTATTAGGAGAGGCACCTGGTGAGATAGACTGAGGTTCTGCCACTTGTGACCTTGGGGGCTAACCACTTGGGGCCCGTGTCCTCTTCCACGCGGTGGAGTTAGCAATACTTCTGGGGGCTTTTAGGATAAAGTGGGTTAGTATGTAAGAGTGCCGCCATGGTGCCTAACAGTAAATAGTAGACCTCCAAAACATGTTCCTTTTCCTTTCTACCTCCTCCCCTTGGTAAATTTAAATACCTGTCTGTTGGTAATAACACTGTGGCTTATGTTTTAAGGATGTGCTTTTGGGGGAAGACAATGGCTTTGGTCTTGTGAAGGATCCATGCTACTTGGCTGGCCCAGGATCCAGGTATGTATGTGTGTTTATGATGCCCTCTGCCTTATGAATGCTGCAGGAGTTAAATATTTCTGTTCTCTCTACCAGAAATTAAGATGTGGTATTATGATGTTTTATAGTATCGCGTGCTGCCATTTCAGTTTGTCTCAGCCCTGGGGAACTTTATTTTTTTATTTATATATGGCTTTTCCTAAGAATATTATTTAAAATAGGTTTTTGGAGTTTCCACTGTGGCACAGTGGGTTAAGGACCTAGCGTTGTTTCTGTGGCCCCATGGGTTACTGCTGAGGCGCGGGTTTGATCCCTGGCCCAGTGTTGCTGCAGCTGTGGCTCACATGTGATCCCTGGCCCAGGAACTTCCATGAGCTGAGGGTGCGGCAGAAAAGGAAAATGAACAATTAAAATAAAGTAGGTTGGAGACGTGCACTATTGAGGCAGTGGTTGAATTCTAGTAAGTTGAGTATCCAAATGGTTGGCAGATGTGCTCTTCTCAAATATATCCTCCGACTCTCACACGCAGGGCCTCTCTTCTGGCTCTGTGCCAAAGGATCAGGTCTGCAGAAAAAAGCACAAGGGGAAGAATGTGAGTTTCATGAATAGCTTCAAAGAGCAAAATAAACTCACAGGAAGCACCAGAATAAATAAATAATAATAATTAATAATATGAATAATAAATGAAGCTCTAAAATCGTTATTTTAGGCACTTAGATATACAAAATAGCAAGGAAGCCCTTTTTAAAAGATTGCCGTCAAAATCATTTCTCCTTGGTAGAAAGATATAACTATAGGACAATTTTTAGAATTTGAATTGTTGAACTAGTCACTTGGAGCTAAACAAGCAGAAATTTCCAAAGAGAGTTTCCCCTGGACCACATGCCTGTGTATCATTTTATCGCAGCGTTACAGGGCTATCTATCTACTGTAATCTTTTATGTAATATAGTTAGACCCTCCCTACTAGCTCCATGTTTTTTCAAGGCATTTCCTCAATTTTCGTGGTGTTTCATTTAGTCGTCGTTCCTCTCTTTTTCTGTATTCACCTTCTCAATAGCTCAACCTAATACCGCCAGCACGATCAGGAAGTGGGTATTGAGTTACCTCCCTCACTGCCAAGAGCAGCCATCTCTAGTTCCGTGCTCTTGCTCCTGTAGCTATGCCTAAAGTGAACAAAGTAGTCAAGGTGAGGCTGAGGACTTTAGTTAGTTTGGGTGCATTAAATAAAAGCTTGAGACAGAAGAAGACTAACAACAGTAAACCAGAGCTCTGCCGAAAGAGAATTGATCTGAAGTCTTCGGGTGAAACTAACGTCAACTACAAAAAAAATCAAATAGCTCGATTACAAAAAGGACTTGAATAGACATTTCTCCAAATGGCCAACAGGACCTGAAAAGACACTCCACATCAGCAGAGACATGCATATCAAAATCACACTCATTGGGATGACTGCTATCAAAAAAACCCTAAAAGAACAAGTGTTGGTGAGAATGTGGAGAAACTGGAACCCTTGTGCACTGCTGGTGGGATTCCAAAATGGTGAGGCTGCCATGGGAAACATTATGAAGGTTCCTCAAAAACTTAAAAATCTGCTGTGTATCCCACTTCTGAGCATAAACCCAAAAGAATAGAAAGCAGTGTCTTGAAGAGATATTTTCACACCCATGTTTGCAGCAGCACTGTTCCAAGTAGCAAAGAAGTGAAAGCAACCTAGATGTCCACTGATGGATGGATAAACAGAAGGTGCTGTGTGCATTCAGTGGAATATTATTTAGCCTTCAAAAAGAAGGAGATGCTGTCACATGCTACAACATCGATGAACCTTGAGGACGTTATGCCAAGCAAAATAAGCTGGTCATGCATACTTTATAATTCCACTTGTATGAGGTATCTAAAGTGGTTGAATTTATAGAAAGTAGAATGGTGGTTACAAGGACTGGAGAAGGGAGAAAAGAGAAGTTGTTGCTGTGGCCCTTAAAAGACAAAAGACTAAAAAAAAAAAGAAAAAGAATTTCAAATTGAAATGAATTTAAATTTAAAGTAGTAAATTTTATGTTTGTAAATTTTAGGTTTTTTAACATTTAAAAAATGCTATGAAGGGAAGAAATGAGACTAACAAAACTTCATTCTTGAATATTAAGATTCCTGGATACGTATCAGCAGATGTTTGACTGTTACACTCTATTCTTAAAGAGACTAAAACAGTCTGTCACTGGACCAGAGCATGGAAGCAGAGCTAGGTGACAGGATGTCAAACCCAGGGGACCTTTCAAAAGCTTAAAAAAAAAAAAAAAATCCCTGAGTTCCCTTTGGCTCAGTGATTAACGAACCCGACTAGGATCCATGAGGATGTGGGTTTGATCCCTGGTCTCGCTCTGTGGGTTAAGGATCCAGCATTGCTGTGAGCTATGGTGTAGGTCGAAGACACACTTGGATCCTGCGTGGCTGTGGCTGCAGTGTAGGCCAGCAGCTGTATCTCCGATTCAGCCCCTAGCCCGGGAGCGTCCATATGCCGCAGGTGCGCCCCCCCCCAAAAAAATCCACTTTGTGGATGTGTAATTTATTTACAATAAAGTCTACCCATCTTAAAAAAAAAAAAAAAAAGAGAGAGAGAGAGACTGAAACAAATTTTTGGGGGTTTTTGTTTTGCTTTTTAGGGCTGCACCCAAGGCATATGGAGATTCCCAGGCCAGGGGTCCAATCAGAGCTACAGCTGATGGCCTAAACCACAGCCACAGCAGTGCCAGATCCTTAACCCACTAAGGGAGGCCAGAGATCGAACCACAACCTCATGGTTCCTAGTGGATTCATTTCCCCTGAGCCATGACAGGAACTCCAGAAACAAAAATCTTTTTGTCTCTATTCTTTATTCTTGGAAAACAATCACCAGGGAAAAATAATCTCAGCCAAACTAAACTCTGTTACATTGAAGAAAATGCAGTTTAAGTATGGTTCCTATAAACCTATAAATGAGGAATATTATATCAAGGTTTATTTAGGCTAGATCTTTAAAAGATAACTACGATTTTACTGTGTGTTTTAGTGATGGCTCCCCTTTTTAAAAAGCAAAATGAAGATGCCTGAATTAGTCCTTAAAGCATCAGAGTCCAGTTTACCCCCTGTCCTCTTAGAGGATGCTGAGTTTAAAAACAGTTCACCGTGTACAGTCTAAACAGCAGTTGGGCAGAAGAGAAATAATTTGTTCAGCAGACATTTACTGAGACGGTACCTCTTGTCCCGATCTGGGGGTACCAAAATGAACAAGACACGGGAATAAAGAGCAGCCTGGGCAAATCTCCTGCCGCTGGGTTTCCATTTAGTTACCGCCAGGAAGGACAGAATAGCACCCTTGGATATTTGGTTCCTGGTAAAGAAACTGCCTCTAAACGAAAAGGATCTGCAATGGGAGGGGAAGGTTTGCATCTGAGTGGGAAATGCCTGGACCCCTTGCTCAGTTGTCGGCATTTAGAGTAAAGAAAAAAGAATGGCACAAGAAGAGCTAATTTGTTGCTTCATGGCCTTTTTCCTCTGTTTGCTGTCTTACCCTCACCTGGCATGTAGATGATTTTGTGGCAGGCCTGTGCTGGGGCTCCTACTAGGGACTGAGTGGGTCTATCAAACAAAAAGTGCCATCTGCCCTCCAGATTCATTCCCTCACTAGTCAGAGAGCTACAAATGGGGATTTGCATATTATGATGGTTTGCTGGAGACTTTTTTTTTTTTGTCTTTTTGCCTTTTCTTGAGCCGCTCCCGAGGCATATGGAGGTTCCCAGGCTAGGGGTTGAATTGGAGCTGTAGCCACTGGCCTACACCAGAGCCACAGCAACTCGGGATCCGAGCCATGTCTTCAACCTACACCACAGCTCACGGCAACGCCGGATCGTTAACCCACTGAGCAAGGGCAGGGACCGAACCCGCAACCTCATGGTTCCTAGTTGGATTCGTCAACTACCCGCGCCACGACGGGAACTCCTGCTGCAGACTTTTTTTATCCTCACATTCACTCTTGCCTGGCAGGCAGGCAGTGCTGCAGACATGTGTCTTACTTTGGCCTCCTTTTGAACACAATACCAAAAGTATCAGAAATTGTTGGGTTTTTCCTTGAAGCCTAGAGGACCACTTTTTAAACCACCATGCACCTGTTTGCCCATTATTGTCTGTCTCTTTCTTCAGCGGTAACTGCTTATTAGCTCCTTAGGTGAGACTCCCTTTTCTTTCTACGTTCCTTTTTAAGAAATGGAAACACTGGGAGAGGAAGAGAAAGTTGTAAATAAAACCTTTGGTGTCAGCAGCCCACACACGTTTTCCAAACAGACTGTCCCCCCCTCCCCCATGAGAGTGGCACCTAGAGAGAATGAGGCAGCATTCTTTTTTTTTTTTGCCTTTTTCTAGGGCCACTTCCTGCAGCATATGGAGGTTCCCAAGGCTAGGGGTCAAATCTGAGCTGTAGCCGCTGGCCTACACTAGAGCCACAGCAACTCAGGATCTGAGCTGTGTCTGCAACCTATACCACAGCTCACGGCAATGCCGGATCCTTAACCCACTGAGCAAGGCCAGGGACGGAACCCGCAACCTCATGGTTCCTAGTCAGATTCTTTAACCACTGCGCCATGATGGGAACTCCGAGGCAGCATTCTTTTCCCAAGTCAGGAGCTGGTTCCCAAACTAGTCCTAAAAGAAGCTGAAGAAATGCCCTTGCTAGTTTTAGCCTTTTATATCCTGGAGCCTCTCCTTAAAAGCGGGACGGGGGGTGGTGTTTGTCCACGCAGGGGGGCCCTGAGAGAGGGTTAATAAAAGGAAATGCTTGTGACCCAGGCTTGCCCTGTGACATTTTGCTGTAGGAGTTTATGCCCACCTGGTATTTCATTTAAGCTTGTTCTTTGTATGAGCAGCCAGGGGGAAGACAGTGTGCAGCTTCTCCAGGGTCCCTCTCTCCCGCAAATGCTTTTCTGCTCTGAGTTACGCACCTTGGGCTCAATGTTTGCGCTTTTCTGCAGAGCTAACCCTCCTGTCTGTATCTGCTGCAGGCCCTTCACTTGTTCCGAAAGAGGCCGTGAAGAGATGCTGTCGCTCCAACACCATCCCAACCCTCGTTGGGGGGGTTCGGGCTGCAAAGCAGGTGGTGGTGCCTCTGTCCCTGGCGGGGGTCCTGGACCCCTGGACCCTCTGAGACAGCCCAGCAGAACGCCTTGCCCCCGGCCGCTGCCCACCGGAGCGCAAGGACCTCTCCCAGACGCCGGCGCGATGCCTGTGACCCTGCTCGGCCCCGCCCCGCCTGCCCCTGGCCCCTCGAGCTACTGCTTTCAGCCCCCGACCCCAGCCGGGACCCCCAGAAGCTGCAGCCACAGCCCGGCCGGGCCTCCTAGCCCCGAGCGCGGGCTGGAGGAGGGGGCGAGGAGGCAGGCCTCGCAGGCCTGGCTGAAGCTGCCCCTCGCCACCAGCTGGGAGGACAGCCTCCCCGAGGGCCCCCAGCGCTCCCCCAGGCCGCACGACCTGCCCGCTTCCAGCAGCACTTCAGACCCAGACACGCCACCCCGGGCCGCGGGCGCTCCGGGCAGGATCTCCCTGCGGATTTCCGAGTCGGCCCTGCTGGCCTCCCCGCCGCCTCGGGAGGACGACGACGACGATGTGTTTGTGGGGGACCCGTGCCCCACATCCACAGCCAGCCCTGCCCACGAAGCACCGCCCAGCAGGGAGGCCCCGGCCCGGATCCTGACCCCCAGCAGGGACCTGGCCCTGGACCTCTTCCCCCCGCCCCCTCCCCACGTGTGCCCGGCGCCGCCACCGCCACCGCCACCGCAGGACAGTGAGGGCTGCCAGGACTCCCAGGCCAGGTGAGAGCAGGAAGAGACTCCCATGCCCCAGGCTTTCCCGCAGCGCCTCTGCCCACCACCTACCTGAGAGCCCGGTGGAGGGTTTTTATGCCAGCCCAGCTCCTGAAGCTGGCACCGCTGTTTCATTTGTTGACCTTGGTGGTTGTTATGCCAGTTGTCCTTGAGCACCAAGGAGTGAAACTAGGGGAGACAGAAGCCAGGACCCAAGAGGAGAAGTTCACTTCTGTGGACATGGCAGTTCAAAGGGTCCAAATAAACAGCATCTCTCTTCCCTGCCTGAGTTCTGAATCAGTCAAGAAATAAGGCAAAAGAAGAAGGCGTACAGAAAGCAAAAATGCCACTTTTATTACTGAGGGAGCTGATAGTGAGAATATGGCTTCTGAGGATAAATGGGCCTTGTGATACCAAGCCCCAAATTAAACAGGGTTTTGTTTTTTGTTTTCTGTTTTTTCTTGGTCTTTTTGCCTTTTCTAGGGCCACTCCTGTGGCATATGGAGGTTCCCAGGCTAGGGGTCTAAACGGAGCAACAGCCACCGGCCTACACTAGAGCCACAGCAACTCGGGATCCAAGCAGAGTCTGCAACCTACACCACAGCTCATGGCAATGCCAGATCACCCACTGAGCAAAGCCAGGGATCGAACCCTCAACCTCATGGTTCCTAGTCAGATCCGTTAACCACTGCGCCATGATGGAAACTCCTAAACAGGGTTGTTTGGAGTTCCTGGCGTGGCTCAGTAGAAACGAATCTGACTAGCATCTGTAAGGACGCAGGTTCGATCCCTAGCCTCGCTCCGTGAGTTAAGGATCTGGCGTTGCCTTGAGCTGTGATGTAGGTTGCAGAGGCAGCTCAGATCTGGCTCTGGCATAGGCCGGCAGTTACAGCTCCAATTAGATCCCTTGCCTGGAAACTTCCTTATGTCCCAGGTGGGGTGCTAAAAAAGACTAAATAAATAAATAAATAGAAATAAACAGTCATCTGTGCTAGACACACAAACATGCAAGAAGCAGCCTTATTCTCTAAAGGAGGAGGCTGGACTAGGAATGGGCTGTGGTCAGCCTCTCTATCCAGAGTCACTCCCTGTCCACAGAAAGGAATAAAGAGTAAGGCTAAAGGCTAGTAGTGTTTAGGGAAGACCTCTTCTTGGAACCAGGAGGATGGGGAAGAAGCCTTCCCGACGCATATTCCCTAGCACAGCACTAAAAATGCACTGCCTGATAGGACTTTGTGGGAACTTCCTTGATAAACACCACCACTACCCTTCACTTTCATAAAGCTCTGGAATCTGACAGCAGCACTCGCCAAAACTGAATTCCTACTAGATCCATCCCCCTTACAAAGTTACACAACCTCCCTGTGACCAGCTGGTGGGCGTGGTTGAAGATCCCTTTGACCCCTGAAGTTTGTGGGGAATGACAGCCCAGAAACTCCTGATGTGTGGGCAGCTACAGCCCCAGTATGCAGGTGTTTCCCCGTCTTCCCTTTTGCTGACTCTCCTCTTGCCACCCTCTTTTTTAATATCCCTAGCAGCTCCAGCAAGCTTGCCAAGGTGACTGTTGCCAAGGAAAGGCCCATGCCTGCTCCAGCCCATTTGACTGATAGTCAGATACTGGCGTCCAGATCCCAACCTTCTATCAAGAGTTCAGAGGCCGAGACCAACCCGCCCACCCCCACGAGTGCCCTGGCCCAACCCCCGGGGTCTCTTTGCAAGCAGCCAAGCCCAGGGCAGTCACCTCCCATCCAGCCCCAAAGCCTCATGCACGACCCAGTCAGTGGGACTCAAGATTTAGAAAAGAATGTCAACTCTGGTCCTCAGAAGACCTCCGAAGACATCAGAACAGAGGCTCTGGCCAAGGAAATTGTCCACCAAGACAAATCTCTGGCAGACATTTTAGATCCAGACTCCAAAATGAAGACAACCATGGACCTGATGGAAGGTTTGTTCCCCCCAGATGTAGATTTGCTGAAGGAAAACAGCATGAAGAGGAAAGCTATGCAGAGAACTGTCAGCTTCCCAGGATGCATAGCCAAGAGGTAAGTCTCTGCTCATGTCCCTAAAGAGACTTAAAACTGAACTCCTTCCACATGGGTGATGATAAGCCTAGAACCACTCAGCTGAGGTTTTCCTGCTTCCAAAGATCCTGACCCCAGAATGACATTCCATCTCAGCCTTAGGGGAATGGCTCTGACCTACCTTGAGTTATTTGCCCAACACCAAAAATAATAATATAATAAGAATTGCTGTTAATTTCTACGTTCATGTTCTGTGTGTCAAGCATTGTGTTAATTCCTCTGTATAAACATTGTCTCATTTAATCTTCACAAGAACCTTCTGAGATAGCTACCAGTTTTATCTCCATTTTACAAATGAGGCAACTGGCACACAGAGACATTAAGAACATGCCCAACCGAAATCATACCACATGTGAGTGACAGCATCTGGGTGCTCTCTGTGTTTAGTGCCCCCATCTCCGCTCAGGTGCAGTTGCCCTTTCTGCCTGGGCTGCTCTTACAGAGCGCTCCACAGGGGGGCAGTGCTGAGGCAGGAGAGGCAGGCAGATGGGGTGCTTGAGAGGCCCTTCCCCCAGCCTAGCCCAGGGGAAGATGGTTTTCTGAAGAGGGTGAGAGCTTGGAGAAACATACTGACCTACCCCACCTTTGAAAAGGTAGGTTTGACGTCTGCTCAAGTCCTGAAAATCAAAGGAGATCTGAATAGGAGTACACTGGTGGTTTTGTTCAGCCTTAGGCCTCCTGCCGGAAGCTCCTTGAGCAGCGGGTTCCCTGCCCCATGACATGTGTCCTGGAGCTCGTCCATGGCCAGTGAGAGGACTAGGAGCAGTCTGTTTTTCCTTTCTTTTTTCATTTTTTAAAGTTTTATTGAGATACAGTTGATTAACAGTTGATACAGTTGAGATCATTTCTGCTGGGACAGCAAAGTGATTCAGTTATACATGTACACACATCCATTCTTTTTCAGATTCTTTTCCCATGGAGATTATCCCAGAATATTGGGTAGAGTTTCCTGTGCTGTGCAGCAGGTTTCCATTGGCCAGTCATTCCCTACATCTCAGTGGCATGTGCCAATCCCAAACCCCTAGTCCACCCCTCCCCCACTCTTTTTCCTTCTTTTGATTTCTCCTAGGTTATTGCAATATTTTCTTGCATGTTTGATGTCCTTAAGGGACCACTAGAGGAAACATTTTTTTTATTTTCTTTTAAATTTTCAAAGAAAGCTATATGGATCAACAGACTGGAGCTCCAGTCGGTAGCTTCCAGATTAAATAAAATCAGAGCATTTCACCTACATTTGGGCTTGCATTTTAGAAATTTCCAACTGATCCTAACTAAACTGCTTCCAGGAACCCTATGTTTTGAGTAGCAGGGGAGGGGAGCGAGAAGAGAACTGTGTGGCACTTACAGTTTCTCCGATGTTATCAGAGGCCCTCCTGATACAGGGCCTCAGCAGTCACCTTGTCCAACCCCTCCTTTTTCAGATTTGGCAGAAAGAGACTAATTTAGGAGAAGTGACTTATCCAGGGTCATGTGTTTAGCAAACATTTCCTGAGCACCTACAACGTGCAAGGCAGTTCGCTGGGCATCCACAAATGAGTTTTCGTGGACAAGCCAGGCAGTTACTATAAGTGGTTGTCCTTGACCACGCACCATAGGTACATCCTGTAGTACCTATACTGTACCTATTGCAGTACCTGTTACCGTAAAGCAATGTAGAGGTACACCCTTAGAAAAGCATTTCCTGGAGTTTCCATCGTGGCTCAGTGGTTAACGAATCCGACTAGGAACCATGAGGTTGTAGGTGCCATCCCTGGCCTTGCTCAGTGGGTTCAGGATTCGGCATTGCTGTGAGCTGTGGTGTAGGTCACAGACGCGGCTTGGATCCCGAGTTGCTGTGGCTCTGGCGTAGGCTGGTGGCTACAGCTCCGATTCGACCCCTAGCCTGGGAACCTCCATATGCCACAGGAGCAGCCCTCAAAAGGCAAAAAGACAGGGAAAAAAAGAAAGAAAGAAAGAAAAGAAAAGAAAAGTATTTCCTAGCATTAGCATTGAGAACTTCAAAGTTTAGAAGTGAAGTGGACATGTAGCTTCTGTAGTACTGAGAGCTTCCTGAGAACTTTCAGAAGGATGACCTGTGCCACCTTCTGGTAAAAGGGAGCGTGGTCCTGTTGTGCCTGAGACTGGCAAGAGCTGCCATGAGGTTTACTTAATCAGTGGCCAAGAAGCTCATTTGTAAGGTGATGAATCTATCTGGGGAGAAGACATGTATCAGACCTTCTCCCCATTTTTTCAATTAACTGGATTAAGGTAACTATATTTTGTTTTTTTGTCTTTTTGCCTTTTCTAGGGCTGCTTCCCGTGGTATATGGAGGTTCCCAGGCTAGGGGTCTAAATGGAGCTGTAGCCGCTGGCCTACGCCACAGCCACAACCACAGCAACTCAGGATCCGAGCCGTGTCTGCGACCTACACCACAGCTCACGGCAACACCGGATCGTTAACCCACTGAACAAGGCCAGGGATCGAACCCGCAACCTCATGGTTTCTAGTCGGATTCATTAATCACTGCGCCACGACAGGAACTCCAACTGTATTGTTTAGAGGAATAACCCCATTTAGCAGGAAACTAGTAAAAATGACTTTGGTGATTCTTTGTTCCGTAGTAAAATGACAGTCTAGATGTTAAATAATGGAAATTGACAGAACAATGGAAGTCAACTGTAATAAAAAAAAAAATAAGAAAAAAAAAGTCACAAGATTACCTCTCCAAAAGAACTTATTATGCCCTGATGACATCGTCCAAAAAGCAGTCTGATTATAGCAACACAAAGAACACCAGTTATCAGATTCCCAATTTCTCCAGTCTTGAAGCCCTGCCCCTGTTGTGTCATCAGTGAGTAGATTTTACATCTTGTATTGGTTCACTGTTGGCCAGCAAGTCCAGATCTCGCAGGGTTACACAGAGCCTCCGGCTCAGAGAAGGAAAAGGAAAATTGGTAAGTGTGCAAGCAGCAATTACAGTGGGCATCGGAGCAGTTTTGGGTAACGTGGATGAGTAGGAAATAGTTGACCTAAAACCTGAGATTTGTACAGCACCTTAAAAATACTTTCACATCAACTAAGTCATGGCTCCCTGTTGCCTTTCTGTGAAACAGGGAATATCATTCTGCTGTGTATCACAAAAGGACAAACACGAAGAGAGGTGAAGGGTCATCCAGCACATCCACAGTCCTGACTCCTGCTAGCCTACCCTTACTGCCCTGGTGGTTTTCCATCCCAAGTATGCTGGCTTCAAGAGCCCCAGACATAGTCATCAGTCACTAATAAATATTCATTTTCAGGAGTTCCTGTCGTGGCTCAGGGGAAACGAATCTGACTAGCATCTATAAGGACGCAGGTTCGATCCCTGGCTTCGCTCAGTGGGTGAAGGATCCGGCCTGGCCGTGAGCTATGGTGTAGGTCCCAGACATGGCCCAGATCCCACGTTGCTGTGGCTGCGGTGTAGACCAGCAGCTGTAGCTCTGATTCAACCCCTAGCCTGGGAACCTCCATATGCCGCAGGTGTGGCCCTAAAGAGACCAAAAAAAAAAAAATTCATTTTCCCTCGAACTTCTAGGAAGATATTGAATAGGATTTTTCTTACACATTTCTGAATGGACAGACATGTGGTGAAATGAAGCCTCTTTTATGTGCTGTGTGTGGCTGTACTCTTTGTTCCTTCTGGCCTAGGAGTGAAGACAAGGACGCGGTGGGCGTGTTGGTCAGCTGTCCTGCCTACTACAGTGTGTCTGCTCCCAAGGCTGAGCTTCTGAACAAAATCAAAGATATGCCAGAAGAGGTGAATGAGGAAGAGGAGCAGGCAGATGTCAACGAAAAGAAGGTAAAGAGAGAATGGGGTTCTGCTCCCCCTAGAAAGCCAGTCACGGTCCTGCAGGGTTCCCAGCCCCTTATAGCCGGAGGGGACCAACCCCGCTGACCAGGACATTCCCGATTTGCAAGGCACCAGGAGCAATTGCCTCACAGCTCTCCTGTGGTTTTTTGTTTTTTATGAATGACAAAAGTAAAGGTGAGGTGTTCCCTGCAGGCCTAGCAGCTAAGGATCTGGTGGTGTCACCGCAGCCGTCAAGTCACTACTCTGGCACGGGTTCGATCCCCGGCCTGGCAACTTCCACCTGCTGCAGGAGCAGCCAAAAAAAAAAAACAAAAAAAAAGTGACGGTTAGAGGCATGAAGGTATTTCCTATAAGTCACGTAGCTGGGATGAGAACCCAGGTCCCCTGTTCCTGGTCTCACACAGGGACCCCAACACTGTTCCGAGCAGTGACCAGCCAATGCCAGTGGTTTCTACAATTTTCATTTCCTGTTTCATTGTCAAGAAACACTAGAAGATCTAGAAACTTTAAGGAAAGAGACACTGATGTTAAAAGACACTTTTGAGGCAAGGAAGTGTGACACCAGGTTCCCCACCTCTCTTTGCCACACCCCAGTGAACAGCTTGAAAGCACAGTGTTGGAATTTAGTCGTTAGCATGTGCTGCTCCTACAGAACTTTGCATGTAGAGCATTTTAAGCACAACGGAGATGCTTCTAAGCCCGGCCTGTGCCTGCAGGGGAGAAAGTTCTTGCCCATCTGCTCCTGTTCCAGCCCCAGAAGCCGAGCTTACGGCTCTCACACAGCTCGGGCCTGCTGCTTTTTGAAAAGGACTTTTGGGGGAGTTCCCGTCGTGGCGCAGTGGTTAATGAATCTGACTAGGAACCATGAGGTTGCGAGTTTGATCCCTGGCCTTGCTCAGTGGGTTAAGGATCCGGCATTGCCGTGAGCTGTGGTGTAGGTCTCCGATGTGGCTCGGATCCCACGTTGCTAGGCTGGTGGCTACAGCTCTGATTGGACCCCTAGCCTGGGAACCTCCATATGCCACGGGAGCAGCCCTAGAAAAGGCAAAAAGACAAAACAAAAAAAAAAGAAAGAAAAGAAAAGAAAAGGACTTTTGTTAGAGCGTGCCTTATGCTGAGCCTGGAACGTAAGTGCTTCTCAGTGGTATCAATTCCAGGAGAAACTTTCTTACGTGATCCTGTCTCATTTCCTCTCTAACAAGAGTCCTAAGCTCTATTGTTTAAGTGTTTGAATGAGACTGTGGTTGCGAGGAGCAGTGGGCCAGGAGGGTTTGGGGAGCTGAGCAGCACCTGTCAGTGGCACTCTTCTGTCTTCCACCAGCGCATGGCTGATGTGCTGTGTGATGCAGCTGCTGTAGTTACCTGGGTGCTCCCAGCTCTGGCTTTGCCCAGGTACAGTGGGAATGGGGAGAAAACCACCTTGCTGGAAGTGACTATATTATCTCCAAAACCCGGGAGCTATAAAAACACCGCTCTAAGTACCAAGTTGCCATGATCTCTTTCACCGAACATTTCGTGGGGCTTTTGTTGCGCTGTTTTTGCACGTAGACATACCCTGTGCTACAGGAGCGGTGTGGCAGGTCACCCTGTCCCCATCTTTACTGCTTTTTCATCACCTTGCTCTCCCTCTCACTCTGAGGAGTGCGTGGCCAGAAGTGTTCTTAGGCTGAGAGCATGAAGGAATAGAGGATTGGTCCTCAAAGGAAATACCATTAGGTGCCATTTGTTGAGCATTTCTTTTTCTTTTCTTTTTTTTCTTTTCTTTTTTTTTGTCTTTTTTGTCTTTTTGCCTTTTCTAGGGCGGCTCCTGCAGCATATGGAGGTTCCCAGGCTAGGGGTAGAATCCTAGCTGTAGCCACCGGCCTAAGCCAAGACACAGCAACTTGGCATCCTAGCCACATCTGCGACCTACACCACAGCTCACGGCAACGCCAGATCCCTAACCCACTGAGCGAGGCCAGGGATCAAACCCACAACCTCATGGTTCCTAGTCGGATTCGTTAACCACTGAGCCACGACGGGAACTCCCTGTTGAGCATTTCTTAGTTCCAGATGTGGTTCTTTTTACCTATTGCTTTATTCATTTACACAAAACTGCTCTGGTGCCTTGCTTGTCACATGTTACATGGAGTAATCAGCATGAATCAGGAGATGAGAAGGGCACTGGAGGTATGCAGGCGAAGGTGTGGAAAAAACCATGGGGAGTGCGTGTGGGTTGAAGAAGGCTCATTCCAGGAGGCTTTGATATTTGGGAATGTAAAAATAAAAAGGCTGGTAATTCCATTAGAAATTACCAAATTTAGGGAATAACAAAGAAGAGTCATGAATGGCAGGAGATGCGGCCGGGACGATCCATGGGGGCAGAAGGTCCTGGAGGTCCTGAGGGGCTTTGTGTGCAATGCTAGCGTTTGGGTTTGACTGTGTGGCAGTGGAGAACCCTGTGAGACTTTTTTGTTTTAATGAACTGCAAGTTCCTAAATGTGGAATAGAATGTGTGTGTCACTCCGAGTTACATATCCAATCTGGAAACAGAGAAAATATGTCAGTTTTTAGTTAATGTCGCTGAAGCATCTGTTAATATGTGCAGCATGGTGTTGTTTTCTTGATGTACAAGAAGCTTTTCTAAGGATGGTGTTACAACATGACGCTTGGTCTAGGTCATTCTGAGGCAAGAATGTAGTCTTCCCCCAACTTCTGCAATGTAATCATTTGTTGCCTAATATATTAAAGTTATGAATAACCTAAGATGCATTTCTAGGCATGAAAATCACTAACAATGGAAACCAGAGTCCTGATTTGTTAACAATTTAAAACCTGAAACTAGGAGTTTCCGTCATGGCTCAGTGGTTAACGAATCTGACTAAGAACCATGAGGTTGCAGGTTCGATCCCTGGCCTCGCTCAGTAGGTTAAGGATCCGGTGTTGCCATGAGCTGTGGTGTAGGTCACAGACATGGCTCAGATCCCGTGTTGCTATGGCTATGGTGTAGGCTGGTGGCTATAGCTCCGATAGGACCCCTAGCCTGGGAACCTCCATATGCCGCAGAAAAGGCAAAAAGACAAAAAACAAACAAACAAAAAACCTTGAAACTAGCATTTTAAAAATCAATTCTACTTTCATATGTATTCTATTTCTATATCCTAGATGATGAAGTATAATATCCCAAGTAACTAGAAGTATTAGTGAAAATATAAAACCGTCTGAACTTCTGACATATATAAAGTCTAAAGACAGTTGAATAATGAGAGCCTTCACTTCTTTGGCTAACCCCTGCCATATCTATTAGGCAAAAATCTGCTTAACTAGATCCCATGATTCCTTATTCTGAAGGCTTGGCTTGGAGATTTAGTGGAATATTTCAAAAGGCAAAAAGAATCTGCTGTTTCTCAGAACTGGCTTTGCCCAAGAGATCATCAGTGACCCCGATGGTTCCCAGCTGCCCGTTTCTGTTGCTCTTGCTTCATTCTTAAAGTTCCAAGTTTCCCTTTGGTCTGTCTTCCTTTCAGCCTGAAAAACACATCCTTTAGCATTCTTTTTTTTTTTTTTTTTTTTTTTAGCATCTGTCTGCTGGTGACAAATTCTTGTAGTTTTCCTTAGTCTAGGAATGTCTGTATTCTGTCATTCCTACAGAATCTTCACTGGATATGGAATTCTGAATATGACTCTTCTTTTTCTTTCAACTTTAAAAATGTCCCATTTCTCGCTTCCATGGTCTCTGATGAGAAATGCACAGCTGTTTAAGTATTCGTTCCTTGGAGTTCCTATCGTGGCGCAGCAGAAATGAATCTGACTAGGAACCATGAGGTTGCAGGTTCAATCCCTGGCCTCGCTCAGTGGGTTAAGGATCCGGCGTTGCCATGAGCTGCGGTGTAGGTCGCAGAAAAGGCTCAGATCCGGTGTTGCTGTTGCTGTGGCTGTGGTGTAGGCCAGCAGCGGCAGCTCCGATTAGACCCCTGGCCTGGGAACATCCATGTGTTAAAGGTGTGTCCCTAAAAAAAATAAAATTAAGCAAAAAAATAAAAATAAATAAATACTTGTTCCTCCTATAGGCAATGCCATGTCTTCCTTTTGCTGCTTTCAAATTTTTTTATCTTTGATTTTCAGCAGGTTGGTTATGATGCATATGGGCCTGATTTTCTTAGGTTTATCCTGCTGGAGTTCGCTGAGCTTCTTGATAAATTTTTGTCTTTCACCAAATTGAAGAAGTGTTTAGCCATTATGTCTTCAAATCCTTTCTTATGCACTAATCTCTTTCTCTTACCTTTCTCTCCAGTGACACAGATGTTAGGCCTTTTGTTACTCCCCTGCAAGTCTCTGAAACTTTGTTCAGTTTTTAAAGTTTTTTGTCAGTTTATTCTGTTGGATCATTTCTATTAATCTGTCTTCAGTTTTAGTGACTTTGCTGCCTCCATTCTGCCAGTGATTTTTTTTTTTTAAGTATCAAATATATTTTTCACTTCTAGAATTTCCACTCAGTTTTTTGTGGTGTCCATTCATTTCCAGAGTCTTTACTTTTACTGTGGAGCATGGTTATAAAAGCTGTTTTGTTTTGTTTCATTTCATCAATACATTTGGTCAATACATGATTTTTTTTCTTTTTTTTAATTTAATTAATGAATTTTATTATGTTTATAGTTGTACAACAACCACCATAACCCAATTTTATAGCATTTCCATCCCAAACCCCCAGCACATCCCTCCACCCCCCAACCCTTCTCATTTGGAAACCATAAATTTTTCAAAGTCTGTGAGTCAGTATCTCTTCTGCAAAGAAGTTCATTGGGTCCTTTTTTTAGATTCCACATGTAAGTGAGAGCATATGATGTTGGTGTCTCACTGTTTGACTAACTTAGCATGTAATTTCTAGGTCCATCTATGTTGCTAAAAATGCCAACATTTCATTCCTTTTAATGGCTGAGCAGTATTCCACTGTGTATATTCCACTGTGTATATGTACCACATCTTCTTTATCTACTCCTCTGTTGATGGACATTTAGGTTGTTTCCATGTCTTGGTTATTGAAAAGAGTGCTGCAATGAACATCGGAGTACATGTGTCTTTGCGAGTCATGGTTTTCTCTGGATAGACGCCCAGGAGTGGGATTGCTGGATCAAATGGTAGTTCTATGTTTAGTTTTCTGAGGCATCTCCATACTATTTTCCACAGTGGTTGCACCAATTTACATTGCCACCAACAGTGTACTAGGGTTCCTTTTTCTCCACACCCTCTCCAGCATTTATTGTTTGTAGACTTTTTGATGAGGGCCATTCTGGCTGGTGTAAGGTGGCATCTCATAGTGGTTTTGATTTGCATTTCTCTAGCAATGAGTGATGGTGAACATCTTTTCATGTGTTTTTTGGCCATCTGTATGTCTTCTTTGGAGAATTGTCTGTTTAGATCTTCTGCCCATTTTTTGATGGGGTTGTTTGTTTTTTTTGGTATTGAGCTACAGAAGGTGTTTAAATTTTGGAGATTAATCCCTTGTCAGTTGATTCATTTGCAAATATTTTCTCCCATTCATGTGGGTTGTCTTTTCATTTTGTTTAGGGTTTCTTTTGCTGTGCAGAAACTTAAGTTCAATTTGTTTATTTTTGTTTTGTCATTACTCTAGGAGATGGATCTGACAAAAGCTCTTTTAAAGGCTTTGATGGTCCCAACGTTGGGGTTATCTCAGGCTGAGATAGCTCTGAGTTGCTTGTGTTTTACTGGTTCTCTTCATGTCAGGTAACATTGTAATCTGAACATTTCGAGTATTATGAGACTCTGGGTTCTGTTAAAATCTTCTGAAGAATGTAGACTTATTGTTTGGCTTTAGCAGGCAGTCAACCTAGTTAGGTTTAGGCTACAAGTTCTGTCCCACCTGTGGGTGTTGGTACCAGGGTCAATTTGGTTTTCAGAGCCTTTGCTGCATTCTACATTGCATGTGTCTGTCTTACACAGGCACCTTATGGGGGTGAGTCTGGGACAGGGTTGAGTTCAGTTCTCAAAGCCTTTGCGGTTCGGCCTGAGGTCGGTCCCCCACATGTACAGTTTGAGGGTGAGCCAGGACCTAAGGCAGTGCACGCATAGAGTTAGGGGGGCTTCTTTTCCTGCTCTCTCCTGTCCAGTATCCCCCCACCTTTTTCCTGGGCTTCTGGACAAAGTTTTCTTGGTGTCACAGCAGCCTGCACAGCTGTGCTGTCCTGTATGGCTGAGATGCTCTCATAAAAGAATGGTCAGCAGTCCCCTCGCTGTCAGCAGACCCCTGAGGTCCTTTTCCTCAGTTCCTCTGAACAGGAAGAGGGGTTTTCTCTTTAAATGCCTGTGTCACCACTGTGCTGGGCAGCTCTGCAAGGAGAGTTGCCTTGGGGGCAGTGTGGGAGAGGTGGGGGGAGAAAGAGAAGGGGCGGAAGCAGGACCTCCCTGCCCTGCCCGCTTTATGGCTTAGCATTTAGTCCTGGCTCCTGACAGTGTTTCTGCTGCCACGTCCCCTGCGTGGTTCAGCCCTGGCTATTCCCCGGCCAGACAGAGCTGGAGCATAAAAGGGGGAGGAAATAGAAAGCTCACCCTGTTTGGGGTCACACTGCAGGCTCGGCCCCATCCCCGACGCATGCAACTGGTAACCTCACAGAGCCCTCTGCGGCCAGGATGCTCGCTGCAGTGAGTTGGGGCGGCCGCGGTGGGCTCCTGCCTCTGGCCATCAGTCCCCCTCCCTGTGTTTATCCGCAGGGCGGGTGACCTGCCTTTCAGAAGGTGTCTGTGTGTGCAGTCAGACAGGGAAGAGGGGGTGCTGGAGGGGGTTGCAGCCGCCCCGGCAAGTCTGCAGGAGCAGCCAGGAACAGATGGGTTTACATGTTTTAAAAAGGGATGTAAAATAGAACCTAAGAGCAGATTAGACATGGAGCAGACGAGAGAGGTGAGCCAGAGCTGAAGGGGACTGTCCTGTAGGAACAGGGAAAATGAGAGGTCATCCGGGGAGGGAGGAGGAGGATGGTGGCTGAATGCAAAGAGAAGGAAAGAGTCCTCATCCCTGGAACCCAGACACCAGGCTAAGCAAACCTGACAGCCTCCTGCTCAGGAGCCTTCCCGCGAGGAAGTGGCAAAGAGCCTGTCTGGACAGGGAATGTGCTGGAGGCCATCAGACGTGGCCGTCGGGTCCCCATGACCTGCTTGGATGAGGTTGCACAGCGTGGGACGCGGTGGCTCAGGGCAGAAGACAGTCTCATGCTGCAGCCTGGATCCTCCCATTGAGGGCCTTCCCTAGTCCTGGTTTCACCCCAGGAGCCTGAATTCCGCTCCTCCCCAAACCCTGGCCACGCGGCTAGGAGCCCCAAGTTCCTCATGTAGGTGAAGACAGGCCAGCACTAGAGGCCAGCTGTGTGTATGTAGTGACGTTAGTGGCATCCCTGTCAGAGCAGAAGGGGAAGCCGTGTTGTTGGGGGTGGGGGGGGCATGCTCCCCCACCGGCCTCTACCCAAGCAACTGGTGTGCATGCTTCAGGTTGTTGCCTCATCTTAATGACAGCACAAAACAGTGACGGCTTGCATGTGTCTAATACTTTTATATTTTCCCAAGACCCCACACCTGCTTTATTTTATCTGAACCCCACAACATTCCTCTGAGCTCTTTTAACGTAGCAATGAAAGGCCTGAACCCTGCAGCCAAAGGACCTGGATTTCAGCCTGGGGCTGCCACCTTCTAGCGGCCTGAGCTTGGGCAAGGGAAATAACCTCTATCCGCCTCACTTTCCTCATCAGTAAAAGGGGGGTGATAACAGCACCCATCTCATCAGGTGGTTGCGAGTAGTAATTGAATGGGAAAACACTTAAGAAATGCCTGGCCGGGGAAAGAGCTCAGACACCCAACGTTACTCTTCGTTTTAGGCAGGCATTAGAGTGCTCTTGGTGTGCGTGGGGACAGCACGCCGAAGGTCAAGTGACTGGCCTGATGGCGAGCTTTCAGTGAAAGCTGGGTCTCCTGACTTCTGGACCAGGGTTCGAGCTGGTGCTGGAGCAGCGAGGAGGTGGGCAGGGCCCAGCAAGATTTCTGCCTACAGGTGGTGAGGTGGGTGGGTGGGAGGGTCTGTTAAACTATGTTTACCGAAAGAGCCCTTAGAAATAGTACCTCATGCAGGGTGAGCTAACAGTTTATGCCAGAAGAGAAATGGAGAAATGTCAATGATTTTGCAAATTCATTAGCTCCTGAGAGACTGGTGAGTTGTTTTTTTAAAAAAAGAATCAAAACACTTCTCTCTCCCCCACTGAATGCTGTGGGTATGGGTTGGCAATTTTTTAAGAGAGCTGCCAAGCAGAGAAATGGCTATCTAGTACTGCCAACTTTCCTTTGTTTCCTTCAGTTACTCAAATCCCTCTTAACCATATTTTAAAAAGTAGGAGTTCCCGTTGTGCCGCAGTAGGTTTAGGGAGCTGGTGTTGCCTGCGTGGGTTCAATCCCCAGCCCTGCACAGTGGGTTAAGGATCCAGCATTGTTGCAGCTGCAGCTCAGGTTCTGTCCCTGGCCTGGGAACTTCCATATGCTGTGAATGCAACTAAAAAAGAAGTAAAATAAAATTCAAATCTCTAATACTTCCAAGGATTGGTGAAATTAAAATTTTAAATACCATCCAAACGTGCAGCCTCTGGGCCAGGAGTGACTGATGGATTGCTCAGTAACACTGGTGTCAGCAGGTGTGGGCGGGCTGTGAGGTGTCACATTGCAGCCCAGCCAGCAGCCTTCAGAAATCAGAACTCCACGTCATGCGTATTGGGTCTTCCCACATCAGCCTCCGTGTATCATTCCTATTCATCTCTGTTCTTCCTTGTCCCATGAAGCCCGGAGGACACATCAGCTCCCGTACACATAAGCTTGCAGTTCTGCCAGCATTGATGGTTTTGAAAACCAAACAGGGTCTGCAGAGGAAAGACAGAGAGGGAGCTGGACTCTGAGCCTCGTGGCTGTGGAGCGCTGTCAGCTTCTTTGCTCTGTCCTTACCCATTGAACCGTGCCTCACTTGGTGGCTGCCCCTACATCGCTGCTGACCTGTCCCCTTCAATTAAAGCCATAATGTGGACAGGTCAAGGACGTGATGGGCCCTACTTAGATAGAAGGAGCCTGCAAAACAAGTGAGCCACATTCAGCAGGAACTCGGGGGAAGGGTTCTCCTGTCTTCCCCACTCGTCCCCACGTGTGAGCAGAGACTTCGCTTTACTGGTTCCTGCTCATTTGTGAACTAAAAATCATCATACCTGTCCCTTAAGATGCCAGCTGCTGAAAGCCTTGAGCGTTGTAAAAATCATCTCGATTTCATCGTTGATAAAAGTCCTTTGAGTCCCTTCCAGAAATGACATAAATGACAGCATTGGTTTCACAGGAAGTCATATTCATAGGAATAACGGAAAACATGAGGCTCTTCCCTTTTCTTTCTACACTGGTTTTTTAAAAGCCTTTTCCAGAAAATATCCTTTTCAAGATGTGAGGTTGAAATGGCTCCCAAAACATTTGAATAAGCAGGTGGCCCTTCCCTGAGGTTGAAGTGATAAGAATGATGATGCTCAGTTAATGTTGGTGCTCTCCGGATTCGGTAAACCTGGTTTTCTATCAGAAAGTACCGTCTGGTTAACATCGAGAGTGGCAAGCCTGGGAAATGCAAGCTCCACCTCCTGGGCCAACGTCTCATAGATGTCAGTCTTTCTCACTATCCACCTGAAAGACGGGAATGGTGCCATTTGACTTGTCGTAACCCTGTCCAGCAGGGATGTTGGGAGATGTGACAGCAGCAGCGTTTATGGTCCCTCCTGCTCTCCATTCCAGTAACCTTGCCACTCCCTTTGTAGGAGCAGAGAGCACGGTGCAAGAGCGACAGCCCCGCTGGGCATTTTGCTGGAGGTCTCCCACAGGTTATCTTGCAAATACCATAGTTGCCAGCCAGCATAGTTTTTCAGAAAAGGAAGAGTTTTCCAGGGGAATATAAGGAAAATTAAACAACATTAAGCAATATTCTCTCCAACCTGCATGTTTCTGGCTCAGACTCTTCCTTAGGGGAGTGATACACACTGTACATTTTTCTTCCCACTATAAAACCATCATTTGTATCCACTTTGTCTTAACTAAACTGCCTGTTGAAAGCCATGTCAAGGAGTTCCCATCATGGCTCAGTGATAATGAACCTGACTAGGATCCATGAGGACACAAAGGGTCAGTCCCTGGCCTCACTTACTTGGTTAAGGATCCAGCATTATCATGAGCTATGGTGTAGGCTGGCAGCTGTAGCTCTGATGCAACCCCTAGCCTGGGAACCTCCATAAGCCATGGGCATGGCCCTAAAAAGACAAAAAAAAAAAAAAAAAAACAAGAAAGAAAGCCATGGCGAGTCACTGCCACAGGTGAGACAGCTTCAGTCTGGGATTGGGAGGGTTGAGAAGCCAGAGCCAAAACTGGGACATGTTGAGGACATTATGAACCTCGATTAGACTGAAGTACCTCTGGGGTCCAGCTCCCAGACAGGCAGATTGGGAAGAAATTGATGTTCTCCTATATCATTGTGATTCTTGTATTCTCTGGTGCTCATGCTGAAGAAATAGTACGCAGAGTCCTCAGTACCCTTCAATTCTGTTAGTCAAAAATATTTTTTTCTCTTCCTTTAAAATGAAGACTTACACTAGCACAGAAACTGTGACCCTTTTTTACAAAGTTTCCAACAGACAGCTCAGTTTTATGTATATATACACATAAATATATATACACATATATATAAATGTTGAGCTGGAACCTTTTTAGTGCTAAAGAAATAGGTTATTAACCAAAGGGGGAAAAAATGTTCTTTTTCCATCTTGCCACCTCGGGCAAAGAGAAAAATGAAAGACTAATTTAAAAAGCCATGGAGGATTTCCCATCGTGGCACAGCGGAAATGAATCCGACTAGGAACCATGAGGTTTCGGGTTCGATCCATGGCCTTGCTCAGTGGGTTAAGGATCCAGCGTTGCTGTGAGCTGTGGTGTAGGTCGAAGACACGACTTGGATCTGGCGTTGCTGTGGCTGTGGTGTAGGCTGGCAGCAACAGCTCTGATTAAACCCCTAGCCTGGGAGCCTCTATATGCCGCAGGTGCAGCCCTAAAAACACACAAAAAAAGACAAAAAATTAAAAAATAGAAAGCCTGGAGTCATTTTCTTTTGCAGCAAAGTAGCAGTAGATGGTTCCTATAAACGAAGTCCAACGTGAAACCACTAAGACCTTCACTTCATTCTTCAGTTAAATGTATTGGATATTTGTGCATTTGTTATCTATATAGAAATTTGTAAGTAAGATGGCAGATCACACAGCTCTGGTAACTGGAGGCAGTGGGAGCCGTGGCCAGAACAAGGGACTGGATTCTGGTGACAGTATCGGTGTGACTATGTACAGTGATGGTCCAAGGGTGGCCCTGGAGTCAAGCCGACCTGCGTTCAGCCCCACCCAGTGGTCATGTGTCGTCCTTACCTCGTGCTCTCTGGGGACAGAGGAGTATCTACTACAAAACTGTGGGGGAGGCTGAGGGAGATGGTCCCTAGACTTTTCTCGCACAGTGTCTGGCTCACAGTAATGGCTCTACAGATGGTATCAGTGATTAATAGTCAACTCAGCTCTGTGATCGTGGGCAGGTCCCTGACTCTTCGCTTCTCTGTTCGTAAAATAAGAATAGTTACCCTGCCTACCTGTGGTATTGTTGTGAGGATCACATGAGAACATGGCTCAGAAAGACTTGTCAAAGTGAGTGGTTAGCAAACCAGTTGGGAAGGCAGGGCTACGCCCAGCACGACACACTTGGAAAACATTCCCAGGCCATGTGTATTGAGTGTTGGCCTGTGAAGACTGGGCAGGTTCAGAGAAAGGCATTTGTAGACATTTCAGGGAAAGGAAACGCTGGGGAGGTGGGAGGGGGCAGTCCCTACAGAGCAGGAGGCCCTTTACCTGAGCCTCCAAGCAAAGGCAGGAAGGCGCGGCTGGGAGGAGAGATGCTGCTTCTTTCCACTGATCCCGCTCTGTCGCTCCTCTCTCGTCGCAGGCGGAGCTGATCGGAAGCCTCACCCACAAGCTGGAGACCCTGCAGGAGGCGAAGGGCAGCCTGCTGATGGACATCAAGCTCAATAACGCCCTGGGGGAAGAGGTGGAGGCCTGGATCAGCGAGCTCTGCAAGCCCAACGAGATTGACAAGTACAAGATGTTCATCGGGGACCTGGACAAGGTGGTGAACCTGCTGCTGTCCCTCTCGGGGCGCCTGGCCCGCGTGGAGAACGTCCTCAGCGGCCTTGGCCAAGACGCCAGTGACGAGGAAAGGGTAGGTGGCCTCGTGGTTCCATTCAACAGCTCGTCCCTCTGCGCCCATGCGCGCAGAGAAGTCTGATTCGACAGGAGCCCTTCCCGAGAAGATGACCGTCTCTGGGCAGGGACAGTTCAGTGGGCAGATGAGCAGGGAACAGGGGTGATGCTGTCTTCCATGCCAAGATACCATGCTGATACTTCTGCCTGGGCAGTGCTTAGGGAAGTAAAAACGTGGTGCCAGAGTCTCTTTCCTTCCGTCCTACCCAGAAAAAGAAAAGGTGGGAGTTGCCCAGTGGTCTAGTGGTTTGGATTCCACACTTTCACCACTGCAGCTTGGGTTCAGTCCTTGGTCTGGGAAGTGAGATCCCACATTAAGTTGCTGCATGCTGCAGCCAAAAAAAAAAAAAAAAAAAAAGGAAAGGTAAAAAGCATGATGAGGGTTGACATTAAAAAAGAGAGGGGCGGGACTTCCTGTTGTGGCTCAGCAGGTTAAGAACTCTTCTAGTATTCATGAAGATGCAGGTTTGATCCCTGGCCTCACTCAGTGGGTTAAGGATCCAGTGTTGCCGTGAGCTGTGGCGTAGGTTGCGGACGCAGCTCAGATCCCGTGTTGCTGTGTCTGTAGCGTAGGCAGAGCAGCTATAGCTCCCACTGGACCCCTAGCCTGGGAACGTCTGTATGCTATGGGTGTGGCCCTAAGAAAAAAAAGAAACTAAAAGTATATATGAGAATGAGGAAAGGAGAATAAATGGTCAATGCCAAACAGGATCAGAGTTACCAATGGGAGGGGTGGGGGATGGGGAAGGGAATTAGGGGAAGTATATCAACTGAATATACAAGGCTTCAACTGAATCTCTTACTTTTGTTTGTTTGTTTGTTTGTTTTGGTGTTTTTGTCTTTTTGCCACTTCTTGGGCTGCTCCCGCGGCATATGGAGTTTCCCAGGATAGGGGTCCAATCAGAGCTGTAGCCGCCAGCCTACGCCAGAGCCACAGCAATGGGGGATCCGAGCTATGCCTGCAACTTACACCACAGCTCACGGCAACACCAGATCCCCAACCCACTGAGCAAGGCCAGGGATTGAACCCACAACCTCATGGTTCCTAGTCGGATTTGCTAACCACTGAGCCATGACGGGAACTCCTCTCTTGTTTTTAATCTGAAATATGAAAAATGTTCATGCTAAGATTTAGCACTGTTAGTGATGGGTATACAGGTATTCTACTGCTCTCAATGCAAGGCTGATGTTTAAAATAATTCATCATTTTTTTAAAGATGACGAGGAGGTTCTTACTTTTTAACGTATTTCTCTACAGTATTTTAAAAGATGTCTTCATGCAAATTCAGCCCCTAAAGGGTTCTTTTTAAGATGAGTTTTTCTGCTTAAGGGAAGGAAGTCTATGAAAACGGAGCTATGTGTAAGATAAACCTTTAACTTTGTACTCTTCCTCTAGGAAAATGGATCTAACAGGCTAGTTTAAGGGGAGTTAGAGCAAAGACACATGAGCCTTTTATAACCCCACATAAGCTAATTTATAATGAGGTATATATTTAAGTAATCTGATTTCTTGATTAATTTCCACTTTAAAGATTCTCACTTTGGGGAGTTCCCATCATGGCCCAGTGGTTAATGAATCCGACTAGGAACCATGAGGTTGCAGGTTCGGTCCCTGCCCTTGCTCAGTGGGTTAACGATCCGGCGTTGCCGTGAGCTGTGGTGTAGGTTGCAGACGCGGCTCGGATCCCGCGTTGCTGTGGCTCTGGCGTAGGCCGGTGGCTACAGCTCCGATTCGACCCCTAGCCTGGGAACCTCCATATGCCGCAAGAGCGGCCCGAAGAAATAGCAAAAAGACAAAAAAAAAAAAAGATTCTCACTTTGGCCTGAAGAATCTGGTTAAATATAAAATTGTTTAAAATTTTAAAATGAAAAGAAAATTTGTAATGATGCTAATAATATATAACTATACACACGCATACATATAGATAGATCGATCAGCATATTGGGTCAAAAGCCACATTAAAGGTTTTTATCTAGTAAATTGGCCCTAAAGATAATATGCTCCCTTACCATTGGGTCTGTATAAGAAACTCTCAGAATATGAAATTGCCATCATTGTTAAAATGAATTTCTCTCATGTTGGATTCAGAGGCTTGAAAAATGAAAACAGATTTTTTTTCAGAGATATTCCCATTGTTGATTACGGATTAGGGCACTTGTTCTCAGCCTTCAGCTGCAAACGAATCACCTGGAAGGTTTATTCAATCCCAGATCTCTGGGCCCTGCCTCCAGAGCTTTGGATTCTGTAGGTAGAAGAGGGCTAGAACTTTTGCATTTCTTTCTTTTTTTTTTTTTTTTCCCCTCCCCTTTTCTTGAGCCGCTCCCGCAGCATGTGGAGGTTCCCAGGGTAGGGGTCTAATCAGAGCTACAGCTGCCGGCTTACACCACAGCCACTGAAACGCAGTGACCTACACCACAGCTCACGGCAACACTGGATCCTTAACCCACTGAGCAAGGCCAGGGATCGAACCCACAACCTCATGGTTCCTAGTCAGATTCATTAACCACTGAGCCACGATGGGAACTCCAACTTTTGCATTTCTAACAAATTCCCAGGCAATGCTGCTGGGCTACACTTTGGGAACCACTATAAATGTAAATACTTGCAAATACTCAAGGTACCCTGATAACTGGCTTTTTTTCCCTTCACTGTTTTTATGGTGGTAGACTACATATAACATAAAATTTCCCGTCTTAACCATTTTTAGGTACAATTCAGTAGTGCTTAGTTCAGTAGCGCTAAGTATATATTTACAGAACTTTTTCATCTTATGAAACTAAAACACTAAACCTATCAAAACAAGCAACTCCCCTCCGTTCTCTGCTCTGCCCAGGTCCTGGCAACAACCACTCTCCTTTGTGTCTCTGTGACCTGGACCACTTTAAGTGGCATCCTGGATCATCCTTTTAAGTCTAGAAGCCTAAAGTAAAGCCATTACCCCAGCCAATTTAACATCATCTCCCTCAAATCAAAGCTGTCACGTGACACGTCAGCGACCTCTATATATGCATCCTCAGGGTAATAACCTGATTTTCCAAAAAACCGAGTCTCCTTACTTTGGAGTGACAATCAAAATAGGATCTTAAGTTGCCTCCCGGTCCCATAAAAGGTCGCTCTGCAGGCAGTTGGGCTCTTTCCCCCTTCCTGTGGCCCTTGGCTGACCTGCCTGTCTCGCCCCGGCAGAGCTCTCTCAACGAGAAGAGGAAGGTCCTGGCTGGCCAGCACGAGGACGCCCGGGAGCTCAAGGAGAACCTGGATCGAAGGGAGCGCGTGGTGTTGGACATCCTGGCCAACTACCTCTCTGAGGAGCAGCTCCAGGACTACCAGCACTTTGTGAAGATGAAGTCCACCCTCCTCATCGAGCAGCGGAAGCTGGACGACAAGATCAAGCTGGGCCAGGAGCAGGTCAAGTGTCTGCTGGAGAGTCTTCCCTCGGATTTTGTTCCCAAGGCGGGGGCCCTGGCGCTGCCCCCAGACCTCGCCGGCGACGTGACCGCTCTGGCGGGATGTGCTGTCAGCAGTCTCTTCCCAGCAGTGACCTCTCCACTTTAACCTCTTCGCCAGAACCCAAACCAACACGTCACCCTGTCTCTCTCCACACTGTGTAATCTGAAAAATGTCTCAGTCCAAGCCACCCTTTACACTGGATGGGTTATTTGGGGGGTGGGGGTGGGGGCGGTTTCTGGACAAAAGGAAAAAATTCTCTCCAGGAAAAAGCCTGTCCTTTCCTTCTTGCCTTCATGATTGATCTTCTGAGAGCCTGAATGCTGCTGAGAACTCACCCCCTTTCTATTGTTATTTCGTAGGAGGAAGAAATCAGGGCAACCATGAGACCTGGCTGGAGGGTGATTGATGGTTTAGTTGTTCACAGGCTGAGGCAACGTGGGTCAGTGTGTGTCCCCTTCAGGAATCTAGGCACAGTGGCCCTCCTTGCTTGCGGATGGCAGGTACTGGTTCTTATTCCTGAAGGGCCTGCGGCATAAAGCCTTACAGAGAAACACACATGGAGGGGAAAACTGTCAAACCTTGAACACTGTTATTTATATTTTTAACAATGAAAAAGATCATTGTCGGTGTGCTAACCATTTATTTGCTCCTCCCTCTTGTGTTGGATGTAGACAGGTTACGTTTGAGCTGTTTTGTGAGACCCTTAATGAAATGAAGAATTCCAAAGACAGTCACATTGCGTGTGGGAACTTTTTTTTCCATAAACACAGACTGAGTAGCCCTTCTACGCTTGTGCTCAGCCGAGCGTGGGGGAGGCCCTACTGCCACCGCTGCCCGACTCACCGCCTTCCTCCTGCAACAACCGCCTTCCCAGGAAGAAGGCGTCATGCGCCATGGTTACGACGTCATTTCAAGGGGTTCCTGTCACTATCACGGGGGTGGAGAGAAAGCTGAATTTTATTCACAAGGACAACTCTCCAACCTCTTGACAAGGGGAGGAGGCCAGGACCCAAGTCCATTTGAAACGGAACTCATGTGTCCTACTGTATGAGATTTGACCTGACACTGGCTTCTGCAGTGAGATACATTATCAGGCTGTTTTATGGATGCTTTTCAAAGTTTCTTTTCCCAAACTGTCAAACTTAACCACACTTTTATTAAAGACTCCCTCCTTAATATCTGCAGAATGATTTTGCACAATTATGCTTCAGTAAGAACACCTTAGAGGGTACTCAGGCACATGCTTTAAGTCTATTAAAATAGACCAGAAGGGTGTTCCTATTGTTGCACAGTGGAAACGAATCCGACTAGTATCCCTGAGAATGTGGGGTTCGATCCCCGGCCTTGCTTAGTGGGTTAAGGATCCGGTTTTGCTGTGAGTTTTGGTGTAGATTGCAGACGAGTCTTGGATCCTTCATTCCTATGGCTGTGGTGTAGGCGGGTGGCTATAGCTCCAGTTGGACCCCTAGCCTGGAACTTCCATATGCTACGGGTGTGGCCCTAAAAAGCAAAAATGATGAACAGAAGATGGGAGGAGGTGATGGGCCAGTGACCAGGCTATGTTGTCAGTGGCCAGGGAGGGCAACAGCCTGGTACTTGGAGCAGGTGGCACACCCCAGGCTGTGCTTTAGTTCTGATGTTCTCACGTGGGTTTAATCCTTGGCTGGTGGCCACCTGTGCTGATGCGGGCTCCACGTACTACAGCAGCCAGTCCTAGAGAAGCAAGAGAGGGTACCCAATGCCCTTTTTCTTTCGTATATTTTAATGAATGAAATTTTTCTAGATAAGAACCTCAAAAGTGTAGTTTTGGTCCCAATACAGATGTGTCTGGATGAACTTAGAACCAGTAGGCCCCCCCAGAAATTTCTTATGAGCCATCAACGAAACGCATTGCTTCCTTCTCTGGAAGTTTTACACTGTCTGACTGCAGCTCAGGTTCCCAGAAATGGCTTCAAAAGCTTCTCTCTCACATCTAGAGGTTCCATCTCCCAGGGACTCAGTAGAACCAGTGATGGCATTCAGCAGCCACATGGCATGGTCATGGTCATTTTAAAGTCAAGAAAAAAGTGTGCCTCTTTGACATTTCCTCAGACTTAGGCCCACACAGGAGCCTAAGATCAAGTCCAATCAGGAACTGACCACCTGACTTGCTGATACTTGCTGTGCCTTGGGGTCAGAGCAGGTGGAAGCTGGCCAGCTAATGTCTTCAGCACTTTTTTTTTTTTTTTTGTCTTTTTGCCATTTCTTGGGCTGCTCCCGCAGCATATGGAGGTTCCTAGGCTAGGGACTGAATTGGAGCTGCAGCCTCCGGCCTACACCAGAGCCGCAGTAACGCAGGATACGAGCCGTGTCTGCAACCTACACCACAGCTCACGGCACCGCCGGATCCTTAACCCACTGAGCGAGACCAGGGATCGAACCCGAAACCTCATGATTCCTAGTTGGATTCGTTAACCACTAAGCCATGACGGGAACTCCCTGTCTTCAGCAGTTCTTAGTGAAGTTCCTCAGGGTATTCCGGGGCGCCCAGTTCCCAGCACTCTTCGAAATTACCCTTAAGGATTTGACTGGGAACATTTTACACATGCAGTCTTTTTCAACCACTTTTCTAACCTCTGCATGTCAGAGTAGTGAGCCCCGTGGTGGAGCAGCAGCTAATGCTTCAAGGCGCCACAAGCACCTGCAAGCTGGGACACTGAGGACAGTATCCTTTTGCTCCGTTGAAACACTGTCCTCTCATGTGAAACGAGTGAGGTACCATGTGTGATCTGTTGAATCTTCAGGTGACATGATATTTCTAACAGGACTTGACCTCTGGGTTCTGGGGAGTGGAAACCACTAACCTAATTTGCATTGTTCACTTTCACTAGAAAATAAGCCTGTTCTTTATCCCTTTCCTCTTTTGCATTCTTTTCCTTGACTCAAAAAAGCTACAGTAGAAGCCACCTTTTCCCTCCAAACAATATCTTGAGCCAAAATCATGAGCCTAGCAACCATGGCCAAGTTGTTGGTCCTGATTTCAGAACACCCATGACGTCCTCAGGAATGTTCCTTCAGGCAGTAAGCATCCCCGTGGTGGGATCATTTCAGAGATACCCCCTCCCGTGAGAAGTCAGGTGGGAGGGAAACGGCCTTCTGCTGATGCACCGGCAACCTCTTGAAGGTCCAAGAAAAGCTGATGCCCTCTGGCAGACCTGGGAGGCCTCCGGAGAAGTTCCTGGGCGTGTGGCTACATGTTGCCTGACTCAGCCTTTTCTCAGGCTGTTTTGCTTCTTGTGGTGGCTACTTAACCCCAAAGAATGCAGGGAGGATCCACTGTGAACGTGTCTTGAGTTTCTCCCCGAAGCATTGTCGAAACAAAACCTTTTTTTCCTTTGCTCCAGGGGATCATTTTAGGTTCTGTTTTGCACCATGGTTTTCAGACTTGTGGATTGGGTAAGTTTGGGTCAGCTCCCAGGAGTCTGTTGAAGTGAGGATGGAGGGCTTACATGAGGTATGTGGGGGCTTATAAAACAGAAACTAGCCCGGAACATCCAGTTTTCCTAGTACTCCATCTGATCCAAATCCAAAGTCACTTCTGAGTTTAAAAGTAGATCACAGTCATGCCTAGTATGAGTTCTACTTTTTTTTTTTTTTTTTTTTTTTGGTCTTTTTAGGGCCGCACCCAAGGCATATGGAGGTTCCCAGGTTAGGGCTCCAGTAGGAGCTACAGCTGCCGGCCTACACCACAGCCACAGCAACACAGGATCCAAGCCGTGTCTTCGACCTACACCACAGCTCACAGAGACACCGGATCCTCAACCCACTGAGTGAGGCCAGGGATCAAACCTGCAACCTCGTGGTTCCTAGTCAGATTCGTTAACCACTGAGCCACTACAGCAACTCCCGAGTTCTGCTTTTAAGTTTGCATTTTAATCAAGCATCTTTTTTTCCTGAGTACTTTGGGAAATGCTGGCTCGTTATTCTTACATGATTCCAAAATTTTCTCTTGAGGTTTCCATGATATTATTGGCTTTATTCTGTTAGGTTGGAACTGTTTTCCCTTTCTTAGAACAAAATGAGTTTTATTCACCTTACTGCTAGGAGGGAAAAAGGAAGAACCTCAGCCAGATACGATTTTTCCATCTCCCGAAAGAGGTAGCTGGATGAATGTGAAGGGGCTTTTCTACATAAAGTAGACTATTAGGGACAGGGTGTTCATTGCTGCCGAAACTCTGGGATGAAGCATGGGGTAAAATGATAAAGACCATTTTAGTATCGGAAAGGAACACATTAACAGTGTTCTAGTTTATTCTCATTTCTTTTTGTGTTGTTTGTTCGTTGACGCCATATGGAAGTTCCCAGACCAAGGATTGAATCCAAGTTCCATTGCAACTTCTGCCACAGCTGCAGCAACACTGCATCCTTAACCCACTGCACCACAGCAGGAACTCCAACTCTTACTTCCAAATAAAGCCTCACTTTTTTTTGGGGGGGGGGTCTTTTTTCTTTTTCTAGGGCTGCTTCCTATAGCATATGGAGGTTCCCAGGCTAGGGGTCTAATCAGAACTGTAGCCACCAGCCTATGCCACAGCAATGCAGGATCCAATCCAAGACTGCAACCTACACCACAGCTCACGGCAATGCCAGATCCTTAACCCACTGAGCAAGGCCAGGGATCGAACCTGCAACCTCATGGTTCCCAGTCGGATTCGTTAACCACTGCGCCATGACGGGAACTCCAAAGCCTCACTTTTCTTAAGGGAGCTCATTCAGACATGAAATCATTTTGTCTCAAAGGGCAGTCGAGATGCCACCTACGTCAGAATCACGAGTG
This sequence comes from Phacochoerus africanus, assembly GCF_016906955.1. Lineage (NCBI taxonomy): Eukaryota > Metazoa > Chordata > Mammalia > Artiodactyla > Suidae > Phacochoerus > Phacochoerus africanus. Next base: position 72,311,683 of record NC_062553.1, read on the forward strand.
CTTGTGAAAGATGCCAGTTTCCTGGACACAACCAGCTAGGCTGGGAACTTGCATCTTAACAAGCTCCCCGATTTATCTGATGTGCTCTGACATCTGGGAGCCTCGTTTGTACAGTTTCTGTTGTTAGGATCACAACTGGACTAGCATGAATGTGTGTCATGGCAATCTCATGTTCAAAGCCCCATCACATTTACTCTCATTAAGCACATTATTATGAGTTGATATCATCCCCACGATTATATAATCCCAGAGGTTGTGTGGTTCCGGGTCCCCTCCACCCACCACTCTCTCTCTCCAAGATCTGTTTTAAATTTAAACACGCTAAGTCTTTATTCAGGCCCAAATGTGCTCATTATTTCTTCCCTAAAGGAATCGGCGTATCACACAGTGTCATCTGAAAGGCTGCCATGATGGCTGTGCTGACCTGAAATCTATGACTGGCCGTTTCAGTGGGGACCAGAAATTCTGATTTCTGTTGCTTCATCACATGTCTCGTGCTACATATAAGTTAGAATTTCTCTTGGCTTGGAATTGACAGTCTAGCTAGTGAAACAAAAATGTGTTCATTTCCTTTAAGAAATGAAAGGAGCCACTACCCAACTTTAAGAGCCTAAAATCAAACTTAGGCAAAAAAAAAAAAAAGTGTGAATGAAGAAACTGGTTCCCTTATTCCTACTTCATTCCATAAATTCCTCTCAAATTTTCTGAGTGGAAAAGCAGTTGCATTTCTTGCTGAAACATCAATATTGCTATTACTTTACATAATGGAAGTTTAATACAAGAAGTTATAAAATTCTTATTTTTTTTTTTATGGCCACACCCATGGTATAATGGAAGTTCACGGGTCAGGGATTGAATCTGAGCTGCAGCTTGGACCTACACTGCAACTGTGGCAATGCCAGATTCTTTAACCCACTGTGCCTCTCGGGGGATAGAACCCGCAGCTCCACAGCAACCCAAGATGCTGCAATCAGATTCTTACTTAACCCACGGGAACTCCAGCAATTACTAAATTCTGATAAACAAGCATCTAGAGAATATTAGGAGATTCTATGTGATATCTGCCGGCTGAGGAGTCCTGGAGGAAAGATAAGCTTGGAAAGGGCCCTCTCCCCATGGCTGGGGTCCAGAGCTCCTTGGGGAACTCAGCCCACCAATAGCTGAGCAGGCTGCTGGTCTGCTCAGGCCAGAGCTTGCTCTGCAGTTCCCAGGGCAAGCAGGAAGCGACCCTTTGGAGTGCAAGCCGGGTAAGGTGAAGTCACTCCCACAGCACAGACTGGGGGTGGCAGTGGGGGGGCAGTGCTGGGAGCGGGTGGCCGCTCAGTGGAAAGCCTCTGAGTCACAGGTTATCCGCATGGGGTCTGGAGGAGCGAGTGTTGGCAGTTTCTCAGGGGTGTGGATGCAAGCAGGAATCCTTCTGGTTCACAGAGTTGGGAGGAGGTTATCACCGGCTGAGGCCAGCCGGTGGTTGGGCCAGAACGTCCTCGGATGTCCTCACACCCACACCAAACAGCGATGCAATCCTTACCTTCCACCCTGCCCTCCAGCGCCCTCTACTGAGAAAGCCTAACATCACATGCATTGTGAAGGAGATGAACGCGACTGTCCACAGCCACAGAGCATAGACCGAAGAAGGGTGAATGCGGAGCCAGGAGGCAATAAACTGACCACTGGCACAGATTTACTCGTCTAGATTTTTACCCAAGCATTAACTTCTGGTATCATATAGGATTTTTTAGCTGTTGCTTCTGTAAGATCTCTTTTCTCCGATAGTAACAAAAAAAAAAAACCTATCAAGTGGCCAATTTCTATCTCTTGAAGGAGAAACCATCAAAGGAAAGCAGTTTCTCATATTTTCTTTAAATGTGCTTCATTACTCATATTCTTCAAAGCACCTGAAGCAGTGGTTTTAGAAGGAGGCCTATTTAAGAGGATATGTAAGTTTAATACCCATCCACCCCTGTCTCTGCCTAGCTCTGCCTCTGTGTACCTGTGTCTGTCTCCTGGCGTCTCCACAAGGTATGCCTTTCTATCCATTGTGTGTGTGTGTGTTTGTCCACCTCACTCTACAGTTGTCATCCTGGTTTTCTTCATTTCCCAAAGGGTTCCATTTATATTTTATCTTTCCTCGGGGTGGCGGGGAGAGGGGCTGTGACTTAGAAAGGATAAAGTGGGAATGAGTAACGAGCTAGAAGGGAAGACAACCTTTGAGTAAAGTCAAGAATCTGCTTTTCAGGAGTTCCTGTCGTGGCTCAGTGGTTAATGAATCCGACTAGGAACCATGAGGTTGCGGGTTCGATCCCTGCCCTTGCTCAGTGGGTTAACGATCCAGGATCCAGCGTTGCCGTGAGCTGTGGTGTAGGTTGCAGACGAGGCTCGGATCCTGCATTGCTGTGGCTCTGGTGTAGGCTGGCAGCTACCACTCTGATTAGACCCCTAGCCTGGGAACCTCCATATGCTGCGGGAGCAGCCCAAGAAATGGTTAAAAAAAAAAAGAATGTGCTTTTCTTTTCAATTTAGGGAAAAATTCATCGCATTCAAGCTCATTCAAAAAAAAGAGAGAAACAGGTAAAGGAAGACTTTGCAAATGTTGCGACATGTATAAGTAGACATGAGAGTGAACGAGAGCTAATTCTCTTCTCTGATTAGAAGAGAATACAGGCATCACTTGATTTTTCAGTAGCAGGAATTGAGTGGGTAAGAACAACCAACAAAGACAATTCACAAGCTCTGGATGAAGAACTTAAGAACACTAACCTTCTTCACAATTAAAAGAAAAAAAATGGAATACAGGTCCACCTGGTATGAAATGATTTGGAAGCAGATTTAGTAAAAGGCAGGAAGATAGTCTGATAGCGCATCCAGGGCTATGGTGCTCAGCAGGTAGATGGGCAGCTTAGGCCATCAACAGGCATTTTCCAAGTTTATTCAAAAAGTTTCATAATGATTTTAATAATAAACTCAGCTTAATAACACATCTTTAGATGGGTTTTGGTATTATTATTTAATACTGAGGCAACTTTCCCCAAGTCAAGGAATAATTACTTTACTCCATATTTAAGCCTGAATAAACAGATTTTTTTGCAATGAGAATGCAAATCCTTTTCATCCTCCATCCTTTCCTGATCTTTTCCACAAACCTTACCGAAGCCTTCTTGGTTTTGAACAATAAATATTGGAGGTGATATAACAGAGTTTAAGAAGAAATTGTAAGACCATCTTGCAAATGTGAGTTAAAAGCTACCTAAGGAATAATATGCTTATTCCTTAACAAGAAACTAAGGAAATAATTTCAAGATGTGGTTAAACTATCTCCCTCCACAGGTAGGAAGAAAGCAGCACATTTGGGAAGTAGAGCAGGAAATGCGCATGTTTACATTACTCTCAACTTTGTTTTTTTTGCTTTTTTTTTTTTGCTTTTTAGGGCCACACCCGCAGCACATGGAGGTTCCCAGGCAAGGGGTCAAATCGGAGCTACAGCTGCCAGGCCAGCCACAGCCACAGCCACATGGGATCTGAGCCGCCTCTGTGACCTACACCACAGTTCACGGCAACACTGGATCCTCAACCTGCTGAGCGAGGCCAGGGATTGAACCCACATCCTCGTGGGTCCTAGTGGGATTCATTAACCGCTGAGCCACAGAGGGAACTCCTTTAAATATTCTTAAATATTCTCATTGGCATGGCTAACTGAGAAGGGATTATCACAAGCCTGCTAACACAAGTAGAACCACAGCTCTCTAGATTGAATTGATCAGAAATCAGGAGGAGGTAGCTAAGAAAAGGATTTATCTCCATAATGCATAAATATGGATGACACACAAATACAAATCTGCAATAGAAATAACCCAGTTTTAACATCTTGGCAAAAAAAAAAAAAAAAAAATTTAAAGGGACCTCCCAGACATAGAAAACATAGCTACCAAAGGGGAAAGGTGGGAGGAATAAATTGAATTTAAGAGTAACATATATACACTACTATGATAAAATAGATAAAACAGTAAGGTCCCACCATATAGCACAGGGAACTATACCCAATATTTTGTAACAACTTATATGGGAAAAGAATCTGAACTATGTATGCACGCACACACACGTATATACACATATACGTGTGTGTGTGTAACTGAATTGCTTTGCTGTACACAACATTGTAAATCAGCTATACTTCCATTAAAAAAAATTAAAAGTGACATTTCACAAAAGAAGATAAACAAATTGCCAATCAGCACATGGAAAGGCAATGGACAGTTTTATGTGATCAGAGAAATACAAATTTAAACCACAATGAGGTTCCATAACCCACTCGTTGAAATGACTAAAATCAAGTGTTGGCGAGTACGTGGAACAAATGGAGTCCTTATGCACTCGGGTGAGCAAGGAAGCCACTTCAGAGAACTGCTCAGTAGTTCTTTACAAAACAAAGTATGTATTTACCCTATGATCTAGCACTTCCACTTTTAGGTTAGTTGCTCTAGAGAAATTAAAATATTATCTACACACACACACACACACACAGCTTGAATCACGACAGACAACTGAAAACAACTCAAATCTCTATCAACAGGTAAGCAGATTAAATTACAGTACATCAATACAGTGAAATACCCTTAATGTCTTTGTTTTACTACACCTGAGGCATATGGACGTTCCTGGGCTAGGGGTCAAATTGGAGCTGCAGCTGCAGACCTATGCCACAGCCATAGCAATAGCAGATCCAAGCCACATCTGCAACCTACACCGCTGCTTGTGGCAATGCCAGATCCTTAACCCACTGAGCGAGGCCAGGGATCAAACCCGAATCCTCACAGACACTGTCACGTTCTTAATCAGTAATGAACTCAACTAGTATCCATGAGGACATGGATTCCATCCCAGGCCTTGCTCAGTGGGTTAAGGATGGGGCATTGGAATGAGCTGTGGTGTACATCACAGACAGGGCTCAGATCCCGTGTTGCAGTGGCCATGGTGTAGGCTGGCAGCTGCAGCTCTGCTTTGACCCCTAGCCTGGGAACTTCCATATATTGCAGGCACAGCACTAAAAATACAAAAAAAGGCAATATGGGAGGCTCCTGAAATCACCTCCTCCCACCAAATCTACAGCTACACATAGAACAATTCCCTCTGAAAAATATCCAGAAACTAGCCGAGCAACTCCTATACACTGGGTGAAAAAGACAAAGTCTCTTGTATGTAGTATGGAGTTGGGTCTTGTTTTATAAATTCATCCAGCTGCTCTATGTCTTGATTGGAGAATTTAGTCCAGTTACTTACATTTATTTAGTGACAGATGTGGACTTATTATTGCCATTTGATTTTCTGGCCGTTTTATAATTCAGTCCCTTTCTTCTTCTCTTGCTCTCTTCCTTGTGCTTTGATGATTTTTCCATAGCAGTGGGCTTAGATTCTTTTTAATCTTTTCTGGGTCTACTATAGGTTTTTTTACTTTGGGTACCATGAGCTTTACATAAAAACATCTTAGAATTCTAACAGTCTATTTTAAGGTGATAACTTAAATGCATTCTAAAGCTCTGCATTGTTATTCCCCTTGCCAACATTTAACATTTTTTTGTTTTGTTTTGTTTTGTTTTCTGATTCTTTTTTTTTTTAATTTATTTTTTCCGCTGTACAGCATGGGAACCAAGTTACACAAACATGTATACATTTTTTTCCTCCCATTGTTCTGTTGCGATGTGAGTATCTAGACATAGTTCTCACATTTAATGTTTTTGATGTCACAGTTTACATCTTTTCATCTTTTTTATACACTAACAAATTACTGTAGTTATAGTTATTCTTACTACTTCTGTCTTTTAACCTTCATGGTAGACTTATGAATGATGAACCTACCACCATTACAGTATTTTATTATTCTGAATTTGACTATTTATTTACCTTTATCAGAGAGATTTAGACTTGGATATGTTTTCTTTTACTAATTAGCACCCTTTCGTTTCAGCTTAAAGAAGCCCCTTTAACATTTCTTATGAGACTAGTTTAGTGGACTATGCTGGCCCAGGGATTAAACCCATGCCACAGCAGCAAGCCACTGCAGTGACAATGCCAGATCCTTAACTGCTATGCCACAAGGGAGCTCTCAAGCTAGATATTTTTAGGGGCATGGAGGTCTTACAAGTTGGGGCACCAGATATGTATTCCAGACTCTTTACTCCTGAGGGAGGAGCTGGGAGTTACAACTTCCCTCCCAGTTGTTGTCAGCTACACCCAGGGTGGGGTTTGGTGAGATTGCATCTCAACCTTTCCTACCTTTTTTTTTTTTTGTCTTTTTTCTATCTCTTGGGCCGCTCCCGAGGCATATGGAGGTTCCCAGGCTAGGGGTCGAATCAGAGCTGTAGCCACAGGCCTACGCCAGAGCCACAGCAACTCGGGATCCGAGCCGCGTCTGCAACCTACACCACAGCTCACGGCAACGCCGGATCATTAACCCACTGAGCAAGGGCAGGGACCGAACCCGCAACCTCATGGTTCCTAGTCGGATTCGTTAACCACTGCGCCACAACGGGAACTCCGTCTCCTACCTGTTTTATGTGGGCTTTGTCTTTTTCTGTAGACTGGCAGCTGCAGCTCCTGTTCAACCCCTATCCTGGGAACCTCCATTTGCTGCATGCATGCCCCCCCCCCAAAAAATCTGATACCACAGAAATACAAAGGGTCATAAAAGACTACAATGAGCAGTTATGTGCTAACAAATTGGACAACCTAGAAGAAATGAATGCCTGCCTAGAAACATATAGCCTATAAAGACTGGATCATGAAGAAATAGAAAATCTGAACAGAGCAACTACTAGTAAGGAGATTGAATCAGTAATCAAAAACCTCCCAACAAACAAAAAGCCAGGACCAGATGGCTTCACGAATGCATTCTATGAAATATTTAAAGACTAATACAAATCTTTCTCAAATTCTTCCAAAAAATAGGAGGGAATACCTCCAAACTCATCTTAGGAAACCAGCATTATCCTGATCCCAAAACCAGACATGGACACTACAGTAAAAGAAAATTACAGTCGCTATCCCTCATGAACATAGTTGCAAAAATCCTCAACCAAATATTAGTAAACTCAATCCAACAACACAGTAAAAGGAACATACACCATGATCAAGTGGAATTTATTTCAAGGAGGCAACATCCACAAATAAAATAAATGTGACACATCACCTTAACAAAATGTAGGCTAAAAATCATATAATCATCTCAACAGGTGCAGAAAAAGTATCTTACAAAATTCAACATCAATTCATGATAAAAACTCGCAACAAAATGGGTTGAGTGGGAACATATCTCAACATAATAAAGGCCATATATGACAAGCCCACAGCCAGCATTATACTCAATGGTGAAAAGCCAAAGCTTTTCCTTTAGTATCGGGAACAAGACAAGGATATACACTCTCACCATGTTTATTCAAATAGTATCGGAAGCCCTAGCTACAGCAATCAGACCAGAAAAAGTAAAAATATACATCCAAATCAGAAAAAAAAAATAGAAGAGTCTGTTTGCAGAGATAATAGGATATCAGATAGAGAAAAACTCTAAAGACTCCACCAAAATACTGTTAGAACAAAGAAACAAAGGTAGCAAAGGTGCAGGACACAAAACCAATATAGGAAAAAAGTTGCATTTCTATACACTAAAATGAACTATTGGAGAAACCAGGCAAACAATTCCAATTACAACCGCTTCAAAACAATAAAATACTTAGGATAAATTCAAAGAAATGAAATACCTGTACACTGAAAACTATAAGATACTGATGAAAGATACTGAAGATGACACAAAAAAAGACATTCCATGCTCATGGATTACAAAAATTAATATTAAATGTCCAGACACCCAAAACAATCTACAGATTCAGTGCAACTGCTATCAAAATTCCAATGGCATTTTTCACAGACATAGAACAAACAACCCTAAAATTTGTATGGAACCACAAAAGACCCCAAATAGCCAAAATAATTTTGAGAAAGAATAATACAGCCACGCTGGATGCATCATACTTCTTGATGTCAAACTATATTACAAAGCTATAGCAATCAAGACAGTATGCTATTGGCAAAAAAACAGACACATACATCAGTGGTACAGAATAGAGAGCCCAGAAATAAACCCAGACACTTAATGTCAATAATTCTTCAGCAAAGGAAACAAGAATATGAAATGGGAAAAGATAGTCTCTTCAGCATGTGGTGTTGGGACAACTGGACAGCTTCATGTTAATCAGTGATACTAGAGCATAACCTCACACCAGGCACAAAAATAAACTCAAAATGGCTTAAAGACTTAAACAAAGACAAAACCATCAAACTCCTAGAAGAGAACCCTGGCCTTGCTCAGTGGGTTCTCTGACATAAACCGTCCAAATGTTTTCTTAGGTCAGTCTCCCCAGGCAATAGAAATAAAAGCAAAAATAAACCAGTGAAACCTAATCAAACTTACAAGCTTTTGCACAGCAAAGGAAACCATGAAAAAACTGAAAAGACAACCTTTGGAATGAGAGTAAATAGTTGCAAGTGATGCAACCAATGAGAGCTTAATCTCCAAAATATACAGACAACTCATACCACCCAAATATACAAAGAACGCATACCAATCAAGGGAAAAAAGAAACAGCCCAACCAAAAAAGTCCGAAGATCTAAATAGACATTTCTCTAAAGAAGACATATGGATGGCCAACAGGCACATGAAAAAAATGTTCAACATCACTAACTATTAGAGAAACGCAAATCAGAACTACAAGGGGAGTTCCTGTCGTGGCTCAGTGGTTAAAGAATCCGACTAGGAACCATGAGGTTGCAGGTTCGATTCCTGGCCTTGCTCAGTGGGTTAAGGATCCAGCATTGCTGTGGGCTGTGGTATAGGTCGCAGACATGGCTCGGATTCCTAGTTGCTGTGGCTGTGGCGTAGGCCGGTGGCTACAGCTCCAATTCGACCCCTAGCCTGGGAACCTCCATATGCTGAGGAAAGCAGCCCTAGAAAAGGCAAAAAGACAAAAAAAAAAAAAAACTACAACAAGGTACCACCTCACACCAGTCAGAATGGCTATCATTAGTAAGTCTACAAATAACAAATGCTGGAGAAGGTGTGGAGAAAAGGGAACCCTCTTACACTGTTTGTGGGGATGCAAATTTGTAAACCACAATGGAAAACAGTATGGAAGCTTCTCAGCAAACAATACAGAACTACCATATTATCCAGTTATCCCACTCCTGGGCATACATCCAGACAAAACTTTCATTGAAAAAGATACATTCGCTCCAATGTTTATTGCAGCAATATTCACAATAGCCAAGGCATGGAAACAACCTAAATGTCCATTGACAGATGAATGGGTTACAAAGATGTACATATACACAATGGAATACCACTCAGCCATAAAAAAGAACAAAATACTGCCATTTGCAGTAACATGGATGGAACCAGAGACTCTCAAACTAGGTGGAGTTAAGTCAGAAAGAGAAAGACAAATATCATATGACATCACCTATATATGGAATCTAAAATATAGCACAGATGAATCTATCAACAGAACAGAAAAGGACTCACTGGCATGGTGAGCAGACTTATGTTGCCAAGGGGGAAGGAGTCAGGTAGACTGGTAGTTTGAGGTTAGTAGATGAAAACTATTACATTTAGATTGGATAAGCAGGAGTTCCCATCATGGCTCAGTGGTTAGTGACCCTGACTAGCATCCATGAGGACATGTGTTTGATCCCTGGCCTCGCTCAGTGGGTTAAGGGTCCGGCGTTGCCATGAGTTATGGTATAGGTTGCAGACACGGCTCAGATCCTGAGTTACTGTGGCTCTGGCAAAGGCTGGTGGCTTCAGTTCTGATTCGATCCCCAGCTTGGGAACCTCCATATGCTGCAGGTGCGGGCCTAAAAGACAAAAAAGACAAAAAAAAATAAATAGAATGGATAAGCAATGAGGTCCTGCTGTATAGCACAGGAACTATATATCAAATCATTTGTGATAGGAGTTCCCATCGTGGCTAAGTGGGTAACAAATCTGACTGGGAACCATGAGGTTGTGAGTTCAATCCCTGGCCTTGCTCAGTGGGTTAAGGATCCGGCATTGCCATGAGCTGCAGTATAGGTTGCAGACACAGCTCGGATCCCACCTTGCTGTGGCTCTGGTGTAGGCCGGCAGCTGCAGCTCCAATTGGACCCCTAGCCTAGGAACCTTCATGTGCCACGGGAGCAGCCCTAGAAAAGGCAAAAAGACCGGAAAAAAAAAATCACTTGTGATGGAACATGATAGAAGATAATGAGTAAAAGAATGTATTTATATGTATGACTGGGTCACTTTGCTGTAGAGCAGAACTAGAACATGGTAAATCAACTATAATAAACATTTTTAAAAAAAATAAGTAGGAGTTCCCATCATGGCTCAGTGAAAGCGAATCTGACTAGCCTCCATGAGGACACAGATTCAATCCCTGCCCTTGCTCAGTGGGTCAGGGACCCAGCATTGTCGTGAGCTGTGGGTCACAGACACGGCTCAGACCTGCTGTGGCTGTGGCACAGGCTGGCAGCTGTAGCTCCGATTTGACCCCTAGCCTGGGAACCTCCATATGCTGCATGTATGGCACTAAAAAGACCAAAACAAACAAAAAAAAGTAAAATGAAGATGCAATAATAACTGAGCTAAGATTTGAACTGCTGTCCCAAAAACGGAGCTTGAAATATGATTCCAGTTACATTAGTTGGCTCATCAAAACAAAAATATCAACTCTCTAGAGAAATGTATAACAGAATACAGTTTTCAGGATGTAATATTTACATCATCCAGCTTACAATCTAAAATTGCTGGAGTGCCAGTTGTGGCTCGGCAATAACCAACCCAACTAGTATCAATGAGGATGTGCTTTCAATCCCTGGCCCCACTCAGAGGGTTAAGGATCCAGCATTTCTGTGAGCTATGGTGTAGGTTGCACAAGAGGCTTAGATCTGGCATTGCTGTGGCTGTGGTGTAGGGTAGCAACTGCAGCTCTGATTCAGCCCCTAACCTGGGAACTTCATAAGCTGTGGGTGCAGCCCTAAAAATAAATACATAGATAAATAAGTATATAAATAAATAAAATAAAACTGCTTAGCACAGGAGGAAGCAGGAATTGTGACTCGATCTCGAGAGAAGAGATAATCAGCAAAAACCAATCCTGAAATGACCCAGAAGCTGGAATTAGCAAACACCAAAAATTATGCCAGCTACTGTAACCAGGCTCAGTTAGTTAAAGGAAAATGTTCATTAATAAAAGCTCATTATGAGAAACACACAGCCCACCAAAACTGAATCAAAAGAAATATTTTTGAGGTTTTTTTGGGGGGGTGGGGGTGCAGTTCTGGCAGCACCTGTGTCGTATGGAAGTTCCTGGCCTCGGGATTGAACCTGCACGGCGGCAGTGACCTGGGCTGCCACAGTAACACCACCAGGTCCTTAATCCACTGCACCACAGGGAGCTCCAAGAAGAAATACTCTGAACAGTCCAATCACTAGCAGTGAAATAGAATCTGTAATAAAAAACAATCCCTGCAAACAAAAGTCCAAGACAAAAATGGCTCCATTGGGGAGTTCTACCAAACATACAAAGAATACCTTATACCAATTGCTCAATTAATCTACAACTAAGGAGGCAAGAATACGCAGTGGAGAAAAGACATCTCTTCAACATGTGATGCTGGGAAAACTGGACAGATAAATGTAAAAGAAGGAAATCAGAACATTCTCTAAAACCATACACAAAAATAAACTCAAAACGGATTGAAGACCTAAATGTAAAACGTTATACAATAAAACTCTTAGAGGAAAACATAGGCAGAACACTCTTGAACATTAAGTGCAGCAATATCTTTTTGGATCCATCTTCTAGAGTAATGAAAATAAAAACAAATATAAACAAGTGGAACCTAATTAAACTTAAAAGCTTCTGCACATCAAAGGAAACCATTTAATAAAAGAAAGAAAGAAAAGACAACCCACAGGCTGGGAGAAAATATTTGCAAATGAAGTAACTCACAAGGGATTAATCTCTGTCCAAAATATATAATTTATGCAGGTTGATATCAAAACACAAATAACCCAATTGAAAAATGGGCAAAAGGGAGTTCCCATTGTGGCTCAGTGGTTAACGAATCCGACTAGGAACCATGAGCTTGCAGGTTCAATCCCTGGCCTTGCTCAGTGGGTTAAGGATCCGGCATTGCTGTGAGCTGTGGTGTAGGCCAGCGGCTACGGCTCTGATTAGATCCCTAGCCTGGGAATCTCCATATGCCGCGGGAGCGCCCCTAGAAAAGGCAAAAAGACAAAAAGAAAAAAAAAGGAAAAGAAAAGAAAAATGGGCAGAAGACTTAAATAGACATTTCTCCAAAGAAATACAGACGGCCAAAAAATACATGTAAGGATACTCAACATTGCTAAGTATTAGAGAAATACCAACCAAGTCTACTATCACTTCACACCAGTCAGAATGCCCATCATCAAAAGTCTACAAACAATAAATACTGGAGATGGTGTAGAGAAAAGGGAACCCTCCTACATTGTTGGTGGAAATGTAAACTGGTATAACCACATGGGAAACAGTATGGAAGTTCCTCAGAAAACTAAATACAGAACTACCAGATGATCTAGAAATCCCATTCCTGGGCATATATCCTGAGAAAATCATAATTCAAAAAGATACACGCACCGCCAGTGTTCACTGCAGCACTATTTACATTAGCCAAGACATGGAAGCAACCTAAATGCCCATCGACAGAGGAATGGATAAAAAAAATATGGAATAGATATACAATGGAATACTACTCAGCCATAAAAAGAATGAAATCATGCCATTTGCAATAACATAGATGGACCTAGAGATTATCACACTAATGAAGTCAGTCAGAAAAACAAATACCATATGCTATCACTTATATGTGGAATCTGAAACATGACAAAAATGAACTTATTTATGAAATAGAAACAGACTCACAGACGTGGAGAAGAGACTTATGATAACCAAAGGGGGAAAGGGGATGTGGGAGTTTGGGACTAGCAGATACAAACTACTATATATTAAATAGATAAATAACAAGGTTCTACTGTATAGCACAGAGAACTGTATTCTGTATCATGTAATAAACCATAATGGAAAAGAATATGAAAAAGAATATACATGTATATATGTATAACTGAATCATTTTGCTGGTCAACACTATAAATCAACTATACTTCAGTTTTTTTAAAAATGAAACTTATAAGGAACAAAGAGATAGGAGATTTCAGCAAATAAAAATTGTAAAGAAAAAAATAGAAATGACAAAACCAAAATATACAATATCTGAAAGTTTAAAATACATTGAATGAAAGACAAAAAAAAAAGGGAGTTCCTGTCGTGGCACAGTGGTTAACGAATCCGACTAGGAACCATGAGGTTGTGGGTTCGGTCCCTGCCCTTGCTCAGTGGGTTAATGATCCGGTGTTGCCGTGAGCTGTGGTGTAGGTTGCAGACGCGGCTCGGATCCCGAGTTGCTGTGGCTCTGGCGTAGGCTGGCAGCTACAGCTCCGATTCGACCCCTAGCCTGGGAACCTCCATATGCCGCGGGAGTGGCCCAAGAAATAGCAAAAAGACAAAAAAAAAAGAAAAAAGAAAAAAAGAAAAAAAGAAAAGGCAAAAAGACCAAAAAAAAATTTTTAAAAAAATAAATAAAATACATTGAATGAATTTAAAAGCACAATAGGGATGAAGTGTCAGTGGTGGCTACAGCTCCTATTCGACCCCTAGCCTGGGAACCTCCATATGCCTCGGAAGTGGCCCTAGAAAAGGCAAAAAGACCAAAAAAAAAAATAAAAAATAAAATAAAATAAAATACATTGAATGAATTTGAAAGCACAATAGGGATAAGAGTCAGTAAACTTAGAAATAGAGCAATAGAAGTTATCCAACTTTTATGACGAAAAATAAGGATTTTAACACATTATGGAACATCAGGATTTGTAACTGTAGTCCCTAGACTGTCAATTTTTTAAAAAAGCTCTAACTACATAACCAATTCACAAGTTAAAGTGCAGTTTTTCAGTGTACTAGAACAACCCAAAACAAGTCAGGAAAGAAAGAAAAAGAAACAAAACAGAAAACAACAAAGAGAAAACAAATAACATGGTAGCCCTACATGTTATCTATGAATAATTACTTTATAGTTTAATAGCCTCAAGAATCCAATTTAAAAGCAGAAATTGTCCAAATAAATTATAAAAATCAAGACCCAACTTTATGTTTTCTACAAGACACATTTCAATATACAGAAAAACCCAGTAATTTGAAAGTAGTTTAAAAAAGAAGTCATAGCAACACTAATCATAAAACCAGAGTGGCTGTATTAATAATATCATATAAAATAGACTTTAAGATGAAAAGTATCAACTATCATAGAAAAAAATCAGACTTCCCATGTGGCTCACAACTATCATAGAAAAAATAAAAATCTTGCCAAAAAAAACCATTAAAATTATTACCACAGATAAAGAGGGACATTTTATAATAATAAAAGTGTCAAAAAAGGCGTCAATTCACCAAAAGGTAATAATCATAAATACGTCTACACCTATTTGAAGAACAAAATACAAAAAGCAAAAACAGACAAAATTTAAGAGAGAATACAAATCCATAATCATGACATCTCTCCCTCATCAACTGACAGAAAAACCACATAAAAAATTCTCAGTAAAAGCATAGATAATTTGGGAGTTCCCACTGTGGCTCAGTGGTATTGAAGCCGACTAATATCCATGAGGATGCAGGTTCCATCCCTGAGCTTGCTCACTCAGTGGGTTAAGGATCTGGCACTGCTGTGAGCTGTGGCATAGGTGGAAGATGGAGCTCAAATCTGGTCTGGCTGTGGTATAGACTGGCAGCTTTAACTCTGATTTGACCCCTAGCCTGGGAACTTCCATATACTGCAGGTTCAGCCATAAAAAGCAAAAAAAAAAAAAAAGTAATTTGAATACTACCAACCATCTTGACCTAATTGCTATTTCTACATATTACAACTAGCAATAGAAGAGTATGATTCTTTTTTAATTACATATGATATATATACCAAGATAGAATATATATATGGCCATAAAGCAAGTTTCAATAAAATTAAAAGGGTTAAAACCATAGAGATTAATTCAACTGTGAAAGAACATAAATTAGAAATTAATAGCAATAAGACACTTATGAAAACCCCTAATATTTATAAATTAAACAACACACTTCTATCTTATACCTGGGTCTTTTTATTACTCTGGTTGATTTATAATGTTCTGTCAATGTCTCACTGCACAGTGATGTGGTCATACATATACATACATTCTTTTCCTCATCTTACCTTCTATCATGTTCTATCACAAGAGATTGGTTATAGTTCCCGGTGCTGTACAGCAGAACCTCACTGCCTATCCATTCTAAATGTAATAGTTTGCATCTATCAACCCCAATCCCCTAATATTTGTAAATTCAACAATGCACTCCTATATTTTACCTGGGTCAAAAAAGAAATCACAAGAAAATATTTTAAATTGTATGATAGTGAAACATTAAAAAATCATGTAATATATTGAAAGAAGTGAATACGGGGAAATTTACTTTAATGCTTTAAATGCTTTTGTTAGAAAAAAAAAAAAAGGACGGTCTTAAATACTTAAGTTTCTACTGTAAAAGCTAAAGAGCAACATATAGTAAAAGTAAGGAGAGGGAAGAGTTCTCATTGTGGAGCAGCAGAAATGAATCCCAACTAGGAACCATGAGGTTGCAGGTTCGATCCCTGGCCTCACTCAAGCAGGTTAAGGATCCGGTGTTGCCATGAGCTGTGGTGTAGGTCACAGATGCAGCTCTCATCCGGAGTTGCTGTGAATCTGGCTTAGGCCAGCAGCTGTAGCTCCCATTTGGCCCCTAGCCTGGGAACCTTCATATGCTGGAGGTGGGGCCCTAAAAAGCAAAAAAAAAAAAAAAACAAACAACTGAGGAAACTAACAAAGGCAAAAGGCAACAAATTTACTAATTCCCCTAGTAATCTGATCCAGAAAAAAGTGAGAATACAAATTACGTATGTCAGGAAAGATCTATAGATCCTATAAATATTAAAAGGATAATTAAGAGAATATTATGAATAACTTTATGCCAAAGAGTTTAACAACACAGATGAAATGTACACTTATGAAAAATATAACTTACCCAAAGATCTATATTTACATCATGTTTAATGGTGAAATTTTGAATATTCTTCCTAAAACTAGGATTGAGGCAAGGATATGCCCTCTATTTTTTATTATTATTAATTACTATATTTTATTTATTTATTTTGCTGCACTCATGACATACAAAAGCTCCTAGGCCAGGGATCAAACCAGCCACAGCAATGATAACACCAGATCCTTAGCCACTAGACAACTAGGGAAATTAATTTTTTTTGAATCATCTCTATTTTAGATTATGCTGGAGGGCCTAGTCTTTGTCATGAAGCAAAAATAAAAGGAAAATTTTGCAAAGAAAGAAGTAAAATTCTATTTGCATGTGACAAAATTATTAAAAAAAAAAACCTAAGCAATCTATAAACAGTTCCGAAAACTAAGAAGTGAATTTAACAGGGTTTCAGGATACATGGTAAATATATAAAACTGTATTCTTTTGTTTTTTTGTTTTGTTTGTCTTTTTGCCTTTTCTAGGGCCACTCCCATGGCATATGGAGGCTCCCAGGCTAGGGGTCTAATCGGAGCCATAGCCACGGATCTATACCAGAGCCACAGCAACAGGGGATCCAAGCCATGTCTGCGACCTACACCATAGCTCACAGCAACGCTGGATCCTTAACCTGCTGAGCAAGGCCAGGGATCGAACCCACAGCCTCATGGTTCCTAGTTGGATTTGTTAACCACTGAGCCATGAGGGGAACTCCCTGTATTCTTATATAATAGCAAACAATCAAAAATTGAACTAGAACTAGTAGATAAATAGGTCCTGAGGGGCTAATGCGTGATATAGTGATTATAGACAATGGTACTATATTATAAACCTCGAACTTGCTGCTCTTAAGTGTTCCTTCTACAAAAATGAAAAAAATAATTATATGATGTGATAGAGGTGTTGGCTAATGCTACAATGGCAACCCTAATGCAGTATATAAATAAAAATGTTATATGTCAATTATATCTCAAGAAAAAGAAAACTGAACTAGAATTATTATTATTATTATTATTATGGTCTTTTTGTCTTTTTAGGGCTGCATCCAGGGCATGTGGAGGTTCCCAGGCTAGGGGTTGAATCGGAGCTGTAGCCGCCGGCCTGTGCCAGAGTCACAGCAACGCAGGATCTGAGCCTCATTTGCGACCTACACCACAGCTCATGGCAACACTGGATCCTTAACCTGCTGAGCAAGGCCAGGGATCAAACCTACAACCTCATTGTTCCTAGTTGGATTCATTTCTGCTGAGCTACTACAGGAACTCCCTGAACTAGAAATTTAATTTATAATTACAATTTATAATTGTGTAAGAAACAGACTGGGAATAAATTTAGCCAAAGGCATAAAGACCTCTATACTTATAACTATAAAACATTGCTGAGAGAAATTAAAGAAGTTTAAAATAATGGAAAATGTCAGTTCTCCCCAAACTGATCATAGATTCAATATAAACTAATCATAATCCTAGGAAACTTTTTGCTTTTTAGGGCCATGTCTGTGACCTACACAACAGCTTCTTAACCCACTGAGTAAGGCCAGGGATTGAACTCGTGTGTCCTAGTTTGGTCAATTAACTAGAAGACAGTGTTAACAGACTTGTAAACCACACACAGCCATTTCTTTTTTCTTTTTCCTTTTTTTGCTTTTTAGGGCTGTACCCAAGTCGTATATGGAGGTTCCCAGGCTAGCGGTTGAATTGGAGCTACAGCTGCCGGCCTACACCACTGCCACAGCAACACAGCATCCGAGTTGTGTCTGTAACCTACACCACAGCTCACAGCAACACCGGATCCTTAACCCGCTGAGCGAGGCCAGGGATCAAACCCACAACCTCATGGTTCCTAGTCGGATTTGTTTCTGCTGCGCCACTCGGGAACTCGAGACATTTTTTTTTTTGTCCTTTTTTTGTCATTGTTGTTTTTGTTGTTGCTATATGGAGGTTCCCAGGCTAGGGGTTGAATCGGAGCTGTAGCCACCGGCCAACGCCAGAGCCACAGCAACTCGGGATCCGAGCCGCGTCTGCAACCTACACCACAGCTCACGGCAACGCCGGATCGTTAACCCACTGAGCAAGGGCAGGGATCGAACCCGCAACCTCATGGTTCCTAGTCGGATTCGTTAACCACTGCGCCACAACGGGAACTCCTTGAGACATTTCTAATCTGAGCACTTCCTATTCAGTGTGAGCCAGCAGAGCCACTCCTTCCAGAATCTCTTTCTAATCCCAAGGTTCAGGAAGCAATACTCCGCCTCTGCTCCTCCAAAGGGGACTGTCTGTCCCTAGGGCATTTCCTTTTCCTACCAGTCTGGACATTCCGACATAAAAGCCAAAAGGAGCTGCAGCCTCCTCCTAGTTTCCACAGGCAGCCACATCCCTTGCCTTTGGATGGGGGAAGGAATACAATACAGAGAAAGGAAAAGGACCAGACTTAGGGTCTCAAAATACTATCCCAGAGTTAGAACGCAGTTTCTTGTATATGTGCTTTATTTCTTCTAATGACTAAAAGCTCTCCAGTGACAAAGATCTATCTCACTACTTTTTTTTTAAAACCAGTATTCCCTCCTGCCCTTTTCGATATGGTAATCAAGGCTTTGAAATGTTTTGAACATACAACAAAAAATAAAGAATTTTATGGAGAAATAACTATTAAAAATAGTAAAATTTAAATAAATAAAAATTTTAAAAAAGAATTTTATAGTGAAAACACATACGCTCACTACCTAGATTCCACCACTAACATTTTACTATTTATTATTATTTGCTTTTTAAGGCCACACCTGCGGCATATGGAAGTTCCCAGGCTAGGGTTCGAATCAGAGCTACAGCTGCTGGTCTATACCACAGCCCCAGCAACGACAGATCCTTAACCCACTGGCCGAGGCCAGGGATCGAACCCACATCCTCTTGGATACTAGTCGGGTTCTTAACCCAATGAGCCACAACAGGAACTCCAACATTTTACAATCTTCGCTTTATCCCTAATCTACCCATTCTACCTATTCATCTACTTATTTTGCGGGATAGGTTCATCAAATGCTTGTTGAAGATTAAATGCTATTATCTTTTTACAACTAAGTATGAATGAGTTACAGTTCTTTTTCCAAGTATAGATCTAGACAGAGGGGAAGAAAGCAATGAGGTATGTAAGAGATTCGAAAGATCTAGTGGGAATGACTGACCAATGGGGACCTGCTGTATAGCACAGGGAACGCTACCTTATATTCTATGATGGTCTATGGGGGAAAAAGAGCTGAAAAAGATGTTTGTTTTTTTTTTTTTTTGTCTTTTTGCCATTTCTTGGGCCGCTCCTGTGGCACATGGAGGTTCCCAGACTAGGGGTCCAATCGGAGCTGTAGCTGCTGGCCTACGTCAGAGCCACAGCAACGCAGGATCTGAGCCTCGTCTGTGACCTACACCACAGCTCATGGCAATGCCGGTTCCTTAACCCACTGAGTAAGGCCAGGGATCGAACCCAAAACCTCATGGTTCCTAGTCGGATTCGTTAACCACTGCGCCACGACGGGACTCCTGAAAACAATGGATTATGCACATGTATACCTGAATCACTTTGTTGTACAACAGAAATTATCTCGACAGTGTAAATCGACTATACTTCATTAAAACTTTAAAAATGAAAGAAGAAAAAAAAAAGATCTAGTGAGGAAATGTCGACAACTCCAGGGGGCAAACACAACTCCACTTGGTTCTTCTTTGTCCAACTGAATGTGGCCCTACCTCTTCATTTTGCTCAGAATATAATTCTGCACAAAGATACCAGAACTTAATTTTCCCCTTTTTATTCACTCGCCGCCTCACTGCACCAGGAACAACAGTGCCTGAGCCACCTGCTCCAAATTCAGTCAGTTAGGCAATTGGCCCAGTGGTGGTGAATACAAAACATGAAGGATCCTTCACCCTAAGAAAAACCCTCCTGGATCCAGAATAGAACGCTACTCAATCAGTGAAGGCTTTCAAGTCTCCCCAGTAAATCAATTTCTCATTTCAAAGTATTTCTCATTTACAGAACTATGATTTAAAACATAGGTTCTTGGGAGTTCCCGTCGTGGCTCAGTGGTTAACAAATCCAACTAGGAACCATGAGGTTTTGGGTTCGATCCCTGGCCTTGCTCAGTGGGTTAAGGAACCGGCATTGCCGTGAGCTGTGGTGTAGGCCCGGCTTGGATCCCACGTTGCTATGGCTGTGGTATAGGCTGGCAGCTACAGCTCCGATTAGACTGCTAGCCTGGGAACCTCCATATGCCGCGGGAGCGGCCCTAGAAAAGGCAAAAAGACATAAAACATAGGTTCTGTAGCCAAATCAGCCTATATTCCAACCCAGATTCGCTATGTAACTGTGCAAGCTACTCTATCATCCCATGTCTTAGTTTGATCACCAGCAAAATGGGGCTAATATCTCATAGGATTAGGCTGAGGATCAGATGACTTCATACATGTAAAGTGTGTCCACATACACATCCACTTTACATACATATAGAGGTAATATCCATATATACATTATATAGCTTATGGGCACTTAGTCAGTGGACGCTCTCATTCTATGTCCCAGCAGTTATTCTAGGTGAGGGTGATAGAGCAGCAGCAAGACAGACGCATTTGGACCCTGCCCTCCTCCAGGTGCTTGCAGCCTTCCAAAATAATAATAGTAAACATTAAATAATTGCAGCAGCATTGACTTCACCTGCCCTGCGCTGTGACTGCCCGCTGTAAATAGGTCTAGCGTAAATAACCCTGGTGTCACTCTCTTCCCACAGCCCATCTCCCTCCAGAACTCCAGGCCCTGGGTACCAAGACCCCAAGTTCCTTACCTTTGCATCCATCCTCTAGCGCGGCGCCGGAACTGGGAAGCCCCTCAGGCCTAGGGGACGATCTTCGATGACCACAGGAGGGAGGCTGGGGCGGAGGCACCAACAGCGGACGGAGGCGGCTGGACCTTCCCCTCCGCCGGCTTGAGTCTCCGTGGAGTCCCCTCCACCGTCAATAGCCAATCCGTCTGCTCCCGCCCTGACCCCTTCTCCTCTCGGTTTGCTCTCGAGCAGCCCAAAGAGGAAAAACCTCTAATTAGCGTCCCCAACCTCCTTTTCCTTTTTGACTTGCCCGCATTTCCTCCCAGCCGGCGGGGTCTGGGTGGCCAGCACCGTCTCCCTCCAGCCCCCGCTTTAAACTCCTCGCCAGTTTGGCACCTCCCCCGGGCGCGGGCATTATCTCCAAGGGGAAGCAGCCGTGCTTAATTACGTTTCCTTTTAACAGTGAACATCTGCTGGGCAGCTCGCCTTGGAGGAGGGAGCAGAGCGAGGAAAACCCACGCCTGGGACGCTAGGAGGAGGGAACCTGTAGGTGGGGGCCAGGGCGCCTGGAGCTGCGCGACTTTCTGCTTCTGCCTCACCTCCACCTGGAACCCACAGATTCCACTGGCAGCTGAGGAGAAAGCAGTGAAAACGGGGCGGAGGGGGGGATCTTCCAGAAGACCAAGGGTGTCCCTACGATGTAGACTCTGTCATCTTGCCCTTGGCTTCTTAGTGGAGCGACCGCATCAGGCGGAGAACATACACCCTCCAATTTTCAAGGATGACCCTATTTGCAGAAAAGACGACTCTCTGCTTGTGTGCGTTTGATAACAGCGCATTCAAGTCTTCTCAGAAGGTGCAAGAGGCCTGGATGACTTCCGTTGACATTCTGAACTTACTTTTGAAATGAAAGCATGCAAAAACAGCTCCAATATACTTAGAGCTTCATTGGGGTGTATTTTGAAGGTCCTTTAATAAGCCAATGCTCTTGGCATGCATGCACCTGTAATACAACTGCTGCATGTGTAAGCTCATCTGGAGTTAATTCCAAAAGGCCATATTTCAGACCCCTGATACCACGATGCCAGAACTAAATGTCCCTTCTGCTCCTCTCCCCCCCCCCCCCCATCGGCTCTATGCCTGCAAACACCCAGGAATGGGAGAGAAAGTTCGGGGCGGGGGGGGCTGGGAATTAAGCCTGTGCCAGGGATCGCAAGCTCTAAAGAAATTCTACTTAACTAGGTTCAGGTTGAGACTCAGTTTGGATGTTTCACTCTCTTCGTGCCTCCTCACCCACTCTGTAAGCAGAAAAATGTTGAAAGAAGCTATAAGGAGAACAAAGATAAAAATAGAGTTGTTAAGAAGAAAGATGCCCAACAATCGGGAGGTGGGGATGCATTCTGCCTGCACCCCAAAGAGTTTCCTTCTTGCCCCTCTCTCTCTCCCCCTCCCTCCCCTCCTTCCTGAGTTGGAATCAAAATGCTTCAGCAGGCAGTTGGCAAAGAACGGCATTCATCCCAAACAAGTACTTTAGTTTTTCCTGTTTGGTGTATATTACAGCTTTGGAATCCCATGCCTCATCCACATTTCCATGTGGCTTCTCTTTATGCAGAAACAGAACGGATACAGCTTTGTGAATATCCTTTACATGCAACACACACATACAACATATGAGCTTGCTGCATGGTACTTAGACTGCAAATCCTAGCTTCTCTTTTCTCCTTATGGGGGGGGCGCGGTGTAAGACACCCAAGAGCATGTGTTCATCCACTCCCAAGAGCCCTGCCCAGCTTATAACCAATCAACTTAATGAGGCGGTGCAAGTCAAAACTAGTTTTGCCATATTAATCATTAAATCTGTAACCAAATCACTTCAATTTTCGATTTCCCAGAAATGCATGGCTGAGGTGTCACGGTTCATGCTCTCCATGCCTGCTAACTAGAAAAGAAAGGGAAAAAAAAGTCTACCCACCACACCCTCCCCGGGGAATCAGGTGCAGAGAAAACCATCAGGATTGCGTGCTGCTTGGCTCTCTATCCTTCAGCTGTGTGAACAGCTCCTCCCCTGACACACTTGCCTGTCTTTGAACCTGCCTGGATGGATGAGCTCATTAGCGAGCCACCCCAGGGGCCCTGTCTGTTGGCTGTTCTCCCAGATGCTAGTTCCTTTTCCCGCGCCACCCAGCAGCCCTCACTGCCAAGGTCGAAAGGCCCTCCCTGGGTGGTGCAGCGAGCCCTCCCCTTGTGCATCCGTCCCCTTCCTGGGGGAGAACGTGGGAGGGGCGGTCGGGAGCGTCATTCCTGGCATCCAGCTGACCCTGCAGTGTTCACAAAGGCCACCCTTTCTCCAGGACGCCACTGGCTCTACAGAGCCTTTCCCCTTTCCTAGGGATGGAGGGTCAACCGACTCAGCAATTCTTACTCCCCGCTCTGCCGCAGGGCTGCTTTTCCGGCACCTACTAGAAACTCTGAATTCCTCTCCTGGTTCCCCTGACCTTGAAGCTGGGCAGCCTCGCCAAAGATCTGCAAGGGATCTGGCAGAGCCTCCCGCCGGCCAGGGTGGGAGAGAGAGAAGCCTCAGGCATTCTTTTCTCTCAAGACCAAGGAATTCAGGCTCTCCCTGAGGCTCCCTCTAAGATGGGCATCTGGAATTTTCCTTCCAGTTAAAAAAATTTATCATGAAGACCCGGGTATTTTTTTGTTTGTTTGTTTTGTTTTGTTTTGTTTTTTGCTCTGGTTTCTCCTTTCTAAGAAAGGCAGAAACACTTGGATTAAATAAAAGTCCAAGTTTGTGATTTTGGACCCAGAGACCATGAGGGGCCTCCCCTCTCACAGATCTGGTCTTGGTATTTCTCATCTTTCTCTTATTATTTCCTTGCTGCCGTCTCCAAGCAAACATCTTCCGCCTCCTTACCCACCGGCTTCTTGGCCTTTTTCCCTTTTCGTTGCCTCCCTCTGATGCAATTCTCACCTTGGCACTATTTCCATCAGCTTCAGACAGGAGCCACTTGTGAAGAAAACTCGGGGCAGCACTGAAGAGAGCAATGTTTTTTCTTTGCCTTTTTCTTTTTAGGGCCTCATGGGTGGCATATGGAGGCTTCCAGGCTAGGGGTCGAATTAGAGCTACAGCTGCTAACCTACACCTCAGCCACAGCAATATGGGATCCAAGCCATGCCTGCAACCTACACCGCAAGTCATGGTAACGCCAGATCCTTAACCCATTGAGCGAGGCCAGGGCTCGAACCCACAACCTCATGGTTCCTAGTCAGATTCTTTTCCGCTGCACCACGACAGGAACTTGGGGAACAATGTTTCCTGAATCCTTCTATCCTCCACCAGAGGTTTGCAGAGGTCAACATCTCAGTCTTCTTCCATTTGCTGGGGTTCCCAGAATACTGTGTTCAAATTTGACAAATGCCAATAAAGCCAACCTGTACACTATTTAATTAATTTATTTTTGTCTTTTTAGGGCCGCACCCAAGGCATATGGCGGTTCCCAAGCTGGGGATCGAATCAGAACTACAGCAACTGGCCACAGCCACAGCCACGCCAGATCCTTAACCCACTGAGTGAGGCCAGGGATGGAACCTGCGTCCTCATGGATGCTAGTTGGGTTCATTACCACTGAGCCATGATGGGAACTCCCACTGTTGACTATTTTAAGTGTTTCCGTTAAACAAATGACTCCTAAATACGTACTCATAAAACAATATGATTAAACTGTTTCCAAAACACAATCACCTAAAGTCTAAATGTAGGACTCGCCCGTGAATTTGTGACCCCAGTCAAAACCTTTGATATCCATTTCCCTTCAGAGAAAGTTCTGGCCCAATTATCGTCACCCCTCCTTACTAGCTTTCAACCAGCTACTAGGAAATTTGAGCAGAAAATCGAGAGTATCTGATTGCCCCGGCTGTCAGCCCAAGCCCCAGGCCAGGGTGGTCTGAGACCCCTCTGCACTCCTCTCCAGCACAGGATGCTCAGAGTGGGAAACTGCATTCCTGCCTTGAGCACTTGAGGTGTTCACCACGGATGAGGTGATTAGATGATAGCTATTCATGTCATCTTTTTAAACCATGGCTGGTTTTGCAACATCACACAGAGGGGTATGTTTAAATTAACTTAATTGCTTTCAGCTCTTTGTTTTGAATTTTTTTTTTTTTTTTTTTTTTTAGGGCTGCACCTGCGGCACATGGAGGTTCCCAGGCTAGGGGTCCAATCGGAGCTACAGCTGCTGGCCTACACCACAGCCAGAAGAACGCCAGATCCTTACCCCACTTAGCAAGGCCAGCGATCAAACCTGCAACCTCCTGGATCCTAGTCGGATTAGTTCCCGCTGTGCCACAATGGCACCTCCTCTCTGTTTTTTAATTAATAAAAGTATTTTAGGAGTTCCCATTGTGGCTCAATGGAAACTAACCCGACTAGTAACCATGAGGTTGTGGGTTCTATCCCTGGCCTCGCTCAGTGGGTTAAGGATCTGGCGTTGCTGTGGCTGTGGTGTAAGCTGGCAACTGTAGCTCTGATTTGACCTCTAGCCTGGGAACCTCCGTATGCCCCAGGTGCGGCCCTAAAGGGAAAAAAAAAAGTATTTTAGAACATTTGAAAGAACAGCAGAATGTTGGTAATTGTTGGAGCTAGTCAATAGGTCAAGGAATTGGTGTGATGGTCTCTACTTTTGTATATATTTGAATTTTCCGTAATAAAATTAGAAACAAGTAAATGTCCATGAATCTATGTGTATTCCAAATACTAGCATTTAGAATAAACTATTTTAAATTTCCCTTTATAAGTTGAAAAACAATTTTTACCTCATCCTGTTTCCTGATTTTAAGTGTCTTGCTTTGCGATTGTATGGAGTTGTTTTTGTTTTTTTTTTTAGTATAATCTGAGATATAAGACCTAATTTATTATTAAATTATGATTTTTACATTAGAACTATTATTGGAATTTCCATTGTGGTGCAACGGAAATGAATCCCACTAGGAACCGTGAGGTTGCAGGTTCAATCCCTGGGCCTTGCTCAGTGGGTTAAGGATCTGGCGTTGCCGTGAGCTGTGGTGTAGGTCGCAGATGCGGCTCAGATCTGGAGTTGCTGTGGCTGTGGTGTAGGTCAGCAACTGTAGCTCTGATTTGACCCCTAGCCTGGGAACTTCCATATGCTGTGGGTGCTGGCCTAAAAAGCAAAAAAAAAAAAAAAAAAAACCCAAAAAACCAAAAGCAAAAACATTAGAACTATTATTGTTTTAAAGCATTTGACTTTATTGAAAAACGTATTAAAACTTACTAAGAGTTACCTGGTGGCCTAGTGAGTTAAGGATCCAGCGTTGTTACTGCTGTGGCTCAGATTCAATCCCTGACCTGGGAACTATCATATGCTGCTGGTGCAGCCAAAAACAAACACAAACTTACTAAGGTACAAACTTCTAAACTTCTGGTGATAAAATAAGTAAGTCAGGGATGCAATGTAGAGATAGCGACAGTTAATAATACTATTATTGCATATTTAAGTTGCTAAGAGAGTACATCTCAAAAGTCCTCATCACAAGAAAAAAATAAGTCTTTGTAACCAACTGGAGACAGATGTTAACTAGACTTATTTGGGGGATTGAATACAGGTCTCAAATCATTATGTTGTACACCTGCATCTAATATGTTTTAGATATCAATTACATCTAAAAGAAACAATAAAAACTTACCAAATGCCCTACTGAGGTCACAGCAAGTGAGAAAAATGATAATAAAGACATAAAAAAAAGCAACAGATTTATTGGTAAGTGTGGCGTAGCGCTAACAGTGAAATACAAAGTAAAACTCTGAAAAGCATCCTCCAATTGAGGAAGAGGCAACAGGAAAGTTTTCTCTGAGAAGCTGGCTTTTAAACTGGGCCTTGGAGTCCTCGTCGTGGCTCAGTGGTTAATGAATTCAACTAGTAACCATGAGGTTGCAGGTTCGATCCCTGGCCTTGCTCAGTGGGTTAAGGATCCCACGTTGCCCTGAGCTGTGGTGGAGGTTGCAGATGCGGCTTGGATCCCGTGTTGCTGTGGCTGTGGTGTAGGCTGGTGGCTACAGCTCCAATTAGACCCCTAGCCTGGGAACCTCCATATGCTTCGGGAGTGGCCCAAGAAATGGCAAAAAGACAAAAACAAAAAAAAACAAAACAAAAAAAAACAAAACCCTGGGCCTTGAAGGATGAAAGGAGTTTCAGTGGGCTGCACAAGTGGGCGGAAGGGAAGTGAAGCTGTTCTAAGAAGGGATGTGAGAGTGCAGGTTCCCAGTGAGAACCAGCATCCGAGGGTGTGTGGAGTCCTGCCGCATGGATTTGTAGTGTGTGCCTTTGTGTGCGGGCACAGCGGGGGAAGTGGAGAGGACAAGCCAGGGTGAAACAAGAGAGGGGGGCAGAGGCCAAATTATGAGAAACCTAGTGAATCATGCCAAGAAGATCAAGCTTTAGTAAGTCTGGGATGGGGCCCAGAACTCTGCATTTTAACAAGGACCTCAGATGATTTTGATGCAGCTGGTCCAGAGAGTTCACTGTGAGAAATACCACTCAGAGGATGCCTGACATGTGCTTTGGAGGCAAACAGATCTGACTGCCAGTTTTTGTTTTGTTTTGTTTTGCTTTTCAGGGCCGCACCCATGGCATATGGAGATTCCCAGGCTAGGGGTCAAATCAGAGCTGTAGCTGCCAGCCTACACCACAGCTCACAGCAACGCCAGATCCAAGCTGTGTCTGTGACCTATACCACGGCTCACAGCAACACCAGATCCATAACCCACTGAGCGAGGCCAGGGATCAAACCTGTGTCCTCATGGCTGCCAGTCAGATTTGTCTCTGCTGAGCCACGATGGGAACTCCCTGAGTGCCAGTTTTACTGTTATTGTACTAGCTGTGTGATTTGTGGCACAATATGTCTAAATCATAGTTTTCTCACGTATAAAATGGGAATAATAAAGATGCTGGTTCCCCAAAGTTATTGAGTATTAAATGAGATACTTGTGCTTGCTTTGGCAGCACATATACTAAAATAAAATAAAATAAGATAGATACTTAGCACAGTGCCTGGAACATTAAAAGGGCTCAGAATATATTATTTGCTAATTGTTATTTTGCTTAAAAAGTTAAGGGCAGCTCGATGGTCGGCAAATGGAATTTGGAGAAAATGACAGAAGACATGTATTTATAAATGTCAGGCATGATATTAAGTGTGAAGGGGCAAAACCACATAAACCTTGAACCTAACCCTCACAACAAAGTGGGCTAAGACTTATTAGAGCCTCTGGGCACGGTTGTGCAGTTTGCGCACTGGACCATGATGCCACATCTAAAAGGCTACCACTCCATTTTGGACATCATAAGCTTGCATATTTATTATAACACTTTTTTATTTAGATGACTGTCAAGGGTCTTGTTCTAATAGTATGAGTATACTATATACACTACTATGTATCCTATATACAATTTTCCAAGAGATGGAAATAAAATGAGAAAGGGGATGGCAAACTGTTATATTAATGACTCCAAAGAATCATGTTTCCTGGTATCCATACCATTGTGTAGTTCTCTGCCATGTTGATTTTGAGCTTGGCTTTAGCCATCGGGACATCAGCAAATGTGGCATGAGTAGAGTTTACGGAACTTCCAATTATCAGAGCCAGCATCTCTGATTTTCCCTCATCATCAAAATATGGCTGCTGCAGATCCAAATAGCTATAGGCATCACATCTTCATTCAAAGCACAAAGGAGTAGTATAGGCAACGCCAACCAGAGTGCCTTTTACTAGAAAAGCAAACATTTTTCCAGCAATATTTGAGCAGACTCTCACTTATATCTCATTGGCCAGATCCATGTCACATGGTCATCCTTAGCTGCAAGGGAGTCTGGAGAGTGGACTACTTAGCTTTTCCAGGCTCTTTAGTAAAATATGGCAAACAACTATGAGTCTGGGAGAGTCTGTTGGCTAAACAGCCATGTCTGCCATAGAACTTTTTTGTT
Organism: Phacochoerus africanus; assembly: GCF_016906955.1. NCBI lineage: Eukaryota > Metazoa > Chordata > Mammalia > Artiodactyla > Suidae > Phacochoerus > Phacochoerus africanus. The sequence continues at coordinate 72,340,709 of NC_062553.1, forward strand.
CTATTAAAGGATAGTTGATTTACAATGTTGTGCTAATTTCTACCATACTGCAAAGTGACTTAGTTACACATATATATACATTATTTTAAAAAATATTTCTTCCCATTATGGTTTATCCCAGGAGATTGGATAGAGTTCCCTGTGCTATACAATATGACTACATTGCTTATCCATTCTAAACGTAATAGTTTGCATCTACCAACCCCAAAGTCCCCGTCCACCCTTTTCCCTCCCCGCCCACCCTCTTGGCAACCACAAGTCTGTTCTCTGTGTCTGGGAGTCTGTTTCTGTTTTGTAGATAGGTTCGCTGGTGCCATATTTTAGATAACACACATAAATGATATCATATGGTGCTATAGAACTTTTAATCATGGATCCCACATGCAGCAATTCTCCTATTAATACCATAAAGGCATGCACCATGGAGACAAGAACAGTCTTAACCAATCTTCAAGTGTACATGAAGACTTTTTAAGATTGGTTAATTGGTTATTAATTATCTTTGAGGCTAGGCTCAAATCCATTTCTTTTTTTTTTCTTTTTTTTTTTTTTTTTAGGGCCATACCTGCAGTCTATGGAGGTTCCCAGGATAGGGGTGGAATCAGAGCTACAGCTGCTGGCCAACCCCACAGCCACAGCAATGCCAGATCCAAGCCTCATCTGCAACCTACACCATAGCTCACAGCAATGCTGGATCTTTAACCCACTGAGCAAGGCCAGGGATCGAACCGGCATCCTCATGGATACTAATCAGATTCGTTTCTACTGAGCTACAATGGGAACTCCAGACTCAAATCATTTTTTTCAGACATTCATAGAAGTGCCTCTACAAGGAGATCAGAAAGGTGACCCCTAATAGGAAAAAAATTAAAAAGTCTGAGTTATGCAGCATCAACTCCTAAGCCAGTACCTTTAAGAGTACCCACATGAGTATTTCAAAAACAATATCTATCGTTATATGGTCTATTTTCTAGTATATCAAATACATCTATTTTCTCTCTTTTTTTTTTGTCTTTTTCTAGGGCCGCACCAGAGGTATATGGAGGTTCCCAGGCTAGGGGTCTAATCGGAGCTGTTGCTGCCGGCCTATGCCACAGCCATAGCAACACAGGATCCAAGTTGAGTCTGTGACCTACACCACAGCTCAGGGCAACGTCAGATCCTTAACCCACTGAGCAAGGCCAGGGGTCAAACCCGCAACCTCATGGTTCCTAGTCAGATTCATTTCCACTGCGCCATGACAGGAACTCCACGAATATATCTATTTTCTACTATGTTTAATTTTTTTAAGTTGGTTACGACCCACTAAATTAATTTCACTAATGGATTTTGACCTGTAGTTTGAAAAGTACTATCACAAGCAGAGGCCAGAGACATTTTTCTTCTTTCTTTTTTTTGACACGCCCACAGCATGTGTAAGTTCCTGGGCCAGGGATCAAACCTGCACCACAGCAGTGACCTGAGCCACTGCAGTGCTAATGCCAGACTCTTAACCCACTGCACCACAGGGGAACTCCCATAAACAACACTTTTCTAGACAAAGGGAAGAGCAGATTCAATGGCCCTGAGTGTGGAGTTTGTAGAATCTAAGAAGGCCAGCAGGGCTAGAGCCTATGGGGTGGGAAACAGAGTGGGAACTGCCAGCAGAGACCTGTCATGAAGTCTTCAGGCCATGGCAGGAAGTTTGGGATTTACTTTAATTCTTTTTTTTTGTCTGTTTTTAGGGCTGCACCTGTGGTATATGGAGGTTCCCAGGCTAGGGGTCTAATCGGAGCTGCAGCTGCCGGCCTACACCACAGCCACAGCAATGCCAGAGCTGAGCTGTGTCTGCGACCCACATCACAGCTCATGGCAATGCCAGATCCTTAACCCACTGAGCGAGGCCAGGGATCGAACCTGCATCCTCATGGCTACTAGTCGGGTTTGTTATTGCTGAACCACAACGGGAACTCCAGGATTTCCTTTTATTCTAACAGAAGCTCCCAATGGTTATAAGCAGGGAAGCAACATGATATAATCTATTTTCTAAAATAGTTTCCTCTGATCTCATGCACAGACCGAGGATGACTCCAGAATGACTTGATTTTCTCTAAATTTAAAACAAGCCTGAAGTTCCCGTCGTGGCGCAGTAGTTAACAAATCCGACTAGGAACTATGAGGTTGCAGGTTCAATCCCTGGCCTTGCTCAGTGGGAATCTCCATATGTCGCGGGACCCTAGAAAAGGCAAAAAGACAAAAAAAAAAAAAGCCTGGAATGACTTTAAGAGCCTCCGCAGAGGACTCGCTCACTGGCCCCACATTCATTTCACCAAACTCCTTTCCTGGTTCCTCCCCTCACACAAGGGCTCCTGCCCTCTGCGGAGCTCCTCTGAAGACCAGAGTCTCACGGAGATACTGAAGTTTTAAAATTCTCTAACCTAGTTTAAAATATGGCACAAAAGAACCTATATACAGAACAGAAACAGACTCACAGACATAGAGAACAGACCTGTGGTTGTCAAGGGGGAGGAGGAGGGAGTGGGATGGAGGGGAGTGTGGGGTTAATAGATGCGAACTATTACATTTTAGAATGAATAAGCAATGAGATCCTGCTATATAGCAGGGAACTATATCCAGTCTCTTGGGATAGACCATGATGGAAGATAGTATGAGAAAAAGAATGTATATATATATATAGAGAGAGAGAGAGTGGGTAACTTTGTTGTACAGTAGTTGATACAACACTGTAAATCAACTATAATTGAGGTCAAATCGGAGCTACAGCTGCCGGTCTACACCACAGCCACAGCAGTGCCAGATCCAAGCTGTGTCTGCGACCCACACCATAGCTCACGGCAACACTGATCCTTAACCCACTGAGCGAGGCCAGGGATGGAACCGGAAACCTCATGTTTCCTAGTCGGATTTGTTTCCGCTGCGCCATGATGGGAACTCCCATAAAAATTTTAAAAATAAAATTCTAAAAAAAAAAGGGGGGGGGAGTTCCCATTGTGGCTCAGTAGTAACACACCTGACTAGTATTCATGGAGACATGTGTTCGATTCCTGGCCTTGCTCAGTGGGTTAAGGATTCAGCATTGCCATGAGCTGTGGTGTAAGTGGAAGACTCAGCTGGGATCCCGGGTTGCAGGGTAGGCCAGCAGCTGCAGCTGATTCCACCCCAACCCGGGAAGTTCCATATGTCAGGGGTGCAGCCATAAAAAGACACAAATGAAACAAAATGAAATGAAATCTTCCTTCTGTCAAGATCAGTACCTTTATTGTCCTCCCATCACTAAATGTCCCAGCCTCACTGGCCACACGGCCTTGCTGACTGGAGTCTTGCCCACCTGGAGACTTTATTTTCTGATTTACAACGTTGACACCGGGAAGGACATTGCTCCATTCTGGCCACGGGCTCCTTGCCGCATGGAAGCACATCTCCTCTCCCAGTGGGGGTCTCCACGCTGCCAGGACGTCTGTGGTGCTTTCTATTGGGAGCTGCCACCAGTGGGCTAAGTCCTTGTGTCCCACAGACTGAAGAGGAAGCTGGAAGGGAGTGCATCGTGGGAGACGAAAGGTTTCCCCAGGCTTGGGCCTCCTTCTTGGCCAGACCCCAGGAGATGAGTTCCAGCTGCTTTTCTCAGTCTTCCTCCTCTCCTTAACCCCCTCTCTGGCTGGGCCCCCCTCTCTCTCTCCTCTGGCCAGACCCCAAGCCGTCCAAGATGCGGGATGTAAAGCAGGACTGTCAAAAGAGAGGGGTCCGGGGACTGGGCAGCTGCAAGCAGTGGGGGATCCTCGCCACCTCTAGAGACTGGTTCCCCGACTCAGGCTAAAGAGGATGCATGCGGTGCAGTCAATGTTCTCCTTCGGCCAGTTACCCCCTCACCTCCCTCTGGCCCCACCTCCGCATCCCACACTCGAGACTGGCCCCAAGCCTGGGGAGAACATAACATCCAAGCAGATTTCTTTTGTTTACTTGTGGTTTCCAAAATAGGCATTTTTGAGGCCTGGAAGTAAAGATAGTTTTAGGAAGGAAGGAGAGGGAGACAGAGGAAGAAGGAAATTAGAGGCGACTCTGACAAGTGGAGAGCCAGGTGACTCAGTAAATCGTAAAGGCTCAGGGCAGAAGCCCAGATTCACATCAGATCTGGTTTACAATCCTGTCTCTGCCACCAATTCATTATGTGCAGTACGGTTGGCTAGTTCCACCTCCCCAGGCCTCTGTTTCCTTACCTGTAAAATGGGCATATTTGTACCTGCTTTCAAGACTGAAAACTAAATGAGGATTCTTTTTTTTTTTTTTTTTTTTCGTCTTTTTAGGGCTGCACCCGTGGCATATGGAGGTTCCCAGGCTAGGGGTCGAACTGGAGCTGTAGCCGCTGGCCTACACCACAGCCACAGCAACGCCTGATCCAAACCACATTTGTGACCTACATTGCAGCTCATGGCAATGCCAGATCCTTAACCCACTGAGCAAGGCCAGGGATTGAATCCACAACTTCATGGTTCCTAGTCGGATTCGTTTCTGCTGCAGGACAACGGGAACTCCTACTTAATGGGGATTCTTAATGCAGTTACTACCTACCCTGGTAAGAGCTTGATAAATGGTAGCTTTATTTTAATTAAGATAATTCATATAAAAAGAGCATTGGGAGTTCCTGTTGTGGCTCAGTGGGTTAAGAACCCAACATAGTGACTGTGAGAATGCAGGATCCATCCCAGACCTTGTTCAGTGGGCTTAGAATCCAGCATTGCCAAAAGCTGTGGTGTAGGTCACAGATGCAGCTCGGATCTGGTGTTGCTATGGCTGTAGTGCAGGCCAGCGGCTGCCGCTCTGATTTGACCCCTAGCCTGGGAACTTCCATATGCTGTATGTGTGGCCTCATTTAACCAAAAAAAAAAAAAAACAAAAAAAAACAAAACAAACAAACAAACAAAAAAGCATTGGAATAGGAGCTGGCAGGTACTTTTGCTGGAAAGAAAACCAGGAGAGTAACGGTTAGGAGTTTCCAAAAAACAGGCTGTAAGTTTAAGATTGTAAATATTTTTAAAATAGATTTGGTCATTTCCCACAGATTCTGTATCTCTTATCCATCCTGATCTTTGCAAGTGTTGTGGTGGATGAAAGATGAGTAGATATGTTTCTCCCCATTTCACAGCTGAAAAAACTGAGGCCTAGGAGGTGATGATAAGATGATGAATGTTGAAGTACCCGGTGCACTGTAAGACAGTACACTGATTGGGTTTTTTTTTTTCTTTCTTTTTTTGCTGTCACACGAACTGACAAACAATGGGACAGTGTCCAAAACCCAAGCATCATCCATATTTGGTCTTTGCTGCACTGACTCTCTAAAGAGGAAGGAAAACTAGGCAAATGTGTGAAGAGAAACTGTCCCAAGTTTAGGCAGATGGAGGGAGGCCTCAGACAGGAGGTCAGCGATGTACCTGGTTGCATCTCCAAGGCTCTGAGAGCCGTGAGAAAAAGTAAGAACAGGCAGGAAAAGCCGAGGCCAATCCGTGTGCCCAGGCGTAATGTGTGACGTTTGCATCGGCAGTGATGATACATGTAAAAGGGGAGGTAAATATTATCTAAAAACAAAGCAAAATAAGGAGTTCCCGTCGTGGTTCAACGGTAACAAACTCGACCAGTATCCATGAGGACAAGGGTTTGATCCCTAGCCTCGCTCAGTGGGTGAAGGATCCCATGTTGCTGTGAGCTGTGGGTGTAGACCAATAGCTCCAGCTTCAATTCGACCCCTCGTGTAGCCCTAAAAAAAAAGCAAAGGAAATAATAGAGCTATCTCTCCAGTGAAAATCCTTTTATCCTTTTGAAGGCAAGTCAAGCTTAGAAACAAAGAAACCGTTTCCAATGACATAAAAGTAGGGGGTTGCATTGTATAATACTGAAAAATTAAGGGTCTTATTCTTTCCTTTCAAGTCCTGGAAACTGTGACTTGGATTTCAACCAGGAAGACCACAGAGCTGGTGCTGGATCCTCATCAGTGAGTTTGCTAACGAGAACCAAGAGAAGCGAACTGAGTGTGGGTTACTTGTGGAAAATAAACATAAATCAGACTTGCACTGGAAGATACCAAAATTCTGCAGGCTGCACCCTGGTCCTGTATTCTCTTTGGATGTTTTCTGAACACTGCTTGTGTGTGTGTGTGTGTGTGTGTGTGTGTGTGTGTGTGTGTTTCAATCTCAATCTGTTCCTCTAATGAATCCCCCTGAGTCTTCTTTACATAAACTTTTTTTTTTCCTTTTTATTGCTGAACCTGCGGCATATGGAAGTTTCCATGCTAGGGGTCTAACCCGGAGCTGCAGCTGCCAGCTTACACCACAGTCATAGCAGTGCCGAATCTGAGCCGCATCTGTGACCTACCTGCAGCTCCCAGGCAACCCCATGATCACTGACCCACTGAGCAAGGCCAGAGATGGAACTTGCATCCTCATGGACGCTATGCTGGGTTCTTAACCTGCTGGGTCACAACCTGAACTCTTCTTTGTATGAATTTAAAACTGATATTTCCTTTAGGGTAAATGGCTACTGGGATATCTTGCAAACCTCTTAAAGTCAGCATGTCCAGAAATAGAAACCAGACGTCACTATTTCCAACAAACACATCCGCCCCCCTCTATTCCCTTTTCAGGAACAGCTCTCCCATCCACCTCCTGGTCCAAACCGGAAAGCCGGCTGTCCTCCCTGAGTGCTCTTCTACCCACGCTGCTCTGCCTTTAGACCACTAGCAACACTCTTTTTTTTTTTTTTTTGTCTTTTTGCCATTTTCTTGGGCCGCTCCCGCGGCATATGGAGGTTCCCAGGCTAGGGGTTGAATCGGAGCTGTAGCCACCGGCCTAAACTAGAGCCACAGCAACGCCAGATCCGAGCCGCGTCTGCAACCTACACTACAGCTCAGGGCAACGCTGGATCCTGAACCCACTGAACAAGGCCAGGGATCAAACCTGCAACCTCATGGTTCCTAGTGGGATTCGTTAACCACTGAGCCACGACGGGAACTCCAATGCTTCTCAAATCCCTGTGCTTCCCTCTGTCTCTTCTCACCCCATTTGACACAGGCGCCCACCTTCACTCACCTAGATTTGCCCATTGACAGCCAGAAAGGCTTCCGCCTCAGCCACTATGCCCTAGACGCCCTGAGCTTTGCCCCGGTCCAGACCTCAGCAACCCGCATGCGCCCGGTAGGATTCGGCAGCACCCAGCATCACCGGGCTGCCCTGCCCGGCTGCTCCCCGTCCCCTACGGGTTCCCAGAGCGCCAATCCATGCTGAAGGCCAAGAGAGGGGAATGCGTTCAGACCAGCCAAAGAAAAGGGGCTGAGGAGACAAGGAAAGCTATCCTGGTGACCTGACAGATGATCAGGTGGAGTTGCCCAGGTCACCTACCTCCACTCTGCAGCCTCTCGAAATTATAGTCATTTTTAAGGGTACAGTTCAGTGACTTTGATACGTTCCTATGCTTGTGCAGGGAATCAGCACCGTCCACCTCCAGAGCTTTTCAAACTTCCCAAACTGAAACTACACGCGCATTAAACACTAACTTCCCCTTTCTGCCTTCCCCCAGCTCCCAGCAACTCCCATGCTACTCTGTCTCTGAACTTGACTCCTCTGTGTGCTTCGTCTCTAGGTACTTCATATAAGTGGAATCACACTACACTGTTTTGTTGTTTTTTTTTCCCTTGACTTAATTCATAATCCATGTTGCAGCATGTACCAGAATTTCCTCCCTTTTAAAGTTTGAGTAGTATTTCTTTTCTTTTCTTTTTTTTTTTTTTTTTTTTGGTCTTTTCAAGGCCTCACTTGCGGCATATGGAGGTTCCCAGGCTAGGGGTCACATTGGAGCTACAGCTGCTGGCCTACTCCACAGATACAGACACATGGATCCGAGCTGCATCTGCAGCCTACACCACAGCTCACAGCCAGGCTGGATCCTTAACCCACTGAGCAAGGCCAGGGATGGAACCTGGGTCCTCATGGATATTAGTCGGGTTCGTTACCACTGAGCCACGACGGGAACTCCTGAGTAGTATTTCATTGTATGTATATTGCATATTTTGTTTATCCATTCACCTGTCAGTGGACACGGGTTGTTTCCACTCTTTGGCTATTGTGAATAATGCTGCTATGAACGTGGATGTACAAAGATCTATTCAAGTCTATGCTTTCAATTCTTTGGGCTATATGCTCAGAAGTACAGTTCCTGAATCATAGGTGTAATTGTCTTTTAACTTCTTATCTCCCCTCCAAAGACTGTTAAAGCGACAGAGACTCAATCCTGACACAAATATTTGTTGAATAACTGATCATTAACCCAAGTAAAAACAATTTTGTAAGAGACTGAAAGTGACAAAGAAGATAAAGGATGGGGAGGGTGGGAGAGGTTGAGGGCTTTCAAAAGGTTCCCATCCTGGCAAAATTTACAAATCTTTAACCATGATCTTAAGCAGATAAAAGGGTGGGTGTGGGGCTCCCACGGAGGCCTTAGCATTTGCTGTTAAGTTCACAGACTTTGGAGCCAGACTACCTAGACCCATAGCCTAGCTCTGCCACTTGTTTAAAGAATTTCAGGAGTTCCCATCGTGGAGCAGTGGTTGACGAATCCGACTAGGAACCATGAGGTTGCAGGTTTGATCCCTGGCCTTGCTCAGTGGGTTAAGGATACAGCTTTGCCGTGAGCTGTGGTGTAGGTCGCAGACGCGGCTCAGATCCCGCATTGCTGTGGCTCTGGCATAGGCTGGCAGCTACAGCTCCGATTCGACCCCTAGCCTGGGAACCTCCATATGCTGAGGGAGCGGCCCTAAAGGCAAAAAGACAAAAAAAAAAAAAAAAGAAAAAAGAAAAAAGAATTTCAGCGCATTGCTTAACTTTGCCCTGTCAAGTGGGCATAGCAATGGTGAGTTCATAGGCTTGTTGGGAGGTGTAAATGCGTCAACACACACAACTTAGAATAGTGTCTGGCACAAAGCACACGCTGCATAGACTCTGGCATTACTAACAAAATCAGAATTGGATAAAGATTAGCATATGGATTAAGTTTGGGATATCTCAGGAAGATGCTGATTTTTCGGGGGGTGGGGAGGGGATGAGAGTGTCTGCTTTCACATGGCCCATTTGGTTGGGAAAGTAAGCTGACATTCTATCAGGCCTTATTTTCATTTTTATGTATTATTATTATAGATTATTAATATTTCAGCAGTATGGAAAACGAGGTGCAGGGTGTTCGATAACTTGCCCAACATTACATGTTTATCGAGTGCCTGAGCCTAGTTTCAAATCTAATCTCAAGAATGGTCAAGGGGTGAAGCAAAGGGACCCAACATCTCAGTTGCATTCAGAAAAGATCCAGACAGAAAACAAAAGAGTTCCCATAGTGGCGCAGCAGAAACGAATCTGACTAGGAACCATGAGGTTTCAGGTTCGATCCCTGGCTTCCTTCAGTGGGTTTAGGATCCGGCATTGCTGTGAGCTGTGATGTAGGTCACAGATGAGGCTCAGATCTGGCGTTTTTGTTATGGCTTTGGCATAGGCTAGCAGCTACAGTTCCCATTAGACTCCTAGCCTGGGAACCTCTATATGACATGGGCGCAGCCCTAAAAAGACGAAAAACAAAAACAACATCAAAAATAGAAGAGATCCTAGGGTGAATGTGGGGGCTTGCACGGGATGGGGGGTACTTATGAACCTTTCTTATTGGGAGGGGAGCTGCTAACTTCCAGGATGGGTCTGTTACCCAACAGAGCTTTCCTGGGGGACTGACCACCCTCTCTGTCCCAGCCACACCCACCCTAACACTCACGGGCATGTATGTATTGGGACCCTTGCGGCAGAGACAGCTACTTGCTGCCCCTATAGTCATCTTTCCTCCTTCTTGGTAAATGAACTGTGGGGTTGTTTTGTTTTGTTTTGTTTTGTTTTTGTCTTTTTAGGCCCGCACCCTTGGCATATGGAGGTTCCCAGGCTAGGGGTCGAGTCGAAGCTACAGCTACCGGCCTACGGCACAGCTACAGCAACGCAGGATCTAAGCCGCATCTGTGACTTACACCACAGCTCACAGAAACCCTGGATCCTTAACTCACTGAGCAAGGCCAGGGATCGAAGCTGCGTCTTCATGGATGCTAGTCAGATTCGCTTCCACTGAGCCACAAGGGGAACTCCTGAATGGTGATTTTTACCTGGCACCTGATCACCTAGAATAAAGACTACATTTCCCAGCCTCCTTTGGAGCCTGGTATTGCCATGATTATATCTGGTCAAGGCACTATTTTTATTTATTTATTTATTTAGTCTTTTTACCATTTCTTGGGCAGCTCCCGAGGCATATGGAGGTTCCAGGCTAGGGGTCTAATCGGAGCCTGTAGCCCCTGGCCTATGCCACAGCCACAGCAATGTGGGATCCAAGTCGCATCTGCAACCTACATCACAGCTCATGGCAATGCCGGATCCTTAACCCACTGAGCAAGGCCAGGGATCAAACCCGCAACCTCATGGTTCCTAGTCGGATTCGTAACCACTGCACCAGTGGTTAACGGGAACTCCTGGTCAAGGCACTATTAAGGAGTCATTTGCTCTGCCTCCCAGGGGAGAGAACACAGATTCACTTTCCAAAAATGCTTCTTGGCTTTATGCATCTTCCATCATCCTCTTTTAGACATAGGTTGGTAGCCAAGGGACTAACGACTTTATTAGCCTTCTACTTAACATCACTTCCCACCCAGGTGTCCACCATGCTTATTAGGAAGGAAGGCAACTATATAAACCCAATCATTCTAGCCCTGCTGATTGAACAGTGATATGAGCAATTTTTTTTTTTTCTCCTTTTCTAGGGCTGCTTCCATGGTGTACAGAGATTCCCAGGCTAGGGGTCAAATCGGAGCCGCAGCCGCCGGCCTAGGCCAGAGCCACAGCAACACGGGATCTGAGCCGAGTCTGCAACCTACACCACAGGTCACGGCAATGCTGGATCCTTAACCCACTGAGCAAGGCCAGGGGTCAAACTCGCAACCTCATGGTTCCTAGTCAGATTCGTTAACCACTGTGCCACGATGGGAACCCCACGAGCAAAATATTTCTCATAAAACCAAAAAACTGAACAAATGAGGACAATTCTTTTAGCTTTCATCTCTACCTGATTTTCCCCTTAGGAAAGAAAGGCAATTTTTTCTTTTGAGGAGTCCATTGTTATAGTCCACCCTGGAACCACTTGTCAGTTACTGGAATCATTATTCACTTAAAATACAGTGATTCTTTCTTTCATTCAACAACTCTTGTTAATATTTCAAAATAAAAGTTAAAAATAAAAACCACAACACTTATATAGAACTCCTTTGCCCATCATGCTAGACACTTGAGGAATAAAAATGCAGAAACCTCAGCCCCTGACAGTCCAGAGAAAGTACAGCTTGTTGAGAGGAGAAAAATAATACACAGGAAGGAACCAGAGCTTATGATCTAGACGGGGCGGAGATTTTCCTGCTAAGAGCTGTTCAAATACAGGGCAGAGTTTACATATATAAATATAAAGGCTCCATGAAAATAACAAAGTGGCTGCCCACGGGGAGGAAAAAAGGAGGGCCAGTAGGCTGGGCTAGAGGAACAGCCCATCTTACTTAGTGAAAATTCTTGGCTTATTTTAACATCTCCCTTCCTTCTAATGCCTCCCCTTCAGGAAGCCTGCTCCTACCTCCTCCACCCAGCGGCTCCACCTAGTGTTTGGATCCTAAGGCAATTAGTTGTATGGGGGGGAGGGTTGATTAAGTAATTTCTAAAATCCCCTGGTGTTCCCATCATGGCTCAGTGGTTAACGAACCCAACTAGTATCCGTGAGGACACGGGTTTGAGCCCTTGCACTGCTCAGTGGGTTAAGGATCTGGTGTTACTGTGAGCTGCAGTGTAGGTTGCAGGTGGGGCTTGGATCCTACGTGCTACGGCTGTGGTGTAGGCTGGCAGCTACAGCTCTGAGTCATCCCTGGGAACTTCTAAATGCCTCCGGTGCAACCCCAAAAGACACACACACACACACACAAATCCCCAAAGGTTTAATGATCTAAAATTCACAAGAATAAAATCATCCTTTATTTGAGCACCTACTAATACGCCAGATGTTTTGCACTCATTGTCTCATTTGATTCTTACAACAACTGTAAGAGATACATATTTTTTTAAATATCCATTGTACAGATAAAGAAATGCAACCATGGAAAGTTCAGTATCATGGCCTAGTTCACAGGGAAGTGGCGAAAGCCAGGACTGCCAGAATGTAAAACCCATATTCTTTTTCTTTTTTTTTTTTTAGTTTATTTGTGCTCAACTAACACTCACATATGCCTAGATTCATATAATCAGCATGTTGTTAAACCACTCCTTGTACCCCAAAGGTTTTCATATAGCAACAAATAATAGTCTCTGATGAAGTTTTGATTCAGTTATTAGTACAGCAAAAAGGTTGTGGTTTTTGTTGTTGTTGTTGTTGTTGTTGTTTTTGGCTCTGTCCCTTCAGTAAATTGTGATGTGACACATATTTGCCTTTACTCAGCAGTGCTGGTTTTTGGGAAAAGCCCATATTCTAAATGCCTAAGAGTTAAGTACGAATGCCCCCTCTAAATAGCTTCCTCTACCTCTGTCTCAGCATCAGCAGCGCCTACAGCATGCATCCATCCTCCGTGTTGTATAACCATTGATATAAATGTCTTTCCAAGATATGAGTTCCTTGGGAGAGGGAGCATGTCATGACCACCTTTATAACACTCTCTGCTTGGAACATCGAACCTGGCACTGAGCAGGTGCTCAAATGTTTAGTTAATTAATGATCTCAATCACCAGAAACTTAACAATCATAAGCACACTGTATGCTCCCCAAGTGTGCATGAAGATTTTGCACTTTTCTCCTGCTCTGCTCTGCCCTGGTGCTGTTGGAGACTCTGTCTCTGAATATAACATTAGCTCTTTTTCATATTTATTGAGCACTTGCTGAAAGCCAAGTACTGTGGATACATAGTACAAGGATACATAGCTGCTATCCTTCCAGAGTCTATAGTTTATGAGTGAGCGAGACTCATAAACATGAGTTGGCTGCAAAGCAGATGTGATAGGAAGTAAGGCACAGATATAAATATAACATTGCATTGAATTTGAAACCCTTGCTTAGAAGATGCATCCTTATTTTAGGTATTACTAAAAGAAAAAAGCTACTGATAATTAACCCATGTGCACCACTGGTCTCAGGATGCATCCTTAACTCAGAGACAGTAAAGTGTTTTTTATTTTTTAATTTTTTTTATGCTAAGTTCAAATGTATTTTTTGATAATACAAAAAAGTAATCCTTGATAATCAGAATACGTAACAGAAAAGAGCACAGTAGCTTAAATATTAAACATCTGTATGAAATAACTGTTGCAAAGTTTGACAAGAATGCACACTTAGAACAAGCGGTTATTAAAAAACAAAACAAACCAACAAAACAAAAAACCACCACATGATTCTGAAGAACCAATGCTATGTCACCACCAGGAGAGTACCAAGCAAGGCACCATTGGAAAGACAACATACTTGCAAAGTCTCTATAAATAAAGTAAATGCTAATCTGGTCGAAAAACCAGTGTCTTGGGTAAAAATTCTATGAGGATGACATATTCCATCATGGTAAAGCGTTTTTTAAATGCGCCTCTTGAATGCAGGACTGCTGTTACAACTAACAGTGTGGATGAACCCTGAAAACATTACTTTAAAGGAAGCTGGTCACAAAGACCACATACGGTATGATTCCATTTACGTGAAATGTTCTGAATAGCAACTCTATAGAGACAGAAAGTAGATTCGTGGAGAAGATCTGGGAAAAGGGGAGTGGGGTGCAGATTGCTGAGTGATGGCTATAGAGTATGGAATGAAGGGGGGTGATGAAAACAGTCTAGAATTGATTATGGGGACAGTTACACAATTCTGTGACTATCCTAAAAGCTACTGAACTGTATACCTTAAGCAGATGAATTGTATGGTATGTGAATTATATCTCAATATAAAGCTGTATCCATAGAGCTATATCTCAAAATAGCACAACGGGGGGACAGGGGCTGGAGGGAGAGGTTAAGTCAGATGAGAAAGGACCGAGGGAAGCTGTTGGGTGTTGGCATTGACACTTAGGATCAGGCAGGAATCGTGCCAGGCAGAAATAGAAAGCGGAGTGATCCAGGCAGAGGAAACAGCTTAGGCAAAGTCCAAGAGGCCAGGGAACTAGATAAAGTGCACGTCTCAGCTGAGGGAGAGGAGCCACGGGTGGAGGAAAGGCTCGTCGGGAGGGCGTTGGATACTGGATTGTGGTTTTTTCCAACTTGTAAAAGAAGCCTTGAAATTTTCCCCAAGTGCCAACATTTAAAATGTTGGCAACCTGATACCCAAAGAGAACGTGCTATTAAGGCTTTTCTTCTGGCCCCAGGGCACTACTACTGACCTGACAGGCAGTAAAATCCCCTTTGGAATTTGGAGCCAGATGACCAAAGGGTTAGAAAGGCAAAGGGTACTGCCACCGGAAGTGCAGTGTTTAAACAGATGCTGGGAAGAACCGGGGGTTGTGGCAGGGAGCCATGAAATTCCAAAGGTCACTTCAGCAGAGCCAGGAAGACAAAACAAGAAGTCATCAGTGTGCTAGAAGTCATCCCACAGGGGGAATCAGAATCAGAATCTTCCAAAGAGAGTGAGAAGAGAGAACAGAATGAAATCGGGAGCCCTAGTGTGCTGAGTTAAGGGAACGAGACCCGTTGGCATCTCAGGCTGAGGGGAGCCGGCTAATTGCAGCAGGAGCTCCTGGGCCCATAGACAGTGGTCTGGGAGCCGAAGCCTGAATCTGCTTGCCCTGAGCTAAGTGGCATGAGCCTGGGGCCACGGAGACCCCATGGTTCACAGGGGGCACAGCCCGGGTTTGAAAGGCCCCCTCGCTGAGCAAGTCCCCTGAGCCCTGTGGGTAGGGAGCAGTCCTGGGTACCCCCTTCCTGCCCCTCTTTCTGGGGAGGCCACTCCAGGCAGCTCTGCTAATTCAGCCCAGCTCTGAAGAGGGAGGGAAAGGGGTGTGGAAAGGTGGGATAAGGCTGCAGAAAAGGCCTGAAGCCGAGAACCCAAGAGGGGAGCATGGCTCCAGTGAGCACAGAAAATGGTGACACCCACCTGGTCTGTCTACCCTTTAGCTCATCTCTTCCGTTTCCGGAGTGCGGAGCTTCTCTAAGTTTCCCAGGAGCCAATTACTCAATTTAAATCATATAAACAGTACCACCCACCCTTCTCTTCCCCCAAATGCTGACACAGTTCCCAAAAAGGACAGAGTTCCAGGAACTTGGCAAAGCTACTGGGGAGGGTCTAGAGTGTGGCCAGGCCTCCTTCCTCAGAGGACACAGCCTCTGCCTTAGAGTAACAGTGACCAGGCTGCTCGGTGGCGCAGAGCGAGGCCGGCAGGCAAGAAATGTGAGCCTTTGGCAGTGGGGGCTGAATGGAAGTGTTTATTTACCTGGGGTGTAAACCCACCCACGACTACGAAGTGTTGGAAGCCTGTGAACCGCAGTCTGTGCCTGTGAGCACTCCCTGCCCTGGACATTAAGTGTCGACAGACGTCATGCGGTCTGGGTTTTTCCAAACAAAATCTGAAACCCTCTCTCCTTGGTCTGTACCCATGTCCCCTAAAGAGCCGTCACAGGAAGAACCGCCTGGCTGATCCTGCAGATCCGATAAGGCTCTTGCTTTCTTCCTTAAGGTCAACAGAGACCTGTACCCTGCACCCTACCTGGACACCTAGGCTGTGACACCTGGGCTCTGGTTCCAGCCAAAGTCATAAAGGTAGGGCAGGGCAGAGGAATCTCAGTCCAAAAGGGCAAGGGAGTTGGTACGTGTGACTGGAAGTGGGTAGTCCTGTCAAAACCGGCTAAATGCAGGCTTGGAGGATGTCCTGAAATCCACTTGGGCTTCAGCCCCAAACAAAAAGCATAAGGACCTACTTTCTCAGAGAGTCTGGAATCAGTGCAGACATTGGCATGTTTAAAAGCATCCTGGGAGTTCTGGTTGTAGCTCAGCAGTTAATGAGCCTGACTAGCATCCATGAGGACTCGGGTTCAATCCCTGGCCTTGCTCAGTGGGATCCAGCGTTGACATGAGCTGCCGTGCAGGTTGCAGATGAGTCTAGGATCCTGTGTTGCTGTGGCTATGGTGGAGGCCAGCAGCTGTAGCTCTGATTCGACCCCTAGCCTGGGAACTTCCATATGCCGCAAAAGACCAAAAAAAAAAAAAAAAAAATCCTGGACCACACTTCCAGAAACATTGAAAAAAATGGGACAGCTTCACAACTCCTGAAACTCCTTTATCCTTGATGGGCTGCCCACACCTGCCAGGTAGCACCTGTTCAACCTGACAGTGCTCGGATGTTTCCCACACATTCTGGAGAATTCTGGTAGACCCCAAAAGATGGACCCTCTTTCCTCTTCCCAATCACAGCATGTTCGCTTGTGCAATTCCCTCCCCTGCAGCGTCAGCCCCTCTGTCTCCACCTATCATAACCTATCAGCAACCTGACCTCTCAGAGTTTCCTTGTGGTGCAGTGTGTTAAGGATCCAGTGTCTTCACTGCCTTCGTCACTGCTGTGACATGGGTTCGATCTCTGGCCATAACTCCATTCTCCCTCTGTACTGTTTACATGATACTGACCTTGTTGATTTATTCATTGTGGTCATTGTGCACAGACCTATTCTCCTTGGTAGACTGAGCTCCTGGATGTCAGGCAGAGGCCAAACATTGCATTATCCATACTACCTGTTTTTTGGACATACATAGTACAAAGGAAAGCAACCCCCTAGAACTTGGAGATAAGACAAATCAGGTTACCTCTTCAGTGGAATCTGTTGGTTTTGCTTACCTGGAATCCACCCACCTTCTTCTGGTAACAGCATCATCATATTCCACTCAGTCTCAATTCATGTACAGAAATGAGACCTCAGGAGTGGTCATGGCACCAAGGTCTAGACAATCCATGTATTCTATCTCCAGATACCACGATTGGTGCATTGATGCATCCACAACCCAAGCCAGGCCAAAGAGTTTTAACTATAGGAACTGAAAAGAGGGAAGCTCTTTTTCAATTGGACTTAGAGGGGGGATGTGTGCCTGGAACTCTTAGGGGCCACTGGCAACAGCCTACTTGAGTGAAGCCAACACGGGGTAGAGCAGATCCAAAGGACTAGGTTGATGACATTGAATCCTTGGATCCAGATGCACCAGAAACTTTGAAATTACATAAACCAACAAATTCTGAGTTGGGTTTTCCATTCCTTATAATTCAAAGAACACTGTCTAACGCACCCTTTGAAATTTCAGTCAGTATAATCCACATACTCAAAGTGAATGTGATTAGCTATCGTCCTGCCTAAAAGTGATGGAAGAGTTTGACTCTGCTCCTGACTTCAATGAATGAAAAGTGCATATTTCTAAGGAGTTGTAACTAGAATATCATGGTTGATTTAGTAAGAGGTAGAACATAATGAATTATATAATGGCCCAAATTGTGATCTGTTGTGCGAACAGAAGAAAGGCAAGTAGACTGGAGCATGGAACCCAAAAGTCAGAAATCAGTGTTGCTGTCTATCCTGTGCCCATTATTCTACATATTGATCTTGTTGATTTTTAAGAACTCTTTGTATATTATGGATATTAACCCTTTGTACATTCTGCATCATGGTACAACTACTTCCTCTGGTCTGTTATTTGTCTCTTATCTTCATTTATAAATTATTTTGTCATGCAAAACATATCTTTGTGCAATTAAATCTGTAATTCTTTTCTTAAAAAAAAAAAAGAAATCAGCATTGTCTATTTAAGCTCAGATAAGAAAGAAAGGTGCCCTGGCTTACAGACGTCGAGTACTTCTGGTAGATCTATACTTCTTGTGGCTCAAACAACCACAGCCTCTTGTTGGAATTTCAGTGTTCAACAAACAATTTTGTGATGGTAACTTCCCCTTAAAACAGTGTCCAGGGAGAAAATATGCTTATCCCATGAATATCAAAGCTGCACAATGGTTTGAGATTTCCCTATAAACAAATAAATTAACTTTTGATTTTATATACCAGGCTCCCTAAGCTTGGTTAATTTGAGCTTTCTTCTTGTGCTATGAGAACAAAATTAAATTTCTGGCCCAGAAAACTAACAATCAGATCCCAGAGGATGCTGAGTTCATCCTGCAAGCCCTTTTTGTCCGCAAGTGTTCTAGTGCCTGTAATGTATTTTAAAACATTTCAGCATTTACAATATAATATCACACGTGTGTTTCTCAGGTTAAGTCAAAACCCTGGGACTGACCAAGAAAGCTCCATGAAGCAGCAGGCAGCTAACATTTCATCAGAAAGTGCCTGGCTCCAAGCCAATCTCTGCATTATCACACCTCCACCAACAACCAGTAAGTTTCCAGTAAGTACAGTCAGTATCAGAAGTGGGTTTTTATTGGGAAGCTAGTGACATTTTATTTATTTATTTTTGTTTTTTTAGGGCCGCACCTGCAGCATATGGAGGTTCCCAGGCCAGGCTAGGGGTCCAATTGGACGAATTGGCGCTGTAGCCACTAGTCATAGCCACAGCCACAGCAACAAGGAATCCAAGCCACGTATGTGACCTACACCACAACTCACGGCAACACCGAATCCTTAACCCACTGAGCAAGGCCAGGGACTGAACCCGAGTCCTCATGGATACTAGTCGGGTTTGTTAACCACTGAGCCATGACAGGAACTCTGGAAGCTAGTGACATTTTAATGCATGACTGATATTAGAAAATGGGTTTTTGGTGATGAAATTAAAGGAATTCAAGATAGAGTGGCTAGAAAATATCGTAAAGGTAATTCCTAACAAGGCGTAAAAAGCTGGTGGGGCCTGGAGCCCAAATCTTTAGTGATAGTGACTGAGGCTTGCTCACTGACCAGGGGTTTCTGATAGTCTGATGCCCACTAGAAGCCATAGACGCTTCCTGGAAAAAACCTCTCATGTGGAGTCTGGTGGAAGAACCTCAGCGGGCTGAGATCTAGGATTTATTCTCCCAGAACAGTTGCATGAACTCTGTTGTGCCTGCTGACTAGTGAATATTTATCTACTAATATTTCTATTTTTTTCTGCTTTTTAGGGCCTCACCTGAGGCACATGGAGGTTCCCAGGCTAGAGGTCGAATTGGAGCTGTAGCCACCAGTTACATAGCTCATGGCAATGTTGGATCCTTAATCCACTGAGCAAGGCCAGGGATCGAACCCGCAACCTCAGGGATATTAGTGGGATTCATAACCTGCTGAGCCACAGCAGGAACTTCTATCTACTAATGTCCGTCTATGTGCAGGACTTGGTCTGAAACTTGCTTTCATGATAACCTGGTAGTGAAGCATGGGGAGGTAACCTATCTTTACTTTTCTGAAAACTTCTTTGGGGGCTACCAACAAGAACCTAAAAACTTGCTTGACCAAAGTGCCCTATTTCAGATTTCACCACCAGGCTATAATCCCCATGTCATACCATGACCACAGTACCCTCCGGCCTTTCATGTTATAAGTTAATGGTTGGTACATAGAAAGGCCCTTAGCAAACAATGGTTAATAAATTTGATGAGCAAATAAACCAATAGATGATTTAAGTGAATGAATGGATGGAACTGCAAAGTAGCAGGATGATCATTCCAGTAGTAGAATGAAGCCCTACTCTCAAATTTCTTTTTTTTTTTTTTTTTTTCCTGTCTTTTGTCCTTTTAGGGCTGCACCCATGGCATGTGGAGGTTCCCAGGCTAGGGGTCTAATCAGAGCTGTTGTTGCCAGCCTACACCACAGCCCCAGCTACGCCAGATCCAAGCCATGTCTGCAACCTACACCACAGCTCACGGCAACGCCAGATCCTTAACCCACTGAGCAAGGCCAGGGATTGAACCTGCAACCTCATGATTCCTAGTCAGATTCGTTTCTGATGTGCCACAATGGGAACTCCCTTTTCTGGACTTTTTTTTCAAGTATTTTTGATCCACCATTGGCTGACTGTAGCACAGAATATTTCTATAGTATTCTGTAAAACCCAAAGGGCCAAACAGGATGTGTTTCATGGAGACTGACTGCAGTTGATGTGAGTCTAATAGTCATAATAATAAAAATAGCTAATAATATTAAGTATCTACTCGAGGCCAGGCATTATCCAAGTGCTTTGTAAGTGCTAGGTCATTGTTTCACACAATATCCTTATAAAAGCAGCTTTAGTATTTCCATCTGACCATTGAAAATTCCAAGAAGTGACCTTGTCCAAGGTCACGAGGCTCATGAATTCCAGGGCCTGTGCAGCCCCAAGCCCACCCCCTGGTCATCATGGTTGTGGAATCTCTGGCTATGAGATGTGCACCAGAACACCACTCCAGACCCTAGATCAACCACTGTCCTCCGTCTTAAGGAGTTAGTCAATCCCTGCCCAAATTCTCTGAGGATTTAAAGTGCCTGCCCACAAGATAATATGAGAAAAAGAACGTATATCTATGTATAACTGTGTCACTTTGCTGTATAGCAAAAATTGACAGAACACTAAATCAAATATGAAAATTTTTAAAAAATGAAAAAATGAAAATAAAGATTATATACATATGTGTGTGTGACTGAGTCACTTTGCTGTACAGCAGAAATTGACAGAATATTGCAAATCAACTACAATAAAAAAAAATTTTTTTCTTTAAAGAAAAAAAAGGGGGCTTCCGGTTGTGGCACAGTGGAAACGAATCCAACTAGGAACCATGAGGCTGTGGATTTGATCCCTGGCCTCCTCGCTCAGTGGGTTAAGGACCCAGCATTGCCGTCAGCTGTGGTATAGGTTGCAGACGCAGCTCGGATCTGGCGTTGCTGTGGCTCTGGTGTAGGCTGGCGGCTGCAGCTCCAATTACACCCCCTAGCCTGGGAACCTCCATATACTGTGGAGGTGGCCCTAAAAAGCAAAAAAAAAAAAAAAAAAGAGCAACCTTCATAGACTCTGCCAAGACACCTGTCTGCATGATTTTTAAATGCTGATAATTTGGGGATCCCTCAGGACCCCCAAGGTTCAAAGAGAAGTTCAACTATCCTATCAGAAAAAAACCAACCTTACCTCAAACACTGATGGCTTTTTTTCCCCTCCTAGATTGCTGGGAACTGATTTGGAAAGCTAACAATGCCACACTTTCTGAAGGGCGGTATGTAGGAAACAGATGTTGAAATGCAGCTTGGGTTCATGTTCTTTTGTGATGCATCATTTCTTGGCTCACTTCTCTGCCTCAAGTGCTGCCACCCAGCTGATGGCTGGTGGGGACCAAGTCCCCACAAAGCAAAAGAGGACAAAGCCTTCTGAAAAGGGCATGTGAGGAGACCACCCCCAGCTTCACCAGGCAGCAGGCAGAGGCCCTTAGGAGAAGCCAGCCTCCGCCATCCGTGTGTCACTGGCTGCCAGTCTTGCTGGCGGAGAGCCCCAAGCCTTGTGCCAGGGCTTTCAGCATGATGGATGGTGGCGGGCGGGTGGGCCCACTGTACAGGCATGACCCGAGACTGTCCAAGGCTTGGCTCAGACTCCAGGGCCCATAGAAAGAAGGAAATTGGATGGAAAAGTCACTACCAGTATTTCAGAACTGGGATGCTCTCTTCCTAATTGATCGGAAATGCAGGAGATGAGCTGTTCCCTCCCATCTGCCAGTTGACCCAGGAAGCTCTCCTGCTTCCAGCAGCCGCTTTTAGCTGCTCTGCGACTGCTGCACACACATCTCTCTCCAGACACACCATGAGGTCAACTCTTTAACTCTTGCCCAGAATTATGGGAGGAGGGAATAAGGTCAGGGGCTAGGAGGGTCGTGGCAAAGAGGACTGTTTCACCAGGGTTTGTTTCTTTGCCTTTATCTTTTTCTTTTTGAAGTTGATTGATTTCCTATGTTGAATTTCAACAAACCACCAAGAGACTTTTGAACTGTATGTATGAACTTTATGGCTATATCCATTAATAGTCCCTTTCTTGTTTTGTTTTGTTTTCTAGAGCCACCCCCACAGCATATGGAGGTTCCCAGGCTAGGGGTCTAATTGGAGCTACAGCTGACAGCCCACACCACAGCCACAGCAATGTGGGATCTGAGCCACGTCTTCGACCTACACCACAGCTCACGGCAACACTGGATCCTCAACCCACTGAATGAGGCCAAGGGATGGAACCCCCAACCTCATGGTTACTAGTCGGGTTCATTAACCACTGAGTCATGACGGGAACTCCCTTTTTTTTTTTTTTTTTGCATTCATTTCTAGTACTAGTAACTTGTATTCTCTCCTTCAGTCCAGCTAGAGGTTTATCAACTGTATGAATTTAATCCTTCCAATAAACGAACATTTGTATAACTTGATTTTTGTTCTTTTTCCTTTTCTCTTTTTTTTAGAGCCACACCTGCGTCCTATGGAAGTTCCCAGGCTCGGGGTCAAACTGGAGGCACAGCTGCTGGCCTACACCTCAGCCACAGTAACGCCAGATCCTAAACCCACTGAGGAAGGCCAGGGATTGAACGCAAATCCTCATGGATACTAGTTGGGTTCGTTACCTCTGAGCCACAACGGGAACTCCAGATTTTTTCTATTTTTGCCCAATTTTTGTTTCATTGATTTCTGCTCATATCTTTATGATTTCCTACCTACTTTTAGAATTTTCTTTGTGTCTAATATAAGCATTTAATAGTATAAATTTCCCTCTAAGCACTGCTTTAACTGAATCCCACAAATTCTAATATTTGTACTTGCATTATCATTCAGTTTGAAATTTTTCTAACTTCTCATAATTTCTTCTTTGTCCCATTGGTTGCTTAGAAATGTGTTTAATTTCCAAATATTTGGAGATTTTACAGATATGCTTTTCTCATATAATTACATTAACATAAAAAATACTCATTTTTAACTTACTGAGACAGTTTATAACCTAGCATGTTGTCTCTCTTAGTGTACTTTAAAAGAATATGTATTTGCCACTGCTGGCTGTAATATTTTATCTATGCCAATCAGGTCATATTGAGAGTGTTTTCAAATCTATATCCTTATGTTTGTCTACCTACTTATTTTATGAATTACTGAGGGAGGAGTATTAAAATTTCTTACTATAATTGTGGATTTGTCTATTTTTCCTTTTAATCCTGTCATTTTTTACTTCATGTAGTTTGAAGCTCTGTTACTGAGTACATAAATATTTAGAATTGTTTGTCTTCATAATGAATTCATCCTTTTATCATTATAAAATATCCCTCTGTCATTGATAATGGTCCTTGTCCTGAGGTTCAAATATAGCCTCAATATAGCTTAATTTTGATTAATATTCGCATGGTATATTTTATTTCATTCTTTTATTTTTAAACTCTGTCCTTATATTTAGAGTGTTTCTTTTATTTTTTCTTATTTTTTAAATTTTTTTATTTTTGCCTTTTCTACAGCCACACCCATGGCATATAAGGTTCCCAGGCTAGGGAACTAAAATCAGAGCTGTAGCCACCAGTCACAGCAACGCAGTATCCTTAACCCACTGAGTGAGGCCAGGGATCGAACCCACAACCTCATGGTTCCTAGTCAGATTTGTTAACCACTGAACCATGACAGGAACTCCTATAGTGTTGCTTTTAGACAAACTATATGAATCCTATCTTCTTCCAGAATAACAATCTCTGCTTTTTTTTGGGAGGGGGGGCGCACCCACGGCATATGGAGGTTCCCAGGCTAGGAGTCTAATCAGAGCTACAGCTGCCAGCCTACACCAGAGTCACAGCCACGCCAGATCCGAGCGGAGTCTGTGACCTACACCACAGCTCACAGCAATGCCAGATCCTTAACCCACTGAGCAAGGCCAGGGATCAAACCTGAGTCCCCATGGATACTAATAGGGTTAGTTAACTGCTAAGACACAATGGGAACTCCTAACAATCTCTGCTTTTAATTGATGTGTTTATATATTTATTTGTTCCTTTTTAGGATGGCACCTGCGGCATATAGAAGTTCCCAGGCTAGGGTCGGAATTGGAGCTGCAGCTGCTGGCCTATGACACAGCCATGGCAATCCCAGATCCAGGCCTCATCCTCAACCTGCACCATAGCTTACAACAATGCCGAATCCTTAACCCTCTGAGCAAGGCCAGGGATAGAACTCACAGCCTCATGGGTGTTAGTCGGGTTCTTAACTGACTAAGCCACAGTAAGAACTCCATATTTTCTGGCTCTTTTTATTTCTGAGATTCAGTTTGAATTTTTTTTTTTTTTTTTGGCTACATCTTCAAGTTCTTTCTTTTCTCCTTTCTTTCTGTGCAATCACATGCTAAGCCCATTCTACGAATTAAGTATTTCTGATTTTTAGGCCTACAAATTACATTTGATTGTTTTTATTATAATTTTCCATGTTTCTCATTGAAATCATTGAAGCTTTCTTTAAATCCTTAAACATATTTACAATAGCTCTCTTAAAATCCTTGTCTGCTAATTTCATTTCAGTCATTTATGTATCTGTTTCTACTGTTGGTTGCCTTTTATTTTCCTGGCTAAGGATCATATCTTCATGTTTTCCCACATGTCTGGTAATCTTTTTAACATATTTTGGACATTTGAGGGTCCTGTTGTTGAGTGTCTGATGGTTTTTTTTGTTTTTTTTTTTTTTTTTTCGGTCTTTTTGTCTTTTACTGCCAAGGCCACGGCATATGAAAGTAGGGGTCCAGTGGGAGTTACAGCTGCCAGCCTACATCACAGCCACAGCAACACAGGATCCAAGCCATGTCTGTGACCTGCACCACAGCTCATGGCAACACCGGATCCTTAACCCACTGAGTGAGGACAGGGATCAAACCTGAGTCCTCATGGATGCTAGTCGTGTTTGCTCACCACTGAGCCACAACAGGAACTCTGAGTGTCTGGATTTTTGTTGTTTTCTCTTAGAAGGCACTGAGCTTTCTTCTTATAGGCAGTTAATTTAGTTGGGGATCGGCTTTTGAAGTCTTCTTGAGGTTTATTTTCAAGCTTTTCTTGGAAGGATCTAAAGTATCCTTTATTTTAGGATTACTTTAGCCTTACTCTCAAGCTGTGGCTTCTTTGCAGTCTAATGAACGGCTGGTTGCAACTAGAAGGTCTCTCCAGCCTCTGCAAGCAGCCATTAGTGTTCAGTTTGCAGGTCCCTGAGTTTTCCTTTCTATGATAATTGTTCTACGTGCCCTACTTATGGAATCTCACCTCACAGATGTACAGCGTAATATATGTCCAAAGACTTACGGGAAAGGAGTTCCCACTGTGGCTCAGCAGGTTAAGGGTCCAACATAGTATCCATGAAAATAGAGGTTCAATCCCTGGCCTCGCTCAGTGGGTTAAGGATCCCACGTTGCTGTGGCAGTGGCTGTGGCTGTAGTGTAGGCCGGCAGCTGCAGATCCGATTCAACTCTAGCCTGGGAACGTCCATATGCCACAGGTGCAGCTCTAAAAAGAAAAAAAAAAAAAAGACTTAAGGGGATCCTTTGTATACTTAGAGAGTCCTTTTTTCTGTAAATCTTTTGGTCTGGGAACTTGCCCCACCAATTCCAGGTCCTCAGCCGCCACATACTCTGACCTCTGTCTGTCTCATTTCAGTCATGTCCTTCTTGCCACCTCTCTCCCTATACAATGGTTCAGAAAGCCTGGGAAATCCAAGGAAATCCGAGAACCACGCTGGTTCTTTTCTCTCAGGGGTCAAAGTTCTGCGTACCTGTTGTTCACTGTATGAAGACAGTTGTTTTTTATATTTTGTCCAGTTTTCTAGTTATTTACTGCAGAGGCTAATCAATCCCCAGTTATTCTATCATGACCACAGCAGAAGTCAGACTTGGGTTTTATTAAACTAACATTTACTGAGCCTCACTCCCTATTCGATATCATGTTAAGAGCTTCATCTGCATTATCTAATCTTCATATAAACCCCATAAAGTAGGTAGCATTTTTTTCTTGTTACAGACATAAATCTAAAGCTTAAGAAGGCTAAGAAATTTGCCCCAGGTCATGCAGCCAGTAAGTCATGAACCAGGACTCAGACCTATGGGACTCTCTGTCCTTCTTCTAAAAGGCTCTCCTTTTTTTAAACTTTTCTTTTTTTTTTTTTTGCTGATGATAAAAACATTACATGCTTATTAAGTGGGTGTTTGAAAATAATTAGAAATATAAGAGGAAAAATCTACAGTTTCTATATTTGCACCACCCAGGGATAGCCACTGTTAACATTATATATATATATTTTTTTCAGTATATAAAATGAACAGAAAGGTCTGTTTTATGAGAATCCTATGGAATCCTACCATATATCAATACATACTGTTTGATAATCTGCCTTTTCTCCTTAATAATACCTTACAAGCATTTTCCATTAGATGTAAACATTCTTTGAGAACAATTTTTAGTTTCTATTATCGCGAGTTTCAGTCATACCCCAAGGTATAGAGAATACCATAACTAGCACCTACATGGAACCCTCACTTTAAAATTATTAACATTTTTCAATATTTGAATACAATTTTTAATGGCTACTTCATATTCTAACACATAGATAGAGCATTGTTAATTTAACCAGTCCTGTTGTTAGACATTTGTATTCTTTTTCCTTACTGTAAACAACACTGCAGAGATCTTTCTGAATACGTCTTTGTGCAAATATAAGATTATTTCCTCGGGATAAATTCTTGAAAATAAAATTACTTGATTAAAGAGGATGAACATGTTAAGACTTTTGAAACATGTTGCCAAAATGCATATTAGAAAGTTTGTATGGAGTTTCCATCGTGGCGCATAGGAAACGAATCCAACCAGGAACCATGAGGTTGTGGGTTTGATCCCAGGCCTCGCCGAGTGGGTTAGGGATCCAGTGTTGCCATGAGCTGTGGTGTAGGTTGCAGACGTGGCTCGGATCTGGCGTTGCTGTGGCTCTGGTGTAGGCCGGCGGCTACAGCTGTGATTAGACCCTAGCCTGGGAATCTCCACATGCTGCGGGCGCAGCCCTAAAAAGACAAAAGGCAAAAAAAAAGAAAAAAAAAGTTTGTATTAATTTGCATTACTTCCTCCCAATAACAGTTTCTGAGTGCTATTTCACCACACTCTCAAATAACTAAGCATTAATCTTTAAATACGCATTTGCCACGTGGACAGGTTGACTGATGCACTGGTATTCTCTATGACCACAATTCCCGTCCCTCAAATTAGCTACAGAGAGACTAGCATATCAATCATATTTGCTTTGGGCTGACATCAAAATGGTCACTAGAGACTAGAGAACCAACACTTTTCTTTGTTCCATATTTTTCCCCTATCAAAAAATACACCCTACTTACTGCATACATGTGGTCCTGATGACTGGCATTTGTACCCACTTAGAGAAGCAAGAATCCCTTATTTTGGCAGCAACAGAGGACAGCTGATGAGCCACAGATCCTGGCAAAAGTGGCACTATCCCCCTGTCTGGGACTAGACCAAAGCATTGGGTCCTGGCTAACACTCTGCCCAGATTTGCATGCCTTCCTGTTTTCTTGGCCTGCATCCAGACTCACACATCAAATCTCCAGAAGTTGGCTCCAACACAGCGGACAAATATGTTTCGATGGGCGCAGGGAAGTTCAGAACACAAGGGCGGCTTATGAGAGAGAACCATTCTGAAAGAACTGAAACACCCCTCAAATCTCTTCACCCCCTCCTCTCTGGCCTTGGCAATCAAGACGAAGATCTGAGAGGATGCCAGGGTAAGTCTCACAACGGAAACTGGGCTCCAGACAGCAAGGGCAGGGAAATATACAGAAGCTAAGCTCAAACATGGGGCTAGGTTATGTGACTTTCAAACTTGCATTCTCAGTGAAAAGTAAGCTCCATCAGGACAGAATTTTGTCTTTTTGGTTCACAGATTTACCCCAAAGATAAGAAACACATAATGCCTGACGCATTGTAGGCGCTCGATAAATATTTGTTGAATGGATCATTAAATGGAAAGAAAGAATTGGGAAAACTATACATTCAACAATGATATATTAAAGATATACATACATGTGTGTGTATATACATATATGTGCACATACGCATGTATACACACATGCAACCATACACATATAGTGTGCTATGTACAATATACATATCTGCATGTACACAAATGTGTAATATGCATAGGCACGCAATATATGTATATACATATGGGCATATACATGTGTGGGTGTGTACACATATATACATATGTATACATACATGTTTGTGTGTCTGTACACATAGACATATAGCTGAATTAGGACTCAGCCAAGACTCAAGGAAGGATTAGACAACAAACTTTCTGCCTGGAGAAGCTAACATATACACATGATAAAAACCTGAGTCCTGGCATTCCCATCATGGCTCAGTGGTTACGAATCTGACTGGGAAGGGTGAGATTGCGGGTTCGATCCCTGGCCTCACTCAGGGGATTAAGGATCCCTCATGGCTGTGAGCTGTGGTGTAGGTTGCAGACGTGGCTCGGATCCCGCATTGCTGTGGCTCTGGGGTAGGCTGACGGCTGCAGCTCCAATTAGACCCCTAGCCTGGGAACCTCCATATGCCATGGCAGCAGCCCAAGAAAAGGTAAAAAGCCAAAAAGAAAAAAGAAAAAACCTGAGTCCTGAACTGTGCAGACAGCAAGTACTCCTGAAGTTCAGCAGAGGGAGAAACCCTTATCTCTTAAACGATGAGGGAAAGCCATAGAAAGGAGGTTGATTTGGGACCACGTCTTGAAGGATGGTATATTAGTTTCCTGGGGCTGCGATAACAAATTCCCACAAACTGGGAGACTTAAAACAACAGAAATTTACTTCTCTCTCAGTTCTAGAGTCCAGAACTCTGAAGGAGAGTCCTTTCCTGCCCCTTCCTAGTTCCGGGGGCTCCTTCACTGTGACAGCTCGCGCCAGTCTCTGCCTCCTGCTTCACATGGCCTTTCTCCCTATGCTACTCTGTGTCTTTTTCTGTCTTTTATAAGGACACCGCTCATTGGATTTAGGACCCACCCTAACCCAGTATGATCTCATTTCAAGGCTTATCTTAATTACATCGGCAAAGACCCCATTTCCCAATAAGATCACACCCTGAGGTTCCATGACCTGAGTTTTTGGGTGACACTATTCAACCCACTCCAAATGGGTAGAACACAGTAATGACAAAAAATCTCTAAACTCAAATGGTATTTGAGACCAGGATTCCCCTAAACCAATATTCAGCCAAAGACATAAAACTTTCTGAAGCCAGACTATAGAGCAAGCCCTGATGAATACACAGGAAAAGAGAGAACTTCAAAATCGTAGGGTTCCCAATAGACATCTAATTTTCTGAACTGAATTTTCAAAAACTGAAAATAATTTAAGAAGCACATCGAATGCATAAAATGAGAAATCTTGCTTCAAAATTATATATGAGCTTACAATGAGCTACTTACTATTTAGGAAGATCTAACAATTAAAAGCTGGAAGTCTGATTTAGATTCCTGGTTTCTTAACTTACTTGCTCTGTGATTGGGAGCATATTACGGCCTCGTTTTTCCTCCATCAGTAAAAAAAAAAAAAAAAAAAAAGGGATCACAATACCTCCTGCCTTTTGGGGTTTCCTAAAGAGAACCTCGGTTTTCTTCCTGTATTTCTCCTTTACTCCCATACTAATGCTATACTCAGAACACTTCTGGTACCAGGAGTTCCTGTTGTGGTGCAGCGGAAAAGAATCCGACTAGGAACCATGAGGTTGCGGGTTTGAATCCTGGCCTCGCTCAGTGGGTTAAGGATCCAGTGTTGCTGTGAGCTGTGGTGTAGGTTGCAGATGAGGCTCGGATCTGGTGTTGCTGTGGCTGTGGTGTAGGCTGGCAGCTGTAGCTCCGATTCGACCCCTCTATATGGAAACCTCTATATGCTGCAGGAGTGGCCCTAGAAAAGACAAAAAAAAAAAAAAGAGGAGTTCCTGTCATGGCGCAGTGGTTAACGAATCCGACTAGGAACCATGAGGTTGCGGGTTTGATCCCTGGCCTTGCTCAATGGGTTAAGGATCCGGCGTTGCCATGAGCTGTGGTGTAGGTTGCAGACGTGCCTCGGATCTGGTGTTGCTATAGCTGTGGTGTAGGCCGGCAGCTACAGCTCCGATTTGACTCCTAGCCTGGGAACCTCCATATGCCACAGGAGCAGCCCTAGAAAAGGCAAAAAGACAAAAAAAAAAAAAAAAGGAGAGAGAGAATCCAAATAGTACCCATGAGGATGCAGGTTCGATTCCTGGCCTCACCCAGTGGGTTAAGGTTATGGCGTTACCATGAGCTGCGATGTGTATGTTAGAGACTCAGCTCGGCTCTGGTGTGGCTGTGGTGTAGGCCACCAGCTACAGTTCTAATTCAACTCCTAGCTCGGAAAATTCCATATGCCGTGGGTGCAGCCCTAAAAATATATATATATAAAAAGAAGATGTGATAAAGGAAATTATAAAAGATGAACCAGTATATTACAAAAGGTGAACAGCCAAAAGGAAGAGCTGCACAGGGCAAAGTATGTGGATGCTTCCATGGCCTCTCCAGGTGTGCCCCTCCCCCAGCACCTCCACATGTTCACCAACCTGGAAGCTCCTCTTGGGAATTTTTTTTTTTTTTTTTTTGTCTTTTTGGCATTTCTTGGGCCACTCCCACGGCATATGGAGGTTCCCAGGCTAGGGGTTGAATCGGAGCTGTAGCCACTGGCCTACGCCAGAGCCACAGCAACGTGGGATCTGAGCCGCGTCTGCCACCTACACCACAGCTCACGGCAACGCCGGATCGTTAACCCACTGAGCAAGGGCAGGGACCGAACCCGCAACCTCATGGTTCCTAGTCGGATTCGTTAACCACTGCGCCACGACGAGAACTCCTCCTCTTGGGATTTTTATGGAGGCTCCATTGATGAGGCATGATTGATCAACCCATTTCCAGCCTCTCTCCCTTCTCTGGAGAATGGAGAGTGAGGCTGAAAATTCCAAGCCTCTCATCACAGCCTGATCTTTCTGGTGACCAGCCCCCATGCAGGAGGCCATTCAGAGTCACTCACTGAACAAAAGCCATTGCTATCACCCAGGAAATTCCAAGGGACTTAAGAACTGGGGTCAAAGACCATACGTTAGAACAAAAGATGCTCCTAGTGTTCTGAGTTCTTATCACTTAGGAAATGTCGATGGATTTAGGAGCTTTGTGCCAGGAACCAGAGACAGAGACCAATATATGCATTTTCAAATATTTTACAGGTTGGTATAAAGATAAAAAGAGATATTGCATGTAGAGTGCTTTCTCTAGGAGCTGACACATGGAAATTGCTCAAAAAATGTTAATTCAGGCATTTGCATCGTGGCTCAGTGGAAACGAATCTGACTAGCATCCATGAGGAAGCAGGTTCGATCCTTGGCCTGGCTCATTGGGTTAAGGATCCTGTGTTGCTATGAGCTGTGGTGTAGGTTGCAGACATTGCTCAGATCTGGTGTTGCTGTAATTTGAACCCTAGCCTGGGAAACTCCATATGCCGAGGGCACAGCCCTAAAAAGACCGGAAAAAAAAAAGCTAATTCATTACTTTAAGATGCTATTCTCAGTGGAGAACAAAGTTGATGAGAGGATGGAGAGAGTTTTGAAGCTAGAGACTGAGGATAAGAGCCAAGCAAGAAACTGTTTCCATTTGAGAAAAAAAAAAAAATATATATATATATATATTTTTTTTTTTTTTTCCAAAGCCTGGCCTTTATTCCTACTAACTGCAATATCTAGAGTGACAGTTCTCAGAAGGTAGTTTGGGGACATCTAGGAATTCCCCAAAGCCCTTTGAGGGAGTCTATGAGCCTTTATCATTGTCATTCCCTCTTGAGGTTGCTGTGGAGTTTCCTCCTGCCGACTTCCTGAATGTGGAGTCACAACTGATGGAACCAGAAGCAGGAATGAGAATCCAGTTTTCTCTTATTAAGCCAGACATGAAAGATACTTGCAAAGAATGTCAAACAAGGACACTTCTGTTAGGGAACTGTTGACAGAAACCACCCACCTTGGCCACGCATGATAATAGTCTCCTGCAAGAGTTGTCTCACAACAGGAAGCCCTGATAAGGAACTTCGTGCTGCCCTGAAAACAAACCAGGAGAATTTGAGAGGAGCCAACAGGAGGAAGGAGACAACCAACCTCCCAGAATCCTTGGCGGTGGACTCCATCTTGGCTGAGAGGTGCGGGCGCCACCAAGAAGGACCCTGAGCCAGACCAAGTACGGGCCAAGCAAGATGACTGGCCAGAGACAACCCAGAAACTAACCCCATTCCCGTAAAGCCTGAGACTGAGCCACTTGGCAGAGCAGGTCTCCAAGGTTCCATTTCCCTGCTGCTCTCTGCCCAGCTGCCCCTTCCCAGTAAAGTCTTTTTTGCTTTGTCAGCATGTGTATCTCCTTGGACAATTCATTTCTGAGTGTTAGACAAGAGCTCATTCTCTGGCCCTGGAAGAAAACACTTCTATTGCTGAATTTCTTGGGAAAATATTTATAGCCTATACATTATTATTTTAAAATAAAGAAATTAAAATGTTAAACACTTCTGCTTTATCAATGGATGCAACGCACATAAACAAAAGCTTTTTGGAATTATCAATGATTTTGTAATAGGGCAAAAGAGTCCTAAAACCAAAAAGTTGGAGAATCTGTGGTCTAGAGAGCACCAGACACACCCGCAGGGCCAAAGATCTTGGCAACGCACCAGGCAGCCACTGGACAGAATTGGGCTCCACGTTTATATTTGGAGGTCACTATATCTTTGGCACAACTTTTAGGACTTTTATGGGGAAAGTAATGTAGAATCAAAGTTTCTAAGAAATATCCATCTCCTTTACTTCTGAGCAATTGTTGCATTAGGGCAGAGCTCCATTAGTTGCAAAAATCAGCAATCTACTCATAGTAGTTCAAGCAAAGGGGAATGAAAAGTCTACCCCTGAAAACTCAGAATGTGACCTCTATTTGTGCTCTCAGTTTCTAGCTTAAACTCCCTTTTTTTTTCACATCCTTTCTTACTTCATTTATGTTGGAACTGTCAATTACATTTGCAATAAATGGAAAATCTCTCAAGCCTTTATTCAGATGTTAGATCACATCTTTGCTTTTTGTTGCCATTGTGATGGTCCCAGAGTTCCTGGCATTTTGGGGGCCCGGGGAGAGGGGGTTCCAAACAGTGGGTTTATTTATTTATTTTTTGCTTTTTAGGGCTGCACCCTCAGCATATGGAAGTTCCAGGCTAGAGATCGAATCAGAGCTACAGTTGTTGGTCTATACCACAGCCACAGCAACATGGGATCTGAGCCAAGTCTGCAACCTACACCACAGCTCATGGCAATGCCAGGATCCCTGACCCACTGAGCGAGGCCAGGGATCCAACCCACATCCTCATGGATACTAGTTGGATTCACTTCCGCTGAGCCACAAAGGAAACTCCCTAATAAGTGTTTTTTTTAATTAGCACTTTTTTGTGCTGCACTCACAGCAAGTGGAACTTCCTGGGCCAGGGATCGAACCTAAGCCACAGCAGTGACAACACTGTATCCTTAACCCAGTGAGCCACCAGGGAAGTCCCCGACATTTCTTTCCATGATGTAAATGGTTGTATTTTCTACCATGTGACCCCACTTCAACTGACCACAGCAGATTGAACTGGAGTTGGATCCTAATCCGAAGACAGCAATTTGTGGCTTATCTATGATGTGTGTTCTCTGCGAGTCTGATGGTGGCCTCCCTGTCCTTTTTTTTTTTTTTTAATCACCTAGAAGCATATTCAGACTTCTCTAGTGATACCAAACAACAACAACAAAAGGAGTTTATTAAATAGAGATTCCTAGGCATTCCCACAGTGGTACAGTGGGTCGGGTCACTGTGAAGATGCAGGTTCCATCCCCAGCCTGGTGCTGTGGATTCAAGGAACCAGTGTTGCCACTGCTGTGGCTCGGGTTGCAGCTGCAGCTCAGATTCATTCCCTAGCCTGGGAACTTCCATATAATGCAGGTGCAGCCATTAAAAAAAAGAGAGAGAGAGAGAACAATTCCTAGGCCTCTGTCTTGGAGGTTCTGATTCAGGGGTTTGGATATGGCTTGTGAGTTTGTTTAATGAGGTTCCAGGTATGTCTATCAGCAGGGCAACTTGGAAAACACGTATTGGTTTTATAGAGGCACTAGGAAGTCCCAGGTATGGAAAGAGCAGGGATTTTTGATCTTCAGTGACCCTATCAGCTCCTTAGATCCACCACAGAGAATCTAAGTAGATCTGGCCTGGGACCCAGGAGTCCTCATTTTACCCCCCTAGATGGCTGATCTGTACACTCAATGTTGGCAACAGCCAAGAGTAAGATAGTTTGATCAGATTAAGTCCCTATCATGAAAGAATAAAAAAAAGTTTTAAATGAAAGGTACATGGGAGTTCCCTTCGTGGCTCAGTGGTTAACGAATCCGACTAGGAACCATGAGGTTGCGGGTTCCATCCCTGGTCCCGCTCAGTGGGTTAGGGATCTGGTGTTTGCTGTGAGCTGTGGTGTAGGTTGCAGATGTGGCTCAGATGCTGAGTTGCTGTGGCTCTGGCGTAGGCTGACAGCAACAGCTCCGATTAGACCCCTAGCCTGGGAACCTCCATATGCCACAAGCATGGCCCTGGAAAAGACCCAAAAAAGAAAAAAAAAAAAAAGAAAGGTACATGATTGAGTGAGGACCATTTAGGGGCAAACTCCACGATCCGATCCCTGCTATGGGAGGGAGCACCATGCTGGGGGAACCTAAGGACCGCTCTGGGCTATTTAGGGCTTGAGCTGGGGCAGGGGAGGCAGGAGGGCCGCACGCAGAGCAGCTCCATGTCTTCCCTCCCTTGTGGCAGGGGCTCCGTCTCAACGTTACCAAACACCAGCACCGACTGGGACACTGAGCATGTGCCTGACCAATTCGAACCGCTTGGAACAGCCATGTGACACTGCAAATGCCTTTGTAAACTGCAGTCCAGACTGTCTTGGTGAAGACGGCAAAGCACCCCCGGAGATTTCCTGGAATCTCATCACCTGGCACTTTCCAGTCCTGGGGTCTCATTAAGAGCCATGCACAGGCCACCCCAGCCGGAAATCAGGGCTCCGGTTCTCAGAGAGACACCTATCTTTCCCATCAGCCAGTCCCATCACTCATTTTCCAAGAAGGTCCAATTACACTTTGCTTATTTTCCTTCCTGGAAAGAACTTCATTTCTCAGGCCAGCTGGACATGGTGTAATAGGCATTTGTTTCTCCTGCTGGAAAAGTGTTCTATGCTCAGCTCTCAGGACTCACCATGAACCTCCTTCCACCTCCTGGTTTCTCTTTGTTGCAGTCGCTGCCTCTGGGCTGTGGACCCACAGACTCCACAGAATAAGCTTGATTGTTCTTGGGAGCCATCTCTCCAACTGTCTTTGGCCCATTTCTTTTGCTTTCTGCCTTCCTCTACCAGAAGGCAAGTTCCGTGCTTGAGTGTCGTTTTGGTCTGTTTTGTTCTCTCGATCTAAAACAGTGCCAGATTCTTAGTAGATGCTTAGTAAGTAAATATTGTGGAAGGGATGAAGAAGGGATTTTATTGCAGCCCAGGTGGGGGAGGAGAGGAGAAAAAGGCTGAAGCTTGCTAAGCCAAGGAACAGGAGAGAGTGGTGGGTGCCAGGGTCCAGGGTTAGGCAAGGAATGTTATTTCAGGAGATAAGAGATACTATGGCAAAGACATAATCAGAACTAAAGATCAATGTGGAGGCACTTCAAGGCCCTTCTCTGGGGGGAACACAAAGCACGAAGACCAAAGGGGCCAGTGGACAGGAACTACGGATGGGACCACGGAGCCCAGAGACTGGATGCAAGATCAGCAGGTGAGCAGAGGGCGAGGGCGAGGCAGGAGCATCAGCAGAGCTATACCCGAGCCAAATTCTGCTCACTGGTTCCCCTTGTGAAAGTAGGGCTTTAACAACTGATTCTTGTTTTCATTTTTTAATTTACATTGAGAAGCAGCAAGTTATTACTGGCATGAGATAAATTACCACAGAAACTTCTAAGTGATAAGGAATACAAGACAGGGTAGACTGGGAATCACGTATCATGTTTCCCTGAATTACTGTACCACAAGATCTGACATCTTTTGGGAGTTCCCGTCATGGCTCAGTGGTTAACAAATCTGACTAGGAACCATGAGGTTGCAGGTTCGATCCCTGCCCTTGCTCGGTGGGTTGAGGATCCAGCGTTGCCGTGAGCTGTGGTGTAGGTCGCAGACGTGGCTCGGATCCCGCGTTGCTGTGGCTCTGGTGTAGGCCAGCAGCTACAGCTCTGATTGGACCCCTAGCCTGGGACCCTCCATATGCAGCAGGAGCAGCCCTAGAAAAGGCAAAAAGAAAAAAAAAGAAAAAATCTGACATCTTTGTAACCTTTGTAACACCTAGTTTGAATCTCAAAGTATTTTTTTTAAAGATGTGTTTCACTTTTTATTTTGAAACAATTCCAGACTTAGAGAAAAGTTGCAAAAGAAGAATTTCTGTATACCAGATTCCCCCAGGGACAGCAATTACCCTATTTACATCGCCATCCTCCCCCTGTGTGCTTTTTTCTGAACCATTTGCAAGTGAATTGCGGATATAACATACTTTTTTGTCTCTAAAGATTTCTATATGTATTTCCTGAAAATAAGGACTGTTTTTTGGCCAAGCCCATGGCATGTAGAAGTTCCCAGGCTAGGGACTGAATCCACGCCACAGCAGCTCCCTGAGCCACTGCAGTGACAATGCCAGATCCTTAACCCACTGAGCCACAAAGGGATTCCAAAAAGGACATTTTTTGACATAACCAGGGCACAATGATCAAAATCAAGACATTGACTTTGAGAGTTCCTGTGGGGACAAAGCGGAAACAAATCTGACTAGGAACCATGAGATTGAGGGTTCGATCCCTGCCCCTGCTCAGTGGGTTAAGGATCTGGCGTTGCCGTGAGCTGTGGTGTAGGTCGCAGACGAGGCTCGGATCCCGCATTGCTGTGGCTCTGCCGTAGGCTGGTGGCTACAGCTCCGATCAGACCCCTAGCCTGGGAACCTTCATATGCCTTGGGTCAGGCGCTAAAAAGCAAAAAAAAAAAAAAAGACCTTTAAACCTGATTGACAACTATATTCTAATCCATGGGCCTTATGCAAATGTGGCCAATTGTCCTGCTCCTATCCTTTACAGCAAAGCATCCTGCAGGAATGGCCTGCACTGCAGCCTCACCCCCACCCCCACCCCCATGGTGTCAGTCGCTGGCTGGAAGCCACTCAGTGCACCAAGAACAGTACAGGAGATCCAGACAGTGGACTCTCCTCCATCACTGAGAGCATCTCTACGGCTGCCAGAAGCAGTCTTCTTGTGACAAACAAAGGTAAGAGCATCCCAGGGGTCCAGGCTGAACAGGGCCAGTAACCCTACCTCTAGAGCTCTTGCTAATCCAGGAACATGAACCCCTACACATTTAAGCCACTGTAAACCAAGTCAAAATTGTCCTTATTTATGGCCAAAACATTCCTGACATAACCCTCTAAAAGTGGAAATACCAGATTTTTACACCTACAAGTGCACACATACACACGCATTCAAACTGCCCTCAAAGAAAACCTAACGAATGAGAACGATGAGCGCCCCTGATTTCCCTCAGCATCTCTCATATATTTTATCACTTCAATTTATTTGGATGGGAGTTCCCGTCGTGGTTCAGTGGAAACGCAACTGACTAGCATCCGTGAGGACGCAGGTTCGATTCCTGACCTCGCTCAGTGGGTCAAGGATCCGGCATTGCCGTGAGCCGTGGTGTAGGTCACAGATGCAGCTTGGATCTGACATTGCTGTGGCTGTGGGGTAGGCCAGCGGCTACAACTCCGATTCAACCCCTAGCCTGGAAACTTCCATACGCCATGGGTACGACCCTAAAAAGACAAAAAGGACTTTAAAAATTTTTTATTTGGATGACTTCAATAGGTGTTAACACCTTTCTTTAACAACAAATCTCAGAGGATCACAGAATTTTAGTTAGAAGAAACCTGATTATCTCATCTAAACCCCTTCACAGCACAGCTTTAAGCAATGTGTTTATAAGTGACAGAGGTAGTCATGAAAGGGGAAAGGGTGAGGCGACATGAGCCCAGGTAAAGGGATGTCAATTATGCCAAATGTAAGTCAGTCTATATTCATGGATGTGTTTATTAAACATTTTCTGACAATGTTTGTTTTTTTGGGGGGGGCTCTACCTGCAGCAGGCAGGAGTTCCCAGGCCAGGGATCAACCCCATGCCACAGCGGTGACCCAAGCCACAGCAGTGACAACATCTTAACCCACTGAGCCACTAGGGAACTCCAACAATATTCTCTACAGTCAGAAATAGTAAACTCTTTTTTACAGATAAATCAATAGTAACTTTAAAGATTTACATCAATAAAGTTTGACTATGTCATGATATCAAAAGAGTGTGGTGGGGAGAAGCCAATTCTTTGATATCAGCCTCGATCAATTTTCTTGCCAGCTCTGCTACTTGCTAAAGGTGTAATCTGGGGCAAATGATTTGTCCATCCTTTGCCTCAGTCTCTTCATCTATAACATGGGAATGGCACAGGACCCACTGCCGCTTAAGGTTGTTGTGAGAATTAAGTGAATTAATGTGTAAACACTTAGAACATGTTTTTATTATTATTATTATTACAGTATGGTATGCTAAGCCATATGCATTTGCTTATGTCACAGAAATGAACATGAATCATTAAATAATCCTGGCACTTAGTGTCTACCGCAAGAGGTAATGAACTTTGGTTTCTGCCTTCCCCTGAGTCTGATTAGGTTGCAGCCACCATGCGTGTCCATTATTGGCCAAAGATTAGACCTCAGAACTTTGTACCTGGAGAACCTTTGAACCTGAAACTGCCACAAAGGGAGGGCAGTGTATGGGGGCAGGTTTTACTCATGTTGTCATGGAAATTGATCACTTCCTCCAGTCCAGAGCCCCTATGCCTTAGCAGACAGACTTAAAGACACCAGTAGGTACCCTCAGAAGCATCTAAAACACTTCGACCAGGGCCAGAGGCTTCCTGGGCCATTCCTCTTGTAATCTATACAGAGTCTTTCTTTAGAACCTGTGAAATGTTCGACTCCCTATTGAGCAGTGGAATGTCTGTACCTATATCCACACCTCGAAAGGAAGACGACCTGTGATTCAAGTGTCTATGAGCAGCTGAGGTGTTGCTTATACTAAAAGCCAACAGAAATACATGCTCAGTTATTCAAGGGCCCAGGAAATCTACCACCTCCATGCCGTTCTGAAAAAATTACTCCAAGGCCTACTTAGCAAACTGAGGAATAAAATAACCTTACTGACAAAAATATTGTGGCATAAAAAGCACTAGGGATGAACATTAAAATCAGTGAATTAAGGCCAAATAAGTGTCACACTGGGTCACAAGGTAACTGTGCATTAATTATCTGGACTAGCTGTGCAATAATTCCCACTTTATAGGTCGAAAGGAAACAGTTACTCATACTCCTTGTCTTAGCTTAGCAGCTACAGACTTCCAAGAAAATTTCCTAGTCTGTTTTGTAAATCTCATCGGCAAACTTCAATAAACTAATTAATCAAGAATTTTAAGAAGTCAGATAAGTTCCTTACTTACATTTACTAAGCTGGAACTAGTAATGATTCAATTCTAGATAAAATATTACTTTTATCTTGTGCTTTGGGTCAGATTATCCATCTTTCCCCACTATCTCTAAAAATAATACATAGATGGAGAATGAGTCGTACCAAAAGAACTCTGAGATTCCCACTCCCTAATCTTTGGGGAAATCAAATGACATAATAGAAACAGCAAGTCAGTCAGGTCGGGGAAGCAGTACTGAGCCTACAGATTATTAGCTGTGTCACTGTAGACAGATCACTTTACTGATCTTTGCTTCAAAAATTCCTTTTTTTTTTGTCTTTTCTAGGGCCACACCCATGGCATATGGAGGTTCCCAGGCTAGGAGTCTAATAGGAGCTGTTGCTGCCAGTCTACACCACAGCCACAGCCACAGCAACGGGGGATCCAAGTCACATCTGTGACCTACACCACAGCTCACAGCAACACCAGATCCTTAACCCACTGAGCGAGGCCAGGAATGGAACCCGCAACCTCATGGTTCCTAGTCGGATTCGTTAACCACTGAGCCACGACAGGAACTCCACCACTTGCCCTATTCCTACCCCTTCTCCCCAGCTCTGTAGCAGCCTTGAAACCAAATGGGGAGTTGCTGCTGTGGCTCAGCGGGTTAGGAACCCAACGTAGTGTCCATGAGGATGCAGGTTTGATCCTTGGCCTCGCTCAGTTGGGTTAAGGATCTGGCATTGCTGTGGCTGAGGCATAGGCTGGCAGCTGAAGCTCCTTTTGACCCTTAGCCCAGGAATTTCCATGTCCCTCAGATGTGACTGTAAAAAGAGAAAAAAAAAATAATGAAAGAAATACACATGGAAGGAGTTTTTTTTTTTTGAAAAAGTACCCCCATTCACAGGGAAAACCAGCAGCCTAGTAGCCACTGGCAGGGAAAGAATGGGGTCAGAACTCTCCAGAACACCATTCACAGAGAACTGTCATTATTTGACATGTCAAACCATTTCCTGGAAAACTCTGTTTTAAAGTCTTGTCTATATTTGACCTGACTCAAAACAGCTTTTTCCACAAGAGCATTTATCAAAATGACCAACAGCAGTTAACATCACAACTGCCTCAAGTGGTGAAAACAACTGAGACAAACAAGAAACTGACCAAAAAATTTGGAAGGAAAAGCTGAGGAATAAGATATTCATAGGAGGCTTTGCAACAGTCCAGCGTTTTTCTAGAAATCTAGAAGGATACAAATGGTAGAGTTGGAGTTCCCGTGGTGACACAGCAGAAACGAATCCGACTAGGAACCACAAGGTTGTGGGTTTGAACCCTGGCCTCGCCCAGTGGGTTAAGGATCCAGCGTTGCCATGATCTGTGGTGTAGGTCGCAGACGTGGCTCGGATCTGGCATTGCTGTCATGTGGACTGGCAGCTGTAGCTCTGATTCGACCCCTAGCCTGGGAACCTCCATGTGCCT
Organism: Phacochoerus africanus; assembly: GCF_016906955.1. Classification (NCBI taxonomy): domain Eukaryota; kingdom Metazoa; phylum Chordata; class Mammalia; order Artiodactyla; family Suidae; genus Phacochoerus; species Phacochoerus africanus. Next base: position 72,381,828 of record NC_062553.1, read on the forward strand.
CAGGTGTGGCCCTAAAAGGCAAAAAAAATAAAAAATAAAAAATAAAATGGTAGGGCTGGTTGCATGTCTAGGAAAGACCTAAATAAATTGAGAGATATTTTTTATTCAGGATGGAAAGATTTAATATTGCGAACGTAGCAATACTTTCCAAATTCAGTCCAATCCTATCAAAATCCTAAGTGCCTTTTTTTTCAGAAATTGACCATTTGATCCTAAAATTCATATGGAAATGCAAGGGACCCAGAAAAGCTAAAACATTCTTGAAAAGGAAGCGCGAAATTGGAATCACTCTTCCCAATTTCAAAAGTTACTACAAAGCTACAGCAGTCCATTCAGTGAGATATTAGCATAAAGACAGATCTATAGATTAATGGAACTGCATTGAGTCCCGAAATCAATGATTACAGTTATGGTCAATTGGTTTCTACAAGTGTCAAGACAACTCAGTAGGAAAATCATAGTCTTTTTAACAAATGGTGCTGGGGCAACTGAATATTTATGTGTAAAAAAATGATGTTGGAACCTTACCTATACTAGTCAGGGTTCTCCAGAGAAACAGAGCCAATATACATGTATAAATATATATCTGATGATATATAGAGACATACAGAAAGAGATTTTTTTTTTTTTTTTTTGCTTTTTAGGGCCACACCTGCAGCATATGAAGGTTCCCAGGCTAGGGGTTGAATCAGAGCTACAGCTGCCGGCCCACACCACAATCACAGCAACATGGGATCCAAGCTCCGTCTGCAACCTACACCACAGCTCACGGCAACGCTAGATCCTTAACCCACTGAGCGAGGCCAGGGATCGAACCCGTAACCTCAAGGTTCCTAGTCGGATTCGTTCCCAGTGTGCCACGATGGGAACTCCACAGAAAGAGATGTATTCTGAAGGATCGGCTCACATGGTCGTAGAGGCCAAGAAGTTACAATCCACTGTCTGCCAGCTGGAGGCCCAGGGAAGTGGTATAATTCTAGTTGAATCGTAAAGGCCTGAGAACCAGGGGAGCCAATGGTGTAAAAAACTCAAAAGTCTGAGACTGGGGGTAGGGTGGGGACTGATAATATAAGTCCATTCTGAGTCCAAAGGCCTGAGATCTAGGAGTGTCAATGTCCAAGGGCCTGAGAAGACAGATGTCCCAGCTTGAACAAAAAAGCAAATTTGCCCTTACTTTGCCTTTTAGTTCTTTTAATTTTTCTTTTCAAGGCTGCACAGGTGGCATATGGCAGTTCCCAGGCTGAGAGGTCAAATTAGAGCTGCAGTTGCCAGCCTACACCACAGCCACAGCAATGCCACAGCTCGAGGCAATGCCGAATCCCTGACCCACTGAGAGAGGCCAGGGATTGAACCTGCATCCTCATGGAGACTAGTGGCATGGTTTCCTGGATGGGAACTCTGCCTTTTTGTTCTATTTAGGGCCTCAGTGGATTGGACAATACCTACCTAAGAGGGTGAGGGTGATCTTTACTCAGCCTACAGATTGAAATGCTAATCACTTTGGATTCACCCTCACAGACACAAGCAGATATAAGGATTTACCAGCTATCTGGATATCCTTCAGCCCAGTCAAGCTGATACATAAAATTAACCATTATATCGTACACAAAGATTAACTCAAAATCAATCAAAGAACTAATTGTAAGATCTAAACTATAAAACTCTTAGAAGAAAACATAGGAGAAAACCTTCATGTGCAATGGTTTCTCAAATGCAACACCAAAAACACAGCAACCAAAGAAAAAGTAAACTGTTCTTTATCCAATGTTAAAACAAATGACACTATCCAGAAAGTGAAAGACAACTGACAGAATGGGAGAAAATATTTTCAAATGATAAATTTGACAATAGATTAGTGTTCAGAATATATAAAGAACTTAAACACCACAATTAAAAAAATAGCCTGATTTTATTTTATTTTTATTTTTTTTTAATTTTTTAATTTTTTTTGCTTTTCAGGGCTGTACCTGCACGGCATAGGGAGGTTCTCAGGCTAGGGGTTGAATTGGAGCTACAGCTGCCAGCCTACGCCAGAGCCACAGCAACACAGGATCCAAGCCGAGTCTGCGACCTACACCACAGCTCATAGCAACACCAGAACCTTAACCCACTGAGCAAGGCCAGGGATCGAACCCGAAACCTCATGGTTCCTAGTCAGATTCATCTTCTGCACCATGATGGGAACTCCAGCAATTGCCTGATTTTAAAATGGATAAAGTATTTGAACAGATAATTTCAATGAATATATACATATAGCCAACAAGTTCTTGAAAAGATGCTCAATATCATTAGTCATTAGGGAAATGCAAATTTAAACCACAAGATACCACTTCATATCCACTAAGACAGCTATATTCAAAAAGATAGATAATAACAAGCATTGGTGAAGAAGGATGTGGAGAAATTGGAATATTTTAAACACTGCTATTGGGAATATAAACGGCTTAGTCACTTCGGAAAATAGTTTGGAGTTCTTAAAAATGTTAGAGTTACCATATGGCCTAGGTCTTCCACTTCTAGGTATACCCAAGAGAAATGAAAATATACGTTCACTCTAAAATTTGTACATGAATGTTCATAGCAGCATAATTCAAACGGCTAAAAAAGAGCCAAGTGTCCATCAATTGATGAATAAACAAAATGTGTGATAGCCAATAACGGAATACTACTAGTCATAAAAAGGAATGAAGTACATGCTATAGCATAGATGAACCTTGAAACATTATGCTAAGTGAAAGAATCCAGACACAAAAAACCATATGTTGTATGGTTTTATTTATATGAAATATCCAGATCAGGTAAATCCATAGGGACTGAAAAGAGATGAGTAACTACCTTGGTTCATGGGATGCTGGGGTGAAATGAGAGTGAATGCTAATGGGTAAAGGGATTATTTCTGGAATAATGAAAGTGTTCTGAAACTAGAAGCTAGTGACGGTACACGACTCTGAATATTTTATTATTTTATTTTATTATTTTTATTTTTTGCTTTTTAGGGCCTCCCCCGCAGCATATGGAAGTTCCCAGGCTAGAGGTCTAATTGGAGCTATAGCCACCGGCCTACACCACAGCCACAGCCACGAAGGATCCGAGACTCGTCTGCAACCTACACCACAGCTCACGGCAATGCCAGATCCTTAACCCACTGAGTGAGGCCAGGGATCAAGCCCGCATCCTCATGGATACTAGTCGTATTTGTTTCCACTGTGCCACAACGGGAACTCCCAGCAGTTTTTATACTGAAAAGAAGTGGGTTTGAAAGTCTTCCCGTGTTATATGACTTATCTGGTTTATTCTAAACTAATCTCTGCGAAAAGTTCTTCCCCAACTTCCAGGCGTGATGCATCAACTGATTTTATAAAGTTTCAGATGGGAAACTCAACCTAAGCTATGTTTACATGAGGAGCTACTCTGCCAAGTATTAAAATACTCTTCTTTCTTTTTTAGGGTTAATTTGGGGCTAAAAATACACATATCAAATACACCATACTGGTTTAAGTGAAACTGCTAACAAAATAAAAATAAGTAAAACAGTAACAGTAATGATCAAGGTTTGTTTCATAATTAGGGACTTTCGTATGGAAATTCTAAGATCTCTGCTTTTTTTTTTTTTTTTTGCTTTTTAGGGCTGCACTCGTGACATATGGAAGTTTCCAGGCTAGGGGTTGATTTGGAGCTGCAGCCACTGGCCTACACCACAGCCACAGCTACGCCAAGTCCAAGCTGCGTCTACAACCTACACCACAGCTCAGGGCAACACCAGATCCTTAACGCACTGAGCGGGGCCACGGATCGAACCCACATCCTCAGGATATTAGTAGGATTTGTTTCCACTGCGCCACAATAAGACCTCCTTAAGATCTTTGCTTCTGTTTGAATAAAAGGGAATTTTTTAGCTTGTTTTGTATTTCAAGTGTTGGTTTATGATAATATTAAATTCACTAAAGATGTTGAATGTCTTCTATGTTCAAAGTACTGTGCTAAGAATGGTAAGATATATAGAAATAGGATAAGGACGTGGGAGACCCTGATGTCAAGAACATTAAAGAATTTTGGTGAGGATTTTCCTAATTGAAAAATTTTAAACTTCACACTGCTCTGACACTCTCCCAGCCCATAACTTTTTTTGTTTTGTTTTGTTTTCTGGAAAAATCTAACATACTGGGTATCTTACCTATCTTTTTGTTTATTGCCTTTTCCCCCCAAATACAATACAAGCTGTAAGATGACAGACATTTTGGAGTTCCTGTTGTGGCTTTGCAGTTACGAACCCAACTAGTACCCATGAGGATGCAGGTTCAATCCCTGGCCTTGCTCAGTGGGTTAAGGACCTATCATTGCCGTGAGCTGTGGTGTAGGTCGCAGATGCAGCTGGGATCTGGCATTGCTGTGACTGTGGTGTAGGCTGGTGGCTACAGCTCTGATTCGACCCCTAGCCCCAAAACTGCCATATGCCGTGAGTGCGGCCCTAAAAAAGCAAAAAAAAAAAAAAAAGATGACATTTTTGTGTGTTTTGTTCACCATTTTATCTCCAATGTCTGTAACGGTGGTTGGTACATGTATCTATAATTAGAGGTGCACATATAAACATCGAATTGGTGATGTTTAGTGATCTAGATAATTCAAGAGTGAGCTAGATAGTTGATGGCTAGTGGATGGAGCAGTGGCTTAGAAATCAGAGGATCGGTCAATCTGTGGTATGGGTGATCTTGGACAAGGCATTTCTCTTCATCTATAAAGTGAAAGAGTTGGCTTATCAGGATTTTCAAATTTTCCTCTTTTTTTTTGGTGTTTTTGTCTTTTCTAGGGCCGCACCCACAGCATATGGAGGTCCCCAAGCTAGGGGTCCAATCGGAACTGCAGCTGCCGGTCTATACAACAGCCACAGCAATACCAGATCCAAGTCACATCTGCAACCTATGCCATAGCTCATGGCAACGCCGGATCCTTAACCTACTGAGCAAGGCCAGGGATCGAACCCACAGCCTCATGGTTCCTAGTCAGATTCGTTTCTGCTGCGCCATGACAGGAACTCCCAATTTTCCCATCTTACAAATCACCAACCACTACACCAAAGAATCTGAGCTCCTCTATGACAGAAACGAAAGCCCGTTATTTCCCAAGGACCACATTACAAGAGTGTCTGCATTCTGTTGCATTTCTCATGTATGACAAATTTTAAGAACATAAAAATTATAATACCATAGGGAGGAGTACATTTCATGGCTAGGATTTATAATATAATAAATAATACTCATCATGATAATAAAGAGTGAAAATTATAGTGGTGCTGCCAAGAGTATTTCATTGAATGCCAACTGGAAAATGAACTCGTGATAAATTAAAAATCGTAGTAATGGTATCAGCAGGAGAGACATCATGCATGTCTTCCGAAAACTCCTGATAGACTCTCACAGTTTACTTGAAAATATTTCATACTGTAGTTATGTAAGATGTCACCACTGGAGGAGATTGTGTGTCTCTCAAGTGAGCCTTTCCTGCAGGGTGGGGCTGAAGTACCTAAAAGAATCAGAGAACTAGGAGCCTCACGGAGCTTACACAACAGGTGGTATAAACTGTATTCTGCTTTTTAATGGTCCTTTCTTCCAAAAAACATGCAGCAGAATTTGGACTGAGGTTGACTTTTGTTATAACTCGCTATTTATGTGTCATGATTGAGTCGGTTGGCAGGTGTGTAACTGCCTATTCCACCCTACACTTTTTGAATAGTTAAAATCATCTTCTTCCAAAAGGAAGCTCAGCCTTGCGACCAAGTTATCTCAAGTCAGTTTGCAACAGTCCTGAAGTGATTGACAGCTTGGGGGTAAATAACCTCTTTGTCCCCTCCCTCTGGAATCAGAAGATACTGGAAAACACACATCATCAGGTCAGATCACTATCCTACAGAATTCCTCCAATGGCATCATTTTGCCCCCAGGATAAAGCCAAAAATCCTTAACATAGTTTTTATGGCCCTTCAAAATCTGGCCCAGTTACCTTTTCAGCTCATGGCTAACCACTCCCCATTCACTCTCCACTGTAATTCAGAGTTTCTTTCAGTTTCTCAAAAGAGCTGACCTCTTGCTCCAGGTTTTTGCTTTTGTTTTTTTTTTCCAATTAAAAAAAATGAGATGAAATTTACAAAACACAAATTTGACCATTTTAAAATGCGTAAGTCAGGATGTCATGCAACCATCATCACTATCTAACACTGAAAGAAATCTCACACCCACCAGCGGTCACTCGGAATTCCTCCCTCCTCGCATCACCCAACCACTACTAATCTACGTTCTCTCTCCCTGGATTTACCTGCTCTGGACATTTCACATAAATGAAATCATACAATATGTGGTCTTCGGTGTCTGCATTCTTTCCGATAGTGTAAAGTTGTCTGCGTTCACCCATGTTGTCACATGTAACAGTGTTTCATTCCTTTTTCATGGCTGAATAACTTTCTATTGTATGGATGGACAAATTTGGTTTATTCATTCATCAGTTGGTGGACATTTGCATTATTTCCATTTCTTTGGCTACTATGAACGATGATGCTATGAATATTTGTGTACCAGTTTGTGTGCGAATGCATATTTTCAATTCTTTTGGGTATATACCCAGGAATGAATTGTACTAAGATGATTAATATTTAGCTTTTTGAAAAAACTGCCCACTTATTTATTTATTTATTTATTTTTGTCTTTTTGCCTTTTCTAGGGCCGCTCCCGTGGCATATGGAGATTCCCAGGCTAGGGGTCCAATTGGAGCTGTAGCCGCCGGCCTACACCAGAGCCACAGCAACACGGGATCCAGAGCCGTGTCTGCAACCTACACCACAGCTCACGGCAATGCCGGATCCTTAACCCACTGAGCAGGCCAGGGATCAAACCCACAACCTCACGGTTCTTAGTTGGATTCGTTAATCACTGAGCCACGACGGGAACTCCCTGCCCACCTATTTTCTTTCCAGGATATTTTCAGTGGACCTTGGGAAAGTGCGAAGGTGCCAGGCCTTAGCATTCATCCTTTCAGGTGCCTGCTTAGACAATACTTTTCTAAGAAGTCTTCTCTGACTTGAAATTAGATGTCCCTAATTCTGAGGTAAAGAATACTATCCCAGCACTCACCATATTCTTTTTTTTTCTTTTTTTTTTTAGGGCCGAACCCCCTGCATATGGAGATTCCCAGGCTAGGGGTCCAATCGGAGCTACAGCTGCCAGCCTACACCACAGCCACAGCCACACCAGATACGAGCCATGCCTACAACCTACACCACAGCACATGGCAACACCAGATCCTTAACCCAGTGACCTAGGCCAGGGATGGAACCTGTGTCCCCATAGTTCCTAGTCGGATTCGTTTCCACTGTGCCACAACAGCAACTTCCCAGCACTCACCATATTATTTCATATTTGTTTTTCTCTACCAGCACACATCTAGTCTATGGATTCTAGGGGTGTAAAGAGGGAACACGTGTATCTTATGCTCTTGTGCAGTGCCTGTTACCTGGGGGCACCCAATGAGAAGCTGTAAGAGTGAATAATCACAGCATAAATTCTATTCAAAGCAACAAAAGTCTCTGCTGCAGGATTCTTCCACTAACAAGTCTACATGAACTGATTCATGGAGTTGTCACTGAAGTTTGGTAATCAGTGAATTATTTATGTACATATACACACATGTATATAAACGTATATCACTAATACTCATGACTATTTTATTGTTTTGCTTTTTTGCTGAGTTGTTTTTTGTTTTTGTTTTTGTCTTTTTAGGGCCATATCTGTGGCATGTGGGTCGAATCGGAGCCGTAGCTGCTGGCCTACTCCACAGCCACAGAAATGCCAGATCCAAGCCACATCTGAGACCTACACCACAGCTCATGGTACCGCTGGATCCTTAACCCACTGAGCGAGGCCAGGGATTGAACCTGCGTCCTTGTGGATATTAGTTGGGTTCGTTAACTGCTGAGTCATGACAGGAACTCTTCATGACTAATTATTTTAGTGACTGTTTTTTTTAAGTGTTTTAAGAATAAAGCTTAGGGATCACTTATTATGGCCAGAGTGAAACTGCATTAATATTTTAGAAAACAACTGTCACTTTTGACCAAGTAATTCCTCATCTGAAAATCCTAAAGGAATAACTCTACATGCATAATGTTTTGCCCGAAGATCTTTTTTTTTAAATAATGTTTTAGAAGAATCTAGTATAATTTGGTAGATACTGTAATATACTATGACCACAACTATTTAAAGAGAGGGGGAAAAATCCCACACCTTTTTAAAAACATATATCAAAATGTTAACACTGAAATGGTTTGTGTGGCGGACGGTGGACAGTTTTTCCCTTCGATTTCATTTTCTAAATTTGTATACGTGATTTTACTACCATAATAGTTTTTTTCTTTTTTCTTTTTTTTTTGTCCCACAGCATATGGAGTTCCTGAGCCAGGGATCAGATCCCAGCCACAGGTGCAACGTACGCCACAGCTGTGGCAAAGCCAGATCTTTAACCGACTGTGCCAGGCCAGGGATCAAACCTGCGTCCCAGTGCTCCTAAAACGCTGCTGATCTCATTGCACCACAGTGGGAACTCTTACCATAAAAATGTTTGAAGTACAGTAAAACAGGGAGTTCCCATCATGGCTCAGTGACAACAAACCTGACTAGGATCCATAAGGACCTGGGTTCGACCCCTGGTCTCGCTCAGTAGGTTAAGGATCTGGCGTTGCCATGAGCTGTGGTGTATGTAGGTCACAGACTGGGCTAATATCTGGTGTTGCTGTGGCTGTGGTGTAGGCTGGCAGCTATAGCTCTGATTCAACCCCTAGCCTGGGAGCCTCCATATGTGGTGGATGTGGCCCTAAAGAGAAAAAAAGTATGATAATCATTGAAGCACGTAACACGAAAAAAAATGTTAAAAGTCCATATGACTAAAAGGGATGGCTCTGATGAAGTTTTTGTTTAGGACTTTCACTTTGAGAGTACAGGGACGGAGATTTATAATGCTTTATGAGATGCTGTAAGGCCCCTGGCAATTCAGAAGAAAGTGGGGGGGTCACTTTCTTCTCCCCACTTGTCTCCAAGGTTACCCGGGACACTGGTGAGGGCAGGGTGTGGTCTCCATTTCCATCCTCAGCAAGAAGCTTGTGTCTGGCAAAGAGCGAGGCAAGACACAAAGACTCAAAAGAGACCCATATTTAGCCCAAATCATCCAAGAAAATTAACTTTCTCCAATACTCACAGAAATATTGGTACTCTTATCTATAATTTTCCACATTTCTAATTATTATGCAATGCCTGGGGAATACAGAGCCAAGCCCAGCCTCAAACTTCAGTGAGCTTAATAATCACCAGAGTGCCTGGATTGAGAGAGATTCCCTAGTCCTGGCCCCAGAGATTCACATTTGCTAAATCTGGGATGGAGTTCAGGCATCAGCCGTTTTTACCTAACAAGCAAAGTAATGATGCAGATGAGCTATAGACCACACGTGAGAAAACATGCTTTCCATCATCTTCCAAGATCTTGACCTGGTTCTAATTCAGAAGTGGCCAATTGTAAAGAGCTCTGCTATAGAAAATGAATGCTGCAACATTCATCAGCCTACAGCACAGCTGACTCCAATGGCCCCAAGTTGGACGTTTTACTGAGCATTTCACCTTAGTTTGCTTGCTCTTAAGGAAAAACAGAAAATAGAAGGAAAAAAAAAAAACACACACACACACACAGAAAATGCCTATGTTTTAAATTTGAACAAATATCCTGTGTCTTGTCACCTTGGGACAATAATACAACAAATGAGCAGTCACTTTTATCATTTCTAAACGGGCTCTTTTGATAGGTTTAACATAAAAAACAAGCTCAAGCACTACTTCAAACCTCCTTTCCTAATTCCAAGAAACTTTGCTAGTCAGTCACTGTTTGCACTTGGACTTTGGATAAACAATGATACTATCTCAGCTGCACTTCAGTGTAATTTTATCATCTTAAAACTTGGAGAGCACCAGCGAGAATCTGGCTGTCTGGCAGGGTTTCTCTCTCCCTGAGATGCCCTAGAGGCGAGAAAGTTGGACAGCCACATACCCCATGTGTTCACAGTTCCAGCCTTTGCCAAGTATATGTCCAATTGCTTGGAGTTGGTGATGAAAGGAAAAGGAAATCTTTGCTGGGAGCATTCACCTAATTCTAAAGGGAATTTTGGTCCATCTGTAGCCAGCCCCGAGTTCTACTTCTCCAGCAGACGCGTAATTAAGGCGCAATGACTGGTTAAGAGTCAGAGCCACAAAAGAGAGAAGAAAAAAAAAGCTTCAACAAACCTGTTAACTGCTCTTCGTTGCTATTGCCGACACTTTTTAAAAAGAGCCCGGGGTCCCTGCGCATACGTCTACCTCTTCCCAGCCCCAGGGAGCACTTCTAAGATATTGGTGGACGGGGGCGTGGTTAGGGGAGGAGACCAGGGGCAGCAGACTTTAGGAAATGAGGGGTCCTTCGAAAACCTGCTACAGGAAGGACGGAGGCTCAAAATACCTTTTAAAACGCACATGGCTGCTGAGCTATACCTGCTGGGTAGCATTTGCACCTTTATTTACCTGGCCAGGAACAGCAGCATCTGGCTGTCCTCGGTCAGCCCTGTTCCCTTCCCGGTTGCCCCAAACCCGAATTTTGCCTAGCAACAGGCCATTTGAGATTCCCATTGGTGGGAACTAAACTTATTTAATAATAACGATAACATCCTCTTATTACATTGCAGGATTAATTGTTGGTGAGCATTTAGGATAGATGTGGTTCGAGAAAGGGATAATCAGTTTTATATTTTTTAAATTTCTAGTTTGAAAAACTTAGAGAAAAGGTGCAAGAACCATACAAGGAACAATTTACCCTTTACTCCTATTTCATGGTAATGTTTTACCATCTTTGCTCTGTACTCCCCTTTCTATCTTTTCTTTTTAAGTTAATAAGCTTTTTAACAACAGTTTTAAATTTGCCCCAAATTTTTTGAGCAGATAGACATAGAGCTAAAATACCACCCCCCAATACACGGTTTCCCCATTAGTGAGATGTTACATAGGTATAGTACATGGGTATAGTACATTTGTTATAATGAACTAACATTGATTCATTATTATCTAAAGTCTATAACTTACTCAGATTTCCTTAGTTTTTACGTCCTTGCTCCTGTCACTTTAATTCGACTCAATCTCTGTGAAGTACAAGCTGGCAAATGTAAGCCGTAAAACTGCACCTGGGAAAATAGCCAAGAAATAAAAAGACCTTGCGATTATTTTTTAAAAGATATTTGAGTATTATTTGTTATAGTGAGAAATACTTAAATGTCAAAGAGTAGAGAAATAGCTAAGGAAACTATTATGCATTAACATAGTGGTATAACTTCTGGCTATTAAAAATATAAACTAGGAAAATTGTTTTAATGTATGGAGTATGCGCTTAATGAAAATAGTGGAAGGTAAAATAAAAGATGCATGCTGGTTAGCATTAGACAGCCCAAAGTTAAAATGAATTTGTGGGATTGGAATGATTAGAACTTATTACTTCCTAGGTCATATCTTTTGTAAGTATGTTTGAATTGGGGTTTTTTATTATTATTAAAATAACTATTATTATTATTATTAAAAAAACCATCAGTAATTTTCATCAAGACATGTTTTAAGATTTATACAATCAGGAAAAAAAAACAAAAACCTTTTAGGCACCTATATTCCCTTCCGCATTCTTTTCTTTTTGTCTTTTTTCTTTTCTTTTCTTTTTAGGCCACTCCCCTGGCATATGGAGGTTCCCAGGCTAGAGGTCCAATAGGAGCTACAGCTGCCAGCCTACACCACAGCCACAACAACGCAGGATCCGAGCCGCGTCTGCAACCTACACCACAGCTCATGGAAACGCTGGCTCCTTAACCCACTGAGCAAGGCCAGGGGGCCAGCTCAAACTCATGGTTCCTAGTCGGATTCAATGCCGCTGCGCCACGACAGGAACTCCTTCTTCCCCATTCTTCAGTTGAATCATAAAGTAGTTCTAAAATATCCTCCCTTGTACACTATAAATGTAATAAAATTCACTGAATAATTAAAAAAATAAAATAAAATATCGTCCCTAGCTATTAAATAAATAAATAAATAAATAAATAAATAAATACCCCAGGTCAATGAAACTGGAAGATCTAGCCCATTTTAAGTTGTAATCAAGCATAGTAAATGTTCTTCAATCATATCTGGCCCACACCTGTCTCCTGTCTCCACTGCCCCCACGAGCAAACAAAACAGCTACAGGTGTGAGATGGGTGTCATAGCTGGGAGTTCCCTCTGTCTGCGGGCCATGAGTGAGAGCAGGCAACCAGTTTGTTCAAGGAGGGGCCTCCTGACTGAAAAGTCATGCACCCAGAACACCAGGCAAAAAAGAAAGGAAAAAAAAAAAGCTGATTAAAAACAAAAGAAAATCATGCTTCAAGTCAAATGAATGCAAAGAATCACTTTTGAAATAGTTCAAAACAATACATTTAGGATCTAGCCCTATGTGGGAAAGGATGTGACACTGAAGCGAAGTCTCTGATGAATTCTGAACCACCCCACCTTCAGCCAACTGGAGACCTAAACTTTGTTTTTTCATTTTGAACTCAATATATAATACTCAATTCAAATGAAAAAATAACAATAAACAACAAAATAGGTTGGAAATTGCTATTCACAGTATGGTTGCACTTTGGGTATAAATTCTGGAAAGATATGCACCAAAACATTATCAGGGTTACCCTAATGTAGTGAAATTAGGGCAGTTTTTGTTTGCTTCTTTTTCATCTATGTTATTTAATTTGTTTACAATAAACAAGTATCACTTGCATAATTTAAAAATTCTTCAAAATATGAAAATAGATGTAAAATTTCTACAACCCAACCTTTCATCAACTGACTTTAGTTCTACATATCTAAATGCAAAGAGAGTTGATATTTATAATAATAATCACAAAGCACTTAAGGCTCTTGTATGGTTTTTTAAAATCATAGATTGGAGTTCCCGTTGCAGCTCAGCGGAAACAAATCTGACCAGCACCCACAAGGATACAGGTTTGATCCCTGGACTAGCTCAGTGGGTTAAGGATCTGGCGTTGCCATGAGCTGTGGTATAGATTGCAGACGTGGCTCAGATCCCGCACTGCTGTGGCTGTGGTATAGGCGGGTGGCTATGGCTCCGATTCAACCCCTAGCCTGGGAACCTCCATATGCTGCAGGTGTGGCCCTAAAAAGATGGAAAATAAATAAAATCATAAATTACTTTGTGTTTAATTTTAGCGGTGAGTATATTTAATTGTAGTTCAATTTTCTTGAACTATTAATCAAGTGAAATACATGTGAGAAATTCCTATTAATTAAATAATTTATTATCTAGAGCAATCCATTTCCCAAACCTTCCAGATAATGGGAGTATATATCATGGCACTTTCTCATATGACAAAATACGGCTTCACTTCTATATAAACTTCCTCTTTTTTGGGGTGGGGTAGGGACACCAAACACTTCGTTACTTCAAAGCCAATTTCCATCACAAGCCAGTATCCAGATGCTGTGGCTTTAAAGTTATAAAGGACCAGGATTTTCTTTTCTCAACTCATAGGAAATGAACAAAGACATACAAAGACAAAGACAGAAGAAGTTTTGAACCTGAGGAGACAGCCCTAAAATGGAATTTGAGTCAAATGCTTACCACAATCAAGAGAAAAGGTTACCTTTGCTAGAATAAGCACTGCCCTGTGCCCATAATGCTGGGTCGTACCTGTCCACCTGTTCTGGTGCTCTTCTCTCCCAGGTGGTCTTGAAGAAGTTTTAACAGGAAAACACCCGGACCCAAGAAACCATAGAATGTGTCAGGTGACACATGTATAAGGGATATAGGGTTATGGTCAGGTGGCACCTAATACAACTTCTGCCTGCAGCTGTTCATCTGTGCCCTGTGTTTAGAGAATTAATCCTTTTCTCAAAGAGTCACAGACTGCTTGCAAGATTAGGAGCTTTTGTAGTCACTCGTGCAGATGCCTTCCTCAGAATCTGGGAGACATCATAAATAAACACAATAAACCTTGTGGTGTAAGAATAGAAACAAAACCAATTTGATTCCCTACTATCCATATTTGAACATACATGGTAGAAGGGGGGTATTTTGGAATAACACAGAATATCAACAACACTCATCACTGAAATTTTCAGACAATTAAAAAATCTTAACAAAGTGCAAGCAGTCATGTTTCAATTCCCTGGTCAGTTCCTGATTGAAAGCTGCAGTTGGTTGGAGCTGCCATGAGGATGCGGGTTCAATGGCTGGCCTCACTCAGTGAGTTAAGATCTGGCATTGCTGAGAGCTATAGTGGAGGTCACAGACGTGGCTCGGATCTGGCGTTGCTGTAGCTGTGGCATAGGCTGGCAGCCGCAGCTCCAATTAGACCCCAGATCTGGCGTTGCTGTAGCTGTGGCATAGGCTGGCAGCTGCAGCTCCGATTAGACCCCTAGCCTGGGAATTTCCATATGCCATACATGTGGCCCTAAAAAGCAAAAAAAAAAAAAAAGAAAGAAACTCCAAATACTCTGATCTAGGCATCCTTTTGCAACTGGACAAGCTCTGTCCTCAAACCACAAAGGAAATGGGACTATTTCTGACCCAGTTGTCCCGAGCCTTAACTTGACCTTGGCCAGGCCCAGACTCATAGGCAGTGAGACCCATGGTGAAATGATGACAGGTCACTTGGTTCTCTACATTCTTGTCCTTGAAGCACTTCTCAGTCAACAAATAAGAGTTCACCAGAAAGATAACTGTATTTGGGGATATAAATATAATAGAGAAATCTTCAAGTTCTATAATAGCTACAGTTACAGGTCCACAAGAGTCATGGCACAGAAATACCCCTTAACAGCTGCTGGACTTGGGAGTAGTCACAAAAGAAGAAATGGAACACAGGAGAGAATTAGACCCTCTAAAAACAGAGTCCTAGCTTTGGCCCCAACAGGCAAGTTGAAAACTATCTTTCTCCTTAGTTGTCTTATGTTCTTATTTAATTGAGGCATAATTTACATACAGTAATTTTTTTTAATCCAAGTCTTAAAAGTAGAAAAGAGGGAGTTCCCTTGTGGCTCAGTGGATTAAGGATCCAGAATGGCCACTGCTTCAGCTCAGGTCACTTCTGTGGCACAAGTCTGATCCTTGGCCCAGGAAATTCTGCATGCCTTGGGTGTGGCGAAAAAACAAACCAAAAAAGAGTTGAACTTGGGAGCTAGGCATCAAGAAGTACTATTCTCACACCAGGGAGGAAAAATATCTCAATACGTCAATAATTTTTACTCTGGTTCAGTGAGACTTCATCTTGACCAAGTTAGTGGAATTTGGGTAAAGTTGACTACATGGCCAAATTTAGATATTTCACATTTCATGAGTGAGAGTGGCTTCACACACACTCCCACACTACCCTTCCCATAAGCCTTCAGAGCTCTGCCTGGGTTTCAATTCTAGGCTAAACCAGAGCTGTTAATTTGACTGGTGTTACTTCACAGGACTTCAATTAGGCCTAATTCTGTTCAATGACATACTATAATAACTCATGATTGATACATATGAGATAATTGAATCATCTTTTTCATTTGAAATTAGAAAAAGGAGCATCTTTTTACGTAGAATCACAAGGGAAAATGTTTGCCTCTATTAGCAAACCTTTCCTGTAGAAACTTTTTGTTTTATTTTATTTTATTTTTAGGGCTGCAGCTGCGGCGTATGGAAGTTCCCAGATTAGGACTTGAATTGGAGCTGCAGCTATAGGCACACATCACAGCCATGCCAGATCCTTAACCCACTAAGTGAAGCCAGGAATCGATCTTGAATCCTCATGAATGCTAGTCGGGTTCTTAACCCACTGGAGCCACAGTGGAAACTCCATTGTAGCACCTTTTTAATCAACTAGAGAACTTCTTTGTCTTCAGCATCAATGAAAACTTAAAAAGTGAACTGTATATTTTGGATGGTGTTTAAAATAATAATAGCTAACATTTTCTGAGGATTTACTGTGTACCAGGCATTTTCTAAGGACTTTGTGTTAATTCACTTGACTAAAAAAATTAAAAAAAAAAAAACACCTTAAAAATGAGAAAACAGAGAAGCCGAAGGTTGTCCAAGCCAAGACAGGAAACCAGGCAGCCTGGGTTATTGCTGAGCCCAAGTACTACACTCTCTTATCACTTCATTACCTGTTTGTAATCATTTATTTGATATCAGCAAACACAAGCACGCCCACTTACAGGGCTGTGCCACACAGCCTGAACAGAGATTGAATTTACACTCTAGATCAGTGCCACCTTGAACCTAGACGGTCATCACTGTAATGATGTGATCTAGTCACTGACCCTGGGCATTAGAGATGAGAGGAAACGGAGAGATCCTTTGGATCTTCCCTAATTCTTTCTGATTTTAGCAGCTATGTAAACTGCTCCAAGTAAAATTTTCTTTCTTCATTGTAGACGTCCAGTCTCATTCACCTGATCCAGCGGCTTGAGACAACGTTCTTATTAATGATACGAAATGGACACTGCAATTACTTAACTGATCTCTGCTTCTACGTTATCTCCCTCAGTGTAGCGAGAGGAAACTTTGTTTCACTGCAGTCTATATATGTCACTCCTCTGCATTAAATTGTCCATGGCTCCCCATTGCCTGGGACAGTAATCCTCAATTGTGTACAGGAATTTATTGTGGTGATGATTGTGCATAGACTCGAAACCTATGAAGTGTGTACTTTAAATAGGTGAATTGTATGGTATGTAAACTATACCTCAATAGAGTTGTTACTTTGAAAAAATTATTGGAGTTCTTTTGTGGCCCAGTGGGTTAAGGATCCAGCCTTGTCACTGCAGCAGCTCAGGTGGCTGCTATGGTGCAGGTTCGATCCCTGGCCCAGGAACTTCCACATGCTGCAGCCGCCACTGGAAAAAAAGAAAATTTATTGAGGAAACAAAGCATCTGGAAGGCATAAGATGCTATGTGTAACATCCTGAAATGCTGAACCCAAAGTGGTTTTAATAGCAGAAAATAAGACTGTGGTAGATATATAAGATCACTACTTTACAACTTTCTCTATAAAAAAGCAAGTGGTTGAGCTAAAACTATCACCAGTTTCTAATGTTTCTCTTTAATGTTAAGTTGTCACGGGTTAAATTATTTTATTGCCTACTGCTATGTGCCAGCAAATAAGCATTAACATCAAAGACAAGGAACAGTTGGAGTTCCCCCAGGGGCTCAGTGGTTAAAGAACCCAACTAGCATACATAAGTATGTGGGTTCGATCCCTAGCCTTGCTTGGTAGTGGGTTAATGATCCCACATTGCTGTGAGCTGTGGTGTAGGTCTCAGACATGTCTCAGATCCTGTGTTGCTATGGCTGTGGTGTAGGCTGGAGGCTGCAGCTCCATTGGACCCCTAGCCTGGGAACCTTCATATGCTGTGAGTGTGGCCCTAAAAAGCCAAATAATTATTTATAATTAAATAATAAATAATTGTATTTAATTTATAATTAAATAATAAATAAACAAATAAAGACAAGGGGCATTTGAAAGGGAGACTTTGAAAATTCAGTACATTCTATGTAATAATACTTTTATCTACTCACTTGCCTTCAGATTAAGACTTTGGGGAGTTCCTCTCATGGCACAGTGGTTAATGAATCCAACTAGGAACCATGAGGTTGCAGGTTCGATCCCTGGCCTTGCTCAGTGGGTTAAGGATCCAGTGTTGCCATGAGCTGTGGTTAGTTCACAGACGCGGCTCGGATCCCACGTTGCTGTGGTGTAGGCCAGTGGCTACAGCTCTGATTCGACCCCTAGCCTGAGAACATCCATATGCTGCAGGAAGCAGCCCTAGAAAAGGCAAAAAGACAAAAAAAAAAAATTTAAGACTTTGGAACTGCACCAAGATTTTCTGGAGGAAATTTGACAGTCCCTGGCTTCCTAGAAGGTGCCTATGTTTCTTGACACATCATAAAAGATCCTTTTTTCAGCCTGGCTTTAAATTCCCTTTCCATCTTTACCTCGTTGTTCCATACGCCCTGGCAGCCGGCATCCAGCATTCACCACGGATCACACCATCAGCCTCGAGCAGTTAAGTATCCCCCAGGCACACCCTGCAGCTTTGCTCATGCTCCTCCTTCTCCTGGAATATTCTTTCCTCCTTTCTCCACTGGACAATTTAACTTACCATTACCTCCCTGACCTCCCCATTAGAAAGAAAGGGTCATGAGAGCAGAGAGCACATGTATGTTCCTTAATGTTGTATTTCCAGCATAAATATAGAGGCTGGTACCTAGAATATTTTTCATCAGTATCCCCTTCTCTGCATCCCCACAGTCTCCAGGCTGATGTCTCTCCTCATTGTGCTGAAATCACTTTTCAGTGACACCACTCCCCTTCATGGAAGATGATGGGTTCTTTTTTTTTTTTTTAATTTTTTGTCTTTTTGTCTTTTCTAGGGCCACACCCACGGCAATATGGAGGTTCCCAGGCTAAGGGTCTAATCGGAGCTGTAGCCGCCGCCCTACGCCACAGCCATAGCAACGTGGGATCCAAGCCGAGTCTGGAACCTACAGCACAGCTCAGGGCAACACCAGATCCTTAACCCACTGACTGAGGCCAGGGATCGAACTGCAACCTCTATGGTTCCTAGTCGGATTTGTTAACCACTGAGCCAAGACAGGAACTCCCAGAAGATGATGGGTTCTTAAAGGCAGGAATTATGTCTATCACATAGCAGATGCTCAATAAGTACCCACTAATTTTTTTTTCCTTTTTTTCTTTTTAGGACCGCACCCACGGCATATGGAAATTCCCAGGCTAGGTGTCAAATCAGAAATGGCAGCTGCCAGCCTACCCCACAGCTAGGGCAACACCAGATTTGAGCTGTATATGCCACCCATGCTGCAGCTTGTGGCAGTGCCCAATCCTTAACCCACTGAGGGAGGCCAGGGATGAACCCGCCTCCTCATGGCTACTAGTCAGGTTCTCAATCCCTGAGTCACAGTGGGAACTCGAATACCCGCTAAATTTAGACGAATTGAAAATTAAATTCTCAGAGTTCCTGTCATAGAGCAGTGTATAGAATCTGACTAGGAACCATGAGGTTGTGGGTTCAATGCCTGGCCTCGATCAGTGGGTTAAGGATCTGGCATTGCCATGAGCTGTGGTGTAGGTCGCAGACACGGCTCAGATCCCACATTGCTATAGCTGTGCCTTAGGCTGGCAGCTGTAGCTCCAATTAGACCCCTAGCCTGGGAACCTCCATATGCCGCAAGATGGGGCCTAGACTATGCAAAAAGACAAAAAAAAAAAAAAGAAAAAAAGAGGTTTTGGTGTTCCTGTGGCTGTGGTGTAGGCTGGCAGCTGCAGCTCTGATGCAACCCCTAGCCTGGGAACTTCCATATGCTGTGGGTGCGGCCCTAAAAAACAAAAAACAAAAAGCCAAAACCAAAACCCAAAAAACAATTTTACTAAAATATTTTGTAGTATTTTGCCACACAAAAGAAAGTGAGGTGTCTACACGGTATTATGAGAATCCTGATGAAGGAATTTAGACGTGTGGACCCTGGAATCCTCACAGACTTAGACACTTGAGCTGTTCCTTGAACAAGAAAAGTCCTCCAGGAAAACAGGAAAGGGAGTGTACGGTGAAGAAATTGAACACCAAGACAGAAACTGAGGGGGAAGGGTGTTCACATCCCAGTGGTTCTGACGAGGCCTCAGTGTGGGGTTCATGGGAGGGAGTGGCTGGCAGCAGGCTGGGCCTGGCAGTAGTCTTAGCCTGTGCCCCAATGACATGAGCAAAAGGGTGACCCATCAGATGTGTGCTCTACGCTGCTCCCGGCACCCCCTTCTGCCTCACCCTTTCCCAACACACATGTTGACCATGTAAGAAAGTGGGCCACCGCCACAGGTATGATATATGGACAAAGGCTGGAGGGACCTGACGGAGCTTCATGAGAATGAACCTGGGACCCAGGATGGTGTCCTAACCACTGAGCAATCAGCCGACACTGTGTTATGCAATCACATGCTGAAGCCAAAGTCAAGAATGTGGCAGAACCAACAAAGCTGGTTTCTGTGGAAAGCCGGCATCATTCATGTAAAGATGCCTGCCTTCCAGAAGCCCGCCCTGATTTCCTTAGCCCAAGGACTCTCTTGTCCAAAACCCTCTGGAGCACTTAATGTTGTACTAACAATACTTTGAAAAAAATTCTTTTCCTGCACAGTTGTTTTGCCCTCATTCCTGGTATCCTTTTGTGTTTTTTTTTTTTTTGGTCTCATTTTAAAGCTTATACCTAATACAATGCAGCTTTAAAAGACACCAGGCAGCAAGATAAGGTATAAATCAATCAACAACAAGCCTTGCTCGATTTTAAGAGGGGAGAAGTCATGTCCCCCTCACCTTATAAATCCCACAGCAAGAAGAAAACATATTTGTTGAATAAATTGACCATTGTGATAACAATATGGTAAAGTAAAAAACATTCTTTGGCTTTTAAAAGTTGACATTTTTACGATTTTTTCCCCCTTGGAAATCACCCCTTTTACTAGAGTATTCGCATACATGTTTATCTTTTATTTAAAAAATGTCATCTCTCCTAAATGTACACTTGCCATCTGTGCTTATAGCTTTTTTTTTAGAAAAGCAGCGTAGATTTCTTTACTCTGCCTAGTTTTTGTTTCCTAACAGAACAGAGATACATTTATTTCAGTAAAACTATACAGAAACGAAAATATTTGACACTCACAGAGATACAGTTTTGCAAAGCGGATTGTTAAAGTAATCAGCATTAAGTACAATAAATTATAAAGAACTATTCATATTTTAATGGGGAAAAAAGCTGAAGAAACATAAAATACTTAAAAAAATACAATATCATTACCACCGCACATGAAACACATTTCCATAACAAGTTAACTATTTGCACATGGACACTTAACTGCTCAGCCCTCTTAGAACTTACATTCTGAAATCCTGATGTTCTATTGCAGTTTCTAAACTAGCCACTCTCTCATTCCAGGGACCCACAAAGATCAGTCCCATCACAAGTAATTAAAAGGAACACTTCCCGTTAGAGCACTTAAAGGCTAATAGTTAATCTTCATTGGCAACAAGTTTAGTGCAAATAAATTATATTTAGCAGCTTAGAAAATTCCTGGTGGGGAGGCATTCACCTCTTACTCCACCGCATCCCCAGAAGAAAACCATTTCTCTCTTTTCATGAGTATGAGCACTGGCCATTCAAATGGACTGAAAGCTACAAATGCTAATTCTGCTGTTTGTTACACAGGGAGTTTCCATGAAAGATGGTTTCAGTCACAGGCAAATGAGCCACACAGTGTTTACATTTGGAAAAGCCCCCTTAGGCTGACTTTTTTTTTTTTAATGGCCCCACGTATGGCACATGAAAGTTCCCAGGCCAGGGATCTAATCTGAGCTGCAGCTGTGACCTATGGGATCCCTGAACCCACTGCCTGGGAGGGGGATCAAACCCATGCCTCTGCAGCAACCTGAGCAGCTGCAGTCAGCCTCTTAACCAGCTGCACGACAGCGGGAACACCTAGATTGATTTTTTTTTTTTTAACAAAAACAGGGCCTGAATGTCCGTCATAACTGGATCTTACCTAACTGCTTCTCTGAAATGAGGCCCTAATGATTTCTTGCATCGGCCACCAAAGGAAGATCTGAGGATGGCACTGAGGAAGCTCTTAAATCAAGTTCTACTCCCCAGTACTAATTTTATTTCACAGATTTGAATGCAAAATAAAGGGGAGGGGGGAGTAGTGGAGTCATCTGATTTCAAACCTGGTGCTTTCCACTCTCAGCCAAGATTTCATGTTCTCCAAATGAATGGAAGCCAGAAAGCTCCTAGCCAGAGAGAGAATGTGAGCTTCCTCGTTCCTTAAATTGCCTCTCTTCTTCTTAGACATCTGTTCCCTCTCTAGCCAAGGCCTGGGAGAGCTGCTTGGGAGCAGAGTGTGGCCTGCTGGCCTGGATCTGCGGTGGCAAGGGACAGAAAGAATGCCTGGGTTTTAAGCACCTGTTCTTCGTCTACATTCATGGGCCCGAGGACTTGAGTCATCAGAAAGCTTGGATGACTTCTGAGGTCCAGGATGTGCTGACACAGAATCCAGGGAGATAAACACTAGGCAGGCCATCTCAGTTGACCAAGTCCTCAGCAATTTTTCCATCGCCCTTGAATCTCCTCACTGAATCGCTCAAAGACAGGGGCGCGGTGGCCATGCTGGAGTTGGGGGGGGGGGCACCTCAGTCACTGTATTCCTCTCTTTCCCTTGGCGTGGGGAATTTCTCATACTGGTTGGCCAACTTCCATTTGTTGTGCTGACTTTTGAGCAGTGCAGCAAAGGAACTCTTTCGGGTGACACTTCTAGATATTTCCCGGCTCTTGGCCTTCCTGGTGGGGGAAGAGCTTCGAACCAAGGGCTGGGTGGGGAAAATGGGCTTGCCCCGTGGGGCTTCCAGTAGCTGCCATATTTCCCCAGAGGTATTACTGGTCAGATACTGCCAAGGCTTCTTCCCACTGCTGTCCCGAACATTCACACGAGACGACAACCTTTGCACTAGCAATCTGATGATTGCCTGGTGGCCGTGGATGGCTGCAAGGTGCAGCGGGGTATACCCACAGCCAGACTTCACATTTACATCAAGAGCAATCCCTGCCTTCTGTGCACCTGAGACCAGGTCCTGAAGGGCCGTGAGGTCACCGTGTTTGGCTATCCAGTGCAAGGCGGTGTACCCAGTCAGAAAGTCTTTGTGCAGCGCTAGCTGGGGGTCCTGCCAGAACAAAGTCAACGCCTGATTCCAAGTGCCACTGGCAAGCTTCACAATCCATTCATGCTCCCTGGCATCGAGGGGAACCAAGGATGACTTGTGCTCAGAAGATCTGTGGTGGACGAAGGCTGCAGGCCTCTCCCCTCCGAGGGCCCATGGGCTGTGTGGAGGACCCTGCTCCGTGGCAGCCTTAATGTCTACAAGTTTGGATGTCAAAGCGGCATCCACCCTTAGGCTGGACACTGCTCCTGCCTTGGAGGGCTTCCTGGACCGGGGTGGGCGCCGGCTCCTTTTCAGCAAATCTTCCTCCAGGCACTCCTCATCAGAGGAGGACAATCTGGCTTTCCCTGCCCTGGAGCTCCTTCTTAGAGACCTTCTTAATCTGGGGACTGGCCAGGGCAAAGGCTGCTGCGGGTGGCCTTCAAGGCCATCAGCTCCTACAGGAAGGGGCTGAGAGGTGTGGCCATCCCCTGTGTTGCCTAGACCCTGGGAGCTGCCGCTGGGGCTGCCCTTCTTTGGAGAGGGGTCCCCAGCTGTATTCCTGAGCCTTCTTCCATCTGGGGCTCCTGGGGCAAGATGCAGCCCTTCGTCAGAACCCCCAGGGGACTCTTTGGGGCCACTGCTGCTCTCTTCACTACCGTGGCTCTCCTGGTCCACGAAGTCCTCCAGATCTTGTAGGGACAACTGACAACGAATGCTCCGAAAGACCGCCAGTGGCGAATTCCCGGGCCAGTTTTCCGAACCAGCAGGCAAAACAGAATGAGAGGAAAGAGGGGGTTCGGGTGGCGCTGACTTAGATTCGAGGACCCAGAGGCCTGGCTCCGGGGGTAGCCGGGGGAAGTCGTCGGGGAGCACCGACCAGGCTCGGATGGGGCCTCGGTCCCGGGCCTCAGGTATCTGGGGGTGTCTCGCCACCCACTCTCGAGTGCGCTGCTGCTGCTGCTGCAGGGTTGAATAAAGCAGAGGGCCGCGAGTCACCAGCTCTGGAGGATCTCCGGGGGCAGGAGGGCAGGACAGGAGAGTAGGCGACAAAGCCCAGCTCTCGGCAGCCTCGACGGTTGTAGAACGCGAGCGGGACGCGGCGGGCACAGGCGGGGGCTCCGCGGGCGCACCTTCCCGCTTCGGCCTGGGAGCCCGGCGGTCGTCCTGGGCTGGCGGAGCCTGCGCTGTCTCCTCCCCGGCGCAGGCGGTGACAGTGGTAGTGGCGGGGTCAGGGAGTGCGGCAGGCAGCGGCTGGCCTGGGAGTCCCCCCAGGCCGTTCTGGAGGCATTCCCAGCAGCAGCGGCCCTGCGTCTCGGCCGCCGCGCACCTCGCTCGGGCCTGGGCAGCCGCAGCCACAGCCGCGGGCACCCGCTCCTGGGGGCCAGAGCTGCCCCTCCGCCCCCCGCCTCCTCGGGGCGCCTCCCCCGAGCCGCTGGCGGGGAATCCATTGCACCCCGCAGCGGGAACAGCGGCTGCGGCACCTGCTGGCTCCTCCTCTGGCTCCTTCTCGCGCCGCCGCCGCCGGGGCTGCTGCGGAGGCAGCGACTCCCCCGGGCGGGCGGGGAGTGGGGAGCTGGGCTCAGCTCCCCCTGCAGGGGCGGCGGTCGCGGGCGGGTCGCTGGGTCGCTGCAGCCCCTCCTCCCCCAAAAGGTCCCTGTACCTCCTCTTGAGCACCACGTACTTGGTGCCGTCGGGGTCCTGGCGCACTGCGGCGACCGAGTTGACAAAGCCCTTGAAAAGCTCGCGGCGGCGCTGGTGCTGGCCGGGGGGCGCGTCGGGGTCTCGGAGGAAGTGCTTGAAGTGGCTCAGCAAGGCGGCATTGGTCACTCGGCCCCCGGCCTGGCACAGAAAGTCCAGTAGTGCCTCCTGGCTCAACTCTCGGGCCATAGCTGCCCTGTGGTCACCTGGCCCCGGAGTGTCTGCGTCTCGCTCTCGCTGAGGTCTCCCCCGCCAGCCGAAACCCTGGCCTGGCGTGTGTCACCTGCGCCCGGGGCGGCGCCAGGCTCCTCCATCAGCCGCGGCCTGCCTGCAGCCCCCGAACGTGCCAGGAGGGCTGCGGGTCCCCCGGGGAGAGGGCGGGGGGCCGAGTCCCCACGCGCAGGCCGGGGGAGAGGGCGGCTCCCAGGCCGCCCCTGCGCGACGCGCTCCTCTTGCAGCGAGTCCCAGGCGGCGAAAGTTGCAGGGATAGGTCGGAGTCGGTTTCACCTGCGCCCTGGCGACGCCTCCTGCCCGGCTTTGGGGGAAGGGCCCGGCCCGCCTCCTCTCGTCCCTCCGCCCTCCGAGGTCTCCCCAACCCCTGCCACCCATCCCAGATGAGTCAGGCTGGTCCGAGCCGGGAGAGCGCTGTAAGGTGAGGTCGGCGGCGAGTGCGAGCCAACAACCAACAGCTCTGTGGGCCACGCAGCCGCTCCCCGCCCGGGGAATGGAAAGCAGGTAGGCGACTCGCGGCTCCTTCGGGTCTCCGCCACGTAGGAAACGAAAACAATAGAAGATCTGTTCCTGGCCTCTCCTTGCACTGCATAGGTCGTGGCTGAAGTCGATGGGTGGAGAAAAAGGAGCACATTAGCCAGCACCCTGCAGTCTCTCCAAAACGTATCTTTATTAACGCTGTAGGGTAGTCATTTCAGATTCCCCGAGGCAGTGCCGAGGTTGAGGAAACTGTTGCATCCCAAACAAACCTATCTTGATCTGGAGATACTGCTGGGGCGGCTCCTCCAGACACTGGCTCCTAAGGGTTCAAATACACCGTTGAAGTCTGTGCTGAAATAACACTCTGAAGGTTACGTTAAGGTGCCAGAAACACCATGATGGTTGAATTCCGGAGCAGCGGAAATGAACAAGTCTTATGTCTGGAGAGTTATGGTATTTGTTGCTTAGTGTTGCTCTGTTTTTATTTACTCCAAAATTAGTGCACAGTAGAGGTTTGTCCAGTCTCTTTTGTGTTGGCATTAAGTGGTGAAGTTGTCCTCCGAATGTAAGGTTTCCAACACAGGCTCAGGGTGTTAAGCATCACAGGCTAGCTTGATTTGCTCCCCACCTTAGAAAGTCTGCTTGACTCACTGAGGGGCTGAGAACTTCCTAATTCCAAGTTCAGTTGTAGATTAGAGCTTGAAAAACTCTAATTTCAAAACACTGGCTTCTTCCAGACTGGGGAATCACAGCACTTTTCTTAACAGCTGCTTTCCCCCTTCATTTTATTTGTCCACATGTGGATCCCACCTGTCCCGTAATACTCCTTCTGTTCTTTTCCTGTGTCTTTATCAGTCCTATCTACATGCCCAAAATACTCTTCTTTTATCTACTCACCTGTCTGGCTCCATGCCCTGTCCCATTCTTTTTTTTTAAGCCTTCCTATTTCTTTCAGTTGTGACTGGTTGTTTATCTTCAGCCCCAACTGTGACAGCAAATATGCTTATTTTTTGGAACCTTCGGTCAGCTACATTTCCAATTACAAGGTGTCTCTTTTCTCCTGCCTTGTCATGGCCAGTCTCCCTTCATGTACTGCCCCTGTCTTTCCCCTTTTCCTTCTTCAGCTTTGCTACTTCCAGTTGTTTCATGACTCCTTGTCCTTTGGGCCAAGTCAGGGGTGGTGGTGTTAAAAGTATCTTGGCCCCTTAATTGTCAACATGTGTTAGCATAAGCCAGTTTTACTGACTGCCATGTAGACCACGTTAGCTGAGCTTTGTTTTATGTCCCCAACAGCACTCTGGTACTTTTCCATGAATGAATTGGAATCCTTGGTTTTAAATTATCTAGGTCAGAAAGAACTGGGAAACATTTTTGTCTACCTTTGGCATTTTCTAGAATCCAAACCCAAGACTGGGTTACAGGGAGGTGGTGGTAAATGTTTTCCACTGAGGCCTCTACATTAACTTTGAGCCTTAAGGAGAGTCATTAAAATGAAGGTTTCATATAAAACTCGAGTGTCCTTTTGTGTTTATTTCCTGGTGGCATCTTGATGGGCTGCCAGGTGTGTCCCCACCTGGGGCAGGAGGGCGACCCAATGGACAGCTCAGGTGGGCACTGTGGAGTGTCAAGTGGAAAAAAGTCCCCTTTGGTACTTTTCAAAAATCTGGTTATGAGATCAGGGACTTTGCAACAAGAGAAGGTGAAGATGTGTTTGAACTTGAAGCACTTAGGACTAGAAAGACAGGAAGGGGTCATTAAGGCCACGGTTGTTGATATCAGCTTATCTTTAGTGGAAGGTGGAATTAGTAGGTCTGGAGGAGTGGAAAGTAGAAAAAGGGGAGATAACCCCTTGCTTTAGCTTTCTGGGTACCCAGGGGGGTTGGCATCCAGACCTTCTTTTTCTCTCTCTTCCCAGGTTAAGGTGAGAGATAATTGGGATGCTCCTCACCTTATCTTAAGGAACATTTTTCTGCTTCTCTCATATAGAGTTCGTTTATTTCCAGAAATATTTATAGGACACCTATATTGCCCTGGCACTGCTGAAAATGAGTATAAAGAATGCATGCTCTGGAGTTCCTGTCGTGGCGCAGGGGAAACGAATCCAACTATGAACCATGAGGTTCCAGGTTTGATCCCTGGCCTCACTCAGTGAGTTAGGGATCCGGCTTTGCCGTGAGCTGTGGTGTAGGTCACAGACGTGGCTCGGATCTGGCATTGCTCTGGCTGTGGTGTAGGCCAGAGGCTGCAGCTCTGATTCAACCCCTAGCCTGGGAACCTCTGTATGCCATGGGTGAGGCCCTAAAAAGACCAAAAAAAAAAAAAAAAAAGAATGAATGCCCTGGAGTTCCCTTCGTGGCTCAGTGGTTAACGAACCCGACTGAGATCTATGAGGGTTCAATCCCTGGCTTCATTCAATGGGTTGAGGATCCGGCGTTGCTGTGAGCTGTGGTATGGGCTGCAGACCCTGCTCAGATCCCACGTTGCTGTGGCTGTGGTGTGGGCCAATGGCTGCAGCTCTGATTCCACACCTAGCCTAAAAAAAAAAAAGAACACATGTTCAAGAACTCACTACTTATTGGGAGGAATAAATAAGAGACATGGCTTCAACCTGTATGTTAAGTGATTTAACAAAGACGTGCGCCAGATGCTAGAGAAATGGAGAGGCAGCACATAAGGCAGGCCCCAGGCTCAGCTGCAGGGGATCAGGAAAATTTTCCAATAAGAGGCAATTTGGAGAAGAAGAGGTGATGAAGAGGCCAAGGAAACTTCGGTGCAAAAGCACCAAGAACTGGCTCAGCAGAGCATATTTGGGGAACTAAGTGCAAATAGGCTTTATGGAAGAGAATGTGTGTGGATGTGCTGGAAATAAGACTTGCTGAAGTAGGAGGGAGTCAGAAGATGAAGGGGATGGAGGTGGGGGTGGCAGGGGAGACTTTGAAGAATTTTGGGCAGGAGGGCAATGACCTGACTAACTTTGTACTTTAGAAAGATCACCCCAGAGGAAAGAGCTGGTTTGGAGCATGACCCATATTAACAAATAAAAATAGCACATTGCAGAACAATAATTTATTTAACCAAATCTAAGACACCATTGATTATATGATACAGTTGATTTCAGAGATCTTAAAATATGGGGGGGGGTGCCTCTTAAAGTAGAAGCAATACATCCTGTTCAATAAAATCCTATTTTTAGGAAAAGCATGCATTTGGGAGTAAGGTTTGAGGTCTGGATCGGGGTAAATTTAACTTTTTCTTTACAGCCTTATAAACGATTGGCTGTTTTACACTAAGAGTATATTCCTTCTTAGTTTGAAAAAGACAATAAAGGAAAAAAAGACATAAGTGGATAACAGTGACAAAGAAAAAATATCGAATCTTTAGGTTGGAGGAAGGAGAGGAAGGCCAGCAGGAAGAAGAGCCCAGAAATTACTGAGATGATCCAGAAAAATGGGAGCCAAAAAAGTCCAGCAGAGTCAGAGAAAAGGAGGCAAGTGGATGGATTGGAGAGAGAGGGGGCCAAGTCAGGGGGATTTGGAGCCAGAGGAGTCTGGAGGTGAGGAACAAGCTGGCTTCTCTCGTGCCTTTGGCCTGAGTCGCTGGCCAAGTGGTCCTTGCCATATTCAAGGATAGTAAATATAGAACGAAGAGTCAGTTTGGGAACTAGGAAAGATGATCACTTGAGTATGGAACGCGGTGAGTTTGAGGGGCCTGCAGGCCATAACAACAGGAATGTCTAGAAGCCAGTTGACCATATAGGTTGGAGGCTCCAAGAATGTATGACCTTAGTTTATATGAATGTTCCTTTAAGCCACCACTGACGATAAAATTGCTTAGAAAGAGATATGCTGGTGGTGGGAAGGAATGGGGGTAGAGAGTGAATCCACTTTTACCAAAGAGAAAAAGGAAAAGAGACCCATTAGGAGATTTAGAAGTGGCTACAGGGAGAGAGGAACACCCCTGTGCATAGTAGCACAGAAGCACAGAGGGAAGCTTTCTAGAGTTGATGCCAAGTTAGCTAAGAAGCGAAATGTGACCAGAGCCTGTTAGATCCCTGGAGCCAGGTCTGGAGCAGTTTCAGAAGCATGGTGGGGACAGATGGCAGGTTACAGAGGGTTGAGGAGTGAGTGGGGTTAGAGTAGGGTGAGAAAGACTTGAGCATGAAAGAAAGAGAAAGAGAATTCCAGGTCAGGAGACTATCAGATCTTGTCATCTGATTTGGGCGGGGGTTGTTAGAAGAGAAATCATCACGTCTCTGTGCTGAAGGAAAAAAGCCCAGAAAGGATAAGTGAATTGGAAAACCTAGAGGAGAGGGTAAATAATTAATGAGACAGGGCATGGGGGTGGGGCTGGAGTCCAGAGTTCAGGTGGTGAGATTCCCTGGAGGGGACGGCAGAGCCGCTTTTCCCTTTGAGGACAGAAAGAAGCCACATGGCGATTTCCCTCTTGAGGAGGCTAAGAGATCAGAAGAAAAGGTTAGCAGACGTCCTGGGGGAGTTGAAAAGCAGGTACAAAAGCAGTAAGTGAATTTGGAGCTAGGAGTTTAGGTGACTGTAAGCAGGACCTGAGATATTCTCAAGCCTTGGGGCTGAAGGGTTCCAAAGCCGGATGGGATCGTTTGGAGGTGATGACACAATTCAGAGCGTGGCCACCCATCGTGGAAGTGACAGGCACTGGAAGAGATAACGTCATGGAACTGTGAGACGGGGTGTTGGTGAGCCTGACGGAGGATACTGGCATCACCTGGGAGGGAGAGGACACTGTGAATCATTTACGTAAGGCTTTAGTCTTGCGGTATGAGTAACCCAGATGGCATTTTGCCAGGAGCACTCGCTCTGCTCCTCATCAACAGATACACCAGCAAACAGTGTGATATAGTGACTAACGCTGCATGACGCATTCCTGATGACTCGCCTTATCTGATCCTCAGAACAAGTAAGGGAAGCGTGTAGAACAGAGGTCATTGTCTTGCAGGAAGTAGCTCTCCTTGCTATTAATATGTAGGTTTGTTTTGTAGGATTTCTTTTTCTTTTTTTTCTTTTTTTTTTGTCTTTTTCGGGCCACACCTGTGGCATATAGAAGTTCCCAGGCTAGGGGTTGAATCAGAGGTGCAGCTGCCAGCCTACACCACAGCCACAGCAACTTGGGATCTGAGCGGCATCTGCGACCTACACCACAGCTCACGGCAACGCCGGATCCTTAACCCACTGAGCGAGGCCAGTGATCCAACTGCATCCTTATGGTTACTAGCTGGGTTCGTTACCACAGCCAGAACTCCTGTAGGATGTATGCTGCTGGGCCTATTCTTTGCCTTCAGTCCAAACCTCTGCTATGGGTGTAGAGTGGAATCCCCATCCAAAAAAGTGGACCTGCCCAATGTCAACCCTCCAGGTAGGAAGACAGCTCCCCTGGTGAAGCCAGAGCTAAGGTGCACCACAGAAAGACAGGAAAGGAGTTCCCATTGTGGCTCAGCAGATTAAGAACCTGACATTGTGTCTGTGAAGATGTACATTCCATCCCTGGCCTCTCTCAGTGCGTTATGGATCCGGTGCTGCTTTGCAGCTCTGTTTTGATCCCTAGCCTGTATGCCACAGGTACAGCTATTTTTAAAAGAAGAAGAAGAAGGGAAAAATGCAGGAAAGAAAACCAGGATGCTGGAACACCCTCCCTCTTTCTCCCTCGCTCTCTACCCCTCCCCCTTCTTCCTTCCCCCCCATCCTCTGCCCTCCCCCACCTCTCCCCGCCCCCTTCTTTCCCCGCCCCCTTCTTTCCCGCCCCTTCTTTTCCCCTCCCCCTCCTTCCCCTCCTCCCCCCTCTCCTCCTCTTTCCCCCTCCCCTTCTCCCCCCTCCTTCTCCTCCCTCTCCTCTCTCTCAGGTTCAGATTTCCACAAGTCATTCCCCAGGGCTCTCTCAAGCAGCAAAGGGAAAGCGTTTTTATGCTGGACTACAAACTGAGGTCTAGGGCTCTCATTTACACGCTAGATAATCTAGTGATATTGAGCCCTCTGCTTTCATTTCCCTTCTTCTGTCCTGAGCCTTTAGTCATTTATTTATCTGTCAGTATTTATTGAGGGTCTACCATGTCTGCACTTTTCTGGGGCTGGGAACACAGTGATAAACCAAACAGACAAAACCTCTTTCACCAAACTTGTACCTACAATAAACATGAAAATAAACAAGAAAATATTGCCATATAAGTAAGTGATCAGATACAAAAGCCAGCTGATCTGAGAGTGACTGACTGGAAAGATGGGCAGAGGTTTCTCTTAGAAGATTTCAGTAAACGGAGACCTCAGGGATGCGGAGGAGAAGCTGGGGGAGATGGGAGCAGGATGGGGATAGTATTCCAGACAGAGGGAATAGCTAATGTTACACCAGAAATGAGTGCGATGTTTTAGAAAGCTAGCATAGTGCCACAAACTCCATAAAAACTGATGTAATGTTTATAAGCTAATTGCCTAATAAACTCCCGTGACAACTTTTTCTGTTTTTCAGAGTACACTCTTTGATGATCTCATCAAAATATCACCCAAGAGAGCATAAAAAGATCATTCATTTTTTTCTTTTCTCTTTTTTTTTTTTTTGCTTTTTAGGGCCATGCCCACAGCATATGGATGTTCCCGGGCTGGGGGTTGAATCAGAGCTGTAGCTGCCGGTCTATACCACAGTCACAGCAACACTGGATCCTTAACCCACTGAGCAAGGCCAGGGATCCAACCCTCATCCTCATGGATACTAGTCAGTTTCGTTACCACTGAGCCACAGCAAGAACTCATTTTCTTTTCTAACACATGATTGAAGTTCACTCGTTTTTAGTGATAGTTTGGGTGATTCAAGCATATCACTTCATACACAAATATGCTAGTTGTTTGTAGAACTACTATGGATTTAGGTCATACAGACCCAAAAATTCTGATCAGTTTATTTCACAAAATTCTTTTCAAAAAAGGAAACAATGGAAGTTCCTATCATGGCTCCGTGGTTAACAAACCTAGCTAACATCCATGGGGATGCGGGTTCGATCCCTGGCCTGGCTCAGTGGGTTAAGGATCCGGTGTTGCCATGAGCTGAGGTGTGGGTCACAGATGAGGCTCAGATCCCGCATTGCTGTGGCTGTGGTGTAGGCTGGCAACTATAGGTCTGATTTGACCCCTAGCCTGGGAACCTGCATATGCTTTGGGTACGGCCCTAAAAAGACAAAAAAAAAAAAAGGAAAATATTTATACTTGTTTATGCTTTATTATCAAGTATACTCCTAACAAGAAAAGAGATTGTGTTTTTTTTTTTTTGTCTTTTGTTGTTATTGTTGTTGTTGTTGTTGCTGCTATTTCTTGGGCCGCTCCCGTGGCATATGGAGGTTCCCAGGCTAGGGGTCTAATCGGAGCTGCAGCCACCGGCCTACGCCAGAGCCACAGCAACGCGGGATCCGAGCCGTGTCTGCAACCTACACCACAGCTCACGGCAACGCCGGATCGTTAACCCACTGAGCAAGGGCAGGGACCGAACCCGCAACCTCATGGTTCCTAGTCGGATTCGTTAACCACTGCGCCACGACAGGAACTCCTGTTTTTTCTTTTATTGGGAGGAGTTACCTGAACATACATACGATATTTTCCTCCCAGCTTTTTGGAGGTATAATTGACAAATAAAAATTGTACGTATTTTAAAAAGAAAAAGGAAAAAAAATGAATGCAGTGTATTTGAGAAACAGAAGCAGCAACAACAACAACAAAACAAACAATGGCTAAGTTGGAGCACAGTGAGAGAGGGAAGGTGAAGTGAGAAAAAGCAAAACAGTGAGCAGCATTTGGATCTTGTAAGACCTGATGGGGTTTGGGTTTTTGTCTGATTGGTGTGATGGGAAACTTTTGGTGGTTTATAATTAAGAGGGAAGCATGTGATTTCTTTTTTTTTTGTCTTTTTTTTTTGTCTTTTTGCCTTTTCTAGGGCCACTCCCTTGGCATATGGAGGTTCCCAGGCTAGGGGTCCAATCGGAGCTGTAGCTGCCGGCCTGCGCCAGAGCCACAGCAACGCAGGATCCGAGCTGTGTCTGCAACCTACACCATAGCTCACGGCAATGCCGGATCCTTAACCCGCTGAGCAAGGCCAGGAATCGAACCCACAATCTCATGGGAAGCATGTGGTTTCTATATAACAGAATATCCAGCTGCTGTGCGAAGGGGATGCCAAAGTAGAAACAGAAAGGCCAACTTGAGAGATGACCCCAGAGGCCCATGCAAGACATGGTGGTAACTTGAAATAGCCAAGGACAGGGTGCAGAGAAGGGTTGAAATTTGGAAAATATTCTGGAGGTGGAACCTAGTGAACGTGCTGGTGGATTGAATATAAATTTCCTGAGATTGGGACTTTGAAGGTAAGGCTTGGCCTGGGGCTTGGAAGGCAAGTGTTCCCTTTGGAAAGGTTAAGTTTGGCATCATGGCCTTTAGACATCTCAGTAATGATCTAGAGTAGCCAACTGCTCCGGGGTGGAATCAGGGCTGAGATATAAATGTGAGAGTCTTGGGCCTTGAGATTGTTTTTGAAAGTTATGGGATTAGATGAATTTCTCTATAGAGGGAAACTAGAAAGCGGAAAAGAGGTTCACAACCAGCGCCAGCATTAGGGCGCCAACATTTGTAGTGTCTTGCTTGAATGCTATAATCTGTCTCAGCCCTACCGGGGCCATGATAGGAACTGGATGATCTTATTCTGTCCCCCTAAGTCCCCCTGCAGCTGCTTGTGGCTGCTGCAGGCATTAATGTGAGTCACCCCAAAAGAAAGTTTAATTTCAAGGTCTGGAGTAAGATCCACCGACCCCTCCTCAGCTAGAAAGTCTCCCTCCATTGCCAACCTTACAAGATAGGGCTTAACATTTGTTAAAGGAGTCAGCAGCTTTTCCCTGCATGTTCTGATTTTACACACAGGAAACCCACGCTCTGGAGCTTAGTGTCTTGTGGAATCGATGCTCTAATCAAGTTGACCAAGCGTTTGCACAGAATCATAATCTTTCCTCAACTCTGGAGTATTTGACTCCACTGACCATCTCTGTTTCGGCTTCTACACCCCTTACTCTTTTCTAGTTCTTCTCTTTCCTCCCTCCCCAGCTCTGAGCATCCCTTGCAAACTCTTCTTTCCACGTTTTCTCCTCATTCTCTGCATTCTACCTGAGTGATGTTTATTTTCCCAGACTCATTTACCCCCTGGATTCTTAGGATTCCCAATTCTGTATGTGATGCCTAGAAAAAGCGCAGACTTTCCAGTGGTTACACTCGTCTCGATGCTGCCCATTGCCATGTCTTTAAATTTGGCCAATTTACACACCAAACTCTGGGCCTCAGTTTCTTCATTCGTACAGTGAAGGAATGAGACCAGCTGATGCTTTTTGTTTCTTTTTTAAAAAAGGTTTATTGAAATATAGTTGATTTACAGCGTGGTGATAATTTCTGCTCGACAACAAAGTGATTCAGTTACACATGTACACACATCCGTTCTTTTTCAGATTCTTTTCCCATAGAGATCATCTCAGAATATTGGGTGGAGTTCCCTGTGCTGTAGAGCGGGTCCCTGCTGCCAATCATTCCACATACCAGAGTGTGCATATACCAAACCCAAACCCCCAGTCCATCCCTCCCCCCCGACCTGTCCCCTTTGGTAACCATAAGTTTATTTTCAAAGTCTATGAGTCTGTTCTGCAAATAAATTCATTTCTATCCCCATTTAAGATTCTACATATAAGTGATATCATATGAGGTTTGTCTTTGTCTGACTTACTTCACTTAGTACGATAATCTCTAGGTCCATCTATCTTGCTGCAAATGGCATTATTTGCCTCTTTTTTACAGCTGAGTAGACCAGATGATTTGGAAG
Source organism: Phacochoerus africanus (assembly GCF_016906955.1). NCBI lineage: Eukaryota > Metazoa > Chordata > Mammalia > Artiodactyla > Suidae > Phacochoerus > Phacochoerus africanus. The sequence continues at coordinate 72,416,921 of NC_062553.1, forward strand.
TACCTTCCAGTGCTCACAGTCTGATTCGAAACTTGATACTACTGCTCGTGATCTCCGTCATAATGATGACATCGATTGCATATGCTCTGTGCCAGACATGGAGCCCAGTACTTCATACATATTAATATATTTAATTTTCCTAAAAAATTCCTATGAGCTAGAAACTATTAGTATCCTAATTTTATAGTAGAGGATATTAAGATTCAAATAATGTAATTTCCTGCTATTCTGTAACTGGTAAGCTGCAGAGACAGGATTCAAACCCAACAGTCTGAGTCTAGGCTCAGCATCCTTTAGCCCCCGCTCTATTCTTGCGGTCTTCCTCTGAAGACCCGGAGCCCTGTTCTGCTTTCTCAACGTAGCCCCACATCACTTCTGCCTCCTCGGGACCCTGACTCCTGCTGCTTCCCCTCTCCCTGTATCTTCATCCTCTTCCTCTCTTCATCCCCAAGGGCCGCTGTCCTTCCTAAAACCAAACCAAACCAAAACCAGCACCTTGCTCTGAAGCACCCTCCTTTGCTTTGCTCCTTTGCTGCCTTAGCCCACCCTCTGCTTTCCTGCGTGGGCCACCTCCTCCCAGAGGCCATTCCTCCCCATGGGGATAAATCAGCTGCCACTTCCAGGCACCTCCAGGCACTACTGTCTGGGGCAAGTTAAGTCTGAGATGCCCACTAGACATTTAAGGAGAGACGCCAGATACTTACCTGGCAGGGAAGATACCTTGATGATGAAGGTGGTTTTCCCAGGGTGAGGCTCTCCCATTGCACTCCGGGTGTTCTGACTCCTGCGATTTCCCCAAATGTGGGAAACTTGACTGCATAATTTGTAGTAGCGGGGGACTGTGTGCGAGCTTTCCCCTAAAAAAAAAAAGTAGAGATGCCAAGTGGGTGATTGGATGGACAGTTTTGGAGCTTGGCTTTCATAGCATCTAACGTGCCACTATTAAGAATACTTTTGGGAGTTCCCACTGTGGTGCATCGGAAATGAATCCGCCTAGGAACCATGAGGTTGTGGGTTCAATCCCTGGCCTCGCTCAGTGGGTTGAGGATCAGGCGTTGCCGTGAGTTGTGGTGTATTTTGCAGGCGCGGCTCGGATCCCGAGTTGCTCTGGCTGTGGCATAGGCTGATGGCAACAGCTCTGATTAGACCCCTAGCCTGGGAACCTCCATATGCCACCAGTGCAGCCCTAATAGGACCAAAAAAAAAAAAAAAAAAAAGAAGAAGAAGAAGAAAGAAAAGAAAAAAGAATAATTTTGTATTTGTTCATTGTTACATCGTCCCCTCACCTGGAACACAGACTCCATGAGAGCCAAGATTGTGTCCTATTCACCACCAGCAAAGAATTCATTGTGGAGTTCTCTTGCGATGCAGCGGGTTAAGGATCCAGCATTATCACTACAGCAGCCCGGGTCATTGCTGTGGTATGGGCTTGATTCCTGGTCCGGGAACTTCCACATGCTGTGGGTGTGGCCAAATAAAATAAAAATTAAATAATTAGTTGTGGAGAGGACCAGATTTGGAAAACAAGCCCTGTTGGTTTCCTGGGGCTGCTGTAATACATTATCACAAATGGGGTGCGGGGGAGTTCCTCTCAGAGATTACTCCTCACATTTCAGGAGGTGAGACCACAGAAGGGACACATTCCCTCTGAAGATTCTAGGAGAGCATCCTTTTCCCTCTTCCAGCTCCTCAGAATGTCTTCATTCCTTGGCTGCTTTGGCGTGTGGCCGTATCACTCCCTTCTCTGGCTCCATCTCCCTGTGGCCCTCTCTCTTCTCTGTGCCTCTCCTCTTCCGACTCTTACAAGGACATTTGTCAGTGGATTTAGGTTCCCTTCCAATAATCCTGGATGATCTGATCATAAGAACCTTAATTTAATTACATTTGCAGATCGTCACCTTTTTACAAATAAGGTAACATCTGAAGGTTTCAGAGATTTGGACTTGGTTGTATATTTTGGGCGGCCACTGTTCCACCCACTACTTAAGGGAACAGGAAGAAGATCAGGAATGTCTCTCCAACCCCCCCCCTTCTCCCTTTATTCTGGCTAACTTACTTTTCCTTCAAGATTCAGCTCATTGGTCACCCAATCAAAGGAGTCACGCCCCAGCCAGTACTGCCTCTCCCATAGTAACAATAGCTATCGCATATCCAGCGCTGTTTTAAGGGCTTTATGTGTATGAACACACTTAATACTTGCTACCACCCTAGACAATCATCCCTATTTTGATCCTATTTTTACTGAAAGCTAATTGTCTCTCTTCCCTGGTAGACCTGCCCCCAAGACAGAAACCAAGATTTATTCTCTCTGTCCTCAATACACACTGTGGCACATCCAGGCTGTCTATGAAGGCTGATAAGTTGAATAAATGACTGAGCAAGAGGAAGCCTGATACTAGACTGGGCAGGGTTTTGACATTAAGACAGTTCCATTCTCTCTTTTAGATCACAGGCGGCCAGCAGTGTTATTTTATCATTATCATTATTATTATTATTATTATTTTGGCCATGCCCAGGGCATGTGGAAGTTCCTGGGCCAGAGATCGAACCCAAATCACAGTAGTAACCAGCGCCACGTCATCAGTGACAATGCCAGATCCTTAACCTGCTGAGCCACCAGGGAGCTCCTGGCCAAAAGTTTTAAAGCTGAGAATTGATAGAATGGGCCCTTCTTTCAAATATATCTTCCCCTTGGGAGAAACCTCATCAAATATTGTTTTAATTATTACCTCTAAAAATGGAGAGCTCCCCCCGGGACCTCCTCCTGAGCTCTAAGGGTACATACCCAGCTTCTTGCTGGGTCTCTCTAGGCTCAAATTCAGCATGTCCAGACCAGCCCTCATCCTCTTTTCCCTAAAGTCACTCTTCCTGTGAAACTGAGCTCACATGCATTCCCAAACACTTTCTTCACCTACAGCCAATCAAGTGCTGTCAATGCCATCTCCTGAACCTTATCTCTTCCCATCTCTTGGCCTCTGCCATATTTCACACTCTTGCGTCTTTCACCTGGACTATAGCACTAGCCCCTGTACCAGTCTTCTTGCCTCTGCTCTTCCCTCTGCCACTCCGGCCCATCCTCTGCTCTGTTGCTCGTTTTGTAAGTCTAAAAACCAGGTCTGATCATTCTCTTTCTTGTTAATAAACAACTGTAGTGATTCTTCATTGCTTCTAAGATCAAGATCTTCAAGATCTACCTGCAAAGATCTACCTTTCTTCCCTATTTCTTCACTCAACACATATGTATGGAATGCCTATGTGTCTGGTCCTGTGCTCATTGCATTCATATACATATCATATATATACATATACATATTCATATATGCATATACTTTCATACACATATGCATGTAGTGAAGGAGATGCCCCACACCTATACAGCTGGACCTGGGTTTTCTTACTTGGGCTACCTCACGTCGTGGGCAGTAAGGGAGTACCCTAGACAAGAAACTGCAACTGGAGAGCATCTTTGCTGTTGGCTTTCAGGAAATACTGTAACTTTATTGCTATCGCTCTATACCTGTTGAGTAGACTCCAGATTATATTTATCTACTTTCAAGTTAATCTTCCCTAAGAAGGAAAATAATTTTAAGTAATTCTCACAAAGAATTTCTGAATAAAGATAATACTAAACTTTAAGCCAAGGAAATAATTTTGCAAGCCCAGGGGACTGGGGCTACAGCTAGAATGAGACTTCAGCAACATTAGACATAAAAGAATAACCATCTAACCACATGTGACAGGAATTGGCTCCCAGATTTTAAATTATGATAAAGAATATTTGGGAGTTCCCGTCGTGGCGCAGTGGTTAACGAATCCGACTAGGAACCATGAGATTGCAGGTTCCATCCCTGGCCTTGCTCAGTGGGTTAAGGATCCAGTGTTGCCATGAGCTGTGGTTAGTTCACAGATGCGGCTCGGATCCCACGTTGCTGTGGCGTAGGCCAGTGGCTATTGCCGTGAGCTGTGGTGTAGGTTGCACACGAGGCTCAGATCCCAAGTTGCTGTGGCTCTGGTGTAGGCTGACAGCTGAAGCTAAGATTCGACCCCTAGCCTAGGAACCTCCATATGCCATGGGAGCAGCCCTAGAAAAGGCAAAAAGACAAAAAATAAAAATTAAAAAAAAAAAGAATATTTGAAATAGAGATTTACGTTCTCCATCTTTTTTTTTTTCTTTTTTTCTTTTTTAGGGCTGCACCCATGGCATATGGAGGTTCCCAAGGTAGGGGGCATATCGGAGCTACAGCTACTGGCCTACACCACAGCTCATGGCAACACCAGATCCTTAACCCACTGAGCAAGGCCAGGGATCAAACCAGTGTCCTCATGGATGCTAGTCATATTCATTTCCACTGAGTCACAACAGAAACTCTTACATTCTCCATCTTTAATGATAAGCTTATTCTTAAATATATACTAGGATGTGAGATATTAGCTGATAATAGTCTAAAAACTATGATGATTCACAATATCTTTTCTATTTTTATTTTATCATTGTTATTATTATTATTATTAGTCTTTTTAGGGCCACGCCCATGGCATATGGAGATTCCCAGGCTAGGGGTCAAATCAGAGCTGTAGCTGTCGGCCTACACCACAGCCACAGCAACGCGGGATCCAAGCCATGTCTGCCACCTACACCACAGCTCACAGCAGTGCTGGATCCTTAATTCACTGATCGAGGCCAGGGATCAAACCCACATCCTCATGGATGCTTGTCAGGTTTGTTTCTGCTGAGCTATGATGGGAATTCCAGCAATATCTTTTGCAGGGGGTGCAGAGGGTGCTGTGAGAGGTATAAGCAGAGTCTGAATGAGGTGACTGTAATTTTTGTATTTATGGAGGGGTAAGTCATTAAAATTCCCAAGTACCATGCTTTTCTTTGCTCTCACAGCTTTTCCTAATATCTCTCTTCTGGAAAAAATTAAGCACCCAGTTAATTATAAATAAATTGCTCAGTCCCATACTGTTAACTATTACAAAGAAAACAAATTAATGAGCTTTTAGTTCTCACCAATTTTAATCTAATTTTACCATGTTCACTACTGGTGGTACCTTTATCCTTGCCTATTTTTCCACCTAAGTTCTATTTATGTTTATTTTTACAATGTACATTAGTAGAGTAGTATTGGAAGTTCCCAGGCTAGGGGTTGAACAGAGCTGCAGCTGCCAGCCTACACCACAGCCACATTAACCCTGGATCCTTAACCCACTGATCGAGGCCAGGGATTGAACCCACGTCCTCATGGATGCTAGTTGAGTTTGTAACCGGCTGAGCCACAACGGAAGATCTGA